>NC_048600.1:66079490-66769490 GCF_003668045.3 Cricetulus griseus
TGAATTTTTTTTTTTTTTTCCCACCGAGACAGGGCTTCTCTGTGGCTTTGGAGGCTGTCCTGGAACTAGCTCTTGTAGACCAGGCTGGTCTCAAACTCACAGAGATCCACCTGCCTCTGCCTCTGCCTCCCAAGTGCTGGGATTAAAGGGGTGTGTCACCACCAACGCCCGGTGCAGCACAGTATTATAATACACATATTTACATATTATACACACACATCAATGGGTGTCAGCTCCCCTGGGCCCCACACACTTCTACTACTATGCCCACCAAACAAGCCCTCACTTTCTCCTCTGAGTCCCTGGCAACCACCATCCTGTTTCTGTCTCTATAATTTTGACTATTCTAAATCCCTCATATGATCCGGATATAGCAGCTTGTGCCTGTCTTCCCAGATACAAGTTAGTCTCTAAAGAGGAAACAGTCTCTAAAGAGGAAACGGTTATACATCATACATCATTCAGCCTTCCATCACCGGGAGGACACACCTGAGTGGAAGTTTCAGTCTGTGGCCAGGCGGTGGCTGTTGCTCTTCGGCCTGTGGAGAAGCAAGGCGTCATGGAGGCAGTGCATGGCAAAACCTCAGCTTATGACCGTGAAAACTAAGAAAATTGGAAAGGGCTGAGGTCTCCATGGTCAATTCAAAGGATGTCCCCAGAGACCCAATTTTCTTCCCTTAAACCCACTGCCTCCAAGTAGGGCCACATACTGGCAGCATGAGTCGGCACTGCAGGCATAGTGTAGTGGTCACACTGTAATCCCAGCACTGAGGATCTTCAATTGTATAGAGTTCCAGGTCAGCTGGGCTACAGACCTGTCTCAGAGGGAGAGAAATCCTTACAAAGGGAATCCTAAGACGTGATAAGCCTCTTGGGCACTATGCTAACCGACATGAAGCCAGACACAGTCAAACTGCTGCTTTGATACCACTTATGATGTCACAGTTTCAATTTATTGTGTCTCCCCTAGATCCCATGACTTAAAAGGCAGTGCTAGGAATTTGTGCATGCATTCTGCTCACAAAAGCTATGATGCCCAGTCCATAGTAGTTCTGCTATCTCTATGTAACATGTGGGTCAACATTATCCAAAAATATTGAATGGAAGATTCTGGAAATAAACAACTTACTTCACTTTGTCTCACTATTGTATTACCTCACATCATCTCAAGGAGACTGATAGCTATGATGCAGTAAGTTTGGATTTCTTTCTTCCTTTTTTTTTTTTTTAAACCCAAAACAGCAAGTGTTATATAGTAAGAAAAAAAAAAAAGAGTGGAATCATCAAATTGATGCTGTTCTGTTGTTGTCCAGATTTAATTTTTTCTTTTTGGTTTTTTGAGACAGGATTTCTCTGTGTAACAGCCCTGGCAGTCCTGGAACTCACTCTGTAGACCAGGCTGGCTCAAACTCAGAGATCCACCCACTTCTGCCTCCTGAGTGCGGAGATTAAAGGTGTGAGCCACCACCGCTTGGCTGGATTTCTAATTTTCAAAAGGTGTGTGTGCAACAGTGCACACATGGAGGTCAGTAGACAGCTGTACTCAGGATAAATGCACACCAGGATGTCTTTTTTTTTAAGTTTCTGTGGACTGATCTTGGATGACCCAAGCATTCCCCCAAAGTTGAATTTCCTATCATCCCATCTCCCAGAGGTCACACCAATTTCTATTGGTTCTTTGGGTCTCCATCAGGAGGTTGGGTGGGCACAGCACCTCAGCAGTATGTGGCCAACATACTAAAGGAAGGAATGATGCCACTTCCTCAGAAGCACTCTCCCTGAGCTGTGTCGGCCCCCAATGGTACTCAGCCAGCACCAGAAGCCATTCCCTAGACCAATCCCAGAGCATGGCAAGGAGCAGGGGCTGAAACACAAGCCTAGGCAGAATTCTCCACTGATTTCTGGAAAAGACCCTCCCACACTTTCCAGTAGGAGCTCAGCAACCCTTTGATGTGACACTTTACCTAGTACCAGAGTTGTGATTTTGGGTTACCTCTTCATCCTTGATCCTGAATGCCAGGGGCTAACACTGAAGATCAAAGGCACTCCCTTAAGGCACAGCCCATGGAGTGTACTGCAAGCACACCGTGAAATGTTTGCAAGCACCGCTGGAACTCGGGACTTTCTGAGCATACAGTAAGCATGCAATGGGATTCCCAGGTCTCCTACCCACCCTGTGCAACAGAACCTCACAGCAGCCAGCACAGAAAACATTGCTTTATTAACTGAATTTGCCAACACACAGGAGTGCAATGGGCTTCTTAGACATAGACCCTGGCAGGGGCCAAAATCCAGAAGCCCCAGTGAGTGAGCAGGACAGGACAGGGGCGGAAACTATGCAGCAGCAGCAGCAGCAGCAGCAACACAATCATGCAGGGCACAGTGGGCACTGGCCACGCGGGGGTGACCGGACATTCTATTGCTCGTTAAGGGTTGCGAACAAGGACAATGTACAAAAAGGAGAAATAGGTCTTTGCGGTAATGAAAAATACATTTTTCTCTACAAAGGAATCTTCTCTAATACAAGAAAATAAATATTGCAACATAAGCCAAAAATAATTTAAAATTGCTCTTTTCAATATATTTTCAGTATTTCTCTTGTATATTAACAAATGGCACATCACTTTCTTTGAAACAAAGACAGAAGGTGTCTCCTCCTGTGACATTCATATCACCCTCCCCACCGCCACCCCCAAATGATTTGGATGGAGCACAAGTGTGCATCCTCGAGGGAAGGCGGCAGGAAGAGCCTTAAAGAACAACCAAGGGTCCCCGACTCCAACACCTCTGGCTCTCGGGCCAATGTGGCCAGCTAGGCCAAGGGCATGGGAGAGTTGTCTCAAGGACCTTACTACAGAGATCACACGTGGTTCCACAGAGCTTCAGGCATGGGCACAGGTGGGCCATATGTGGCAATGGTGAGCAAACCCTAAGTCTAACCTGTTACCAACATTCCTGGAGAATCAGGCAGTGGATTCTTTAGAAACCCTAGCAAGTCCCATAGGGTGTCCATGCATACACACGTTATGTGCACAGCGATCTGTACACACACACACACACACACACACACACACACACACACACACACACACACACACACACACACAGAGCCCAGGAACCTGGGTGGCTGGTTTCTCCAATGAACCTGTGGCCCTTACATCGCAAAGACTCTCACACCATTTACAAAGTCAGGGCCCATTTAATAAAGTAAATGAGCATTCTCTCTCCTTTTTACTTGTTTCAAAATACACCTAATGATACACAAAAATACTTTCCTTGCACATTAGCCTGTGGTGAGAGGGAATGAGGTGGAAGGCAGCCAGGGCTGACGCTGGGAAAGGGTACAATAGCCAGAACGAGTTACAGAGTCCTTTCGGCCTCCCTAAGGAGGGGTAGGGGATGCGGGCAAGAGAACTGCCTCTGGCCTAAAGGGTGCCACCTACACCATGAACAGTGGCCTGGGAGGAACTAAGGAGAGAGTAATGGGACCTCCTCATCCTCCTCACAGACTGATGGCCTCTTAGAAGAGACAGCTGCCTGATGAAGACTGCCACAGGACTTGCCTGCTGAAGGGGCCTGCTAACTAGCCACAGTAACGGACAACTGGGCTTCGTGGCAGGCAGGACCTAGTGGATACAGCGGGCCCAAAGCAGGTGCCAACTGTCAAGAGGCCCAGAACCCAGAGGCCAAAATATGCAGAGGCTCTCTGAAGCGCTTCACTTGCCTACCCAGTTCAGGCTCTGGGGGAAGAGTGCCAGAGGCCCAGAAAAAGGGGTCAGATTCACTCCACTCATCACTAATATCTACCCACCGAGCCCAGCCCCTGCCCCGAGGTGGAACAGAGCGGTCAAGACCATTCCCTCCCTCGCCCTGAAGCATTTGGTTGTTCTTTAAGCCCCCACGTCCTTTGCGTCCCACAGGTCAGACCACCAGGCAATCCAGCAGACAAGGTTGCGACCCGAAGTGACCCAAAGCACAGGGGTAAGGAAGGTCTGTTCAAAGGCAGTAAACAAGAGACTGGGGTGGGGATGCTGACACTGACACCGCGTTGTCACTACTACCAAGATGGGCAGGCAGACTAAGTCTATGTGGTAGCCGATGCCATCCCGATGCCCGGATCCTTGGAGTCCACCCCATGCCCTCAGAGTCCATTTGAATTAGACATGTTTGTCCAATCCACCAAACTGAAGTCATTATCTTTGCTTCTGATTTTGCTCAAACTCACTGTCGTACCTTGATAGTTTTGGAGTCGAGGTGGGTGAAGGTCCCGTATATTTGCTCTTTGTGTATCTGTGTGGTGGCGATGGGGGGGGGGAACCACGCTGGACTCATAGTCAGGATTCTCCCCCCAGAGGGGAGGAGTCCTCAAAGTTTAGGACCACACTCACAGCGGCCCAGCCCAGGGACCGTAAACCAACAGCAGCAGCAGCGGCGGTAGTGGCGGCGGCGGCGGCAGCAGCAGCCGAGGCCTTGGGCCCTTCTCTGTAGGTGTGTGCAATAACTGAGTCTCAGAACTCTGTTGCTAACCAACTCCTTTGAAACGGAAGTTCAAGTTGACAGTTGTCAGGTCCGGGCTGTGCTGTATATTATGGTCAAAATATTCTTTGGCATTCTCAGGATGATTCGACTGGTTCACTGGACTTTTGCAAGGTTCTGGTTGGAGAAGTTCTGGCTTTACCAGTGGTGGAAGTGACCCAAGAGTAATTCGTAAAAGAAGAAAAAAAAAAAAACACACAAATATTTTCACGGAATTCCTTTGTTCCCTGAGCTATCACCCTGGGGCCACTCCATCAAGACTTTTCAGAACTACCTGGGGACTTGGAGGAGGGGGGATTGAAGAGGAGTAGGAAAGGGGTACAGCAGGGAGGGAAATGGGGTTAAGGCGTCAAGGGACAGAGAAACACAGGAAGATCCAGCAATACTTCAACCAGCCCCAGCAGGCCCACACTGGCCTGCCTGGGCCCCGGGATCCCACTACACTTGTTGGAAGGATGTTTCCAGAAGGAAACCAATGAGGAAGCTCATCTCTTAGCAGGACTAGGAAACTTCAAAAGGCAAACGGTCTGGTCTGGCCAGCTCCACATGGAGAGAACAGACTGTGGCCTAGACTGGCCCCAAAGGAAGAAAGGAAGTTGAAGCCCCAGAGTGATTCTCTGCGTGGGCAGATCTAAGCCCCAAGCCCAAGCCCCGGCCTGGGCACTGGCCCTCCCTTGGAGCCTTGCACCTGTACAGGTGGTTGGCTGTTTGGGGAGTCCCCTGAGTAAATAGCACAGCTCAGGAAGGATTGTGGGAATCACTTCCCAGAGCTGCTTGGGCTGGGCACTGGCAGGGACAGAGCAGCAAGGGAGGGGGGGTTGCGGGTGGGCGGGCAGGCCTACGATGTTGTGGGCTATTCAGGAGCCGGCAGGCCCCCTGCACCCCCTCAGTGCTTTCTCATAAACTCGTTGTGCTTGTGACAGTGAAGAGACTGGCTGGGTATCACTCCTTATACTTCTTTAGGGATCAGTGGAGTGCAGCAGGACACCCCCCCCCACCCAAAACAAACCCCAGTGCAATCTGGGAGGACAAGGCGGGGCAGGCCCTGGGATGGCCCATCTGCCATGAAATAATGCCCAAATTGACAGTCTGTGTCACCCAGTGGCAGTGGGCAGGAGCCCTGAGCTCTCCTTCACCTTGTCTACATCAAGCCAGAACCCGGCGATGTTGTGTGGACTGGGACAGGGTGGCACATAGAACCTGGCATAGTCCCTGGCCAGGGCCACGGGAGGAATCCTAATGTCCTAGGCCAGCACAGAGGAAAGACAACGGAGTGGAATTCAGAACTCTCTATATATTAAAAATAAAACCACGACAGAGTGGTGGGTCTGGGACACTCAGCAGTTGGAAATGGCAGTTGTGATTGGGCTGAGGCCCTGTGGGGGACCAGGGCAGTACCCTGGTGAGTTAGGAGGCCAGTACCCCCATGCGAACCACCTCCTCTGCCCCTGCCTCCCTGGAAGCCCGTTGTACTCCACTGTCCTCTGCCTCTATGTCAGAGTCGCTCATCTCCTCATCAGAGAAGTAGCCATCAGCCTCAGTGTCAAAGTGCAGGCTGACCTTTGGCCTCTCGGCCACAGCAGATGGCAGTCCTGTCTCAGCGTCAGACCTAGCACCCGGAGATTTCCGACTGACCTTGATCTCTCGGGGTGGCCGGAGCCTGCCCAAGGGCTTGGGGCTCACTGTAGGGCCAGGCACTTGGACATTCAAGTCGGAAGCCATGAGGGCTGTCTCGTCCAGGGTTTCAGAGGCCAGTGGGGGGGGGCTTTCCATTGCTGCTGGGACAGGACAGTCCCCAGCTGCAGGGCTGGACGGCAAATGAGAAGACGTCCTCCGTGGTGGCTTCCTGGTGGGTGGTCCTTGCACGCCCTTGCCACTGCCAGCATCCTGGGCCCAGGGTTTCTTGGGTGGCTTGTCTGGAGTGGTCCGTGCACTGGGCCCATCCTGAAGCGGGGGTGGTTTCTTCTTGGCAGGAAGGCGAGTGCGGCCTCGGGCCTTCCTGGCAGGGTCACCAGGTCGTAATGAGGGGTCCCTCATGAAGCTGAGTAACGTCTCCTCATCCTGCAGCAACTCCTCTGACAGCAGACCTGGAGCTGGATCCTCCCGGTGCCCACTGTTCAAAGACCACTCACTCATGGCCATGTCTTCTGCTGTGATCTGCACTGACTGTGCCAACCAGCTATTGAAGAAAGTGCCATCGATAGGGAACGAGGTGGACAGACCTGACCAATGGGAGAAAGAAGGCAGGTGTGTGAGCTGTGTACACCACCTTTTCAGGCGGCCCAAGACCATCAACCCACCCAGGCAAGCTATCTTTTCTGTTCACCCTTCCTATCAATGCTACCAAAAAGCGGGGCCAGACACACAGTCCCTGCTCACCAGGATGACGGACCCCAGGACTGACTTTGCAAATTGTGGAGTGCAGTGGAAAGGAAGTGGTGAGTTCCTTGTTCAAACACTTAAGAATTTCAAAGTGGTAAAAGCAGAGAGGCCACCAGGGGGCGCTGCATCTTTACAGTCCCTCCAGCAGCTTGAAGGAAATCACCCTATAAGAGATGCCTCCTTGAAACAGGGTGGCCAGGGCTAGCTTTGGGCCCTATTTTACTGAGGTCTATTGTGACAGTGACTAGGGGGCCTGCTGTCACTCCTCTTGGTCTCTGGGTGGCTCAAGAAAGGTCTACTGGGGTTGAGTAAACAGCCCGTGGGAGCGGTGGCAGAGGGGGTGGCTCTGGCAGTGTGGAACAGGGACAAAGACTTCTTGTAGTCTTCCCCTAGGCAGCTCTGGGAGGATTCATCACTCTGCCCAGGGCAGCTCCTGAACCGTCTCTATTCAGTTAGAATTTCTTGGGATCTCGGTGAGGGGAGGCTGGGATGCTGAGGGTACCTGGAAGAGGAAGGGCCTAAGTGACTCTTCTCTGAGAAGGCCATCATCTCTGCTTCATACTGCTGGCCTCCAGTGGGGTGAAGCTGAAAGGTGGGCTGTTGTCTGCCAGACCATGGTGGCCCCTCACTTACCCAGCTGCCCCAGGACAGACTCTGGCGCAGCCTTCACCTTCTCTTTCTTCTCAGGGCTACTGCCCTTGGGACCCTCTCGGCCTTTCCTCTTTGAGTCACTCTTCTTGCCCTTTGGTCTCCTCCCAGAAGGCTCTGGGTCAGAGAAAGAAGAGAGTTAAACTTGAGTGGCAGTCCAGGGGTCCTCCATGACACCTAGACGCAGGGAGAGCTGGGGTAGAAGAGAAGGTACCACCCACAGCTCTATGAAGGATCTTGGGGTAGGCACGGGACTTGGACTTTAGTGGACATGGTGACTGGATGTTATACGGACAGGACAGGGACTCAAATGTCAGGATAAGGAGCTGGACACAGGGCAGAAAAGCATCAACTTGGGGTATGAGGCTTAGGTTTGGGGCTTGACACCACAGCCAAGCTCCTGATCAAGCTTCTTGCCTCCTGGCCTGCTTCCGCAGTGACGCAGAAGACGTGAGGTTCCGGTTTCACATCTGGTTCTTATGTTCCTTGCTCTACAAAAGGGTCCCCAGCTCCTCAACAGAAACAGGAGGGCTTTCTGAACAATGTTAGAAAAAAAAAAGCCTGGCGATGGTGGTACACACTTTTAATCCCAGCACTTGAGAGGAAGAAGCAGGCGGATGGATCTCTAAGAGTTTGAGTCCAGCCTGGTCTACAGAGCTACAGAGAAACCCTGTCTCAGGGGTTGGGGGGAGTATAAAGCATGCCCTCAGCTGTTCTCATCCCCTAGAGCCTTTAGCTGTTCCTCAGTCTCCTTTCCTGTAACATGGGTCCCATGCCTAACATCCTAAGGTCCCAAGATCTCCCATGTCTCACTGTGGTTACCCCACAGCCTTGTCTAAGCACGTTCTCTCCCCTGGGTTTGTCCACTTCAAGCAGGGGTAAAGCAGTCTTCTTCAAAGGTGCACTGCCCTGAACAATGGTGCTTTCTCCTACCCAGTACAAGGAGCTGCAGAGTCTCAAGAACCTATGCTGCGGGTAGATCCTCTGGTGTGTAGAATCCTGTGCCCGAAGGTGCTACTCCTGCCTCACCACACTCAGCTTCCTTGAACACAAAGACTTTGTGCAGGCTTTGGGGTGCTTAGGAAGACACATGTGTGGCCTCTTCAAGTGCTGCGGTGTCCCCCTCAATACCTCTGTCCCTGTACGGCCACTGACTGCACACCCTGGGACACTACTTTCTTGCTCCAGAGAATAAACTGTTCATGGGCAGGAAGGCTCAGGAGGCTATACAGCTGACAATTCCACAAGGGCATGACCTGCTTTGACCTCTATAATTGGCAACAGTAATTTTTTTCATTTTTCCTTTGATTATGCTGGGTTAAATAACTACCACCCATATGGTGGCTCGTGGCCATCCAGTTCCAAGAGATCTGATACCATCTTTTAACTAAACTCCACATGAACCAAGGACACACACAGTGCACGTACAGATATAAAGACAAAACATTCGCACACATAACAAATACATAAGAAAATGGTTTCTTAGCCAGGCAGTGGTGGCACACACCCAGCACTCCGGAGGAAGAGGCGGATCTCTGAGTTTGAGGCCAGCCTGGTCTACAGAATGAGTTTCAGAACAGCCAAGGCTGTACAGAGAAACCTTGTCTTGAAAAACCAAAAACAACAAAAGAAAATAGTTGTTACCTAGTCAGGGATGGTCTTGAACCTGCTATGTGGCTGTGGATGACCCAAAACTCCCGATCCTTCTGCCTCTACCTCCCAAGTGCTAGGATTACAGATGTACACCAGAACATCTGGTTCTATGTAGTGCTGAGGATCAAACCCAGGGATTCATGCATGTTAGGCAAGCACCCTATCAAATAAGCGATAGTCCCAGCCCCTAAGGGGCCAGAAGAGGGCACTAGATTCCTTGGAACTGGAGGTACAGACAGTTGAGAGCCACCATGTGGGTGCCACCAATTGAATCCAGATCCTCTCAAAGAACAGCCAGTGCTCTTAACCCCTTCCTGAGCCATCTCTCCAACTTCTCTTCCCCTTTTTAAAAATTTCTTTCTTTTATTATTATTATTATTATTATAATTATTATTGGTTTTTCGAGACAGGGTTTCTCTGTGGCTTTGGAGGCTGTCCTGGAACTAGCTCTTGTAGACCAGGCTCGTCTTGAACTCACAGAGATCCACCTGCCTCTGCCTCCCGAGTGCTGGGATGAAAATGAGCACCACCAATGCCTGGCTTAAATTTCTTTTAAAAGAAAGGAGCTCATGATGTAGCACCGGCTGACCCTGAACTCAACCTCTTGCACACTGGGTTCACAGGTATGCTCCACCACATCTGGTAATCCCAAAGGGTAAAAGGAGCAATTCAGCTACTGGCAGAGAAGGCGGCAGTCATTCCCTCTAATGGTGCCCCCAACAGCTCTCCTCCTCCTCCACCCAAGTCCCAGAATGACCCACAGGCTGAGTGGGCAGTGGCAGCCCACATCTCCAAAGCTCTATCTACCTATCCATTTCTGCTGCATATGTTGAACATCTGAGCGTGATGGCATCTGTATGTGGGGTGCCAAGCGTGTCCTCCTTCGTAACTATCCAATGCAATCAATGTCAAGACCTTTGCCCCTGATTTCTAGATGTGCTAAATGCATGTTATAGCCAGAGACTGAAAGAGGACAAAGAAAACACAGCTTAATTTTGTCACGTGAGACCAGAGAGAGGGAAACACACAGCCTCATCTCTGTGCAGTTGCCTTTCTGAGGATTGAGCCCCAGGCACACCAGGGTTCAGGGAAGACAGCCAGCTTCTGCCTGTGTTGAGCCCACCCAGCAGAGCCAGGAAAACTGTATCATCTGCACCTGTCCTCGTGCAAGCTAAGCCACTGGGCGATCCCAGGGAACCAGTGGTGCCACCGAGGGCAGGCTCGAAAGCCACAGTCCAAACTCTGGCTCCAGGGCATTGACAGGTTCCCACATGGACCTGATGAGTGCAATGGTGGTGAGAAGGGACCCAGGCCCTTCCAGGCCCCACAGACACACCTTCCCAGCAGGGAATGTACCGTGCCTACCTCGACACAGATCTTGCTCCATAAGCTTCATCTGCAGGTGGAAAATCTGCTCCTGGAGTTTGCAGATGGTGTGCTTCGTCCTCTCGCGCCTTGTCACCATGTAGCACAGGTTCCTAACCTGAGGAGACACAAGAGAGATTTCTCACCTTACTCACTGACACCCATCTCACATCGGCCATCCGTAGGGGCCTTGTTGCTGGAGAAAGCAGTGCTTTGAACACGGGCCGCCGACGCCACTTCCCCTCTGCCCAAGACATTTGAGACTTCACTCCCAAACCCTGAGTGTACGGGCAGTGTGGTCTCTCTCACCTTGGCAACCCTCTCAGCTTGTCCAACAGCTGCCTTTCCCAGCAAAGCAACTCTTCAGATATAAGCACCATTAACGCCCAGCCCCAAGGCACCAGCAGCACTAGACTTTCAAATGAGCACAGGCAGAATAGCTTTCCCAAGACTACCTGCCACATCAGGACCTGGGCCAGGTCCCTGCCACTCCTGCAATGCTCCTGCACCCACAGTGACACAATGCCTTACTTTACAAAGGTAGCAGTCTCTGAAGCCATCTGGCCTAGTCTATAGGACAGGCACACATTCTTCAGGCTATCTGGAAGCATCTGAGGCGGACCTACCTGTCAGTGCCCGGTACCGTTCTCTCATACACTTCTGGGGCCAAGGCCAGGCTTCAGCCCTTGAGACACTCCCTTGGTGTGGCATTTCCTTTGGGCTCATATGGAGCTCTCCAGAAACAGGTGTAAGGGCTCAGGCATTATACAGGCCTGTCCCCTGACACCTGGCAGAATGCACTCAGGCAGTACCCTGGTCAGTCCAGGGTTCCATAGTCTGCATGCAGGTGCAAAGGACCCCTTTGAAAGACATAACCCCGCCCACTTATGCTCTCTTTTTCCACTCTCCTGCTGTTCCCCTGAGGCAGACAGGACTTTTCCTGTCTCCCTCTTCTCTGTCCTCTCTCTGTCTCTTTACCTCTCTCTGTTCTCCCTCCCCAACCCCTTGCCCTTTCTAATAAAATTTCTCACTAAGCTCTGTTTGCCTGGCATGTTTGTCCCTCTACCCAAGTCAACTTCCACTGCCATGGAATCTGCCAAGGTCCTCCGCACAAGGTTCCCCATGAGCATTATCATAACAAGACAGAGCTTAGTGAGAAGTTTTATTGGAAAGGGAAGGGGGAAGGGAGAAAAGAGGTAAAGAGACACAGGCAGAGAGAGAAGAGGGAGACAGGAAAAGTCCTGTCTGCTCCAGGGGAACAGTGGGAAAGAGAGCAGGAGTGGGCGGCAGTCTGTCTTTTAAAGGGGTCCTTTGCACCTGCGTGCAGACTACCAACCATGGACCCCTGGGCTGACCAGGGCACTGCCGGAGACACTCCCTTGGTCTGGCATTTCCTTTAGGTTCATATGGAACTTTCCAGAAACAGTGATAGATGTTTCTGACCATAGCTGTTCAGCTTGAATCCAATTCCCACCAAGGTCTTCCTTAGTTAAGTCTCTCTGTCCTTAAGCTGCCTGGGGTGGCCTTTAATTCAGAACCCCCACTTCTTGGCATGACCCCTCTTCTTAGCTCAAGGGAGTATGACCAGATTTCTGTCAGGTATGGCCTTCCTTCTTTCCTTTCTGAGACTCGTTGTGAAGAAGATTCTAGAAGACCCAGTTCAGCCTATAAGCATCAACAGGGTGGATGCACCACCCTGCACGCCAGCCTGGCTCAGAGACTATCTACTGTCTGGGAGGAATTTACCGAAAGCAACACCGTCAGGGGATCTTTCTTTACACAGCCTGCCACCCAGCAAGGCAGAGATTCTGATGAGGTACTCCCAGGACCAGGTGGCCCTGACCCAAGACTAGAAGGGTGCAAGGCCTCCTGGATAAAGGGACAACTAAGACCAGCAGGAGGCCTAGCTAGGCCTTGTGGGGACAGTCTAATGGAGCAAGGGGAGACAAAGCCAGCCAGCAGGGGATGGGGTGGCTGAAAACTGGAGTCATCCCCACGACTTGCTCTCTGGCCTCCACCCACAATTGACCCATGGGTACATTTACATTCCTCTTTCCTTGTGACTGACACCATCTCTCTTCACAGCCTGGTTCTGCCCATCCCCCAGCCTTTCATAGGGACAGTAAAACCATCCCTCAGCAATGTTCTTGAAATGCAAATCAGACCACTTCCTGGCGGCCTTACACCTTCCAGGGCCTCTATATTGGTTGAATTCCTCTAGATTTCCTGCTGGGAACCTCAGAATGGGACAGAAGATCTCAGAAGATAAAATTAGCTAAGATGAAGTCATCCTGGGTCAGGGTGGGGTCCTTAAACAAGACCGAGTGAAGACAAAGGGCCGGGAGAATGGAGTGGGGACAAGAGGTAGAGAAGAGAGTGACTTGTCCACCAGCCAAGTGCTGTTAGGGATTTTGGCAAGAGATCCCAATCTAGAGACCAGCAAGGAGGCAAGTGGCAAGGTCAGAAAAGGGCAGGACCCAAGTCCCACAGGGCAGCTGTGTGACTGAGAGCTCCTGCTACCCTCTTGCTTCCCACACAAGGTCTGTTCAGTCTCTGGAGTAAGTCATGTAGCAAGAACCACAACCAAGTCCCTGCAGGGCCTGACAGCCAGCGTGGTTGCTAGGGGATATGAGCTGGCATTTGCAGGGCTGATGTCCACTACTGCAATTTTTCTGTCAGCCGTGAATAACTCTGGAGGCTGCAGTGGCCGTGTCCATCCACACTGCCTGCCAAGGTCCAGGCCTGTGGCTGAAATTTGTAGGAAAGCGCATCGTCTGGGTTGGCCATAAAATCAATTTCATGCTGGTGGCAGCCCTGCTCCTGAACCACCAGAGATGCCCATGCTGAAGCACCAGGCCTCCTTGTGCTCTCTGGAGCCTACTCTTGGGACACAGGCTTCACCCTCTTCTAAGAGCTGAACTGCTTATGGGGCCAACAGTGGCAACAATCAGCCCGCAGCAGGAAAGGGGGCTCATATCCCTATAATCCCAGAACTTGGGAGGGCGAGGCGGGAGAATTGCCATGAGTGTGAGGCTAGCTTGGGCTACAGGATGAGTCCTAGCCTCAAACAAAATAAAACAACCAACAATGGAGGCCACTGTCCTTGTGTGACCCCCAAGGCCATTTGAATCCTTACTTCCATTTCTTGGAAAAGGAAATAGAAGCAGTCATGGAGCTGGGGGGAGGGGTGCTAGAATCAGTGAACGGCCAGACCACCCAAGATCTCTTAAGTCTAACTTCATTCTGCACCTTCACTCCAGAAGCAGGCCCAAGCTGGCCTAGTGCCCAGTCAAAGGCAGGTACTTTCAGCTATTGGCTTTAAGCCATGGTCAGAGACTGGGCCTGCTGGCCAGGCCACTGCCACCATAGGGCTCTGCAGAGAAAACTTCCCCACCCCTCCAGATAGACTGCTTGGTGATTTTCATTGGTGTTAAATCACCAACATGTGGTCCTGGGAGGGCCCAAGGTTGGGTGTCAATGCTATCTGACAGTTTTCTTCTTCAGCCCTGAGGATTCTGGGAAGCAGTTTAGAAAGGGGCTCCTGTCAAAAGCTCCCAAGAGATTTCACAAGAGTTCCAAGTAGGCTCTTACGCCTCTCTCTAGAGGCTCAGATAGGTGTTACCTGCCCTTGGAGGGGTCTGAGGTAGCCCTATCTGCCCCGAGACTTTGGATCCTGGCCGACCAGCTTCCTGGCATACTAGCCCTCGCCAGCCTCAGATAGTGGCCCCTGTACCAGCTGACACTGGGGTGGGAGGATGGAGGGATCATAAGAGGACATTTGCTCAGGAAAATCTACAGAACTGTAAATAGTCAATATTGCTTTTCCTGACCCCCACCTCAAAGTAAAGCTCCAATCCAAGGAGACTAAGACTTCCTATCACTCCATCCTCCTGAACCCCATCGACTGCTGCCTCCTGGGCTGGGACAGTCTTCCTCAGGAGGTTAAGTCTGATGGGGCCACATCTGCTAGGTCCTCTGGGAAGTAACAAGAGGGACAGCAATTTGCACAGGGGTAGGACAACCCTGGAAGGAGCTGTGATTCCTTGTGACAGGAGGCTGAACTGCCTGAGAAGTGGTGGCTGCAATGCAATCAGCTTTTCCCTCTGGCCTAACAACCAGAGACATATGATTCTTACCACACCGCCGGCCTTCTGACCTGGTAACAGACTTAGTGGCTATCAGGCAGTAAGTTCCTTCTCAGGCCACCACGGTCATTTCTCCTTACTCAGCCCCCAGGGCAGATGTGTGAGAATAGGGAAGCTGAGAGTAGTCACTGCCATCTGTCACAGCATAGCACCTGCTGGGGTGCCCTACCATTTGACAGACTGGCTCACTGAGGCACAGATAGGAAAAGCAGTCAACAACAAAGTCCCTCTGAGGCTTCCAATCAGGAACGTTTCCTAACACAGCCCACGAAGAGGTGACATGTTACCTGGGTCCATGAAGGACACTATAGTTCTCTGAACCCTAGAGTTTAATGTTCAGAAAGAAGATGCCAGAGCAGCTCCTGGGTACTGATCCAGACATGCTCACCTCCCTCAGCCCCACATGTACCACCAGGGACCAAACCACACGTCTATCTGTCTCCTGAAACAAAGATGGGAGTGTGTGTGGCTTACTTACCCAGGCCAGGCCTGGAATACCTCTGTGGGGGAATGTCTCATGCGTCATTTGGCCCTTATTCCCTGTGCTCTGCCTGGCAGTCTGTGGGGTTCATATCCACCATTCACCTTTGCCCACCCAGTTCTGGCCAGCACAAGTTTGCCTGGTAACTGGACAATTCCTGCTCTCAGTACCCCAGGACATAGCTACCCTGGGTAACACTGGCTCCTACAATCCCAGTCACCGTCCACAGAGGTCAGAAGTGGGACTAAAGGCAATAGGTCCTAGTATCCTTCCCTCCTGTCCCCACAGGCCACCTTCACCAAGGCCTGGGAAAGGGCTGGGACAAGAAAGAATCAAAAGCCAGGCAATGGTGGCATCCACCTTTAACCCCAGCACTTGGGAGGCAGAGGCAGGAGGATCTCTGTGAGTTTGAGGACAAGCTGGTCTACAGAGCAACAGAGAAATCCTGTCTTGAAAAGCCCCCTCTCTTCTGAGTGAGTGAGTGAGGGAGAGGGAGAGGGAGAGGGAGAGGGAAAGGGAAGGAGAGAGAGAGAGAGAGAGAGAGAGAGAGAGAGAGAGAGAGAGAGAGAGCCACTCAAAGACAATGAGCTGGCAGAGTCTGTAAAGCATCCCTCATCCCTCAGTATCTTCTAATCCTGGCAGCTTTCATGCCCTTGAGCCCTGGCTGTCCCTAGGCAGGACACATGGAGTAACAGGCAAGGCCACTTACCCTCTCCAGGTCCTGCCGCAGGTGGGTGAAAAGCTTCAGGCGGCGATAGAGGACATCCTGTTCCTGTTGGGCCAGGTTGTCAACCTCATCGGTCTTGGGTGTCAGCAGCGGTTGGTTAGCATTGGCTCTCCTCTTCAGCTTCCAGTACTGGTAGATGAAGTCCACCAGTGCTTCGGCCAGGTCCAGCCGTTCGGCCACCTCAGCTGGCTCCACCAGCTCATAGAAGTTTTCTTCTAGCTGCTGCAGCCGCTGCTTGCGTAGGGTCACCTTTTCCAGGTCCTCAATGGCCTGGCTAGGCTCCACGGGCTCAGAAGTAGGCTCATTCCGAGGGCCCCCGTCACTGTGCTCCTGGCAGAGTGACTTGAACTTGACCTCATCGTTGTCAGCTAATATAGTCCGCATTTCCAGGCCACGGTCAAAGGCGCATGTGACATGGAATGCTGTGATGCAGGAAGGCATGGAACACTGGAGAGAGGAGGACAGTGTCAGGCATTAAAGGAGCCCCAGGAACAATGTAGGGGTTCATCTAGGGAATGGTGGAGCATTCACGATATGCTGGCGAGACCCTACATAAAATGGCACGGGCTCCAACATCCCACAGTGTTGAAAGAGCTTTGGCAGGAAAAACAGGAACCCTGAGGCAGCTAGAAATCCCAGACACCGTGAAGGAGCCAACAACCAGAAGGTGACGACTCTCCTGGGGACAAGATACACTGTCCAGTGGACAAAATGACTATGGGATTAGAGGGCAGAGGCGGGGGGGGGGGGGGAGAGCTAAAGCCAATCACATCCTTCTTTATTATATTGTCATCAAAGCCAGGAGTCTGCCCTGGCTCTGCTCTCTAGGAGCAGCTGCTTTCTCTTGTCCAAACAGCTAAAGGACCATCCCTCCCAGCCTTGGATGGGGACAGGACCACTGGAACCAGTTCGTCATTGGTATACTCAACATAGATACCATGTCCCCAGCATCTAGAGCCTTTTTGGAAGGCTGATAAATGGAGTAGAGGCCTATTTGCGAAGTCAACTGTGTTCCTGGGGGAGATGAGAGGGACAAAGGTAGTCTTCCACCCCCACAGCATAGACCAGAAGCACCACAACCCCTGCTTTGTGAGAAAAGCAAATCCACAGCTCCCTTCACATGTGGATCAGAATAGTGGGGCTTGCCTTCATTTGTTTTGAAAGCCTTGGGTTATCCTAATGATCACCAAGACAGGAGCCATCATCACAGGTAGACCAGTAAGCCCATCTTGTGTCAGGAGGACCATTGGCCTAGCTGGAGAGGAATTTAGATCTCCATTCCTCTCACATGTCAGAGTTGTAGTCTAAAAAGCCAATGCACTATTCTTCAAGCCCAGAGTTAACTTGTTCTCATAGGAAAGCAATGTTCTTAGCATTCATGGGTGCAGTCTGTTCCTATTCCTTGGAAGTATGGGGATAAATGATAGAAATGTACCTTACTGATGGGTAAGCACCAAGCATGGCCCCAGTCCTAAGCCTCTCCGGCTCATCAGTGATGCCGCCTCAGGGGAGAGTGGTAAATACTGTGGTTTTAGTCCCCCAGGTGCCATCTGTCTGGTAAGAAGTAGGCTCAGGCGGGCAGCAGGGCAGAAGAGGCCACATACCTGGATGCAGGTGCCTGTGCACTCTTTGCAGAGGCTACAAGACAAGGCCCAGCGGCTGGCTGGAATATGTGAGATCTTGGTAATGGGCTCCATCTTCTCTGGACAGCCAATGCTGACCTGGGCAGAATACAGTGAGCTGCATCAGTGCTCCAATGGGAAGCTGTGTGTTGTAAGCAGGTAGTGCACAGACAGAGCTGTAGTTGAGCTCACAAATCCCAAGTCCTCCCTGACTCAACACATGGAGAGTTTGAGTTCCCCACCCCAGCTCAATCAAGTACCTGCTCACTTGGATCTAGCCTCAGAGTGTGCAAATGTAAGAATGTAGCTGGCTAGAAGCATATACCTGGGAGTGTAGGCTCTGAGACAGAGGTGCATGTGTACAGATGTTTGTTCATGTAATTCACAGCACAGGAGTGGAGGTCAGAGGTCAACTTGCAGGAGTCGGTCCTCTCCTTCCACTATGTAGGTCCCAGGGACTGAACTCAGGTTGTCAAGTTTGGCAGCAAGCACCTTTACCTGCTGAGCCATCTTGCCAGACCCCAAGGATGGGGTTCTTAATAAGTGTCTGTGTATGTTGTAGTCAGAAGAGAGGACACTGAGAGGCAGTCCTGGTCTTTCAGATGCAGATCTGGCACAAATAATCACTACCCCAAGAATGGCAAGGTGGAAACCACTGGGAACCTCTGGATTGAGAACCAGGAAGGGAAAAGCCACATGCTGACAGGGTCTCTTAGCTGACTTCTAGACACGGACAGCAGTGGACAGAGGTTTCAATACATTAGAGCTGACCAAAACCCTGGTGAATTTTAGCATCTCATATTTTATTTTGGTTTTCGAGACAGGGTTTCTCTGTGTAGCTTTGGAGCCTGTCCTGGAACTCACTCTGTAGACCAGGCTGCCCTCGAACTCACAGAGATCCACCTGTCTCTGCCTCCCAAGTGCTGGGGTTGCAGACATGCGCCACCACCGCCTGGTGCATCTCATTTTTTAATGAAAATGGATGGCCACTGTGGACCCAGTCTACTGTCTATGGCCCTTCCACATGACCCCAGCCACAGGCTACCTCTGCACCCCAATCTCAGACAGAGGGGTAGGCCCACAACCCGAGTTCCTGCTGTAACCGTCTAGACAAGTGGATTATCTGTGCCCTCCTGCTTGGTTTTGAGACAGGATGTTGTATAGCCCAGGCTAGCATCAAATTCAAGATGTATCTGATAATGACCTACCTCCATCTTCCAAGTGCTGAATTTGCAGGTGTATGCCAGCAAGGCTGGTTCATTCTGATGTTAACCAAAGCCTTGTTTCAATGGATCTCATAATCTGAGTGCCCCCCCATCCCCTGACTGAAGTCTGGACCTCAAATCGTCCCTCCAGAATGTCCCAGTGGCTGGTCACACCACTTTCCAACAGAAACTGGACCTGACCTATGACCAGGTCCACCAACAGTGTTCCCAGTTATTCCTAGACCTGTCTCTCTGAGTCTTCATGGGAGTCCAACAGCTCCTTCTTTTTCTGAACTCACACCTAAATTCTGCCAGGCCCAACCTGAGCTCTCCACAAACCCCTTCCCCACCTTCTATTCTCTGAAATCTTCTGCCTCCCACGATACACACCTCAGGAATCCACAGGGCACAGCTGACGTGTACCCATTTGGTCCCACTTCTGGTAGGCTTCAAGGCTCCTCCTCGCTTAGGGCAGAGCAGGCACTTGGGCTGGACTCCCAGGGCACATGTCCGGCATAGCCAGCTGCCCGTAGGCACCTTGAGGATCCCATAGCATGCCTGGGAACAGAGCAGGTGGTCATGGGTGAGGGTCATTGGAAAATTGGCTATGTCTGACCAGTGATTTGTCAGTAGTGCCAACTCTGTCTCCAGGCTACACTGGGTGGCAGAGAGTTCCTGAGGTGTGCGATCCCATCATCTGGTAAAGGGGTGGGGGCTGCTCCCTGATGGAAGACCCGTGCTAGCCATAAGTTCCTAACCAGCATGGGCTATAGGGAAAACCTCAACTGCTTCTTAAATTGAACACAAAAGTGGCTCTAGACCTCCCAAGACCAAGGTCCAAATTTTCATCTCTCTCTCTCTCTCTTTTTTTTTTTTATGTAAGAGTCTGTGAAAACAGTGGCCACTCCCCACTCCTGTCATTCCACAAGTGCAGGAGAAACAATGGACCCAAGGGCTGCTGTAAGGCTCAAGTCTCTGCCCCCCAGCCTCCCAGGATCTGTCTAGTTCCCTAGTGACAGGGACAAAATTGTAGTAGATATATGTGCTTCAAAGTTGGGGACCAGAGTGAGTCCCTGACTCCAAATCTGGTCTGGAAACAAGGCCACTGATACAAAGGACCCAGAGCTTCAGGACCTGAGATCGAGAATGGGGATCTATGGGCTGGAGAGATGGCTCAGCTGTTAAGAGCATTTGCTGCTCTTGCAGAGTACCCAAATTCAGTTCTCAAAACCCACAACCATATCTCACTCCAATTCCAGGGGATCCAATGTCTTCCTCTGGCCTCTCTGGGAATGAGGCAAACACTTAATTCATTTAGATACATGAGGCAAAACACCCCTACACATAAAATGATTTTTAAAAAATAAAGGGTAACTGTAGGCTGGAGAGATGGCTCAGCTGTTAAGAGAGTTTGCTGCTCTTTCAGAGGACCCGAGTTCAGTTCCCAACACCGACATCAGACAGCCTACAACCATCTCTAACTCTAGGTCCAGAGGGATTGGCTGCCTCTGGCCTCCACAAGGACCCACCTACCTACACACATGCATACCCACACACCTAAAAAAAAAATCTTAGAAAAGAAAGGGACTCTGGCATGCTCTGTAACAGTAAGAAGTACTCTAGTATAGTCGAACTGTATGTTTGGTTTTTTTTTAATAAAGATTTTATTTATTTAGTATACAACATTCTGCTTCCATGTATATCTGCACACCAAAAGAGGACACCAGATCTCATAATGGATGGTTGTGAGCCACCATGTGGTTGCTGGGAATTGAACTCATGACCTCTGGAAGAACAGCTGGTGCTCTTAACCTCTGAGCCATCTCTCCAGTCCCATATGTATTTTTTTAAAGATTTATTTTTATTTATTTTATTATGTATATAAGTGTTCTGTCTGCATACCAGAAGAGAGCACCATATCTTATTACAGATGGTTGTGAGCTACCATGTGGTTGCTGGTAATTGAACTCAGGACTTCTGCATGAGCAAGCAGGTGCTCTTAACCTCTGGGCCATCTCTCCAGCCCTATGTATTTCTTGTTAATCTATTGGGGACAGAATATAGCATGCTCAGGGGCTACATAGAAAGGCTTGACAATTCTGTGAGTTGCTTCTCTCCTTCCATCTGTATATGGGTATTGAACTCCATCACCATACTTTTAAGCAAATGCCTTTACCCACGAGCCATCTCACAGGCTCAGCTCAACTGTCTTTTTTTCTTTTCTTTATTTTGGGTTTTTCGAAACAGGGTTTCTCTGTGTAGCTTTGGAGCCTATCCTGGCTCTCGCTCTGGAGACCAGCTGGCCTCAAATGCACAGAAATCCGCCTGCCTCTGCCTCCCGAGTGCTGGGATTAAAGGCGTGCACCACCAATGCCCGGCCCCAACTGTCTTTCACTAAGCAAATTAATCATACCAGCCCCAACTGTTTTTCACTAAGCAAATTAATCATAAACAATTTGCTTTTTGGGGGGTACTTGGGACAGTGCTAGGGACTGAATCCAAGGCCTCAAGAAAATCAGGCAAACACCCTATCACTAAGTCACAACTACATCTCTGCTCTGACTGCTTGCTCATTTATTTACACTTTACAAAACAGAGCTCCCCAGCCCCCACAAGCCTCCTAAGCTGTGAAAGGCAGAACCATGCTTTGAAACCAGGCAGCTTGGCTCTCCATCACTACCTGATGCTGCTGTCCTCGCCTTGCAAGGTCTGGAAGTGAGGAGCTGGGGGTAGTTTTGTGAGGGAAGACCTGAGAAAGACAGAGGGAAGACAGACTACCCAAAGGACACTTGCTTAGGTCTGGCTAACAGGACTGAGCCAAGAAGGCCCTGGATATCCCAGGTACTGCAAGGCATTTATGTTACCAACTTCTCTGCTTCTCATCCTTCTTAGGGATATTGGTCCACAGTGCGCATGCTCCTATTACCAACTCAACCAGCCTCATGGGCTCAGGCAGCATGTGTCATATGGTATGGAAGAGAATGATAGGGTCCACCCACCTGGTGCACACAAACATTGCACTTGTCACAGAAGACCATCTCGTTGCCATCCTCGCCTTCAGGGGAGCGGCACACGTCACAGACAACATCTTCATCGTACTCGATGCCCAGCCCCTCCTGTGTCTCAATGGCCTGTGCCATATTCTGGTGGCACAATGTCTCTAGCTCTTCTAGAACACGCTCTAACGTTAGCTCATCCAGCTCGGGCCTCTCTGTAGGCAGGATGGCAGAGGATACCATTAGGAGTTCAGCAGGCTTTGCAGCAATCAGGGTAAATTTATCAGTGGTGTCATGGGGAAGGCTCCATCCATCCATCCATCCATCCATCCACAGTATGACCTGGGCCTCAGCTCCATCAAGGACAACTGAACCATCCAATCCCAAAGGTTCCTGCCCATCACCGCTGCCTCACTGTCTACAACCTGCCTGCAGCCACTCCTTCAACAGTGTATGCATACAATGTAGGGTGTCTCTGGGGTGCAGCTGGCTTCCAAGAGAAATCTACTGTTTGGACTGTGTGTACATTATCTATGTACACTCAGATAATGGCCAGGCTGATCTTTCCTGGGACATGTCAACAGGTTTCATCCGGGAGGCTCATGCCCACTAACACCCAGTTCTACCTGCATGCTCACTTCATGTGTCATTGAGCCCTGTGAATTACTTGCTATTTTTATCTTCCCTTGACAACTGTAGATTCTTGGGAGGCAGAGACAATGAAAGCCACACCTGACAGTAAAGCTGTGGGGATGTTCCCCGTCACAGCCACTGCCTTTCTGGATGTATAGACACTATCAGGGGCCGGGAAGAAGATGGTCCCTGCCAGTTGCAATCATACCTGGCACAGAAGGGTTACCTACCCATCTCCTTGAGTTCTGAGTTGAGGAGTTCCAACCAGTAGGCATCAATCTCATCCAGGTCATAGCGGCTGCCTCCTGGCCAGTCAGGATGGGCACCCTCACCAAGTGTGGGGCTGTCTGGGGACACCTGTGTAGGGGGGCCTTTCAGTGGCGGGAGGATCCTGTGAAACCAAGAACAGGAGTAGTAAAGGAAAGGGCCTTAAACGGTTTTCAGTCAGCCTAGGGAGGAACTGGTGGCCCCGTTAAGACACGAGATGCTGATGTTCCACAGGGCCCATCCCTTATATCTATCTCCTCTTTGCATTTCTTCCCTTGTTGCCAGTCTGCCTTACAGACTCCATCAGCTATGGATCTACAGGAATAGCAGACCCTAAGGGCAGAGTGAGGTCCTCGTGGGAATGACATACAATGCTGGTCCACCACAGTAACATCTGCCTTGCCCAGCCAGAGCTATTCCCAACCTGGATCAGCCCTGCCTAGGTCTGCAGGACGTGTCCCAAGTGCCGTCTTGGACAATGCCCTATGCCAGCTACTTGGGGACAAGTGACATAGAGCCAGCTGGACTCTAGACCCTTTGGCATACTCATTCAGGCTAGGACCAAAGACTGTCTACATGGCTTCATAATCCCTGGGCCCTCCTCACCAACAGCCTGGAGGTGTTATAGTCTTGAGTTGAAGTGAGTCTGTTAGCTTTTCTCAGGAGTTTAATCTCTGCAGGGTTCCACTGTACGTCCCAGGAGAGGGCTTTCTGGATTAGAGGCCTCTTGCCACAGTGGCATGCTGGCCACACACCTTTACCCTCCCTATGGACCACACAGGCACCCTGTTTCTTACTGCTTCATCTTGTCTCCTGAAACTTCCAAACTCACAACACTGTCTCAGATCCCACCCAGACAGCTTTCCCTGGGGACCAGTGACGTGCAGCAGGCACCAGGGCTCTCCCTGCATTGTTCCCTCAGGTCCCCACTCCTCAATAGAATACCTACCTGAGGCATTTGGTGAGAGGATGGCAAGGATTAACACAAAGAAAGCTCTTAGGAAAGTGCTAGGTATGGGGGGGGTTGGCGTGTGCGTGCGTGCACGTGTGTGTAAAGATCTCTAGATGCCAACCACCTTTCTCCTCCTAAAATTGGAAATAAGGGGCATTTTGCCTCAGATGGGTGGAGTCCTCTTCATGCATCTGTGTGCTACCCATCAGATTTTGAGGCCAGTTCAAAATGCCAGCCCTTCCCATACCCCACTGGTTGCCATGGTTATTGTCTGGAGCCTGGCCTCCATCTGGCCAGCCCTGCCAGGCCTGAGAGGCCCCACACTTGCCCGGGAGGCCTCCTGGGGTCGGAGGCAGGGCTTGCCAAGGGCTGTGACTCAGCTTGGGCTGGGCAGGGGAGGGGAGGGTTCAAGATGGCACGGAGACAGGGCTGAGCTTCAGGGAGGGCCCCTGGCTTCAGGAAATGCTCTGGTGTCAGCAAGAGGACAGGATGCTGGGCACAGGGAGGCAGGGGTGCAACCAGGGAGAAGACTGAAGGCTTGGAGATCATTTGGACAAGGAGACAGGAACGGCCAAAGGTCAGCACTACCATCCCACATGAGAAGCCCTCATGAGAGCCTTAGGTGACAATGATGGCAGGACCCTCCTCCCACACCAAGTAGATGATTCCATATAGAAGCTAACGCTATGCCCTCAGTCCAACCAAATGCTGCCTTTCCCAAGAAGCTGTCACTCCAAATGAACATCTCTTAAAAGCACAGCCTATAATTCTGTCACAATCCAGTTTTGTGTATGCCCTAAGCATATGCTTAGTCAAGCATTTGAGCATCCCTACAGCCACCTACTGGGTAACACCAGTCACACCTGCCTGCTCCACTGGTGCCACCTGGCTAACCCTCTGGGAAGCCAGGGCTGAGGGACACACACCAGAAAGAGCATCTCCTACTAAGCGAGGACTGACGTGAGCCTAAGCTAAGGTCTCACCCTCAGACACAGCAGGTGGCAATGGGCTGGATGGGATGGAAAAAAAAAAAAAAAACTTCCTCAAGACCTACAGGGGAGAGCAGACAGACAACCAGAGGCTGGGTCTTCCCCCTGGACCAAGTCTAAAGGGACAGTGAAAACCCTCAGGGGCAGATTTTAGATCATGAAGTGGGCAGAACTGCCCAAAGGCCAGGAAGGGGCAGAGGAGTCGGGCTGGGACAGCATATGGGTGAGAGCAGTCAGGCTATACCTAATGTTCTCACTCTAGGCCTCACAGGGACAGCCCAGGGTTTGTTACTGTGGTCTGTCGTTTCCTGGCCCAGCGGCCTACTAGGCCCCATAGGAAATTCCCCAGAATTTCCCAACTTCCTCATCTATAAAATGGGGACAGTACTATGTACCCTAAAAGTGTGATCACTGAATGATAGTGAGAGGCTTCACTTGGAAGGCTCTCAGTGTCCCCCAAGGTAGTTGCCATAAAGGCTTCCAGAGGGTTGTGCAGTGGGGAGGCCCCAGGCAGGTAGTATTGCTGATCTCAGGGAGACTGGGAAGCACATTTGCCCACCTCAGTACATTTTCCCTGTACTGAGTACAGGGAGGCTCTGAATATCTTAACTCATGTCAGTCCAGCATAGCCATAAGAATGCTGTGGGTGGGGCTGGAGAGATAGCTCTGGGGTTAAGAGCACTGACTGCTCTTCCAAGGAACCCAGGTTCAATTCCCAACACCCATATGGTGGCTAATCACCATCTATAACTCTTAATTCTAAGAGGATCCAACACCCTCTTCTGGCCTCTGTGGGCACACATACAGGCAAAACACTCATACACACAAAATAAAAATTAATCTCTCCGAAGAAAAAATAAAAACGCTGTGGATATATTATATATCCTTATATAATAAGTCGAAGATTGGCCTGGGTCACATGAAGACGATGTCTCAAAAAAGCTTTACAACAAAACAATGAAAGATTCTAGGATTATACATCAGGAGGCCAGGACAGCATGGCCCCTCTCCATTTCATCAGATAAAATACCCTACACAGAGACTTAATGAAGCCAAACCACCAGGGTAGAAACAACTGCAATAAATTGTCATGCCAGCAGATGTTCCCAGAAGCATCTGACATAGTGACACTGACATCAAGTCAAGGCGTTAGACTCCTGGGTGACTCCCATCGGGACTTGCTTCTCTGTTCAGTGGCTAGCCTGTCCCTCTTCATTCCCCTGGCCTTGGCACATATGGTGACAAGTTGGCATGAGAATTCTCACTTAATCCTGACTCCCACACCATTAGGTAGTCACTGGTATTAATATCATCCCCATTTCACAGAGGAGCTGACTGCCTTGGAGAAGTCAGGTCATGGTTCTCCTTAGCGGCAAGGTCAGGGCACAAAATTCACTATGATCTTGGCCTATTTACAGGCCCCAGAAAGGATGAGGACAGTAATAATCCGTCCGTCCATCCGTCCGTCCATCCATCCATTCATGTGTTCATTCATCCACCTGCCCACCGTGTGTCCATCTGTCTATCCATCATGTATTCATCCATCCGTCCATCCATCCATCCTAAGCTCCTAGGCATTCCAGATGGGGTCAAGCTTCCCAATTCTCAGAGGGCCCCAGACACTCATGTCATTGGAAGAAAGGCCTTCCCACATCCAGTGCCTAAGAATACCTGGGTTGGCTGAGTCTCCCTTGTCTGCAATCCTAGCACAGGGCTTGCATGTAGAAGGCTCTTCACAGATGTGGTTGCCAGGAAGCAATGGTGCCAATGTCAAAGGAGGGGACAGCTGCGACCTTTGCCCCCAGCTTCAATAAACTTGGTCTCAAAAGCAAAAGCTGTGAAGCAGCCAACTCCAGGAAGAGGTGCTAAGACCAACTGCCCAACTCAGGTGAGCTGGTGGGGTGGGAGGCCAGACCACCGGTCCCTCAGACTCAGAATGAAACACTTGAATATATTCTAAAGTTTAAGGCAAGGCCATATGTGGTTACATCCCGAAAGAGTCTCTGCCCACAAGTCCAGCAGGTTATGAAGCTCCTGAGGATGCTATTTTGACCCAGTCCTATAGGACAGATTCCTCAGCTGGTGACCCAGCCCTACAGGACAAATTCCTCAGGGGGTGACACCAGTGAGTGCTGCTCAGGCCTCTACTGAGTGATGGGCCCCAGGCTCCTCTCTCTAAGTTCTTCTTTTTTTTGGCGGGGGGTTTTTTCGAGACAGGGTTTCTCTGTGTAGCTTTGGAGCCTATCCTGGCACTCGCTCTGTAGACCAGGCTGGCCTCGAACTCACAGAGATCCGCCTGCCTCAGCCTCCTGAGTGCTGGGATTAAAGATGTGCACCACCAATGCCCGGCTCTAAGTTCTTTAAAGGGTGGTTTAAAAGAACTTCAGAACATGGCTTATTCTCATTGTAAGGGATGGGCAAAAGCCTGGAGATTTCCCTGGCCCACTCTGCCTGCTGTGTGGAATGGCAGCATTCTAACCCTAGTGGGTTCTGTAACACCTGCTATACGCAGGTCCCACCCTGAGTCTTTCAGAGATGTACCATTTACTACACCTCCAACCACAAGGAAAACAGTTATCACCCTTATTTCAGAAACAAGAAAAATGAGGCCCAGAAAGATTACATTTCTGGTTCAAGGTCCTACTGAAGGGAATAGGCAATTTGGACCAAGGTAATCTGGCTTCAGAGCAGAGTTCAAGCCCAAGCCCAAAGGATTTTTGGACCATTGTTGTCTGGTAAGAGAATTAACCACTAACAGAGACAGGCTGGGAAGGAATCCCGGAACTGGTAAGCCTCTTACCAGACCAGCCCCCCCCCTTAATGCCCTGTCCCAGTGGTCCTAGCCTGGCTACCTGGCTCACCTCACCACAGGCTCTGGAATGGCCTCCGCTCCAGCAGGTACCTGCACACCTTTCTCCCATTCTTGTCGCCAAGGGTCCGCCAGGATATAGTAGTCATCCGGGCTGAGCTGGTATGAATCTGGGATCTTCATGGCTGTGATCAAGTCTGTCCGGAAAACCTGGCAGAGGTGAGAGGGTGAAGAGTCTTCATGCTGCCTCAGAGAGGCTGGCTTCATAGGCCAGGGGACAGACAAACAGGGCAGCACAAAGGGGGCCAGTGAAATGGTCAGCAGGATAACAGACTGTGCCATCAAGCCGCCAAGCCTGATGACCTGGGACCCACGTGTAAAAGGAAAGATTCCTGAAAATTGTCCCCTATCTTACAGAATAGAGACAGGCAATAGAGAAATAGAGAATAGAGAAATAAAGCCAGGACTGGTAGGTCCCTCACCAAAACGCAGCCGCCCCTTCATCCTCAGTCCCCATGGGCCTAACCTGGCCTCCTGTAGCCATACAGACAGACAGACAGACACACAAACAGAAACTCCAAGGGTAGAAAGGTCACCTGTGGACACGACACTCCTGCTATGTGAGTGTTCTGGGACTTTCCTCTGGAGGGTTAAAACTGCTACAGATTTGCACCCAGAGGCACAAGTATATGTATAATATGAGGCTCCAGTCCCAGGAAGGAAGGCGTGGGCCTTCTATGAAGAGTAAAGCAAGAGGCTGGAGCTTGGGACAGCCCAATGAGACATTTCCATGAGCTGTGACTTCCAAGTTCCCTCAAAGACACTCTGCATCCCACTGCAGCAGGGCCCTAGTGCCACCCTTCACTGATGTGTGGTGGGAGAGGAAGACCTTTGTCTTCTGTCATCCTTAAGCCTGTCTTGAATTTCTACAAAGTCATGTTTTGGGGTTTCCTCGGCTCCCTCACTAGGAAAACTGTTCTTTGCATGGTCTTGTCAATGGCCTCCCAACTTCTACCCCAGAATAACCTCTGAACCCCTTCCTAGCTGGCAGTGGCAAAGCCTCCCGCCTCTGCACCCCACCCCCAAAGTGTTGCTATGGAATACAATGGTACCTCTAGACACCATGTGACTTACACAAGTCCCAACTTTCCCAGCGGTCATCACTTGAGAATCACAAGCTAAGGGCGAGCTCATATCAATGAGAGGGGAGAAACCACTTCAAGGACACTCCAGGTCTAAGCCCCGCCTCCCACCGCAGCCCTTCTGCAAAGTCAACACCCATTGCTGAAGTGTAAGTCCTGGGGCTGTCAGTTCACTTGACCCTCTGGAGGCCCTTGACAAACCTGTTCAGCTGTAACCCACTGCCTGCTGGGGCCAGCTGTGTGTGCCTCATGGAATCGAGGACCATAGCCACAGGAAAACAGCTGAATGGGTTCATCAATGATCCTAGAAGCAGCATCTCGAAGAATCTAATTAATATCTGCATCTAGCTGGAGAGGGCTCTGACTTGAAAAAAGGTCAAGTTTCTTGAAGACTCTATTTGCCAATATAATTTAATTGTTAAGACTAACACCCTAACATTTAATTAGGGTACCAGTGTGAAAAAATTAAAACCAGATTAGATTAAATGCTAATTAAACAGAAGATGGAATGGGTCTAGAATTTCACAGCCCTGATAATTTACATATCTTATTAGCAAGCAGCAAGAGAGCTAAGACAAGAGTGCAAACCCAGGCCCTTTCAGCCTACTTTACACTGGTGAGAGGTTTTCCCTCATGGGGCTTCTGGAGACCACGTAGCAGAGTAGTGTTGTGACTGGGTTATTTCCCTAGAGGCTTCAACATAAGATCTAGTACAACCAAGGTCTGGGTTGATCTAGAACTCCCTCAAACTTCTCAGTGGTGGGAGATCCAAGACCCTGCATCTCGGTTGCCACAGGGACCCACTGAACTGCCCCTTCCAGAAACCAACCTCTAAAGAGGCAATGTGGTTGGAGGCACCCTGCCGGGACATGGCTGGGGCCCCAGTGCTCAGGAGGCAGAGGCAGAAGGACTGCCTGTTTTACAGAGTGAGTTCCAGGCCAGCCAGAACTATACAGGGAGACTACCTCAGCATCAACAAAGTGCTGGGGATATAGCTAAGTTGCTTGCCTAACATGAAGGAAGCCCTGGGCTTGATCCCCAGCACCACATAAAAAATGGGTGTGGTGGGACATGTTCATAATTTCAGCACTGCAGGGTGGAGATGGAGGCAGGAGAGTCAGCTCAAAGCCAGCATGGGCTACAGGAGTTGTTGTCTTAAAATAAAACTATCCTGCAGTTTCCTCATCCTAGCCTTTACCTTAACTGTCACCTCTTCAGGGACCTTTATTCACCATCAACTCTGGGACGACAGGATACCTTTCCACTCACCCCCAGTCTAATTATGTACACACACAGATGCTGTCTGCTTTACATGTGTAATGTTTCTTGTCCTCTCTCTTGTCACACATTGTCCTGTTGCGAGGTGTGTTCTCCGTGCCTGGTGCTACACAACAAGGACTTTACAAGTGCTGTGAACATTTACAAATAAGAGTGAGATGCAAGCCAGAGACCTCAAGGCACAGACACTCAACCACACGGAACTACATGAGGCTTCCGAGTGCTAAGCAGCCCCTCCCCCCATTCCTCAGGGCCTGATGTCTCATGGCCACTGAAGAGCCCGAGCTGCATCTGGAGGGACCAGAGTGCCAGGTCATACTGGCAGAGAGGCAGTGCAGTGATGTTGCACACCTGTAATCTAAGCACTCAGGAGGTGGAGGCAGGAGGAGTAGGAGTTCAAGGTCAGGCAAGAAAGAAGGCTCAGTAAATAAAAGCACTTTTCCACACCACAAGCCTGATGACCAGCCTTCAATTCCCAGAACCACAGTGGAAGGAGATTAAGTGACTCAGAAGTTATCCTCTGACCTCCACATGCATGGGGAGGCTCATATGGGCCTGGTGTACACACACACACACACACACACACACACACACACACACACACACACACACAGAGTTCAAGATCATCCTCATCTACATAATGGGGCTTCGTGAGACCCCCCATGGAAAGCTTTCAGTGTTTGAGGCAGAATCTCCTTACAAAACTGAAAACTGGTTTCAGCTTCAAAATCCTCCTGCTTTAGCCTCCCAAATTCCTGATTCATGGATGTGCCACCACATTCAGAAAGAGCTGTTCTTGTATTCACTAGTACTCCTATATGAAATCCAAGAGGAAGGTGGTACCACAACCACACCTCCACAACCATCTCCCCATCCCCTGGGCACGGCTCAGCATCTCTGAATTAGCCTGAAGTCAAATCAGGTGGATTCCCAAAGAAGAATATGCAAATCTGATGGAGGACTTTAGAAGTGCCAAATCCTGCAGTGGATTCCCACAGGAGGGCCTTTGTGTGAATACTACCAACCTCACTTGCTCTACAGTCAGCTAGAACACACCAGTATTGCTTGTGAGGGATTATCTACATTAGGTCAACCCAAGTGACAGAACCCATGTTAATTCTGGGTGCCAATCAATATTCCACAGGCTGAGGTCCCAGACTGAATAAAGAGTTGAAAGTGAGTCAGATGTGGTGACACACTCTTTTAAACCCAGCAGAGGCAGGTGGATTTCTGGGTTTGAGACCAGCCTGATTTATACAGAAAGCTCCAGGACAGCCAAGGCTCAATAGGGAAACTCTAACAGGGAAAACGAAAGGAAAAAAAAAAAAAAAAAAAAGCTGACCAGGAGCTAAGCATTAGCACCCATCTGTCTTTGCTTCCTCACTATAAATGCAAGGTGAACACCCACTTCAAGCTCCTATGACCATAACTGAATTCGTTCTCCTTTAAGTTGCTTTGTCAGGGTATTTTTACAGTAACAGGTGGGGTGATTAAAGAAGCTTCCCAGGCCCTGTGGCTACACTATTGTCTTTGTCACCCTTTGCGCATCTCCCTTGTCAAAGTAGGACCAGCATGCTTCATACCCCACCCCCACCCCCAGCCTGGCCCTCAGAGGTTCTAGAAAGCTCTGCCTAGGAATCAGCCTGGGTCTTGGGCTTTGTCTACACTGTCAAAGCCCGTTATTGGAATGGCCTGGTTTCCTGGTACATCTTCCCTGCCAGATGAGCTCAGTGAGGTCTGTCTGGACCAAATGATGCTGGACAGTGATGGACACACAGCCTGGCATATGCTAGGTGCTGACTCCAGATGTTTGAACGGATCAACACCTTGGTTTCAGTTCCAGGCTACAGCTGGGTACTCAGTGGCCTGTTTCCCAACCTACATTTTTTTTGTTTGAACTACCAGAGGTTAGGCTTGGAAAAAGCTTAATGATTTTCCTAAAACTCCTTTGAATAATTTATGAAAACTAAATATAGAATAAACAGACACCGATGAACAGAAGTCTTGCTGTGGCAATAAAGTTGAGGGGCTGGAAAACAAGCAATTTTCTTAGACTATGAATGTTTACTACTCTTCTCTTTTGGTTGTCTTTAAAGGTCTGCTGCCTAGCAACCAAGTTCTGCTGAGCTGTTGGGACTATAGCATTCTCTAACCATACAAAGGAGGCTTTGGCTTCAGATTTCATCAACCAACCCAAGGGCCAGGGGTTCAAAGGCCACCCTAGAGGGAACCAAAGGCCTTACTCTGCCCACATATAAGGATGTCAACTTGGAGCTTGTGACATGATCCTGCCCCACAGTTTCTTTTCATGAGACCATGAGCTACTTATTTTCTGTACCTGCTACCCAGGAAAGGTTGAAAACAGGTTCCAAGGGAATATCTATGCAGTTGGAGTGACCTCCAAATACCAATAATGACAGTAGGCAACTTCAAAAGTACACTGACACTAGGTCAGGAGGCACATAGAAAATTTATAGCACAATGTGTGATCTGCGGCTTGAAACATTTCACCCTGGAAACTCAGCTCTCCGCTTTCCTTTTCTTGGGGGGGGCTGGATGACTGAGGAAGTCTGCTTACTCCGGAAAGACTCAGCAGGTCACATAATTACAAGGGGACTGGGGGCATAGCTCAATAGATGGAGCACTGGCTTAGCACGTAGGAAGCCCTGGGCTTGATCCCCAGAACCACATAAACTGGGTGTAGTAGTAGTGCCTGTACCCCCAGCATTTGAGAGATAGAGGCACAAGCATCGTAAGTTCAAGACTGTCCTTAGCCATATAGTGAGTCTGAGGCCATCCTGGGTCACATGAGACCATTTCAATAAACTAAACACACGCACTCGCACTCGCGCACACACACACACACACACACACACACACACACCCCAGTCTCATGTGATAAGCCACATAAGGCAGGTACGGAATGTAACCTATGTCCAGTTCTTTCCTGTGTTTACCCTGTAGCACCATCCTCCATATCTACTGACTCCTGAGAAAATGCTTGACAGATGGGTGGGTTAATAAATAAAAAGCAAAACAACAACAAAACCCCCAAGATTTCCCTGAAGTATGACTAATTATGGAAAGTTCCTATCAGGCAGAAAGCATGTATATGTGTGTAGGGGTGGGGGTAGGGTGAGAACACAGAGCCAGTGTAAATTGTCCCAAAGCCAGTGTAAATGGCTTTGGCCAGAACTACTTCTCCCTACTTCTATCCTTTCTGCCCAAGGAAGCTTTGAGCATCTGTCCTGAACCTTATTATTATTATTATTATTATTATTATTATTATTATTATTATTTTGAGATAGGGTCTTATGTAGCCGAGGTTGGCCTCAAACGTTCTCTGCAGCTGAGGTTAATTGTGAACTGTCCATTCTCTTGCCTCTACCCCTTGGGTCCTGGGATTACAGGTATGTACCATATTTTCATGAGGTTAGGAATTGAACCCAGGGCTCCATGCGTGCTAGATAAGCATTCTACCAACTGAGTTCCATAGGCATTCTCTGGAACTGATTGTGTGTGTGTGTGTGTGTGTGTGTGTGTGTGTGTGTGTGTGTGTGTGTGTGTGTGTGTGTATGTGTATTCATGTGTTTGTGTGAGTCTGAGCGTATGCCTTTTGTGAGCAGGGCAGAAGAGAATGTTAGATGTCCTGGAACTCCGGTTGGGGGGGGGGCGTGAGCCACCCACTGAGTGCTAGGAACCAAACTCAGGTTCTCAGGAAGAACCGCCAGTGCTCCTATTTACTGAGACACCTCACCAACTCCAGGAACCTCATTTTAACCACAGTTGTCTCCTGAGTGTCCTATCTTGTCAGATATAACACTTTGTAATGCTAAGGCACAGTTCATATGCCAAACACTTTTCCCTACACTGTTGGCCTAATGTCTGCTCCCACTGTTTCACAGCTGTGGAGAATAAGACCCAGGAGTTAAGAAACCACTTGTTTCAGGTCTGTCTCCAGCCACATTAGTACTTACGCCCCCGAGCCAGCCAGATATTTATTTCATCTTTTAGGTAATCTTTTCTGGGCTGGAACCTGATACAGTTTCTCAGCCAAGAGCAAATTTACATTGCTTATTAGGTATGTAATCCCAGAGAGGGGCTCGGGGAGCTGTCACCTCCACCCAGCTCCAGCTTCAAGCTACCACAGAGCCAAGCCAGTCAGGTGCTCAAAAACACTGAAAATCCACTCAACATCTCTCTTATTTTCATGAGGATAACAGCACTTCCTGCTCTTAAAGAGAATTTATGACACACATTTCCTTTGCAAGACAAGTCCCAGAGGCCAGGAGGCTTTTCCAGCTGGCTGGAAGAACTCCATTTCTGCCTCTACTAGAAGTGGATATGGCCCTATCCACCACCCAAGTGACGTCTCAGACAGCAAGTGCCTGGCTCTGGAGGAAGAGCATCTGCCACCCCCACCCAACTGGCTGGAAATCTGGATCTAATAGGGACAATCAGGGGAATTCTTTGGGGCTCTCCTGTTGTGTGTGGGCGCTCTGCATATGATGACACATGACATCATACTGGTTTTCTTTGTCTGCGTTTGAGTCAGGGTCTCCAGAAAGGAGCAGGCTGGCCTCTAATCTGATATATAGTGGAGGACGACCTTGAATATCTGATCCTCCTGCCTCCACCTCCTGAATGCACCACCATGTCCAGTATATTCAGTGCTGGGGGTTAGACCCAGGGCTTAGTGCATACCGTGTGATCATTCTAACAACTATACTCCCGTCAGCCCATTGTTGGTTTGTCTGCTTGTTTTTAGAGGGGGTCTCATGCAGTCCAGACTAACTTGGAACTTGGATATGGTTAAGGATGACTGAATTTCTCATGTATTTGTGTATATGCTGTGTGTGGAAGGGGTATAAGTGTGCTGTGGCTGGAGAAGAACATTTTGGGTTTGATTCTCTCATTCTGCTGTGACTTAGGTGGTCAGGTTTGCTTGGCAGCCACTTTTACCTGCTGAGCAAGTTTGATGGTCTCATGAGCTTGAACTCCTAAACTTCCTGTCATTGTAAGATGGATGAGGTGCTGGGGATCAAACTTGGGACCTCATGCATGCCAGATGGATGATCTACCAAGAGGCATCCCCAGCCCTGACTACTGTTTTGATACTGACTCTTATTCCAGACATCTGGGAGTCATCTCTGCACCTCCAGGATTATTTTCTGGTTTTGACCCAACAAACTGGCCACGTCATCTTTCTTTCAGTGTAGATATGATCTTTTATGTTGTTTTGTTTTAAGCAAAGCTGCAATGCCGGGACAGGGGGTGTTCTCACATGGCTTTTTGGGACACATCTGGGGACATCCTACTGCTGTTTGTAGAGGGTGTTTTCACTTTCTTGGCCAGATCCTGTGTGCACATGGAGTGTGATGAGGTAAAGGCCTCTGCAGAATGTGAAAGGGCCCACTCCCTTCTCTGAGGACATGAACTCCTCAGCAAAACCTATAGAGGAGCAGACCACAGGATCCTGACTAGGAACCTGACTATCTTCCCTGTTCTGGGACCATTCAAAGTGGCCAACTTCTCCTGACATTCATCCATCCCACTCTCTTCTGGAATCCTCCTCTTTGTGATGGTTTGGATGAATGGCTCCATAGGCTCATATATTTGAATGCTTGGTCCCTAGTTGATAGACCATTTAGGAAAGATTAGGAGGTGTGGCCTTGCTGGAGGAAAGGTGTCACTGGGGGTGGGCTTGGAGGTTTCAAAAGCCCACACGAGGCCCAGTTTCTCTGCCATATGCTTGCACCTTGGACAAGAGCTCTCAGCTACAGCTCCGGTGCTGCCTGTCTGCTGCCAGACTTCCTACCATGATCATGGACTAAACTTCTGAAACTGTAAGTAAGCGCCTAATTAAACACTTCCTTTTGTAAACTGCCTAGGTCACAGCATGTCTTCACTGCAGTAGAAGAGTAACTAAGGTCTTCCTACAGGTTCCACGGGTATCGGGGAAAAGACAGCCATATCTCCAGAAAAGAAAGGGTCCTGGCAGGGCTCTCCAGATGTTCACCTCAAGGCTCAGAGAGAAGAGTCACTTGCCAAGGGTCCCAAAGCTCCTCAGAGGCTGTACTTCCCCCAGTGACACACTCCCTGAAGCATCTGCATCTAGCCAGGCTTCCCAGGCACCCTCACTGCTTGCTGATCTCATTCGGTGGCAGCGGAGGCTCACTGGCTTCACACCTTCCCAGGGAAATCCCCACTACTTGGCCTGCTCTTCAGCCCTAGGCATAAGGAAGACACCAACCACAGGGCAGGTCTCCAGGTCTCTCCCAGAACAATCCTTAGCATCCAGGTAGGCCCCTGCCCACTCCAAGTGTGTGTGTGTGTGGGGGGGGGGTATGGTGACAATGTGACATTAGCCAGGATGATTTTGTAGGAAGGCCCCTTCCCTTGCCCTCAATTAGATACTGTCTGCCACTTAACAAGCTGGCTGGGAGCAAGAAGCCTGGACCCATTATCTTGGGGAAAATTAAGGCCAAGCTCTCAGCTTGTTCCCCAGTGGGAAGGCGCTTACCTATAAGTACCTAGGGGTAGATCACTGGTTTTGGAATATCAAAGATGATCTCCGACTGCAACTTAACATCAGATTCTATGAAGTCACGATCCATGAAGGAAAAAGCAGTAAGATTCCAACATTACCGGGCGAGAGAGCACAAGCCACAACTCCAAGACTCCAGCAGAATTTTCGCAGTACCATTTCCTCAGACTGGGGTTCTCCCTCTCTGAATTTAAGGTTCCCACCTTTCCTTCCATGGCCTAAAGGCAAACTGCAACTCAGCCTGGAACTCCCCTTTCCCTGCAGCTCAGGGAGAGGCCTGGGTAAGAAACCATAGGAGAAAGCTCACTTCAGCCCTGTCCAGGGTCCTGACTCTTGGTCAGTGCTCTGTGGTCCTGGACCATGTTGGTGTGAAGAGCACCCCACAGATAGGCAAGGAAGGGTTATCTCTAAACCTACCCTCAGCTATTTTACAGTTCACCACATTTCCACTACTAGTTCAATGCTAAGCACCGTGGTTCCTCAAGTTCCCTACTCCACTACTGGACACTCAGGAATTAAAACAGGGAATGAACCACAGTTTCCTTAGCTCTGCAGCCACTAGAGAGCAGGGGTTCTGCACCATCCTGCCACAGTAAGAGCACAGAATGTGACCACCTGGCAGTTATCCCACAAGGCACTGGGCAGATGGGGCTCCCAAGAACCTCTTTTGTTGGGGTGCCTGAAACCTTTGACCCCTAAGCCAGGCAAGGCCCTGTGCCTCCAGCTCACTCACCAGAGCAGGCACACACTCTTGCAGCCAAGTCCCAGCCTTTCTCTCCTCCCTCTCATGAGCCAAATCATTTGGAAGCTTCCATTGATGCTTTCTTCTCTGCCCCACCATAACTCAGAATTTATGCCGGCCACGGCTCAACCCTCTCACTCAGAGGATGAGGAAAACCTCTCAGGCTGCTCTCCAGCCTGCTGTGGGAGGAAAAAGGCTTGGCTGGAGTTCAAGGCAGAGAAGACTCTTTAGTCCTCCAGGGTGGATGTCACAGCCACCTGCAGGGGCTCCTGGTCTGGGCCAGGGCCGTGTACAGCTAGTCCCCAGAAGGCGCCTTGACAGAGGTTCAAGTCTATTTTTAGGTACAAAGCCTCTGGGCTGGAAAACCCAAGAGGCTGGGGAATTTTCTGGCCCCATGCAAATTGCTTTCTTCTCAGCCTTGCAGACACCTGTTTCCTCCTAAGGTTGATCCCAGCCAGTGTAGAAGGCCCCTCATCCCCCACAAGCTTGGAGGGGGTGGGGCAGGGGATGAGATGGCGCCCTCAGGAGTTTCCCCATCTCATGCCAATACACAGAACCACAGGGAAACTGGAATTGGCCAGGATTCTCAAAGGCAGCATCCTCAGATCCTAAAAGAGCATGGCAGTTCCTGCCTCCCAGGACCAGGAGGATCAAGTAAAGGTGACTACAATGTTACTCAATCCATGAAGAGGCAGAGCCTTCCAAGAGCATACCTTTTTGTTTTGCTTCCCAACCAGTATTTGGCACACTCTGTCCTCCCAAGCAGCAAGCTAAGGAGGAGGGTATAGAGGAGTCAGTGTGCTCTAACCTTGAGCCTCAGTATCCAATTCCCTTCTTCACTACAACCCCAGAGACACCTCCATCCTACTTCCTCTCAAGCCTGGTTTGGAAGGTATCAGGGTTGGCAAGATGGCCCAGCAGGTAAAGATGCTTGCTACCAAGCCTAAGGGCCTGATTTTGACCTTTGGGACCCCAGTGGCAGAAAGATCCAACTTCTTCAAGTTTTTCCCTGCCCTCTACATGCACGCCATGGTATCCACATGCATTCGTGTGTACCTATGTGTCACACACACACACACACACACACACACACACACACACACACACACACACACACACTAAACAAATCACTGTACTTAAAATGTCTATCATTCTTACAAGGTCCCAACCCCACCTCCCAAGGGAAGGGTGCTAGAGCAGGGCATCTTGGGAGACAAGGAGTCATTTGTTAAGAACAAAGCTCTGGGGGAGACCACCCCAAATACACATCCAGGAGCTGGTAAAATCTGACACCAAATGTCCCTAGTGGAGAGCAACAGGTGGAAAGGGGAGTGTGGCCTGGGAAAAGATGAGGTCCTTGACCCCACGCCAACGCAAAGCATGTGTAAGGAACAGGTTGGAAATGCCCTCAAAGTTCTCCCAGCTACTTTATTTATTTTTGGTTTTTCGAAAATACCAGGTTATGCCTAATGTGGGGGCACACACCTTTAGTCTTTAGTCCCAGCACTTGACAAGAGGCAAAGGCAGTTACATCCCTTCGAGTTTGAGGTCACCCTGGTCTACATAGCATGTTCCAGGCCAGCCAGGGCTACAGAGAAACCCTGTCCCACAACAATCAATAAACACACCAGATTATATCACTGTCTTGCTTATGAGTATTCAAAGGTTTCTCTTGGGTCAAGAACGGCTCAGATGAATTGGTTCCCAATCATTTCATCTGGCCACATTGGCCCTTTGCCAAGAACACGTGGCCTTCAAACATCTGCTCAGCCTGTTCTCTCATTCTCCACAGGTGTCAGCTCCAGTCACTTCCCCAGCCCAGCTTCATCCTTCCTGGAACCTTACCACCACTACTTACCTCTGAGGGCTTCTTTTCGTTCTGCCGGGGCCAGCCCGACTTGGTACTGCTGGGCAGTTTGGAACATCGTGATGCTGATGTGGATGTCACATGACCTGCAGAGAGAACACAGGCCATGAAGGGTCCTGGATGGTCAGAACCCAACCACATCAGAGGATGGCAAGTCTTGAGGAGAGACACGGGTTGTAAGATCAGGAGGTGGGAGGCAGTGTCCCTGCTCTGGGGCCTGGCCTTTGGACAGACCAATGGGAATATGAAGGCTCCTTCACTCACTGCTGAAAAGGGGTTTAAGAAATCAAAGGCACTGGGCATTGGTGGCACATGCCTTTAATCCCAGAACTCGGGAGGCAGAGGCAGGCTGATCTCTGTGAGTTTGAGGCCAGCCTGGTCTACAGAGCGAGTTCCAGGATAGCCTCCAAAGCCACAGAGAAACCCTGTCTGGAAAAACCAACCAACCAAACAAACAAACAAAGAAATCTAAGGCAGTTATCAGCTGGTTCTGTGGCTCCAAAAACAAAAACACTGGCCTTCTGAGGTTCTGTTCCTACTTGGTCAAAGATTGCCGGAACATCCCATGCCCTGTCTCCCGTCTGCCCCAGGTTAGGAATATCAGGACATTCCTGCAGGCATTAGTAGGTTATAGAGGCAGGGTAGGGCATGAATCTGGGCAGACCCAGAGACTACAGGCTAGACCCAATCATTGCCGCCACAGGCAAATGATTTGATCCCTATAAGCCTGGAAGGGGTGGATGGGTGATGACCAGTGTTAACTGCCACGGTGATAGGATCTAGAATCACCCAGGATGTAGGTAAGCCTCCAGCATACCTATGAGAGATTGGTTAACTTCTAGCCAAGCCCCTGGACTATTTTGACTAGTCTGGGTTAAGGAGGGAAGACCCACACTAAAGTGACCAACACCCCACCACAAATATACACCCCAAGCTTGGGGTCTTGGACCATATAAAAAGGAAAAAAGCATTCACCTCTCTCTCCTCTTCTCAACTGCAGAAACTACTCATGAACCTGCGCTCCAAGCTCTTGTCACCAGGCCCTTCCTGCCATGATGGACTGGACCCTGAACTGTAAGTCAAAATAAGTCCTTGCTTAAGCTGCTTTTGTCAGGGGAGTTTATCCCAGCAACAGGAAACACACCAATACAGGCTGGCCTCAAACTCATGCTTCTCCTTCATCAGCCTCCTCAGTGCAGGAATTAGGAGTCTGTTTGCTTCCCTAATGTGAGTGTAATGGTATACAGGAGTCCCTCAAAGGTCCATGTGTCAAAGACTTAGTCCTTTAACTAAGGTGAGAGGTGGCTTTTTAGAACCTGGAACCTCACAGGGATTGTCACTGAAGCCAATTACTCATGCAGTGAAAGTCCCCAAACTGTGAACTAAGTAAACCTTTTGTTTCATAGGTTAACAATTTCACATATTTCATGATAGCAACAAGAAGCTGATTAACAGGGGTACGAGATAAATTGTCTTCTAAAGGCTAAGCCAAGGATACCCTATCTCTAGCCTTAGGATGGTGCAAAGACATTCCTAAATTTGCCATGACTGCAGGGTCCAAGGCCTTTGCTAGACTATAGGGCAATGGCCTCAGCCAAAAGAACCAGGAAGACCCAAGGGTTTTTCTATTTAACAGCTGGAGCTGACCTGGAACTTGCTATGGAGACCAGGCTAGCCTTGACTTCCCCTCACAGAGATCCATCTGCCTCAGCTTCCCAAGTGTTAGGAATAAAGAAGTGTACCACCACAACCAGCTCAATGCAAGGTATTTTTTGATGAACACGGGAATTATCAGTCATGGGTGGGCACAGTGGTGGGAGCTGATGGAGAGGACATCGCTCCAAGTTTAGGTACAGCTGCCGCTACTCCAGGGTTTAAATGCCCAGAGACCCTGTGACTCTGTAGGTATCTTCCCATCTCCTGCACTAAAGTCAGGAGTAGAGGCAGTGGTTCTTGGTTTTAACTAAGTCAGACAACACACAACATACCTTGGCCACAGAACTCTGGATACTGTGATTCCCTCCTGCCATAGGGGATTGGAGTGGAGTGGGCTAGAGCCAGAGTCAAAACCACAGGACAGTGAATGAGGCCCATAGGCAGGACAGGGCTGGGTATATCAATCCTCTGGCTGCTAGGGAGGCTATAGAGAGGGGTTTGGAACTAGAAGGGGCCTTACAGATGCCACTAGTTGGCCAGGTCTAGAGATGTAGGGCTCCAGGCTCAGCCTCCCCAGTAGTGTGGCCTCTTGCTTAGAGGCCCTCCATCAAAGTCATCACTGCAAGGTGGGATCTTCCTGGCATGTCCCTTCTCATCCATGAAGATGGAACTCCTTAATTCAACAGGCTCAGGAAGGCCTGGTTTCCCAGGCCATCAGAGAATGACTACCTTATGCCATCCAACACCCAGGAGGAAAGCTCTCACCACACACAAATCTCTTTCTCTGCTCCTAAAATGTCATTTGTTCCTTGACAATGTGGCCTTCGCTCCACTTCTAGCCATCCAACTGACAACCCACCCCTTATCTAATCTACCTCTGAGACTCTATTGCCAAGATTCCACGAAAGCTGGGCTTCTCCATTAATTTCTTCAGCCAACATTTATAAATCACCTACTATGTGCCACATTGTAGCTGCTAACAGAGCCATGAACACAACAGGAATCTTCTGACTAAGAGGTTAGAAGGTTACTTATTATAATGATCAACTAACTGCAATAAAGGGCCACAAGTTTCATGTCTGTTTTGTAGAGACTTCTAAAGGGGTCCCCACTCAACAGGAAGCCAAAGGATTCATTTTTTTCTTCTTCTATCAGCCAGCAGCAAATGCTCTGAGGGGAGTTAGTCTATTCCAATCAGAGGAAGACCTACCTAGAGGGTAGAGTAGTAGAATAAAGGGGATGGTAAGGCTCTGTCTGGTGTAAGGGCAGGGTCTGACTACCTCAGAAGCAGAGGAACCTAACTTGAACTGGTCTCACCCACATGGCAGCCACAGGCTGAGCTGAATGGAAGGTCAGCCTTCTCCTGCCAAGCCTTTGGGTCTGCCAGTATTACTTAACCCCTGTCCCTATATAGCCCCAGGTGGGAGGGCTTACTGTCAGTGGTATCCGAGTTGTCGCTGCTAATGGAGTATTTTCGCCTCTTCTCTTCCATCTGCAACAAAAGGCAAGAAGGGTCATTATCCTCACAGACACCTGGGGAAAGCCTCAGTCTTTCTGGAAAACATTCATCAGCTATGTCCTCAGCCTACACTTCCACATAGAGAAAGGATGAGGGCATGCCTCTCTTCCAGCCTCATTCTTTCCCTACCTACCCACAGGGCCAGTGAAAAGTGGCCCTGGGGAGCTCAGAGGAGCAGAAGTCTGCCCAGTGGTGTAAAAAGGACAGCAGGGAGACCAGCAGGAACAAACTGTAAGGTGACAATGACCACTCAAATCCCGGTTCCCATTCAAGGAAATGAGCAGACCAGAAAATGCAACCCACTGCAGGGACCTCTTAAGCACCCCCTACAGGGAGGAGGGGAAAGAGGAAATAAGACTGGTTCTTTCAAGACCATTTTATCAAGGTTAGGCACAAACCATCACCGAGGTCCAAATCCTAAGCATAGTGGCTACTGGGGTGTGGAAATGGGGTAGCAGGTACTTTCTCAGACAAAATTCAATCCTATTTATCTCAGCTTGCACTATCTGACTTTTAAGACACTAAGGGTGGCTCCCTCACAAGGCCTGGACAACTTCATCCACAGAGCTGAGCTCCCAACAGCTTGGTGAGCTCTAAGATACAGGCCCATTTACAGATGAAGCTTGCCTCGCTCCACTACTGAATGGAGCTGAGCACTGAACCCCAGAGCCTGGGGTCTGGTTCCCAAGAGCTCCTTTTGTGCAAATAGTCTGCTTCAACTGGAAAGCCGTGTCTACCCACTTCTTCCTCGGGTCTCGCAAAAGTCTGCATGGTGGAGCCTGCTTGGAGAACACCTAGTGTTTAATACCTGGCTCAGGTGGGGGTGCTCCTACCATGTTCCTGTTCATCTCTAGAATGGCCTTGCCCCAGCCAAGGGCACGGAAGGAGTCCTTAGGGAGAAGGCACCCATAGCGCAGCCCATCTGCCCCTCACTGTGTGCCTCCCACACCCACTGTCCTCTATCTCTAGCCAGTTCTTGTCAAGCTATGGGGTACCTGGCTTCCTGCAGTGGCACAGAGACCCTGGAATATCTGCTCACTAAGTGGGGAAGAAGATTACTTGTATCTCCTGGCCAATCTTGACAACCTTCCTGCTTTATCCTTGACCTCAGTTAAGAGCCTCTTTTACCCATGGTTCCCCCAACAGACCCAGTGTTTCCTAAAGCACAAGAGACTGAGAGACACCTGGCAGATCAAGCAACACAGGAACAATCAAGACCTCACCCTTTATAGCAGGCAGGGGGGTCCCCTAGCACACAAGGACCCCATGGAGCTCTCAGAGTAGTGCTTGGTCTTTTGGGTGGATATGATAACTGCCCTACTCGAACTCTCAAGAGGAAAGTGAGGCTCAGGAATGACCCATGGTGGCAATGTTTGTTCCAGACTTAAAAGACCCAATTTCCGACCAGCAGACTTCACGGCCTCTTTGCAGCAGAGAGAGCCCAGAACCACCGCCATCACCCTTTGTGACATCCAGAATCTGAGGAATGCTGGCTTGCTAAAGAACTCTGGCCTTAGCCCACATATGGTACCGCCTAGTCCTGTCAATGGTGTAGCAGTAAATTCACCTCTCCAATTCCTCCAACAGCCCCGTCCAGGAATTCTCTCATTTTCATCAAAGAGGGCAACAGTATTTCCAAACCAGGATCTCCTGTAGCACTAACAACCAGATGGGGACGGAGGACAGAGCTCAGTAGTCACCAGCTGTGTGCTTAGCACATACAAATCCCTGGGTGCAGCCTCTGGTCCAGGAGGAAGAGGAGCAGGAGCTATGTACGGTTTATGTATTTATGAGTGTTGAGTTCAAATCTACCACACACAAGGCCAGAGGTCTTGGCAAAGACATACTTCCCCCAAAGAGGTAAACCGGATCTGATTTCCCCACACATTTGAGTTTAAAATGCTGGCAACTGAGTTAGAATTTGGAGAACACCCTGCAAGGGCCAAACGAAACATTTGCTGGCTAGAATCAGCTGGCCAGACTAAATAACAATGAAGAACTCTCAGTACAGTGGCTGGAGCACCACACGGGTGCTTAGCTAGTAAATGCATGGCGGCGGCCGTGAGCCAGAATGGAGAACCCTACTGAGGCCAGCCCTTTGGAAAGAATAGGCAGTGACCATGGCGGCCCACACTTTTCTCACAGTGCTGGGTCCTTGCCCAGAGACCAACAGGTGACCTGTCAGTTTCAGACCTATACCCAGTCCCTTCAATGGGGCAGCCCTTTGTTTCACAAATCACCTGGCCCACTGGCAAGAAAGGGGACAGACTAAGAGGGTAACTAACAGGTGGGGGTGATGGAGCAGCTCAGTCAGCCTGGCCTCCTGTTCCTCTTTAATGACCCCTCCCAGCTCTCTCCAGGCAAGGTCTGTACTGGCAGATGACTTCAGTGGCACATGGCACTTGCTTTTGAAGGACTAACTACTAAGTGTAAAGGGGAGTCTAGGCAAGAAAGGATTTTTCTTGCCATTCTCTGGGTTCACTGCACTTCCCCTACCATCCCAGGACTGTGGGTGACCAGAGTGCCCTCAATGGAGCAGTGGTCCATGCCTGTGCGCTTCCTCAGCAGCACAGCCAACCTCTGGCAAGTCCTGAACACACTCACATTTTCCACCACTACAACCATCACCACTGGTTCAAGCCCATCTCACCTGGCCCATCTATGTTCACTTCCTTGCTTTCACTACAGCTCTCAGACTCCAAACTCCACACAACAACCAAAGAGATCTTTAAAACTTAAATCCTGACACATTGCCCCAACCCCCCCCCCAAATTCCTTCACAGGCTACCAGCTGATCGAAGGCCAAATCTCATCTCCTCACAGAGCCTACACCAATCCAGAACCTGCCCACCTCAAGCTCACAGGGACCACCCCCTTCCTCACTACATCCCAGCACAGTGGCTTCCCTTTTGTTTCTTCTTCCAAGCCAGAGATCCTCCATGCTTTCAGACCTGGGCACAAGCTGTGTCAGCTGCCTGTGTCATTTTTTGCCCACTACCCTATTTAGAGAAATAAGGTGGCCCGTTTCTGTCTTCAGAGCGCCCATCAGTGTTTAGCTACTTGCCAACTGTCCCTGGGAATGAGTAAAGAGCATGTCTGGCTAGATCGTTGTGTGAACGCCAGGAACTCTCTCACACTGCACCCAGTATAATGGGGAGTACTGAACACATTCTGGTCCCTCCCTCCTGGAGTGTCAGGACCACACAGCCCAGCTGGCCGGCTTGCTGCTGGCAGACACCAACACCCCAACCCAAGATTCCCTCCTGTTTTCACAGTCCTCCTTCCCAGTCTTGACCCTACACATTTTCCAGGCAGCTTTATTTGGTTGGGCTCTTGGCTAATGACCAATGTCAACTCAGTAATAGGGCAGCAATTTGGTGGCAGATGTTTTCTTGGCAGCATAGGCCATCGGCCTTAGTCCCCACTAAAGTTCTGGCCCTGGAACACCACTGCCCAATGCCAGTCTCTTTTAAAGATGTCTCTGCAAATAAATTCAAATAAACACCCTGGGCCTCCATTAACGCCCTCCCAGCTGACCCTGGGAACAGTGGGTCTTTCAGGCCAGCTACTGCAGCCACTCCCTGGGGCAGTTAAAACACCCCAACCTGGCCTCCAGTCTCTCCTCTCCAGGGGCCACTAGGCTTGCCCTCACACACACACACAGTAGGATTCCGTCCTCCTTAAAAAAGGGGGGAGAGTAAGGACGGGGTGGGGGGGGGATCTTCAAGCAGGCAATTTACCATTCCAGACACAATCTCTCAGAGAGAAACAAAAACTCTCCCTGTCTGAGGCAGACCGAGAAGGCGTGTGTGTAATAAGATGCTAATACAATTTAATGATATTTCGGCTGGAAAACCTGTCCTCAGAGCCTCCTTGTGCAAGGAAGGCCAGACATTCAGAAAACAAGAGCTCGCACACTCTTAAAATGCTTCAAACGGGGGTCACAGCCCCACTCTTTCCCGGCTCTCATTAACTTTAATGCCTTCTCAGGGACAATAATTGCAGACACAAAAAAAGTGATTTTGTGCACACAGGGCAGAGGGCTGCTGTCTGTGACTGTCAACTAACTCTACTTCTCCAGGAACCTGAACCTCCTCTTTTACTACATCAGTGCCTACCTGCTATTCTAAGTATCCCAACCAGTACCTACATGCACTGTGCAGGCTAGCTCTACCCAACCAAGGATATCCCAAGAATGTGATGGGTTGTCTAATTTATCATTTGGTACTAAGCAAAACTCACTGGACTGTTCTGAATCTAGCTGCTATCCATAAGCACCTGTTGGACACTTCTCATCTCTTCTTCAGAGAAGAGAGCTGGCTTTCTAGCCTAGCCTGGAGCCAACAGCAAAGGTACTGTGCATATAAGGAACTGGCTGGCTTCAAGTTCATTGAGACTGGATGATAGGACGCAAGTGCCACCACATGTCTCATTCTGGGCTCCGTCTTTCCTCCCTTCCCTTTCACTATAGTGAGAGATTGAACCCAGGGCCTTCACTTTCTTCAAGTGCGCAGCCATCAACTCCATCCTCAGCCTTAGGTCTCTAATACAATCTGTCATTTCCTAAGCTCACCTAGAGAGAGGGAATATTATCAATCCCACTGGCTGATAAATAAACTGAGGCCTACAGTGCTTTTGCCACGGCTGGGAACGACATTCAAACCTAGGCTAGCTGACTACATTGTCAAGGGGCTCAAGTTTGTAGGTAGGATTACAGTTCTTAGTATGGATGGAAGTTTTCCAAACTCCAATGGGATTTCTGAGTGGAAGCTAAGAGGATTCCCTAAGGTCCCAGAAACAACCTACCTTAGGGTTAAGCTTTGAGCTAACACCTGCCATTTATGTTTAAGCCATATGCTATAGATCCCATATGGGGGACATAGCAAGTGCCCCAACCACAACTCTGACCTCCTCTCATCCAACCTAAATATCTATGAGATCTCTAGACAGCCTACTGCACATTTGGTGAAGTATTTGATGAGTGCATAAGACAATCAACCACCTTCTAGTCTAACAGAAACACTGGTTATAAATAACTGGAATACCCTGCCCACCACCTCAAAGACAGGGGAGTCAGTGTCAAAGGCTTCATTTAGATATTAAGGTACAATAGGGACCTGGGGAACCACATACTCACATTGTCAATGAGAGCTAAATGGCTGAGATCTTTGACAGCCTCTTGGATAAAAGTCACTGGCCATTTAGCCAGGCAAATTGGGGAAAGTTAAAGCATGTTGGATGGGAAAACATTTGCTGTATCCAGAGTCCAAATAACCCTGTCCTTAAACACTTCATCTGTCAGAGTGCTGGGGAGACCCTTGGCCAAACAGTTTCAAAACCAACATTCACTGTTAAGCCCTGCTGCGCAGGGTGAGGACTTCCCTCTACAAGGCATTTGCTGTGGAACCAAATGCTTTCCCATTCAAAACAACAGCCAACAGCACTTGGAACTACGGAGGAGAGGGCTCCAGATCAAACAAACACCCCCCCCCTCCACACACACATACCACCACCACCATGCAAACTTTCTCAATAAATTATTCGCCCGCTTCGGATCAAAGCCGGTTTTTGCAGCCTGTGACCTAAAAAGCAAATAGCATAGCCTAAACATGAAAGCCTTCCTCCTTGACTGGGTCAGTTTTATTACTCACCCCCCCCCTTTACAGTTTATTCTGTTATTTTCCTCCTCTGCTTTAGTGGATTGCTCTGCGAGTCCCAACCCGCCCCAGGAAGATGGGACAAGAGAACCTGGAGGGCTTGTGTGTTTGCTTGGGGCCCTAAGGGGAAAAAAAAAGAAATCAGGCGAGGGGGAAAAAGAAGTCAGTACCCTGAGAACCCAGGAAACAGGGCCAGGCCCGGTTGGCAGTCCTCTGCTTGGCCTCTCTGCCAAATGTCCTACTGGGAATTTTACCAGTTAGAGGACGGAGGCAGTGCCACTTTGGGAGGAGAACCCACCTCCCAAGCTTGGGTCTGTTTGCAAGTATAAATGTTTAAAGGTCCATCCTAACCGTTCCTCCGGGCTCAAAACTCTTCATTTCAAAATGGGGGTCCGCCCCTCCCCAACCCCTCACGCACTTCTCTGAAAACAACCATAATCCCTCCTACTAACCTCTTACAAACTACCTCTGGGTAAAACTTTGTACCTCTGAATCCTGCAGATGGGGGGGGAGGGTGTGTGGTACTAGGGACAAGGGTGAGGTTTGGAAATCTTCAGAGACCCGGGATGGCGAGCGCAATGTACCATCGGGCATAAAGAAACCGGGCGCCCTTCCTCCGCCCCCCCCCCAGCAGGAGTCCTAAAGCCAAGCTGGTTAAAAAAAAAAAAAAAGTGCCCAGGCCGGCTGCAGTGGCTAAAGGGATTAGAAGAGGGTTGCGCGTCTCCAGCCTGCCCCTGGCGGCGGGCGATGGGCACGCAGGCTGGAGGCGCGCCGGCGCGATTCCGACCGCGGGAGCCGGGAGGAGGAGCCGGAGGTGGCTGCGGGGGGCTCCGGCCCAGGCGTAGGAAGGGCAAGAGGCGGTTCGGGCCGGGGGCGGTGCCAGAAGGTGGGTGGGCTTGGCGCCCGGGGCGGGGGAGGGGTCTAGGGGACTCCGGGAAGGGCAACTGAGCCCCAGGTGGGGGCTGGGGTGCTGAGCAGGGCAGAGGTGTGCAGTAGGGGCACCCGGCAGGGGCTGGCTGGGCCTCTCTGTAAGGTAGAGGGAAGCCTCCAAGCCGGTTTTGCAGACGTCCTCACCCTCTGGCAGATCAGCTACGAGTCGCCAAGCTGACCCAGGATCAGCTCTTGCCTGGAGAAAGGGTGTCTCAGGACCCAGGGATGGGCGGGAAGGGACCGTGGGGAGCTACAAGTCTGCACCCAGGCGGGGAGTGGGCGTGCGAGAGCCGCTCCGCAGGCGCAGGCAAGTGGGTGGGAAGGAGGGAGGGAGAGGGAGGAAGGAGGTGAGTCGGGAAGATGCCACTGCCGGGGGCGGGGCGGGGCCGGGGATCCGGCGGAGGGACTGCAGCAGAGCTTGGTGGGGGCGGGGGCTGCAATGTCACTCATTTCGGGGTCAGGTGCGTGTGTCCCAGGCAGGGACCGCCACTTGCCCACTGCTCCTAGGTACCACCCAGAGTGTAAGTGCCGAGGGCAGGGAGCTGCAGAGTAGTCCCCGAAGCGGGACGCGAACCGGCAGAGTTGGGAGAAGGTAAACAAGGGCCACGCCCCCTGCCGTCGCCCCGCGAGCGCGCACCCGCCGCTCCGGCCGACGCCGGTACATTTCCACTCTAGCAGCGCCTCTCCCCCGCCGGACTCCCGCGCAGCCCCGAACGGCTGCTATCCCTTACCCCAGTACACACCCTGGCTACCTGGGCTGCATATTCTGCACTCACCTGGGAAGGTTGTCCCCTGCCCCTCAAAATTAAAAAAAAAAAAAACAAAAACCCAAAAACTAATTTGTGCAATACCTCTGAGCCCAGGAACCGAGCATGCTGCCCCCGCGTGCAGCGCCCGCGTGCACCCAGCCTGGAAAGGGGGCGCAGGGCGGAGGCGGTGGCCCCCGGAAGGTGTCTAGGACTGGACCGGCTGCACGTGAGCCCAGCGCGGGGTCATGTGCATCGGCTCAGCCCGGTTCGGCACCCGGACGTGCTGCGTATCAACAAAATGAAACTCGGGGAGACCGAAGGGCAGACAGCTCCGGGTTTCCCGTGCCCCGGCGCCCCGCCGCTCGGCCTCCCCACCCCGCACCCCGGTCGCGCCGCAGCCCCTCGGGCCGGCCGGAGCCCGCGAGGCAAGTTGCAGCCCCAACACCCCCACCCGCCCGCGCCCCCTCGCCGGCCCAGGGGCGCTTTGCCGCAGTCATTAATAAAGAAGGTCGCCAGGCTCACCCTTCCAAAAGTTGTTGCATGCGCCCCTCTCAGCCTCCCCGCACTGTACTCTTTAAAACACGGCTGACCAACATGCGCAATCTCTCTCCCCAGTGCTGTGCGTCCCCCCACCCCCCGCGCTGGCTTCCTAGAACAGGCAGCCAGCAAGAGAGAGAGGGAGCGAGTGAGCAAGAGAGGGAGCGAGGAGCAGTGGCAGATCTGTTGAAAAAAAAAAAAAAAAAAAAGGCCCACAAAATAATGCTGTGGAGATGCGCAGGGCCCATCTGCCGGGGGCTGGCTCTTACCTTGCTCCGCGGTGCCCTCCCGAGGGGCGCTGCCCTCGGCTACGCGCCGCGGCGGAGGCCGGCGCGGGAAGGATGCTCCCGAAGCCAGGAGCTCCTGGGGCCGGCGCGGGAGGGCGGGGGGCGCGCATCCATCCGGGGTCGTGGCGAGGGAGGCGACCGGGCCGCGGCGTCCCCAAGCCCGGCACCCCTGCTGGGAAGACGGTCAGTCCTCCATCCCAGAGCTGGTGCCTCTAGCAGTGGGCGCAAAGTAACTCCATGGACGCTACTCACCCCCCCAAAAAATAGCCTCCAACTGCGATGGCCGCGGTCGGCACCATTCACCAACCCCCTGTGTATGTTTCTGTTTCTTTTTAAACCAAGACTTCCTTGTGATCTCTTTAGAGGAGAGAAAAAAAAATGTGTTGGGGTGGGGGTGGGTGGGGCGGGCAGGAGGAGAGGGAGGGGAGTAGCCACTTTTTTCTAATTCACTCGGATCTCCGCTCCCGGCACCCCCCCGCCGTGTCCCCCCCTCCCCGCCCAGTTGTTTGGCTCCGGCGACAGTCCCAGGTAGCGTTGCGGGGGCCCCCCTCGGGGGGTGCTCTGCTTGGTCCCCCGCTCGCTTGCACGCGGGCCCGGACTCCTCGTGGACTCCAGGGCGCCCCCAGCCCGCCCTGTCCCCAGGGCCGGGCCCGAGCGCCGGCTGAGCCCGTGCAAGTCCCATCAGGTTGGCTCACACTTCACACACTCACACACATACCCCGCCCCTCCACTCGCTCACTCACACTTTCTGCTCACACCCCGCCCCCTTCGCGCCCCAGACCCAGGCGGAGCCCCCCGCAACCTTAGGAAAAAAAAAAACAAGCTTATACTTAAAAAAATCTTTTGGCGCCATATTAATGACGTACTTAAAATTTGCCATTTCTCCCTGCGTCAAAAAGACGTTTCTTTGCAAATAACAGCCTGGAGGCGACACACGCGGAGGAAACGAGGTTTGCACGGAGTACCCCCGCCCGCCCGCCCGCCACCCCACCCCCGGGACTCCGGTGCTGGAAGACCCTCGCCCTCCGCCCGGTTTCGGAATCACTGGTTTTAAGATCGGAATCGAATAAATCGCGTGGCGTTTTTTTTGCAGCGCCAGAAGTGAGCAGAAAGTGCTGGCAGGAGTGCAGGGGAGGGGCGCGCATGGGGCTGGGGGAGGGGGCGCGGTCCTCCTCCCCCACCAACACTAAATGCAAACTAGCATCCCAGGCTGGGAAACTTGAAATTGAAATTGTGGGACACCCCCGGAAGAGAGGGACTGCTGTAGAGGGGGTCCCTTCTTGGGCTCGTTGCCCCCTCCCCCTCGCGGGTGCCTCCTGGCGCCCGGTGCTGCCCTGCATTTCCGGGGGGGGGGGTGAAGCGCGCTGTGATGGGTGGGTGGCTAGCAGGGTGGCAGCCCGTCCTAGCCTCAGGCGGAGTTTGCCCCGGGCACCCCCTTCCTTCTGCCTCGTGCCTCTTACAACCGCGAAGGGTTAAAAGCCGAGGGGCAACTTCCCAGGGCTAGTACTTGGCGGAGAAGCGGGGCGCCCCTCTCCCCACCCTCTCCTACTCGCCCCTCCTCCTCCGACTCCACTTCCCGACTTGACCTTGTGGTGCACAAACAGTGCTCTCCAATCCTCGCAGTTTCTGGAAGAAGAGCCTGCGCTCGCCAGGCGGGCGGGCTGTCGGGCGGCTAGCCGGCAGTGGCGGAGCCTTGGGTCGGTTCCCTGAGCTGCGGGCCACACCCACCCAACCCGCTGCGCCCGGGGAGCTCACCTTCTCTCTAGGAAGGAAAAGGGCAGGCCGCCTGGATGGGTAGGCACGTGGGGGGCAACCTTCTGCCTCCCGGGAATGCTCCAGCTGGGGAGGTTGGCTGGTTTTGGGCTGAGGTTTGGGGAAGGCTGGCCCAGAATCCCAAACCATCTCCTTGCCAACGTTTTCTGCCCCCTCCAAGATAATCCAATGATTTTTTTTTTTCTTCCCAGCTCACCTTCGTTTTTGAAGGCAGGTGGATGAGTTTTAAATCCCTTTCCCTCTCCAAGACTGAAGGTTGTTTATTTTTCCTTTCCCCTCCACCCCCCCTTGCATGGAAAGATAAATATTCAATTTACATAAGATGACATTTATGTGACAATTAAGAAGATTCCCCGATGGAATGTTGTGAACACATTTGCTTATAGGAGAAATAAATCTAATAATAAACAAACTCATAACAGCTCAAATCCTCTGACAGGGAGGTTGTCTACGCAACAAAGAGGGGCATGATGGATGCCGAAATAAGCATTTTCTCCAACAAGAAAGAAATATGAACTCAAAGGGAGCCACCAGCAGAATTTCTCTCTGTTGGCCTTCATTCACAAAGTTTGAAGAGACTTGTTTGGCGAGAGGAGGAGCTCATTATCACCTCACAGTTAACCCTGGCTAGGCTCTGGTTCTCAATGGTCCACTGAGAAGATTTTCCCAGGCCAAGGTCAATGTCTGCTAACAGGTGTTGCAGACTGGGTGCCTAACCGCGTGGTTAATAGCTACTAACCTTGGCCCTCCTTTTCAGAAAGAAGGCTGTGTGAGGCAGGCCAGTGAATACATCTCTCTGGATCTGTTTTTCACCTTGGGACCACATGTGCACATACCCATGTATATAACTATGTAAATGTACACCCTGGATGAGGAAGGCAGGACCCGATTAAGAGTGCACGGTATACCTGATTGCTTTGCAAGTATGTTCTTTATAAACTCTATTTATTTTTAAAATTATTTTTAATTATGTGTAGGTGTCCGTGCACCTACTTTTAATTATGTGTCAGCACGAGGGCAGGTACTCATGAGTTCAAGGTGAGGCAGGCCATTGGGATGCCCTGTTACAGATGGTTGTGAGCCACCTGAACTCAGGTCCTTTGGAAGAGCCGAAAGTGCTCCTGACCACTGAGCCATCTCTCCAGCTCCTGCTTTTTGTATTTGCTGTTGTTGCCAATGATTGAGACCAGGGCCTTGCCCATTGTAGGTGAGAACACGGGAACAATGCTGCCTATCTTTCCTCTGAGGATACATACAAGAACTCCCAGTGTGGGTAGAAAAAGGACTAGAAGAGGAAACTGTCGGAAATAAAGGGCTACATGGTCAAGGTCCTAAAGACAGTGCTAGCCATGAATCTGGGATGTAGGTGGAGGCACAATGGTATAGACACAGAGTCTAAAGGCACCCACAGGTTTGGTCTGTTACTTGGGGCTTCTATGCAGGACAGGACAGGACAGGACAGGTTGTTTCTCCTGGCCTTCAGGAGCCCATGAACTGCAATGGGAAAATGTCATAAGGAGGAATTATAAAATGACCCAGAGAGATGGTAGAGGGGAGGGGTGAGCTTTTCATGAGCGTGTGCTTCCTACTGTGCCCTGTGTGGAAGCTATTCACAAAAGCCCATCTACCTGTTCAGAAAGACTTCAGTAACTCAACAGTAATCACAATGCCAACAGTGGTGAATGGACACCTAAGTCCAAATGACCTTGACCCCAGTGGGGTTGCCCTTTGCTGCACACCAGAAATAAAAAGTAGCATTATTATATAGTCGATGATTGATCTTAGCAAGAGCAACTGCTCTATTTAGTCCTTGACATAGGTCTCTAACTTGGAGCTGGACCAGGTCCTCCTAAAGAGTCCTTCGGAAACACCCCCAGTTTAGGGCCAACTTTCCCACAGTTCTGCGCTATTGTCCAAGGTGAACCTTGGAAGTGTTAACAAAATGATAACAAAGCTAATTTGAATTCCATAACTGTTACTAAAAACTTCACAAGCCACTCATTAACTTTTTTGAAAACAGAGAGTAAATGGCTTGTGGAGAAGGCATCTTTTGTTTGTTAGGTACTGTGAATACAGGCTCAAGTGGAAAGATAATAAATTCCCAATCTCTTGGTACCTATTTTCTGATGAACAGAGACACACAGCTTAATTAATAAACAAATAGGAAATTTGTTTAGCCAGGCATCATGGCTCACCCCTATAATCTCAACCCTTGGAAAGCTAAGGCAGGAGGATTGCCAAGAGTTCAAAGCTAGCCTGGGCTACACAGCAAAGTCAAGCCAGCCAACACAGCAAAATAAGAAAACAGAGTTAGTGGGCCACAGAGTAGCCCTCACCCAAAAACATGGAAAAAGAAGAAAAGGGGAAAAATGTAAAGTTATATTCTAGTTTTGATTGTGTGTATATGTGTGCCTGCATGTGAGCGTGTGAGTGTAGGTGTTTGTGGAGACCAGAAGAGGGCATGAGATACCCTAGAGCTGGGGTTACAGGCTTTGTCAGCCCCTTGACTTGAATGCTAGGAACAAAACTCCAGTCATCTACAAGAGCAATGAGATCCTAACTGCTGAGTCATCTCTCCAGCCCTGAAAATAAGTAAATAAATAAAAAGCTTAAGGTAAGGTCTTACTGAATGATCAAGTGTGAGCCCAGACTATCCTCAAACTCACTGCAAAGCCCAGGTTGACCTCAAATTCTCTATAATCCTTACATCTCAGATTCCCAAATGCTTGGATTACAGGTGTGTGGTGGTGTGTTTGTAGGTAATTATTACAGTAAAAAATACAATTGGAAAGCAAAACAGCATAGGGGTACAATTGTAAGTTTTGTCGAGATTTATTTTATGTGTATGGATGTCTTGCCTGCATGTATGTGTTTCATGTGGCAAGAAGAAGGCATCAGATCTAGGGATACCATTTTAAATTGGATGGTCTGAGAAGATGGCTGGTGAGAAGTGAGCTGTAGTGTGCGTGTGTGGGGTGTGGGGGAGGCATTCTGGAGTACCCTCATAGGTCTGTGGGTGGAATTTTGATGGGAAAAGAAGGTCACATCTTCATTTCCATCTATAAAAGGTAACATGTTCTTCAATTATGAATAGAGACAACAAATCTCTGCTATTAACTGCACCTGTGATATCATTGCTGGTGAAAATCACAGGTATTTTCATACTCCATTACAGTTGTTACTAATACCCTAAAATATCATTACACATCACTATTTCAAATCATGCTGCTCTTGTAATTTAATAAAGTACACATATTGGTATGTTAAACATTTTGAAAATATCAAGAGAGTTATACTTCAATACAATCATGTTTCTTCATAATTCATAGACCTTATTTCAAGGGCTGCAGGATGGTGGCTCACACACCTGCTATCCTACTATGGAGGAGGATAATGGAGGAGGATCTGGTTCAAGGTCCTCCTTGACTACACAGTAAATTTGAGGTCAACCTAAGCTGCCTAAGGTCCTGGATTCAATTCTCAGTATTGCAAAAATAATAAGGTCTTGTACTCAAGAGGAATCTGTAGGTCTCAGAGTACTCGAGTCCATGGCACTAACAAAGTTAAGGGGCTCGCATGTCGATGCTCTTAGACAAGAGTGTGCTGCCTGTAAAGGGTGAGACTTTATAGGGCCTTGTAGGACCTTGTTAGGGATTTGGTCTTTGCATGGAGGGTTTGGAGCAGAAAAGTGTCATGGTCTGACACTAGATTTTACAGGCCCAGGCATCACATGGAGAGCAAACTTCAAGCTCAAGGCTGAACCAGGAAGAGCATTCAGGTTGGCAGAGGCTACCTTCGGCCAGAATAGCAGCAATGATAATTTGTGAAGTGAGCAGGTTCTGTATATATTTTAACAGAATTTGCTGATGGAACAAGAGAGGAGTTTAGAAAATCAGAAGGACTGGTGGGGAGGCTTAGCAGGGAGAGGCACTTTCAGCCAACCCTCACTACCTGAATTCAGTTTCTGGAATGCACTCAATGGAGGGAGAGAATCAATTCCTTCATGCTGTCCTCTGACTTCCACACACATGCTGTGGCATGTGCATGTCCGTGCATACCCACACATGTCCATATACATACAAATAAATAAAATATAATTTGAATTTTGTTTTAAATAAAGGAATAGCTACAAGAGTTTTTGTCTTAAGTCAATGAGAGGATGAATTTTCTGTTTCCTAAGATGAAGAAAATGGAAGGAGGATGTTTGAAGAGGAAAGGGCTCCATTTCGGACATACTAAGCCTGAGGTACCTGTTGAATGCCCAGCTTTAGGATTCTCATAGACAGCTAGACATGGAAGTTTCAGCTTGGGCAAACTGGGGGCTGATGGATGCTATGTAAAGCTGTAGGGCTCTCTGAGGTCTTCAAAGAAGCATGGAAAGAGGAGAGCAAGGATGATGCACTTGGGTACCATAAGGCTAAGAGATCTGGAAAAGGAGGACCCAACAAAGGTACCATTAAGAGAGAGAGAAAGAAGGGACTAAGGTTGTAGCTCAGTTGGTAGAGTGCCTGCCTGGTACACACAAAGCCCTGGGTTCGATCCCTAACCTCATTTAAACCAATGTGGTGGTGAGTGTCTGTAATTCTAGCACTAGAGGGGTGGAGGTGGAGAATCAGAGGTTCTGGGTAATCCTCAGCTGCATACTGAGTTTGAGGACAACCTGGGCTCATGTAGACCCTGACTCATAAAAATAAATAAACAAATTTAGAAACAAAACAGTTTAAGAAGCATCCAGAGAGATGAGAGGAAAGTTGTGAAAGTTCCAAGCTGCTGACGGATCAAATAACATTTGATCATGAAGCTGGGCATGGTGTGCAGGTCTTTAATTCTGGCAGCTCTCTACATGTCTGAGGTCATCCTAGTCTGCATAAGGAGTTCCAGGCCAGCTGGGGCTACATAGGGAGACCCTGTCTTAAAAAAAAAAAAAAAAGCCAGGAATGGTTGTTTATGCCTTTAATCCTAGCACTGGAAAGGCAGAGGCAGGTAAATCAGGACAGCCAGAGCTATACAGAGAAACCATGTTTCAAAAGACAAAACATAAAAATCTGAAGGTTCAGAACCGTGGAGGTCACTGGTGACTTTGACAACAGTAGAGTGAAGCAAGCAAAAAGTTGACTGGGTTGTCAAGAAAGAGTGGCAGGGACTGAGGGCATGGCTCAATGAGAAGCAAGAGGACCAGAAGTTCAAGGTTAGCCTCAGTTAAGCCTCAGTTATATGGGAAGTTCAAGGTCAACCTCGGTTAAATGAGACTGTTTCAAAAAAAAAAAAAAAAGGTGCAGATTTCAACAGCCTGGGCTTGATTTCTGGCACACACAGAGAGAAAGAGACAGAGTGGCAAATTTCTGGCCTGATACCCATGGGTTTGAATAAGCAGGCTTAAAGCAGGGTGCAGGGATCTATAGCTCTACATTTTCAACAATCACTTAGTTGTTCTTTCTGGTTTTTTGAGCTAGAGTCTTATACTGTGGCCCAGGTCGGCCTAGAATTCACTGTGTTGCCAAAGATATCCTTGAATTCGCAGTAATCCTCCTGCCTCAGTGTCTCATGTGCAATGATTATAGACGAGTACACTTGCCTTACTTGATCATTATTTTCTTTTTCTATTATTATTATTATTATTATTATAGGATCTTGAGTAGCCTTGAACTTGCTATGTAGCTGAGGATGACTCTGAACTTTATATTTATTTATCATTTAAAAATTTTTTTGTATAACTTGACCTTCAACGTCTGATCCTCCTGTCTCTACCTTTGGAGTTACTGGGATTACAAATATGGGTCACCATACAGGGCTGGGAATTAAACCCAGGGTATAACAATTGAGCTACATCCCCTATCCCGCCCCCACCCTTACCTGGTGGTTCTTTTTCCCTCCAAGATTCACTTATTTTATGTTTATGAGTGTTTTTCATGCACATATTTATGCACACCATGTGCATGCCTGGTGCCCACTGAAGCCAGGAGAGGGTTTTAGATCCCTTTGGAACTGGAGTTGTAGACCACCATGTAGGGACTGGGAACTGAACCCAGGTCCTCTGCATGAACAGCAAGTGTTCTTAACCACTGAGCCATCTCTCTGAGAGAGTCCTTACCTGGTCATTCTTGATGCTCTTGCCTGTGAACCATCCTTTATGAAACACGGAGTTTGTGCACAATGGTGTCAAACACCGGCTTGGCATCCAGTAATTGCTCATTAGACAATGGAAGTTCTTCCAGGAGTCTTTACTAAGAACACAAAAATCCTTCAAAATAACTTGCAATTTATGTCCAGAAGCAGAGGTCCCCTGTACCCCAGTGCTTTAATTGAAAAAAGAAGATAGCATAAGATTTGTTCAGCATTCATGCACTGAATATTTATCGAGTGCCTGCTATGTTCCAGGCAGCATTCAAGGGCTGGAGAGACAAACTATCTGACTCAGTCATTTGTCTGAGTCATCAAGGTAGGCAGAGAGGAGCACCAGATGTGCCAGCCACAGTTGCCAGCAGCCTGCCTCCAGAGGATGGGGCGGGGTGAGAAGTCCTTATGCAGGCTCCAAATTGACAGCCACTCATTTGGTGCTCAGGGCAGTGTCTGTTCAAAGATAGGAACACACGGATGACCAGGAGCTTCTTCAAGGGAAGGTTCTGATTCATGAAGCCTGGGATAAGGCTTGAGAATCTATGTTTCTCATAAGCCTCCAGCAGCTCCCTCCGGTGGGTCGCCCTTGAAATGGAATGGGGATAGAGGTTAGAAAGCCAGGTCAGAACTCTGCTCTCTCCCTAGGGCTCCTGAAGCATTTGTGGGAGTCCTGTGGGGAAAGGAGACTCCCCTGTGGGGAGTGACTCCATGAAGATGCTTCTTACACAGATACAAATAAGCTTTGCTCTCTTTCTTTCTCTTTCTTTTCTTTTCTTTCTTTCTTTTCTCTCTCTCTCTCTCTCTCTCTCTCTCTCTCTCTCTCTCTCTCTCTCTCTCTCTCTCTCTTTCTTTCTTAAAGACAGTCTCATTATGTAGCTCTGTCTGACCTCAAAGTCAGATATGGCCTCCCCCTGCTTCCCACCTCCTGGAATTAAAGACACAGTTCATCATCTCTAGTCTTCTTCTTCTTCTTCTTCTTCTTCTTCTTCTTCTTCTTCTTCTTCTTCTTCTTCTTCTTCTTCTTCTTCTTCTTCTCTCCTCCTCCTCCTCCTCCTCCTCCTCCTCCTCCTCTTCCTCCTCCTCCTCCTCCTCCTTCTACTACTACTACTCCTTTTTCTTCTGATAAGGTATCACGTAGCCTAAGCTGCCCCTGAACTCTCTGTGTGGTTGAGCATGACTTTGAACTTCTGATCTTCCTACTTCTACTTTCCAAGTTCCCAAGTGCGGGAACTATAGGTATGTGACACTATGCCTGGTATTATGTGCTGGGGATCAAATCCAGTGCCTTGTGCATGGCAGGCAGGTGCTCTGCCAACTGAGCAACATTCCCTGCCCTCATATTTCCTTTTATCAACCTTTCTAGAATTCCATCTTTCTCTTCTATCTAGAGTCAGGAGTATGAGGTGACTTTATTGAAGGATGGTTTTCATCCAGTCCATTGTTCATTCAATGAATATCTGCTAAGTGCCTACTATGTGCCAAACCAGACCTCCAGAAGACAGCAAACCCCAAAGTTTAAGCCTCCTGGACGCTAACAAAGAAACTACAGCTGGGGCTTGGACCAGAATGAAAAGCCACTCAGGGCTGCTTGTGGCTGAAGTTTCTACTACCTTGGCAAGATCTGAACTTGGCTCTGCCTGGGTGTACTACAGTGCTGGGAGAGGTGCCTCTCCACAGCTACAATCAGTCAGCTCAGACATGGTTCTGACCAGTCCCAGGAGATGTCTGGATAATGTGCCAGCCGGGCCACCTGTCCCTTCTCATCTCCTCAAACCTAGCCCATTGGCCACAGATGGCAAAGGGCAGTGGAGATCCCTGGGGCTTCCAGACGCCTCTCCAGAACCTGGCAGCAGCCAGTAACTCCTGTCAAATCAGTGCCTGCCCAACCAGAGTCCAAGTGTGAGATACCCCACTCTGAGCTGAGAGGATTAGCCCCATCCAAGAGCCACCAAGAACCCGAAGTACTGGTTCTAAGTCAAGCCAGGTAGTGTAAGAAGTCCTTCACCACTCCTAGGTGAAGCAAATCCCTTCCATTACCAGAGCTCTAGGCTCCCTCATGCTCAGTCACAGAGCAGTGACTGGCCTTCTTAGAAATAAACACTCACAGGCTGGGGATACAGCCGGTCAGTACAGTAGTTACCTAGCATGTAGAAAGCCCTGACTTTGATCCCCAGCACTGCATACTCCAGACCTGGTGGCGAACACCTACAATCTCAGCATTTGGGATGTGTTGGCTTGAGGAGTTCAAGGTCATCCTCAGCTACATAGTGATTTCAAGGTTGAGACCCTGTCTCAAAAAAACAAAAATGATAAAAAGGTGTCTTGGGAAACAGGTTTAAATGGTCAAAAGAATTTCTTTTATTTTTTTTGAAACATGTCTCACTATGTAGGATTTGCTATCCTGGAATTCACTGTGACGACCAATCCAGCCTCCAACTTACAGAGATCCTTGTTTTCCACCTTCAGGGTTCAGGGATCAAAGGTGTGCACCACCATGCCTAGCCTGGGACAGTTTCTCAGGTCATACAGATGTATTATTCCTCCGTTCTTCATTTCTGTAACAAAGTACACTTGGTTTGGGGAAGTCACTCAGTTGGTGGATTGCTTGCTTAGTGTACACAAGTCCCTAGGTGTTCTCCTCAACACCGCAAGAAAATAAAAAGTTTACATAGTCATAGTTTGGGAGGCTCAAGGACATGGTGCCAGCCTCAGTGTGGCTCTGGTGGGAACTCCTCTCTGATGGCATTGCAGTGGCACAAATTCTGTGAAAGGGAAGAGATCACATGGCCAGAAACAGGGAAGGAATTCAGGCCAAGCTCAGGGCTGTATGGCAATACACTGTTTGGAAAACTTGCTGTTCCCTTCGGAGGACAGGCTCCCCAGTGGCCCACACACCTCCCACCAGGCCCAATCTCTTGCAGGTTCTGTCACCTCCCACATCAGCATACTGGGGACTAAGCTTCTGACCCATGAATCCTTGTGGGGATGTGCCACTTGTAAACCATAGCAGATGTCAAATCAGATGGGAAAGGGGTGAGGGAAGAGAGGCCAGTGGTGTCTGCCTGGGACTCTGCAGTGTAGCAGGGCATCAGACAGAATGGTCTTAGAGGATTCTCCTGAGGAGGGAGAAGTTGGGAATAGTGGATCTTCAACTTGAGAGGTAGAGGTGAGAATACGCAATTTTACTACCAGCAGTCTCTTCTAGGGAGACCCTCCGACCGGAGCACAGGAGACCTGCCTAGAAGTGTGAACTAAACAGCATGGTGCCAGCTGAATCAGGTGCCAAGAAAGGAGCAGCCTTGAGTACTTCTGGTGTGGAGAAAAACTTAAAATTGTGATATGTGGGGCTGGAGACATGGCTCAGCGGTTACGAGCACTGGCTGCTCTCACAGAGGACCCAGGTTCAAGTCCCAGCACCCACTGGTGGCTCAGAGCACAGAGGTCTTACTCCAGTTTCAGGGAGTTGGAATGCCTTCTCACCTGCACAGGCACCAGATAGATACACAGTGGTACACAGACATACATGCAGGCAAAACATCCATACACATAAAAGCCTCAAGTGATAAGCAAGCCTCGGGATACGAGGTGCCATGTCATCCCATTCACAGTCAGACCAAATGCCTGCATGACAAGTCCCCCTTTTGTTTAGTTTTAGGTGGGTCATGAGGGTCTGGAGCATGCTGAGTCAGAATGAATCTCTGCTGCTAAGATGAACTCCAGTCTAAAAGCCAACAGTTTATCTGAATCCCTCAGAAACGCACTCATGGCCAGTCATGGTAGTGTGAACCCAGAATCACACACGGGAAGTAGAAGCATGATGATTAGGAGTTATCACACGTTATCCCCAGCTGGTTGTTCTGGAACACTCTATGTAGACCAGACTGACCTCAAACTCACAGAGATCTGCCTGACTCTGCCTCCTGAGTGCTGGGATTAAAGGCTTGTACCACTCTGCCTGGCTTTGTTTTGTGTTTTTTTTATCTTTAAATTCTAATTATTTGTTATGGTTATGTGTATGTGTGTGTGTTTGCATGAGTTTCTGTGTACAAGATGTATGCAGGAGCCCAATAGGCCAGAGAGGGCATCAGATCCATTGGAACTGGAGTTACAAGCAGTTGTGAATCACTACGTGGGATCTGGGAACCACACCTAGGTGCTCTGTAAGAGCAACATTCTTAACCCCTGAGCCATCTCTGCAGGTTCAGTGGAGCACATTTGATATCCCAGAGCTTGAGAGAGAGAAGCAGGAGGATCAGAAGCTTAAGGTCATCTTCAGCTGTAGAGTGAGACCCCATCTAAAAATAAACTTTAAGAAAAGAGAGAAGGGGGGCTAGAGAGATGGCTCAGCAGTTAAGAGCACTGGCTGCTCTTTCAGAGGACCTGGGTTCAGTTCCCAGCACCCATATAGCAGCTCACAACTATCTGTAACTCCAGTTCCAGGGGATCTGACATCCTCATATGTAGGATATGCAGGCAAAACACCAATGCACATAAAATAAAAATAAATAAATTATAAAAATGAGAGAGATAAAAAAATAAAACAACAAAAAACAAGCCAGGTGTTGGTGGCGCACGCCTTTAGCCCCAGCACTCAGGAGGCAGAGGCAGGCAGATTTCTGTGAGTTCGAGACCAGCCTGGTCTATAAGAGCTAGTTCCAGGACAGCCTCTAAAGCCAAAGAGAAACCCTGTCTCAAAAAACCAAAGAGAGAGAGAGAGAGAGAGAGAGAGAGAGAGAGAGAGAGAGAGAGAGAGAACTAACACAGATCAAGATGTCAATTATAGCCTTTGGTAAGTGTTGGGAAAAGGAAAGGAGTGAGAGGTGGGCATGGGCGTGGAGTGGGGTCACCTTTGTGATAGAAACCTGCAGCTAAGGAACAGTGGTACTTACTTCAAAACACTTGAGATGGACTGTACCAGCCTGCTTCTACTGTTGTGATCTGTGTGGTCTGGGACTGTTTGGCTTTCTTTGGTATCTAGAATCATGGTCTTTCTCTGGACTGCTCAAGATGGACCTGTTTCAGAGCATAAGTGCTTTCTAGAGTCTTCCCAGGGGCTTTAAGCCCCAGCAGGGACTCAGAAAATCCCATGGTCTGGGTTCTTGGTTAGCTAAGTGGGTCTGGGACTGGGAATCATGTGGGATAACAACACTGTTGAGAAGTCTGTGCTCCAGAAGACACCCAGCTTACTTATTTTGGCAGGTTAGGTTCTATTTCTTCCTAGTATATTTAGCTTGAACATATCTGGCTCCTGGAGTGATAAAGGTGGGTATCATTCATTACCCGAACAGTGAATAAGAACCCATGAGGGGCTGGGACATTCCTCAGGTGACAGTTTACCCAGGATACATAAATGTATTCCATCCCCAGCACCAAATGAACCGAACTTGATGGCACATGCTGTATGTAACTCCAGAACTCAGGAGGTAGAAGCAGGAGAATCAAAAATTCAGGGTTGAAATGGCTTAGCTGGTAAAGGCACTTGCCACCAAGCCTGACAACCTAGTTCTGTCCCTGGGACACATGTGGTGGAGATAAGAACTGACTTACGTAAGTTGTCCTCTGATCTCCACAAGCACTGTATGATGCACAGAGGCATGTCTACACCCACACCCAGATAAATAAATATAATAGAAGATTTTTTTGTTTGTTTTTCCAGACAGAGTTTCTCTGTGTAACAGTCCTGGCTGTTCTGGAACTCGCTCTGTAGACCAGGTTGGCCTCAAACTCACTGAGATCCACCTGCTTCTGTCTCCCAAGTGCTAGAATTAAAGGTGATCACCACGACCTCCCAGCTTAGGAGAAATTTTTAATAAAAGAAGTTCAAGGTCATCCTGAACCACAGAGCAAGTTCAAGTCCAGTGTAGGCAAGGGATACGAAGACTAGGCCAGGGTTTGGGCTCTGGGCAGGTGTGTCCTGGTGTGAGCTGTACTCAAGTTGGAATCTGTGCTGTTCTAAGCCTAAGCCCCACTTGGCATCAGGTTACAGACATGTGGCTGATGAGGTCCCTGTACTACAGGAGGGAAGAAGGGCAAACCATAGAGGTATGTGGATGGAGTCAGGGCTCAGTGTGGGGCCAAAAGCAGTAAGGTCCACCAGATCCTGAGCTGTCTCACTCCAGTCAAGTCTTCATAAATGACCTCCTGGCCTTCAGTCCTGGTTTTGACTAGCCCTCTGCTGTGGAAAGCACTCTGGCATGCAATGTAGCTCCTTTGAAAACTTCTTAGGGCACTGAGAACCAGATGTTTTTCCTCTGGTCTTTGACATTGCCTGCCGAACATCCAGGCCCTGTGGCTGTAGCAGGAGGTACTGGGAGTCCAGTCACAGCCTCAGGGAGAGGCTGGGGATGGAGTCACAGTAGATGCACACACCAGGAAGATGATGGAAACAAGAGAATTTTTGCTTGAGCTGATTCTCATCTAGGCTAGCAGTAAGCAGATTATCTGCCTACCACAGTTCCTCAGGGCACGTTCTAGAAAGTACTTTGACATCCAGACTAGGCAAGAGAGGCACATTACAGGTGAGACAGAGGGGGCTGCATGGGCAGTACAGACCTCCCTGGACAGTGTCTGCCCCTAGACACCCCATCCCTTATGTTCCCAATCCCCAACTGCTCTTGGAACTTAAAGGCCAGTAGGTCTTTTTGTGTAGTCCTTGATAAACAGACATTCCTTAAAGGAAGCGGGCACCAGGGGCCTGAAGGATGGCTGAGCAGGTAGAGGAACTCTCTGCCAAGCCTAATGACCTGAGTTCAAGTCTGTCCTGAGTTCAAGGTTGTCCTGGGCCACAGAGTAAGTTCAAATCCAGTCTAGGCTACATGAGACACTATCTTAAAACATAAAGTAAGATTAAAAAAAGAACAACAACAACAACAACCTTGGGCTGGTGGCAAGGGATGTGAAGGAGAGAGCTATGTGGTAGGAGAGAACTAGTTCACACAAGTTGTCCTCTGACCTCCACATAAATGTCTTGGCATGTATGTATGGCATCTTCCCACCCATTTATTTAAAAAACAGAAAGTGAGAAAGAATCAGGATACACGATGAGGTAGGACATAAGTTGCTCCTCACCCATAATCTGCTCTGTTCATGTCAAGGGCAGGGACCGGAGGGGAAGGGAAGGGAAGCCTGAGAGGAGATGCTGGTGTGGGGGCTGAAGGAAGGGAAATGGTACCCATACCCTTTGTGTCTGCCCGTCATCTGCACATGTCCACACGAGCCTACAGCCACGTCTCTGGAGTCCCCATCTTTTGTCTATTTCCCCAGACAACCTAAAAATAATTTCCATCTAGCTTCAGGATTCGTGATTTGATGCACAGGATGCTTGCCTAGCATATACACTTTTCTACCCACATTTTACTCTAAGATCAACATCCAGTTCAAGTGAGTCTGCATTATTTATGCAGAGTGAGCAAGAGGCAGCCCAGAGCTGTCTGGAGTCAGTCTATAGAAGAATGGTCCTGCCAGAGTTGGTGGGGTTATCTCTGGAATCCCAGTGCTTGGGAGGTTGAGGCAGGGTGGCTGCTGTGAGTCTGAGGTCAGCATGGCTTACATAGCAAGACCCCTCCATGTCAAAAAAGAAGGGACGAACAGTCCTTATGAAGATGACAAGATTAGACAACACGCATGGATTAATGATGACAGTGTGAAAGAGGACCCTGCGGCCAGCACATGGTCCAGGAGGAAAAGGCACTTTTAAAAAAAGACACCTATTTATTTTACATCCTGCCCGCAGCGTCCCCCACATCCTCCCCTCCCAGTCTCTCTCCCCCATTGCCCACCCTACCCTACCCCAGCTCCTACCCCCCAATCTCCTTCTCTTCCATTTCTATGCAGAAAAGGGCAGGTCTCCCATGAATATCAACAAAACATGGCATGTCAAGTTACAGTAAGAGTAAGCACTTCCCATGTATTAAGGCTGGGCAAGGCGACCCAGTATGAGGAGTAGGGTCCCAAAAGCCAGTAAAAGAGTCGGAAATAGCCTCTGTTCCCACTATTAGGAGTCTCACAAGAGGACCAAACACAACTGTTACATATATGCAGAGTACCTAGATCAGTCCCATGGAGGCTCCCTGGTTGTCCATTCAGTCTCTGAGAGCCCCTATGAGCCCAGGTTACTTGATTATGTGAGCCTTCCTGTGGTGTCCTTGACCTCTCTGGCTCCTACACTCCTTTTTCTCTTCCAAAGGATTTCCGAGCTTGGCCCAGTGTTTGGCTGTGGGTCTCTGCATCCTTCTCCATCAGTTGCTGGATGGCACCTCTCTGGAGACAACTGGGCCAGGCACCAATCTGGTCACAGGAAATGGCCAGGCAAGTTCAGGCTACTTATCTGCTATTGCTAGAAGTCTAAGCTGGGGTCCTCCCTGTAGACTCCTGGGAGATTCCCTGGTGCCAGGCTTCCACCCAACCCCTAAATGCCTCCCACCCAGATATCCTCTTCAGTACTCTTCCCCTCCATGCCATCCCCAACCTGATTGCTCATGGTCCCATTCCTATGCCCTCAGTCCACTCACAAAATCTTTTCTATTCCCCCTTCTCTGGGTCTATGGATCGTAGCATAGTTATCTTTTATTTTACAGCTAATATCCATGTATACGTGAGTACATACCATGTTTGCTTTTATCAGTCTGGGTTACCTCACTCGGGATGATTTTTTCTAGTTCCATTCATTTGCCCTGAAATTTCCTGGTGTCCTTGTTTTTAACAGCAGAGTAGTACTCCGTCGTGCAAATGTACCACATTTTCTTTATCCATTCCTCAGTTGAGGAACATCTAAGTTGTTTCTATGTTCTGGCTATTATAAATGATGCTGCTATGAACATAGTTGATCAAGTGTCCTTGAGATATGATTGAACATCCTTTGGATATATACCCAAGAGTGGTATAACTGGCTCTTGAGGTAAATTGATTCCCAGTTTTCTGAGAAACTACCACACTGATTTCCAAAGTGGCTGTACAAGTTGGCACTCCCACCAGCAATGGAGGAGAGTTCCCCTTGCTCCACATCCTCTCCATCATGAACTGTCACCTGTGGTTTTGTTCTTAGTCATTCTGACAGGTGTACGGTGGAATCTCAGAGTCATTTTGATTTGTATTTCCCTGATGCTAAGGGTGTTGAACATCTCCTTAAGTGTTTCTAGGCCACTTGTGATTCTTCTGTTGAGAATTCTCTGTTTAGAGCTACACCCCATTTTTAAATTGGATTATTTGGTTTGTTGATGTCTAGTTTCTTGAGTTCTTTATGTATTTTGGAAATCAGCCTCTGTCAGATGGGTGGTTGGTAAAGATCTTTTCCCATTCCGTAGGCTGGCATTTGTCCTATTGATGGTGTCTTTTGGAAATGGCACTTTAAAAAAAAAGATTTAGTTTTTATTTCAAATGCATGAATGTTTAGACTGTATGTGTATCACATGTGTGCCTGGTGCTCAAGGAGGCCAGAAGATGGAATTGGATCCCCTGAACTGGAGTTACAAATGCGTGTGAGCCACCATGTATGTGCTGAGAGCTGAATCCAGGTCCTCTGCAAGAGCAGCTAGTGCTCTTAACCACTGAGCCATTCTCCAGCCCCTCAGCTGACTTTTTATAAGTTTGCTTATTAGATGACTGAAGAGTAAGGACATAAGTGTCAGATTAAGAGAAAGATCAAAAGGTGTGCTAGACTGCAGGCAAAGGAAAGGAAAACATAAGTTGTGTACTGGTGATGAGTTGATAGGGAATAAAGAGGCTGGGAGAGAAACAGTATCTACTCCTTTGTTTTCAATGGATTTCCCAGAACCTGTGAAATGTGTTACCTTATTTATGGGGCAAACATATTTAATGACTCTGAAGAGTTCATTAAATTAAGGATATTGGGTCTGGAGAGATGGCTCAGCAGTTAAGACCATTGCTGCTGTTTCAAAGGACTCAAGTTCAGTTCCCAGCACCCATGTTGGATGTCTTGCAACTGTAACTCCAGCTCCTAAGGATCTGGCGCCCTCTTCTGGCTTCTGCGGGTACCCACATGCACTTGAGCATCCTCACACACATAAATAAAAATTCAATATAACTCTTAAAAAGTTAAGGCACTTAGTCTGAGCAGAGATAGTACATACATTTAATTCCAGCACTCGGGAGGCAGAGGCAGGCGGGTTTCTGTGAGTTCAAGGCCACCCTGGTCTACAGATCAAGTTCCAGGACAGCCAAGGCTGTTACATGGAGAAACCCTGTCTCAAAAAACAAAAACAAAACAAACAAACAAAAAAACAAGAATGAGGAGACATGGGCAATTCCTCTGAATTGTCCAGGTGAAGACCCTTCTAGTCCCATGCCCATCCTGACCTCTCTTGTAGCACTGTTCCTGCTTCCCTGTGCTCTTTTCGATTCTTGATCATGCCAAGTGCATTCCTACCTCAGGAACTTTGAACTTGTTGTTTTCTCTGTCTGCTCTTTTCATCACTCAGCCTCAGTCCAAATGCAAGCCGGCTCTCTGCTTCCAGATTTTTGTCCTGGAGCTTTGAGTACACTCTGTTCTGAAGGACTGGGTTGGGGCAACAGGATGCAAGCTCCTAGCCTGAGCTGGCTGGCATCCTCCCCAGCCCAAGTCCCGCCCAAGGTTGCGGGATGGAGCAGTGTGCATGAGTCATCGGCCACAGACACAGTCCCCTTGTTGGAGGGACCTGAGTAGTTATGTTGTGGCTAACTCCAAGAGCCAAGGGCTCAGTTGAAAGGGGAGGTTAGGAATTTCCCCAAGTTCCTCAGAATCACACAGGTCCAGGAGGGAGCTGGAGAGTGGGATAGCTGAGAATGGCTTGTGTAGATGATGTTCTCTGAGGACTGCCATGTCTCCAGCCCTCATGTGGACAATGCAGGAAGTTCTCTGAGGACTTTTGTGTCCCTCACCTAAGCTTGAGTAGTCTATGCAGGTGTAGATGGTACTTACAGTGGTCTCACGGGGCTCACTATCTATTTATCCACCCACTATGTGCTGGGCATCGGATGCCTTACCATAGGTCAAACCCTGCACTCCAAGAGCCTGCAATCTGTGCAGGGAGACCAATTTACCCACCAAGTCTACAGCTTAACTGAGGAGGGAAGGGCTCAGAGTGGGGGAGCAAAGGTGGGGGTGTGTGTCCTGCAGGTGATGATGGGCAGTAAGAGGACTTGCTAAAGAGGCAGGGTAGGGGCGCTCTGCAGGAAGCCAAGCCAGCTCGGGTATGTTACTTTCTTAAGGATGATGTAACAAAGTACCACGGAAAGGACGAGTTAGTCACAGAAATTTATTCTCCTGCTCTGGAATCTGGAAGCCAGAAATCAGTGTTGACAAGACCTCTTCCTTCAAATGCCTGACTCAGGGGAGGATGCTTCTGCCTCTTCCAGCTTCTGGTTGCTTCAGGCATTCTTTGGCTTGTGGCCACATCTCTGTGGTTTCTGTCTTCATCACCACATGGCTGTCTTTCCTCCGTGGCTTGCTTGTATGTCTCTGTGTCTTTACATGCCTTCTTCTCCTTCGTGTGTGTATACATGTATCTTCACCCTAGTCCCTTCCATCATTCTCCCTCCTCCTTCCCTCTTCCTCTCCTTCTCCCAAAACATGCCCTCCTTTCCTTCTCTTCTCCCTTTCTCTTCTCTACCCCGCTCCTCTACTTCTTATTTTGTTTTCCATCAGTAGACTGGATTTCACTCTGTAACCCAAGCTAGCCGTGAATTCACTGTGTATACCGTATAGCCCAGGTTGCCCTTAGACTCACAATACTCCTGCCCCAGACTTATGAGTGCTGGGATAACATGTGCACTGTACCATTACACCCACCTTCAAATTTCTCTGTTTTTTTATTTTTTAAAAATTTATTTATTTGTATTTTATGTACATTGGTGTTTTGCCTGCATATATGTCTGTGTGAGTGGTGTCAGATCCATTGAAACAGAAGTTACAGACAGTTGTGAGCTGCCGTGTGGGTGCTGGGAATTGAACCTGGGTCCTCTGGAAGAACGGCCAGTGCTCTTAACTGCTGAGCCGTCTCTCCAGCACCCCAAATTTTCCTGTTTTAAGAAGGTACCAGTCATTCTAGATAGGGGCCCCCTCTGCTCTAATGATCTAATTTAACTCTATTAAACTGGCAGAGATCCTGCTCCACATAACGTCACCTTGAAGGTTCCAGTGGTTAGGACTTCAGTACATCTTCTTACAGGCTGGAGCACTGGGACACATCTGAGCAAAAGCAGTGAGCAAAGGCTTGGAAGGAGGGAGCTCAGGGCCAGATGGCTGGCTATTTTCTATTCATCCACAACTTTAAAAAAAAAAAATCCATTTCCCAGATGGGCCTCACACTCACCATCCTCCTGCCTCAGCCTTAGTCCTGGCATTCAGCATCGTATCTAGCTTGGCAGTGATCCTTGCTCTGTTGGCAACCTGTCTCTTCAGGGAACACCTCTGCCGTTGACTTTGCTGTGTGGGCACCTGCCTCTGATGTAGGCCACTTAGTCTTCTGCACAGTGCTCAGGTGGGCACTTTCTCATCCTTGAAGCCTCCTCTGAGCCCCATGTTAACCCTGGCCATAGAAGCCTTGAATCTGGTCCCTCAGTCACATCCCAATCACCTCTCTGTCCCTGTCAGACTTCCTACCTAGGCCTGGATGTCTCCACCACAGGGTGCTCACGGAGGCAAAACTCCTGATTGTTGGGTGGGCTTTCTTACTCTGGACCCCACTGTATTCTTCCTAGGATTCCCCTCAACCACCCAGAGCCCCACAGAGTCCCCTCAGCCCCACCTAGGCCAGGCCTGCTGTAGATTACAGCCCAGCTGAAGGACCCCTACCCAACTATCTCCCTTACCTGTCTGTCAGGGTTACCCCACAAAGGCTTATGCTCTGAGAGTAACTGGGCATTCCTCTTCAGGAGCCTCACAGGCTATGCACAGCAGGTTCAAGTCCTACAGGAGACCTGCTGCCCAAGCTTGGGATGGGCTACTCTGGGAGGCTTCATCCAGAACCAGCTGGCTATGAGGTGAGGGAAGTTGGGCAGCCCTGCTTGACAGCTGGAGAGGTCTCAGGCCTCCTTTCGTATGCCGAAGCTGTGGGGCTTCCCCTCCCATTTTCCTCATGTGTACCCTCCTGGCTAGAGCACAGCCCTGGTGCACTCCCAGCCTCTGGCTGTTAGTGGCCTTTGGACTAGGGAAGTGGAGCTTCTGGGGCCCCATGCCAGGCTGGCACTCGCAGCAATCAGGGAGAGGCTCAGAACTGTCAGTAACACCCACAGGGCAGTCGCACAGGGCCCTCAACCAGCCAGTCCTGTTCTCCCTTCTCCTGATTAGAGGTGGAGTTCAGAGCTGGCCCTGGAGGAGGTCTGGGTAGAGCACAGGACAGACCTAGCTGCAGGCACCATGTGGCCACTTGCCCTCAGCCCACATGTGTGGTGTTGTGGAGTTTGGCCTCTGGTGGAGGCCCTGGCTACTCCTGCATCCCTGGAGTGGAACACAGTGAGGTGTGCTCACCACCAGACCCTCTCTCCAGAGGCCCAAAGACTCATTTAGGAGGGTGAGCCAGCCATGTCTATTTCAGGTTTCTGAACCACTAGTCTAGTCTGGGGCTGCCCAAAATAGCCAGTTAATGGAAGCCAGTGTCTGCAGGAACAGTTAGGGTCCTGAGGCTCCTATTGTCTAGTGCGGTCCCAAGTGGGGTGTCAGGAGTTAACCTCAGCCTCTGCTCCCTCCTTCTTCCCCTTCTCCAATGTAAGGCATGGCTTGTTCTGACCCCTAGATGTCCTTAAACTATCGATGTTTCTGGAACTCTGTCTCTAACAGCTTCTAGAGAGCAATCATATGGCTGCCACAAACAAAATGCTTCTTAGATGACTGGCTTCATGGGAAATTTTATGACAGAATGAGTTCCAGGGGCTTTCATCCTACTGCTCAGGGGAGAAGCCATCTCTGCAGCTGGTGTAAGCTTGTGCGGGAGGTTAGGTTCAGTTGGGTTGACTTCTTTCTCCAGAATCATCCATCTTGCCCTTCTCCCAGGAAGCACTCTGGTTTAGGGCCATTTACTCTATCGCACAATTCCCAGAGGGACATCTTTTAACCTGTTTCTTACATCCTTTTCCTGGCCTTATGCCAGATGTAGCTTCTGAGGCCTTGACTTCAGCCACTGAGACAGTATCGTCTTAGCTGGGTTTGCATGTCCCCAGTGGGGCATGGCCTTGGTCCTCTACTAAAGGTGGTAAACCCTGCTATGGCTTCACTGTTTCCACCCCCTAAGCCTGGAGTTTGTGGTCCAACATGCATCCATGCTAAGAGGGGTGAGACATACAGGGACACCCAGCTTGCTTGACATTGTTCAGATACCTTGTATCCAGTAAGATCTTGCTGTGTACCAAGTCCTCATCATGTTCTCAGAGACCATAGAGACAGCCTGCTCAACAGGCTGCTTATCTAGGGGTACATTACCCCAGCCCAACAAGTCTTCTTAACTTGTTATCTAGCTGAGGATGACCTTGAATTCCACATCTTGAGAGTAGCATGGATTCTCTTTGGTGAAAGCTGAAGGATCAGAGAAGTGGAGCAGCCAGCCATTAGAGTACTTACCTCTACCAATGCTCAGACCAAAGGGGCAAGGCTGTCCTCAGGCTGCATCCTCAGACTGACTGCCTCAGACTGTACAGCTCTAGATTGCATTCATCTCTATGACTCCTCAGACCACATCTCTCTCTTGTCTCCTGCTGCCTTATATTCCTTTCTATGCCAGCCATTATCACTCCTGTCTCCACTTCCTTAATGCTGGGATCAAAGGCATGTCACCCCAAGTGCTATGATCACCTTTGTGTGAACTCTATTTCTTTTTTAGATTGAATCAATTTCGTGTAGCCCCGGGTGGCCTTGAACTCACAGAGATCTGTCTGCCTCTGTCTCCTGAGTGCAGGCATTAAAGGCGTATGCTAACCACTGCCTGGCCTCTATGGCTAACTAGTGTGGCTAGCTTTGCACTCTGATCTTCAGGCAAGCTTTATTAGGTCATAAACAAAATTTCACCACACTTGAGTGCTGGGGCTACAGGGGTGCATCACCATGCCTGGTTTATGGACTAAGGATTGAACCTAAGCCAGCAGTCTACCAATCGATCTACAGCCCCAGTCTCCCAGCATTAAAACATTTTTATTTACTTAATTTTATCCCTTGTGCTTGCATGTTGATGTGTGTTGAGTACAGGTGTGCATATGCTGTGCTGTGGTGTTTGTGTGTGTGTGTGTGTGTGTTTGTCAGAGGATGATTAAGGGTGGCAGTCCTCCTGGGCTATCTGGTCTACCAGCTTCCAGGGCTTCTCCTGTATCTGTGTGTCTGCCTCTTATTACAACTCCTTCCCTTATGAAGATGTCAACAAGGTCTACCCCCTCCCCTTTAAGGTCCCAGTGGCAGACAGTCAAAGTTCACTCTGTGGAACCAATGAGTTTTTTTGGGTTTCCTTAGTGTAGGTGAGGGTTTACTGAAAGGAGTGTCGGTACTCCTCCCCACAATAGGCATCACCTGAAAAACTTTTACCCAGCAGGGATGAGCCTCCTCCCCTGTGATTTCAAGAACTATATACTCTAGCCTCTCTCCCTGGCCAGGAGTGATTAGGACAGATTTACATAGATTTGCATGCGGAGATGAATTTGAATGTGGCTGGGAGGACTGAGAGGGCCTCTCCTCTTTTTTTTTTTATAGAATTTATTTTATTTTATTTTATTTTATTAGTTCTAGTTAGGGAACAAGCTTATTTCAAGTCCCTTCTCCCTCTCCCTCCCCTCACCCCCAAACTTCCTCCCCCACCCAGCCCATCCCCACCCCATCCACCCACCACTCCCCAGGCAGGGTAGGGCCCTCAACGGGGGGCTCTGCAAAGTCCACCAAGTCTTCCTATGCTGGTCCTGGGCCCTTCCCCATGTGTCCAGGGCCGGAGTGTAACCCTTCATATGGGATAGGCTCTTAAAGTCCCTTCTTGCACCAGGGAAAAATACTAATCCACCACCAGAGGCTCCCTGGAGTGCAGAGGCCTCCTTATTGACATCCATGTTCAGGGGTCTGGATCAGTCTTGTATGGGCCTCCCCAACAGCATCTGGGGTCGATGTGCTCTCCCTTGTTCAGGTCCCTTGTTCCTGTGGGTTTCTCCAACCTGGTACAGACCCCTTCGTTCTTCATTCCTCCCTCTCTTCAACTAAATTCCCGATTTCGGCTCATTGTATATCTGTGGATGTCTGTCTCTGTTTCCATCAGCCACTGGATGAGGGCTCTAGGATGGCATAAAGAGAAGTCATCAATCTCATTTTTAGGGGGAGGGTTTTTAGGTTATCCTCTCCCCCGTTGCCTGGATTGTTAGATCGTGTCATCCTTGTAGGTCTCTGGAGATCTCCCTGGTTCCAGATCCCTTCTCCGGCCTATAGTGGCTCCCTCTGATATCGTATCTCTCATCTTGCTCTCTTTCCTCTATTCTTCCCCCAACTCAATGTTTCTGCCCCTCCGTTTCCGGCCTCTCCTCTCTACCCCTCCGTGAGAGAGTGTACACAGTCAACAAGCCCAGCTGAGATGACCTTTTGCAAGGGGACATGTAAGAGTCTGTGGGCCTCACCTTCATGTAGGATCCTCTGAGGGCAGAAAAGGGTGTCAGATTCCCTAGAACTGGAGTTACAGATGGTTGTGGGTGCTAGGAACTGAACCCGAGTCCTCTGCAAGAGCAGCAAGTGCTCTTACACACTGAGCCAACTCTATCTCACCTGTGAGCTCCTTTCCCAACTTCCTAATGTTCTCCAAAGTCCTTGTGCAGCATCAGGGAGAGAACACGCCTCCACGTCCCTAGGCTTGACTTCCCTCAAAAGCTCATGTCTTCCCAGAATCCTGCCCTAAAATGTCATTCGAACCCTGGAGTTAATGCTGTCCCACCTGGGTAGCTATGTTAGTGACCCTGTACATGTCTCTAACTCTCTGGGCCTCCTTTGCATTACTTGCACAATGGAAACAATGATCGCTCTTATCTTAAAAGTCATCATGAGGATCAAAGGAGATAACCCAGGGGCAGGGAATATTGCAAGTGCCCCCCCCTCCTGCAGAGCATGGAGTTCAGGGCGGCCTTACCCATGCTATGCACACACTCTATCCTCAGCCCACAGAGAATGCTTAATAAACAACAGGTTGGGCCTGGAGAGATGGCTCAGTCAGAAAAGGTGCTTGCAGGCAAGCCTGAAGACTTTAGTTTGATTACTGGGGCCCACATGGTGAAAAAGAAAACTGACTCCTGCAAGTTGTCTTCTGATCGCCACATGTGTGCATAAATTAAAAAATAAATAAGATAATAAGATAATGAGAACAATAGGTGCTATGATTATTGTTGTTCTGGAAGTCCTTTAAGCAAGCCCCTCCTCTGCTACTCCTTCCATGCTCCACACACCCCCACCTCCTGACAAAAATCTTTCCTGAGCCTCCTCAGTCTGCACTGGGGTGCCTGGACAGCTTTTGTCCCCAAACAAGCTGGGGACAAGGATGAATACTGAAGCATTCAGTAATACTGATAAATCTAGGAGTCTCCTGGAACCCAGTGCCCTCTCACTTTGGGTACACATTCACTTTTGACAAAATGTTAACAATCAAAATTCTGTGTTAGAAGCCAAAGCTCAGAACCAGAGAGGGTAAGGGAGTCACTGAAGGTCACACAGCTGGGGACAGAGGCTGCTTTAACGCTCTTTTCACAGATGCATTACACAGTGGCTCTCGTTTCCTCAGACTGTCTCGCTCTGGAGCCTTCCTTTTTGGAGAAAGCAGAAAACAAAGTTTGGAGCCAGCCCCTGGGCCTGAATCCTGGACTCTGGGCCGACCCACGCGCCACAGAAACCTTACCAGAGCTGATGATTCAACTTCCTGCCTATTGAGAGAGCCCTGACCACAGAGGTTTCCTTGCTGGGAAGAACCCGGCAGCTCCCTGCAGAAGGCCAGCTGCAATGGGACAGGGTTCCACCATACAACCCAGGGACCAAGGACCAGGCAGTGCGTGGGCAGACCCCAGAGGGCCAACTGGAGCCCTGACTGTCTTGTCGCTCGAAGCCTGGCCACTCTGGGTTAACAGTTGCCAAATAGGGTGACCGGCTGTTCTGTTTTGCCGGGGACTGCCCTGGCTTTAACACCTAAAATCCCAAATCCTAGGAAATCACCTGTCCGAGGCCAACCACAGCTGCTGGCCACTGTATCACCACCCATGACTTATGGCTGTGGTGACTGGCACTCTAAGTCTCAGGGCAGAATAGAGAGCCTACAAACTATGCCCCAAAGGCCACACTTGACCCACCCTCAGGGTATTTATTTATTTATTTATCTATTTATTTTTAGAGCCTACAAGCTAAGAACAGTTTTTACTCTTTTGTTTTGTTTTTAAGGCCAGGTCTCATACAACCCAAGCTGATTGGAACTCATTATATCCATGCTGGTCAGTTTTTGTCAACTTGACTCAAACTAGAGTCCTCTTGGGAAGAAGGAGCCTCAACTGAAGAATTGCCTCCATCAGATTGGCCTGTGGGCCAACTGTGAGGCGTGGGTGCCCTGAGCAGGTGGTCCTGGATTGTGGAAGAAATCAAGTAGAGTAAGCCGTGGATAGCAAGCCAGTAAGTAATGTTTCTCCACGTGGTCTTTTAGTTTCTTTCTTGAGTTCTTGCCTTGGATTTCTTGTTGGATGGACTAGAAATATACACTTAAGATGAAATAAACTTTCCTCTGCAAGTTGCTATTGGTCACAACAATAGAGAAATAAACTGGGATACTACCTCTGCCTCCCAAGTGCTAGGATTGTAGGTGTGTATACCTACCTGGTTTACATGGTGCTGGGAGTCAAACCCAGCACTTGGAGCGTGCTAGGCAAGAGCACTACCATTTGGGATATATCCCAGCTCCAGGGTTTGCTTTTTTTTTTTTTTTTTTTTTTTTTTTGAGACAGGGTTTCTCTGTGTAGCTTTGTAGACCAGGCTGGCCTCGAACTCACAGAGCGAGCTCTGCCTCCCGAGTGCTGGGATCAAAGGCACCACCCAACAAGGTGTCACATGCCTTTAATCACATCTCCCTCCGGAGGCAGAGACAGGCGGATCTCTGTGAGTTTGAGGCCATCCTGGTCTACATAGCAAGTTCTAGGACAGCCAGAGCTACACAGAGAAACTCTGTCTCAAAAACAACCAACAAATAAATAAAACAAGAATAAGAATAAGAATTCTTACTGCCTCTGCGTGTGGTGGCACTTACCTTTACTCCAGCCCTGGGGAGGCAGAAGCAGGCAGGTCTTTGTTGTGAGCCTGAGGCTAACCTCAGCAGGCAAGTTCCAGGTCATCTAGGGCTGAGCAGCAAGACTCTGCCCCAAAACAAAATCAAAAGGAGTACTGACTGCTCTTGTAGAGGACCCGAATTTGATTTCCCCCCACACACATGGCAGTTTCCAACCAGTGTAAACTGGTTCCATGTGATTCCATGCCACCTTCTGGCCTCCTCAGGCATCAGGCATGTGTGTGGTACACAGACATATATGCAGACAAAACACTTATACACATAAAAATAGATACTATTTTTAGTTACATGAAATTCAAATTTCAGATTTCAGTGCACATGAATAAAGGACCTAGCCATGCTAGTCATTTGCATGTGCTCTCTGCTGCTTTCACCCGTATGAGAGGAGCTGGGTGCCTGCAGGCTGAACTTAGGGACCCATGACCCACTAAGACTCCCCAGCTGACCCTTCCTGGAAGCAGATGGCATGCTTGGTTCCACAAGGCAGAAAGGTGTACATGAAAGACAGTGGTAACAGTAAAGAAACTCCAAGGTGGGGCAAGAGAGCTGCTGGATTAGAGGTGTGCTGGCATCAAGCAAAGCCAAGGTCAGCAGATGAGCTACAGGGCAGGGGCAGGGCACCAGTTCTCTCTGTGACTTAATTTGCCTGTCTGTACAATGTAGTGAAGGGAGACCACTAAGAAGCCACCCTTCTCTCTGGTTTCATGGTCTAGACTTTTAGAAAAAAGTGCCTCTCCTCTCCAATAAGCCATCCACCTCCAGAGACTGTGGTGTGCCCCATCAGGACCCAAACCCAGGTCTCTTCAACCCATTGGGTGGGTGCCTACATGGTTTGAAAGCAGAAACTTCATCCTAGTCAGACTTCCCAAAGGGATCCCAAGAGCCCATGGCACACTTGATACTCTTAGGGCCTCTTGCCCTGGGAAGGTTCCCAGGGTCCCTCTTTCTGTTGCATCCGGTCGTGGGAATGGGAGCTATTTGCCCTGAAAGCAGGTGCAGAAGGGCCATAGCCCAGTACCTCCTCCCCATCTCTGGAAACCTGTTAGGTGCCCAGACTGCCTGCCCTGAGTGCCTGCAAGCTGAGCTGAGCCAGCAGGAAGTAGACAAGCTTTGAGAGTTCAAACGGCAGAGAGAGCAGCTGGGCTCAGGGCCAAGTCCAACCCCTCCACCCACCTGCCTTCACTCTCCCACAGGTGCACTGTCTCTTTATTCTTTCTTCCTTCCCACCCTCTCTCTCTTCCTCCTCTTCCTCCTTTTCTTCTTCTTGCTTCAGACAGTATTACCACATAGCTCAAGCTGCCCTGGAACTCACTAAATAGTCTGGTCTAACTTTGAACATATGCTCCTTCAGCCCCCCGAAATGCTTTCCCAGGGAGCTAAGGAATAGGTCTATCTTGAAAGGCCTGAGGGGAGCCAACCTCTGCTGTGCCTCCACAGTGACCCGTGTAGTTTGCTCAGACAAGGCCAGGACAAGCCCTCTTCAGGCTGCTCGGGAGACTCTGAGACCTTCAGTATCCTCCTAGGGGTGTTACCCAGGAGGTCATCTCTCTCTTTTCCTATGTCCCCAGAACTCTGCTTGCTGATCTCAGGTTTTGTGCTTTGGAGAATCAAGGATCAGCAGAGGTTGACACAGGATGAGCCACACTGTGCTGTTTCTGGGCTGTCCCTGACATTCCTGCATGAAGTGGCTTGGGCCACAGGGGCTCTCTCTCTCTCTCTCTCTCTCTCTCTCTCTCTCTCTCTCTTCGTGTGTGTGTGTGTGTGTTACTTATTTATTTTGTGTATGGGTGTTTTGTCTACATGTATGTCTGTGTACTACCTGCATACCCATGTGCCAGAGGAGGTAAGAAGAGGGCACTGAATCCTCTGGGATTAGAGTTACAGGTGGTTGTGAGCTGCCATGTAGCTGCTGGAAATAGAACCCAGGTCATCTGGAAGAGCAGCCAGTGCTCTTAACATATAAATAAATATAGTGTGTATATGTTTTAAGACAGGGTCTCATTTAGCTACTACATATGTGTGCCCTCATACCCAGCCTAAATAATCTTAAAAAAAAAAAAAAGTCAGGCAGTGGTGGCACACCCCTTTAGTCTCAGCACTTGGGAGGCAGAAGCAGTCAGATCTCTTTGAGTTTGAGGCCAGCCTGGTTTACAGAGCTAGTTCTAGGATAGTCAAGGCTACACAAAGAAACCTTGTCTCAAAAACCAAAATAAATAAATAAAATTTTTAAAATTTTCAAAAAATCATTTACTGAGCTGGCCATAGTGGCATACACCTTAGTCCCAACACTGGGAAGGCAGAGACAGGCAGAACTTTGTGATTTTGAGGCCCGTCTGGTCTACATAGTAAGTTCCAGGACAACCAGAGCTACATAGTGAAACCCTGCCTAATAAAAAAATATCTTTGTATGTGTATGAAAATCTTGTTCCCATGCACCCCGTGTGTACTTGGTGCCCTCAAAGGTCAGAAGAGGATGCTGGAGTCCCTGAGACTGGAGTAATGGATAGTTGTGAGTGCTGTTAAGGTGCTGGGAATTGAACTCAGATTCTCTGCAAGCACAAGTGCTCTTAACCTCTGAGCAGTCTCTCCAGGCCTCTTGAATACACTTTTTTATTGAAGTACAAGTGCATACAGAAAAGTGCACAAATGCTCCAGTCCTGCCATCTCCCTGGCGTGAACGGAACTGACACCTCCAGCCCAGGCTCCCTGTGCTTCCCCAGTCACATCCCAAGGGCAACCACCATTTCAGCCTCTGCCACCACAGATGAGTTTCATCTATTTTTGAACTTTGTCAATGGAATCTTATAGTATGGGCTATTTTTATGTCTGGCTTCTACTCGCTCATGCTGTGGAGGATAAAATACTTTCCCAGTCTCTTGCTATATTCTGTTTTATGACTTTATTTATTCACTCCGATGCTTCTGGGAGTCTGAGTTGCTCCTACCTTAGGCTGTTACACGTTTGCACGTGTTTCTTGGGTCACAGCTGTGTGCCTTTTTGCCAGACATACCTAGTTAGGAACGAACGGTTAAGGGAAAGGGGCTACCTGTGTTTAACATTGGAGGTGACTGTTGAAAATCTTTGGTTTTACACAGGGGGCTCATTGCTTTTGAAATAGGCTGAAACTTCAGGTGACATCATTAGGGCTGTTTATATTATCCAAGGGGCAACTTCTCAACCTATTTCTTTCTTCTTTTCTCCCTCCCTTAAGGACAAAGTTTGTTGACTCAGAAATTGCTATATAGGTGATGATGATCTTGAACTGATCCTTCTGCCTCCATCTTCTTATTGCCACTATACCCAGTTTATTCCATGGTGGGATCAAACCCAGGGCTGTGTGCATACCAGGCAACCACATCCACAGACCCTTATTTATTTGTTTGTTTGTTGGGACAGGGCCTTACTATGTAGCTCTGGCTATCCCGGAACTCACCATGTAGAGCAGGCTGGCCTTGAACTCACAAAGATCTGCCTGCCTCTGCCTCCTAAGAGCTGGGATTAAAGGTGTGTGACACCATGACCAGCCCTCCACAGACCCTTTTCAACCTTTCATTTCTGGCAAATACCTGCCAAGGTGACAGGTGACACTGTCTTTTCACTCCAGATAGGGCACCACAAACAAACCAAGTGAACCAGTCCACTCAAGCCCAACTTGGTGAACCAACGGATTTATTGGGCTTCTGTATAGGAACCTGGAAGAGGAGTTGTAGGAGCATGGGTGATACAAAACCAGACACATAAGCTCCATCTGTCTTCAGTTACTTGCTACTTCTTATATACTCTAACACCTCCCCAAGATCAAGTGCAGTGTCGGGGCAGAAGAGAGTGGTGGGAGGAATCCCCCTCTCCTACTAGGGACCAGAAATAGTAGTTACTTGTATTTCTTTTTCTGTTACCATGTCTACAGGGCCAAAGATGTCTGTGCTCTGTGATGGTAAGGGGGTAGTCGTGGTATGCCTAAGGGAACATCTGTATGTACCAACTCCCAAACAGGGCTCTAAGATGATGTTCTAAGGGAGTGTGGACTAAATAAACTGCAGGGTCCCAGGAACCTGCAGAAAACACATATTGGGAGGCCCTTAGCCCCGGAGCCCACTGAGTTCAGGTGACATAGAGGCCCAATCCAGGTCAGAACATTGAGGTTAGACTCTCCCAAGAAGTGCAGTTTTCTGACTTTGGATGAGAACATGTAGGGTCAGGCACCCCAACATTGTCACATAATGATGTCAGGAAAAGAGGGGCTCCATATGCATCCACAGGTTTTCCTATATATTCCAAGGCTATTACCCTAAGGGCTGATGTATAATAGCTAAGAGTGGTAGACTGTTTCTGAAACCACGAGGGAAAGGTCTTCATCTGGTCCCTTTCTGAGTTGGCTTTAGTTACCAGTTTTTAGGATCAATGCCTGACAGTCCCAACACACACACACACACACACACACACACACACACACACACACAGTGTAAAGGCACTTGCCACCAAACCTGACAACTTGAGTTTGATCCTCAGAGCCCACATGGTGGAAGGAGAAAACTGATTCCCCCTTGCTGACTTCTGACCTCTGCACACGCATGTTTACACACATACATGCACACATAACAAATAAGTAGGTGTAATTTTTTATTAGCTTATTTGTTTTATGTGTGTTGTATGTATGAGTTCATGTGTCCATGTTTGCATATGTGCATGTGGAGGTCAGTGGTTGGTGTTAATTATCTTCCTCCATCACTTGCCATCTCATTATATTTAATTAATTTTCATTATCGTGTGTAGGAGAGTATGTGCGGTGGAGTGCATGTGGAGGTCGAGGGACAGCTCTGTGGAGCTGGTCCTCTCCTCTCCATCGTGGTTCTGAGAATTAAACTCAAGTCATCAGGCTTGGCAGTGGGTGCCTTTGCCCATTCAGAAACCTCACCAGCCCTCTACCTTAGTTTTTTTTTTTTTAAGATTTTATTTATTTATTATGTATGCAACATTCTGCTTCCATGTATATCTGCACACCAGAAGAGGGCACCAGATCTCATAATGGATGGTTGTGAGCCACCATGTGGTTGCTGGGAATTGAACTCAGGACCTCTAGAAGAGCAGTCGATGCTCTTAACCTCTGAGCCATCTCTCCAGCCCCCTCTACCTTAGTTTTTGATACGATAGTTTTATGGTTTTTTTTTTGCTTTTTGTTTGTTTGTTTGGTTGGTTGGTTTTTGGTTTTTTGAGACAGGGTTTCTCTGTGTAGCTTTGGAGCCTGTCCTGGCACTCACTCTGGAGACCAGGCTGGCCTCAAACTCACAGAGATCCGACTGCCTCTGCCTCCCGAGTGCTGGGATTAAAGGCGTGCGCCACCAACGCCCGGCTGATAGGGTAGTTTTTTTCACTGAACCCAGCTCATCTATTCGGTTAGACTGGCTAATGGGTGAGCTCCAGGGTCCACCTGTCCCCACCTCAGTGCTGGAGGTCCAAAGGGGCATTGCCTGACCCAGCTTTTCCATGGAGCTAGAGATCTGAAATCAGGGCCTTGTGCTGGCAAGCGCTTTACCAACTGAGTCATCTGCCCAGCCCTGGACGGTTATTTGCAGTTGTTGGGTTTGTTTGTTTGTTTTAGACAGGGTTTGGCCAGATCAGGCCAGCCTCAGATTTGCAGTGACCATCCATTGGGGTCAAGCACAGGTGGCCGCTGGTCTGGCGTGATTGGTGCTTTGACTTGCCATCTCCTCTCTGCCAGGTGCTGTGGTAGCAGCACACTGTCAGCAACTCCAGGATGACACTCTCACACCATCAAGCCTGGATGAATGAAAAACATGCTTTCCTGGCTCTCCAAATATCTCATAATTAGACCACTCAGTTTGGTGTGTGGCCGCAGCCACCTCCAAACCAACCACTGTGCAGCTCTGCATGGTCTGTGAGACATCCTGAAGCCCTGCATTGAACACAATGCACTCTGAACCACCTGGAAGTGCACTGTGAATAAGAGGCTACACAGCTCTGTATGTGGGCAAGGCTCTCTGCATCTCAGCGCTGTGCATAGGGCACTCTGCAGCTCAGCACCACAGGTAAGATGCTCTATAGCGCTCCTGGGCTGGGCATGGTTCATGTATGACTCTCGTGCTAGGGAGTTAACCCCATCTGAAGCACTCAAGCTGGAAGTGATGAGAGTAGTAGTTGCCCAGGTAAAAATTGGGGTGCTTGTTGGGACCAGCTGGAGTGACGGATCAGCACTAAGAGCGTGAACTGTTCTTGCAGAAGACCTGAGTTCAGTTCCCCGCACCCAAATCTATGGCTCACAACCACCTGTAACTCCAGATCTAGGGGTATCCGATGTTTTTTGCACGTGCACGTGCACACAGGCACATACATGTGCTCAAGTGAACAGGCACATGTGCTCACATACACATACACAATTAAAAAGTAATAAAAATAAATATTTAAAAAAATTGATTTGCTATTACCAGAAGAGGGAGAATGGAGACAAGGCAGGGGAGCTATGTAATCAAAAGGGGACAGGGGACTGTGGACTCATTCCTCTGATTTGGATCTGTCTTAAGATATCCACGTGCCGATACAGCTTGGGGGCAATGAACTTGTGACATGTTGCCCAACCCCAAAGAAGTATGGGGTCTCCTTGGCAGCCCCTGCCCTCAGCTCACTCCTCTAGGACCTGCAATCTTATTGCTGTGTAATCTGGGCACCCTGGTTCCCTTAGAGTCAACGTCTGGGATAAGGTCATTGGCCTCTGAATGTGCTGTCTGTGAGGGCAGGAACCACTCCCCCACCCTACTACAGAAACACTTGCTGGGTGCATGTGATCTGTGTGTTGTGTGTAGAGCTCATATTGTTCAGACCACTTTACTATTGATGTTTGGTTTGATTCTTAGTTTTCCTCCTGACTGTTCAGAATTGAGGCCTTCTTCCTGTGATGGGAAGTTCCCCAACTGGGAGACCAGAAATACTGTGTCCTGTCTTCTCATCACTGAAAGGGGCACAAGACATAGGCTCTGCCAGTCAAACCCATGGGCTGGCAGTCCAGAAAAGGCAGTACCACAGCAAGTTCTCCATGGAAGGCACCATGGGTAGCCATGAAACCCCCAGGACAATGCAGAATGTTCGCACCCCAGGGTGAAGGCATAGCCTGCAGTGTCTGGTGAATGGTGGCAGCAGACCATAGTGACATCAAGTGCCTGACAGAGCCTGATCTGTGTCTGATCTGGGGCCATGGTCAGCTTTGCCCAGAGAATCTCCCAGTTACTTGATTGTTTGACAATATCGTTTCATATATATTCATGCTGGACCCACTGTCAGTCTACTTAATTAATGGTCATTTTTCAGGACTCAGAGGTCAGTGGCAGAGCACTTGCCTAGCATTCTCAAGGCCCTGGGTCAGGGTGCATGAAGCTTGGAGCACTGACCATTACAATCTCCAGGAAGGATGGCTGAGCAGCCCCCCCCTTTTGTCAAACAGTTGAGGCTTAGCAGCTGGCCCCAAGTCTGGGCAATATGACATTTTCTGAGTTGAGAGGAGAGAAAGGTGGAGAGAGCCTCCAGCTGGGAGACTCAATGAGGAAAAGAATGTTCTCGAAAGCAGAGCCACTTCAGGCTGGAAGCCTCTGTCACTGGAAGTGACAGCAGATCTGGGGGAAGGAGAGGCCTTCAGGGTGGCTCCAATTTCACCTCGTGGATTACACGTGGCATCATTTGTTCAAACCCTGGCACTCTGGGTGACACCAACAAGCAGTATAGATAGATAGATAGGGCCAGCTCAGTGGGCAAAGGTGTCTGAGGTGAAGCATGATGCCAAGAGTTCAATTCTTGGAACCCACATGGTGGAGACAGAAACTTCTTCTAGATGTCCTGTGAGCGCTATACATACATGTGCCACACATGTACACACTTGTACACACAGTAAGTAAATAAATAAGTGTAACAAAACCTAGACAAGTAAACATATATACAAATACAACAACCACGAAAACCCAGGAGGCAAAAACACAACTCTGGTGCTACAGCTTCAAATCTTTGTAATTTCTCTTACAGCCGGCCTGGGCCTGGCCCTGCCATGTGACAAAACTACTGCTCATCCCATGTCCCAGGGCAAAGACATAGCGTTTATTGGCCTCCGCCACTTTAATGAAATAGACCCTACACCAAACAAACACAAGCACAGACATTTGCAACTAATTATGGTATTGCTGATCAGTCAAATTTCATTGCAAATTGCATGTTGAAATTGATAGTGTATAGTCATGAATAAACTGGTTGTCTGGATAAGTGACACGGGCACACAGGACTAGATAAATAATTCAATTTAGCCTCAGCCAGACACTCTGAAGAAGAGGAAACAGCAGATTAGCATGACCGGGAGAATGCATCTTCACCCGGGGAGCTGCTGCCAATGTGCCTGGCTTCCAAGGGCAGCAGAGCCTGCTGCAGGCTCCTCCCTCCCACTCTGGGAGACCACAGGGCGCTGAGTGTTCCAGGCTTTAATTCTTGGTTTGTAAATTGTAGCTATGAGTAGTGTTGGGAGGGGAAGCAGCCCAGTGTTGCCATTTGCTGCTGAGAAGCCCACTCAGAAATAATCTTGTGGGACAGGCACCTCTTATTCCTGATTCCTGGGTCAGGGGGTCCCAACACATCTTGAAAGAAAGGTTGTGGATCTGGGGATGTGGTTCACTTGGAAGGTTTGACTAGTGTGCACACAGCTCTGAGTTCCATCCCCAACGCTTCATAAAATAGGGGTACACACACCTATAGTCTCAGTACTTGTGAGGTAGAGGCAGGAAGATCAGGAGTTCAAGGTTATCTTTGGTTATATATGAAATCTGGGGCTAGCCTAGGATACGAGAATCCTTGTCTTTAAAAAATGCTGGGCATGGTGGCACATGCCTTTAATTCCACCATTCCAATGGCAGCAGGTGAACTTTTGTGAGTTCCAGGACAGCCTGGTCTATACAGAGAGTCCAGGCCAGCCAGAGTTACATAGTAAGGCCCTGTCTCAAAAATGAATACATTAAATAATTAAATTTACTAGAAATTTAAAAAAGTAAAATAAGCCAATCAGACTTATGAAAGCCATGTAGGTCAGGAGCCAGGATGCCTTTTACAGAGGTTCCTGAAAGGACTTTCATGGGTCCTAAAAAGAATCAAACCCAGAAAAGAGTTCATATCAGCAAGGCATGGAAGCCACACAATGGAATGGCCACGTCTTCAGGGCTGAGGCTTCAGCCATGTCCTTCTGGAATGCGTCATTACATCCCCACAGCTGGGGAGGCAAGGTGGAAGTACAAGGGTCAAGAAGAAGACTCCTGTATCCGTAAGACCTATGGGATGAGAGGTGCAGCCACTGTAGCCCCCTGGTCCTGGAGTGCTGCCCATTGAGCCTGCTGGGCCAGCTTAGGGAGGAGAGGGCCCACTGGTGGCCATGTTGGGTGAGCCGCTGTGCTGCTCCGGATGCAGGATAGCGTCTGAGAGTGAAAACCGGAATGTCTGCAGGAAAGTGGGCCAGCTATGGACTGGGAGAATTGGCAAGCTGAGCCTGATTGTTAGGGGTGGCTGTGAGTCAGCCTTAGGAGACAATAGCAATGGAATTCAGAAAAAGGTTCGGGCTGGGATATATATTTGGAAGTTACCAACAGCTAAATGTGTTTAAAGCCAGGATCCTGGAGGAGGTTATCAGGGTGGGGACAGTAGGTGGAGGCAAGGTGTCCATGTGCCTTGGAGATGAGCTTATGTGGGCAAAAGGGATGGAGAATGGGGGGGGCACTAGTTGATGATTTGGGGAGATGAACTCCCCCTCCTTTCTCTTTATCTATTTTTGAGACAGAGTCTTACTCTGTAGTACAGGCAGGCATGGAACTCATGGTTAGGTCAGAATGCCCTTGAACTCAAGATTCTCTTGGGTCAACTTCCCACAGTGCCCAGATGGAAAATGAACTCTTCTTTAAAAAAAAAAAAAAATATATATATATATATATATATATATATTTACTTACTTGAGTGTGGTGGGGGGTAGGTGGGTATGTGCATGTGGAGGTCAGAGGGCATTTTGTGGAGTTGGTTCTCTCCATCCACTACATGGGTTCCAGGGATTGAACTCGGATCATCAGACTTGGGTGCAAGCACCTTTACCCAGTGAGCCATCTTGCTGGCCCCAGATGAACTCTGTTTTAAAAAAATCTGAGACAGGGTCTCTCAGTGTAGCCTAGCTGTCCTGGAACTCTCTCTGTAGACTAGGCTGACCTTGAATTCACAGAGTGAATTCCAGCCTCCAGAGTGCTGGAATTAAAGGCGTGCGCCACCAACGCCCAGCTCTAAGATGAACTCTTGTGTGCTAAAGAGACAGAAGAAAGGTGAGGTTTGATGATTGACCTCTGAACTTAAGGCTTTGGATAGAGAACACTTTGATGACATTTTTGGGCTAGTGAGGGGTGGGGGGGTCTGACTGGAGTGAGTACAATACAGGAAGGAAGAAGGGGAGTCATGTCACAGGGGGCAAAAGGAAGGAAGATAATTGAGAGCATAAGGTCATAAGGCTTTTTGTGTGTTGGTGGAAATAATCACAGAGACAGGGAAGTATGGGTGATGAGAGGGTGAGCGTTGGCATGGAGCCCTGGAAAGGCAGGTGGGGTTGGCATCTGGTGCACAGCCGGGTGGAGTGGCACATGCCTGTAATCCCAGAACTTGGAAGGTGGAGACAGGAAGAAAATCAGGAGTTCATGGTTAATCTTGGCTTCATGGCAACTTCAAGACTAGCCTGGGCTATGCAAGACCCTGACTAAAAACAACAAAAAGAAGAAAAGGAAAGGAAAGGAAACAAGAAACGGGGCTGCCCTGCCATGGGACAAGGGCGGGTGCTGCCTCCGTGGGAGGCAAGGCAGAGCGGATGGGCACAGATGCGGGTGGGTGGGGAGCAGCAGAACCAGCACAACTCCTGTGCCAAGGGCTTCTATTTTCTTAGCAAAATCGGAAGAGGTTGTCAGCTGAGAGTGAGGTGGAGGAGGAGGTGTGAAGCAGTCGTCTAGGAGAGCGGTGTGAATAGACTTGAGGGATGGAGTGTGGTGGCTGGGCAGTTGTGGTCCTTGCCATGGGACTGGGGGCTGAGCCTGCAGCTTAACTGTGAGGAACCTGCATGAGGCCTTGACTTCTCTAGCTCTGCAAAAGAAATAAATAAGGAGTGGAGTCTGGTCAGGGAGCTGCTGGTTTACCTTCAGTTTTGCTCGCCTGTGGGACCGCGGTGGGGATAAAAGGCTGAATTTACTAGAGCTTTGCCAGATGACCGGATCATACTGTAAGATCAACATGTAACGGTAGGACATAGCCTCCAGGCTGTGGCAGGGTTAAAGTGGGACACCAGGCAGGTGAGGGTCACAGATATTTGCTCAAATAAATAGATCTCAGGATGGAGTGTTGGGGTACAAGGGAAGGGTAGGCTACAGAGAAGGGCAGTGTCTATGGGAGAGAGAGGATTCATGAAGTTGAGAGATAGAAGGATCTCACTGACAGATAACCACTCCTTGGAAGCCTGGCTGTAGGAGGGGAGGCTGAGCTGTTTTAGAAGACTGAAGAGGGAGAGCTCATGGACCCCAGACTGCTATCTGGGAGGCCAGCACAGGACTGATCCAGACCCCTGAACATGGATGTAAATTAGGAGGCCTCTGCACTCTAGGGGGGCCCTGGTAGTGCATTAGTATTTTTCCCTGATGTAAGAAGGGATTTGAGAGCCCATCTCACGTGAAGGGATGCACTCTTGGCTTGGACACATGGGGAAGGGCCCAGGCCTGGCCCAGGATGATGTGGTGGACTTTTGGGGAGCCAGCATTAAGGGCCCTACCCTGCCTGGGGAGTGGAGGGTGGATGGAGTTGGGGGCAGGTGGGGGGTTGGGGGGGGAGGGAGAGAGAGAGGGAGAAGGGATTGACATGTGAAGCAAGCTTGTTCCTAATTTGAACTAATGAAAAATAAGGGGGAAAAAAGGAAAAAAAAAAGAAATATTATCTGGACACAATGGAATAAAGGTGGAAGTTAAATACAAAAAAAAAGAAGACTGAAGAGACAAAGGACAGAGATAGAGAGACAGAGAGACACAGAGAGGGGGGGAGGGAGGGAAAGAGACGACAGAGACAAAGAGACCAGTTTGTGAATGCTGGAATCAAAAATTACTCCAGCCGGTATGGTGGCATATACATTTAATCTTAGCATTCAGGAGGCAGAGGCAGGCAGATCTCTGTGAGTTCAAGGTCAGCCTGATCTACAGAATGAGTTCCAGGACAGCCAAGGCTATACAGAGAAACCCTGACTCTGAAAACCATGTATGTATATGTATATGAGAGAGAGTGAGAGAGTATAATTTGGAGCCGAGGGAATACAATTGGTTAACTGTTTGAAACAAATTTAGGTTTTCAACCTTGTGCAGGTGGAGTAAAGTTAGTGTTGAGCTGGGGATGCAGCTCAGTTGGCAGAACCCTTGACCTGCATGCACAAAGCCCTGGTCTGGATTCTCATCACCTGGTGAAGCTGGTTGTGGTGCACACCTGTAATTCCAGCACTCAGGAAGTAGAGCCAAGAGAATCAGGAGTTCAAGGTCCTTAACCACATAATAAGTTTGAAGTCAGCCTGGGTTCTCTATAGCTGTCTCAAAATCAAAATCAGGGGCTGGAGAGATGGCCCAGCATTAAGAGTGCTTGCTCTTTGAGAAGAACAGTATTCAGTTCCCAGCATCCACACCTGGTGGCTCACAACAGGTTGCAACTTCCAGCTCCAGGGGATCTGGCCCCCTCTTTTGGCTTCTGTGAGCACCAGGCATGCACATGGTGTACATAACATGCTGGCAAAACACTCATACATATAAATAAAAACCCACTGTTGTAAAGAGCCACTTATAAGCAGCCCATTGACTTTCAGCAGAAACTTCTAAACCATAGATTAACCTTGCCAACAACGATGCTGGGGAAGTTTCTCAGCTCTGGGAGAGGAATGGACCCACACTCTTCCATCCTGAGCTTCCCACTTACAAAGTGAAACCATCAATCTTCTTAAATAGAATTCTAGCAACACAAACTATAAAAATTGATAGATTAAATTTCATCAAAATTAAAAACTGGAGCTGGAGGTGGTGGTGCACACCTTTAATCCCAGCACTCTGGAGGCAGAGGCAGGTGGATCTCCGAGAGTCTGAGGCCAGCCTGGTCTGTAGAGCTTGTTCCAGGAAAGCTAGGACTGTTATACAGAGAAACCCTATCTTGAAAAAAAAAAAACAAAAAACAAAAATTAAAAACTGGGAAGGTACAATGGCTCAGAGGGTCAAGACACTCTGCATCAAACCTGGTGACCTGGGTTTGATTCCCAGGACACACATGGTGGAAGGAGACAACCAGGTCCTCCATGTCCTCTGACTGCCACATTCAGGGTGTGGCACATGCATCCACCTCACCCACCTGACCCCTGCCCTGAAAGTAAATGTAAACATTTTAAGAATTATCCAGGGGACCACATGTCCTCTTTTGACCCCCCTGGTATACATAAAAAATGGATAAAAAGGGCTGGGCATGGTGACACATGCCTTTAATCCCTGCATTCAGAAGACATAGGCAGTCAGATCTCTGTGAGTTTGAAGCCAGCCTGATCTACATAGTGAGTTCCAGGATGGCCAGGACCATGTATAGAGAATCTCTCAAAAAAGCCCAAACCAAATCAAACCAATAATGGATAAATAAACATTTAAGAAATTTTAAGATTCAAAACTGTTAATGGCAGTCTAGAATTAACGATCCACCCCCCCCCCCCCCCCCCCAACCATCTCTCCACCCCCAAAGACAATCTTTATGAGATTAAGGAAGTTTCTTTCCATTTCTAGTTTGGCAAAAGACTTTTTAAAATTACTCACCCATTTAATCCAATCAGTGCTGGATTGTATGTAGCTGGTGCTTTTTCTGCTTCCATTGAGATAACCAGATGAATCTTCTCCTTTTGAAGTCTGTCCCGATCAATTACACAGACTGCTTTTTGAACATTAACCAAACTTTACATTCCTAGACTTGAATATAACTTGGTGGTCACTCCTCTTATCCCTTTTATGTCTGGCAAATTTTGTTTATTAAACTTGTTTAGGGATTTCATAGCTGTGTTCATAAACTAGTCTGGCCTTTAATTCTCCCTTATTGATCTTCAGATTTGGAGGTCAGCATCAATGTTGACTCCATAAGGTGAGTTAAGGATAATTTCTGGCCCTTGGGTGGAAATGCCTAAACTTACAGAAAAAGTGCAATCATGGGATATCTTTCCCTTGGATGTTCAACATAACCCAAAGGTAAAGCTATCTGAATTTGTAGTTTTCTTCCTAGGAAGACTTTTTATTTTAAAAATGGGTTTCACGCAGCCAAGCTGGCTTAAAACATGTTGTGTAGCCAATGATAACCATGAACTTCTGATCCTCCAGCCTCCAGCTCCAGAGGCTGGGGTTGCAGGCATGTGCCACCACACCTGCTTTATGCTGGGGACCAAACCCAGGCCCCTTACATGCTAGGCAAGCATTCTACCAACTTAGATATATCTCCAGCGCTTTCCTCTCTCCTATCTATCTTTCTCTTCCTCTGCCCCTCTTCCCTTCCCTGCACCTCCTCCCTTCCTCCCTCTCTTATCTTCTCTCTCTCTCTCTCTCTCTCTCTCTCTCTCTCTCTCCCCTCCCACTCTCTTTCTTTCTTTCTTTCTTTCTTTCTTTCTTTCTTTCTTTCTTTCTTTCTTTCTTTCTTTCTTTCTGAGACAAACTCTCATGTAGTCCAGGCTGGTCTCAAACTTGCTATGTAGCTAAGCCTGGCCCTGAATATAAAAAACGTAATTATCTAGTGTATATGCACACATGTATACCACAGTGCACATGCCAGAGTATGTGTTTGGAGGGCAGATGACAACCTGTGGGAGAGTCTGTTCTCTCTTTCCACCATGTGGGTCCCAGGGATCGAATCCAGACTTGGTGCAAGCACCTGCCCACTGAGACATCTTGCAGGCTTTTCCAGAGTTCATCTCCCACGTTCCCACATGCTGGGATTCCATGCGTGCCACCAGGCCCAACTACAGATTCATAATTGCTGTTTGAACCTACAGGATTTATAGGATCTTGTGGTTTCCCATGTCTTCCATGAGTCATTTGATAATTCACTATTTCTAGGAATTTTCTGTTTCATCTAAGCCTTTCCTAGTTGTTGGCATTAAGCTACACATAATATCCTCTTGGTATCTTGGCTTTATTTCTACTTACACTGTCTGTGTGGTATGTGTTCGTGTATGTTTGAGTGAGTATGCATTTATGAGAGTGCATGTGTGTGCACATGCGTGTGGAGAGCAGAGGTGGACTCCACACCTTATCTTCTGACCCAGTGCCTGCTGGTCCAGCCATCACGTGGGTGCTGATGCTCTGAGCTCAGTCCTTACTCAGCAGGTACTACACTTACAGAGTGTCTCCCAGCCACCCGCGCTCTCGGTATCTTTAGACATATGTGGAGCTCTGGTAACGACCCCTTCCTCATTCTTCACAGCAGTTTTCTTTTAAAGATTTTATTTATTTATTTATTTATTTATTTATTTATTATGTATACAACATTCTGCTTCCATGTATATCTGCACACCAGAAGAGTGCACCAGATCTCATAACGGATGGTTGTGAGCCACCATGTGGTTGCTGGGAATTGAACTCAGGACCTCTGGAAGAGCAGTTGGTGCTCTTAACCTCTGAGCCATCTCTCCAGGCCCGTAGTTTGTTTTTAATTAATAGTCTCATCAGAGTTTTATCAGCCTAAAGTCTTGCTGAGTGTTAGTTCTGTGGTCCAGGAGTTTTTTATTTTATTTTCTTGAAACAAAGTCTCACTCTGTAGTCCAGGTTGGTCTCAAACTCGTGGCAGTTCTCCTGCCTTGGTGTCCCATGCTGGGATGATAGTTATGAGACATCACATCCAGTGTAAGAGCATCCTGTTTTTAGTTCACCCAAGGTTGTAGGTGCAGCTCTCAGCAGTAATAAAAACATTAAATTCTCCCTATTGTATGCTTGCCTTTTATTTATTTATTTTCTCTTTTACAGCCAGACACAATGGCTCATGCCTGTACTCACAGCCCTTGGGAGGCGGAAGCAGGGAGATCAGGAGTTCAGGGTCATGCTTGGCTATTTAGTGAGTTTGAGAGCAGCCTGGTTTGCAACAGACCCTGCCTCCAAAATAAAAGGCTGGAGCTGAGCTCAGTTATTAGACTGCTTGAAAGCCCGACCAGGGTTCGCTCCCCAGCACTGTATAACCAAGGTGCAGTGGTGCATATCTCTAATTCCCAGCACTGTCCCTGTGGAGGCAGGAGGATAGGAAGTTGAAAGTCATTCTTGACTATTTAACAAGTTCAAGGCCAGCCTGAGCTACATGAGTTATGGGAGACTGTGTCTCAAAACAACAGCAACAATAAAACACATTCACCTCACAGTCATTATTTCATTATTGTAGTTTATTTGAGTAAAACCCCCTTTGTTTTTCAGTAATATTAAATATGCATATAGTACTGCAGATTTTTCTTTCAATTTTACCTTAGCTCTATTCACAGATGTCTATTTATTTATTTATTTATTTATTTATTTATTTATTTTGGGGGGAGACTGTTGAGATAGTTTTTTTTTTTTTTTTTTTTTTGAGGAAGGGTTTCTCTGTGTAGATTTGTAGACCATGCTGGCCTTGAACTCACAAAGATCCGTCTGGAGTACTAGGATTAAAGGCAGGTGCCACCATCACCTGGCTCAAATCCTTTTCTTTTTTGGGTGTGTCTGTTCCAACAGGAATCGTTTTTCAGCATAATTATTCACAATGTTACTGACGCTGTAGGAGAAAATTAGAAGTGTACTTGAAGAAGCTGTGTGTGCACGCCTACCTGCGTGTGTGTGTGTGTGTGTGTGTGTGTGTGTGTGTGTGTGTGTGTGTTGTTTTTGAATGTGCTCATGTGGGGGTTTGAGAGTGTGGGGATGCATTTGTGCAGAGGCCTGAGCAGGACACTGGGTGTCCTCTGTCACTCTTCACCCTGTTCCCTTGGGAGAGAGTTTCTCACTGAATCTGGAGCTCTCTTTTTTGGCTAGGCTGGCAGCCAGCAAACCCCAGCAGTCCCATGGTTGGTGATTCCACTCCAACACCCCAACCCCAGCTCTGTGGCTACAGGCACACAGGGCCATGCAGAGGACCACATGTGACTTTGACTGAGCCACTTCACCAGCCCTTGAAGAACCTTGCCAATGTTGATGTCTCCCCTTTGACCTAATCACTCACTTCTAGGAATCAATCTTAAGGAAATGATTCTCAGGAAATAATGAGTCACTTCTAAGAAACAATGGAAAGGAGAGTCATTAAAGCATAATATATAATAATAAAAAATTTAGGCGAGTTAGATGTACAGTAAAATAAGACATTATGTTTAATGAAATACCCCATAACCATCGGGAAATCACCACGTGATCTCGAGTTGAGCATATAAACCTCGGCTATTACTTTAATTCACCGCGCAAGGAAATAGGTACATATCGTAATTTTAAAATCTCATGAAATATGCTGGGTGGTGGTGGTGCAATCGGGATTGTCAAAATGATGTAGAGAAAAAAAGTCTAGGGCTCACAATTTTCATTTTCAAAACTGACACAAAGCTCCAGCAATCAGGCCTGTGAGCTCCTGGCATGAGGCACAGACACACAGAGCAACCAAGTAAAGCCAAGACTCAAGAAAGAATCCCTTACCAGTTCCTTGACAATGTTGGATCCGAGTTCTCTAGAGGAACTGAGCTGATGGACAAGTATTAGGCAAGGGGGAAGGACAGGTATTGTTAAAACCCTCCTGGGGGTGGGGGATGGAAACGATGTTTACCCCTACTCCTAAGGTCCTATGGTGGTTTGAAGGAGAGTGGCCCCCACCAGTTCATACATTTGAACACTTGATCCTCAGTTGGTGGAACTAGTTGGGGAAGACTAGGGAGTGTGGCCTTGTTAGAGGAGGTGTGTCACAGGGTGTGCAGGGTGGGTGGGCTTTGAGGTTTTAAAAGTTCAAGTTTGTCCCAGTTGTCTGCCTGCCTGCCTCTCTCTACCTCCAACTTTTAGATCAGATGTGAACTCTCAGCTACTGCTCCAGCACCATGCCTGCCTGCTGCCTACTGCCACCATGATGGCTGTGGACTCACCCTCTGAGACTCTACATCCACAATAAACTCTTCTATAAGTTGCTATGGCAATGTTATCTTAATCATAGCAATAAAAAAAAGTAACTAAGACAAGTCCAGTGACAAACTGAGACAGAATTCCTTCAAAGTTCACTCGGGGGAACCAATGGGTTTATTGTGCTTCCTAACCAAGTATAGGTGAAGGGTTACTTCCAGGGATGTGGAATCAGGCTGCCCCTGGAAAGCCTTTACTCAGCAGAGATGAGGACTTCCCCATAGCCACAGAGATGGAGTCCACTTCTCTAGTCTTTCCTATCTGTATATTCTAGTCCCTCACTGAGGCCACAAGCAATTAAGGCAAAATCCATACAACACATGGCAGGGAGTGTTAGACACTCAAGTGAGAGTCTTGAGACCCTCTGTAGCCCTCCATGAGGAAGTGTAAACAGTCAACTAGCTCAGCTAAGGTAATCCTTTCACAGTGGAACCCACAAGATGGTTCAAGGAGAGTCATGCACAGCAATTGACTTGCACAACACTGGCTGTGTAGTATGAGTACCGCTGCTTGTACGTCAACTGCATGAGGTACAAGGCTGGAGGCCTCGGCAGTCTCAGTTTGGTGCTGAAGGCCTGTTGGATTCCTGGAGAGCAATTGGCCTTCAGTCCTCAATGGAAGGTGGAAGAAGATGGGTTCTGATGTTAGTGAAGGACAGCAGTGAGAGAAATGGTGTAGATGCACTCACCAGCAAAGAGCAAATGTGGGCAGGCAACAGCAACACTGCTTTCTCCTGAGACCTCTGTTTATTTGGGGTGCTGTCAGCTGAAGCTGCCAACTCTTAGGAGGGTCATCCCCTTCAGTTAATACTTCTAGAAAGTATCCTCACAGATCCACCCAGAGATGTGACTCTTAGTTGATTCCAGATCCAATCAAGTTGACAGTCAAGATTAACCATAATAGGCTTGATCCGACTCCTCCTATGTTCTGACTTCCTTTTTGGAATGAGAAATATGAAACCTGTTGTTTTACTGTATAAGAGCCCACAATTAAGAGACTTTGGACTTTTAAAGCGTTGGAATTTGTGTTCCATATGCAGCTGTGATGGGGAAGTCCTACTGTATGTATGTTCTCTTATTGGTTGATGAATAAAACACTGCGTGGCTAGTGGCCAATAGGGCAGAAAGATAGGCAGGTCTAAGAGATGAGAATTCTGGGAAGGTGGCCTGACAGAGTTATGATGCTGCAGGAGGAGAAACACCATGCCAGACATTACTGGGTAAGCCACAGCCTTGTGGCAATACATAGATTGATAGAAATGGGTTGATAATTAAGACAGAGCTAGCCAATAAGAAGCCCTAGTCATCAGCCAATAGTTCATAATTAATATAGCGTCTGTGTGTTCATTTGGGGTTGACACGGCTGTGGGACCAGGCTGGCAGGAAAGAGTGCTCGTAACACAGTTGTACACAAATATGTACCCATCCACAGGAAAATACACATGCTACATAGTAGTGGTTAGAAAGAAAATGTCAACTGGGTGGTGGTGACACATGCCTTTAATCCCAACACTCAGGAGGCAGAGGCAGGCAAATCTCAGTGAGTTCAAGGCCAGCTTGGTCTACAGAGTAAGTTTCAGGACAGGTTTCAAAGCTACACAGAGAAACCCTGTCAGAAAGAAAGAAAGGAAGAAAGAAAGAAAGAAAGAGAAAGAGAAAAAGAAAGAAAGAAAATGTCTTCCCTCTAGACTCATAGGGAGTGCACTATTAGGAGCTGTGGCCTTGTTGGATTTGTTGGAGGAGGTGTGTCACTAGAGGATGGGCTGTGAGATCTCAGAAGCACAAAACCAGGCCTAGTGACTTACAGTCTTTTCTTCCTGCTGTCTGTAGATCAATATGCAGAACTCTCTGCTCTTCTCCAGCACCATGTCTTCCTGTATACTACCATGTTTCTCGTCATGATGATAATGTTTTCCTTTATAAGAGTTGCTGTGGTCATAATATCTCTTCACAGCAATAGAAACCCTAACTAAGACCCTTCTCTTACACACACACACACACACACACACACACACACACACACACACTGACCAAAAACCAAATAACAAGAAGAAAGTTGGAGCTGCAGAGATGGCACAGAGTTAAGAACACTGTCTACGCCGGGCGTTGGTGGCACACGCCTTTAATCCCAGCACTCAGGAGGCAGAGGCAGGCGGATCTCTGTGAGTTCGAGGCCAGCCTAGTCTCCAGAGCAAGTGCCAGGATAGGCTCCAAAGCTACATAGAGAAACCCCTGTCTCGAAAAAACAAAAAACAAAAAACAAAAACAAAAAAAAAAAAGAAAAAAAGAAAAAAAAAGAACACTGTCTACACTTCCAAAGAAGATCCAGTTTAATTCCCAGCACCCACACAGCAGCTCACAACCACCTATAACTCCAGTTCCAGAGGATCTGACACCTGCTTCTGGCTTCTGAGAGTACCTGGAACACACACAGTGCACAGACATATATGCAGGCAAAACACTCATACACTTAAAATAACAATTTAAAAAATAAAAATGAAGATATAAGACAACCAGAAAATGCTTACAAAATGTATGTGTGGTAAGACAGTCATATCTAAGGCTGTAGTGGTTGCTCATGTTCATATTCCCAGCACTTGGGAGGCTAAGGCAGGAAAATAGCCTCAAGTTCAAGGCTAGCCTGGGCTAACGAGGAGATGCTGACATTTCTCCAAAGAAGATATAAAAATATCTAATGAGGTTTTGGGAAATAGCTTAGTGGTGGTGTTCTCAGTCAGCAATAGAGAGAGTCTGGAACTAAACTCCCAGCACACGTTGATAGATAGTAAACTCACCAATATAATTAATCATCAGAAAAACACAAACCCTAATGAGATCTGACTTCATACACTACAGTGCTGTGTTTAAAAGGGCAGACAGTAACAAGTGTTGGCAGGGATGTGGGGACATTAGAACCCTCATTCATGGCTGTAGGAATGGAAAGTGGCCCAGCTACATTGGAAAGCAATTAACAGAGGTTAACCACAAACAGTTAACACTGAGTTCCTGTATGATCCTGCAATTCTACTCCCAGGCTCATTCAAAAGGGAAGTGAAAGCATGTCCACCCAACAATTTGCCCATGGGTGTCCACAGGAGCAGTACCGATAATGTCCAAAAATGTATAAAAAATTCCAAATGTACATGAACTGATGAATGGAAAAAGGAAATGTGTATATCTACATATCAGAATATAAGCATACATTTGGCCATGGAGAGGGGTGAATATTTTTCTTTTCCTTTTCAAAACAGTTTTCTGAGGTAGTGTCTTGCTGGCATGTAGTCCAGGCTGGCACATTGACAAACATAACACACATAAATATAATTTGTGAAAATTTTACTTCACTTTTTTGTTTTGTTTTGTAGACAAGGTTTCTCTGTGTAGCCTTGATGGTCCTGGAGCTCACTCTGTAGATCAGGCTGACCTTGAACTCACAGAGATCAATTGCCTCTGCTTCACAAGTGCTAGGATTAAAGACCTGTGCCACCACCACCCAGCTCACTTTTTTATTTTAAAAAAAATCATTTATTTTGATGCTGAAGAAATGGCTCAGTGGTTAAGAGTACTTGTTGCTTTTCCAGAGGACTTGGGTTCGGTTCCCAGCATCCAGATGGTGACTCACAGTAATCCTAGTTACTGGTAGTTATATGCCTCCTTGTGTGCTCTTAACCTCTGAGCCATCTATTCAGCGCTCTAAGCTGTTATTTTAAAAAGCAACTATGCCAGGTGATGTGGTGTACCCCTTTAGCCCTAGCACTTGAGGCCAAGGCAAGGATCCTTGCAACTCTCAGGCCAGCCTAGTCTACATAATGAGTTTGAAGCCAGAGCAACATAGCTATACCCTGTCTCATGAAACCAGAAACTACAACAAGGCAATTGAGTCAGGTCTCTTGTGACCTCAGTCAAAGCTACACTGGGCTGGTGGGAAGTGACAGGCAGACAAGCAAGTCACAGAGACGACTGTGATGGCTGTGCTGGCCACAAAGGTAGATGGGTATGGATGGAAGTAGGGCTGTTTATTACGCCATAAGAGGTACTGTGGCATTACATAACCTGTCTCACCAGCCCCTTTTCCTGACACTGACCAGACAGGACAGGCCAGTCACCTGCCACTGAAATGTAGCCACCTGGAAAAACCACATGCAGCCTGCCTTTGAACACCTTCCTTCTCGTGTTCATTCCCACTGACCACTTTCTTCTTAAGGCAACTTAGGCTGGCCAGATTGAAGCTCACGGACTCCAAGAGCAACTTGCAACTTTTGCAGGGGTGAAGGGAGCTCTCTGAAGCCAGCAAGGGGAAGGAGACCCAGCAGGATCACAGTCCATTTACCTCATTTCCCTTACTTACTTTCTTTTAGTTGCTATGACAAAATACCTAACAAAAGCAACCTGAGGAAGGAAGAAGGGTTTATCCCAGCAGCTCACAGTTTGAGGGAATGTGGTCCATGATGGAGGATGACAGTGCAAGGCAGCTGGTCACATGGCATTCACAATCAGAAGGCAGAAAGAGTTTCATGCCCAGTGCCTCCTTGACTTTCTCCATCTTCACTCTTTATCCAGTACAGGATAAAGCACTGCCCCCATTCAGGTTGGTGGCTGTCTAGTTATTTTTCTATTGCCAGGACCAAACAGCACAACCAAGGCAACTTATAGAAGAAAGCATTTAGGGCTGGACAGATAGCTTAGTGATTAAGAGTTCTTCCACAGGACCTGGGTTCAATTCCCAGCACCCACATGGCAGCTCACAACTGTTTGTAACTCCAGTTCCAGTGGACCCAGCATCCTCACACAGATATACATGTAGGCAAAACACCGATGTACATAAAATAAAAATAAATAATTTTAAAAAGAAAGCATTTAATTTGGCAGTTCACAGTTCCAGAGGGTTAGAGCACATGGTCACCGCGGTGGGGAGCATGGCAGCAGACAGGCAAGCATGGTGCTGGAGCAGTAGCTGAGAGCTCACATCTGATTCACAAGCATAAGGCAGACAGAAGGAGAGGCCTACAGGAAATGGTGTGGGCTTTTGAAACCTCCTCCAACAAGGCTATGCCTCCTAACCCTTCCCAAACTGTTTTACCAACTGCAGTTGGTGGGGGAGACAAGCATTCAAACATATGAGCCTATGGAGGCCATTTTTATTCAAACCACCTCAGTAAGGCTTTTCTCATCAGCTAAATAAATCTTTCCAGAAACCTCTGGATATACCCAGGGGTATGTCTCTTAAGTGAGTCCAAATCCAGTGACGTTGACAGTGACATACTACCTGCTAAAGCATCCATTCTGAAGTCCATTCTGGAGATTGCTGGGAGCCCCAAGGGATGCTGCTGGGAGTCTTCATTCTCTTTCCCTTGCAGCTCCTCTAGCCATCCTCTGTTCCCAGAGGAGATATAGGTCCTACCAGTTACTCCACCTCAGCAACGGGATTCCTGAGCAGTGCAGCCCGGGCTGCCTTACTGAAGTGGTGAAGAGAACCCGTTACCAGAGGTCAGCTGTGGCCCGTGCTTCCTGCGGATTTAGATGTGTAGCCTTGTAGGACCTAGCTGCAACTATGTCTATGTAGAACCAACTCTAAATTCAGCCTCAAACCACAGACCCTGCCATAATCTCCAACCTCTAATTAGTATGTACTCTGTACAGGCTACCAGTTCCCCAACAACCAGGACACTGAGAGTCTCGGATGCTGAATTGGAGACTGGATCTGGGAAGGAAACTGATGGGGGTCTAGCACCTAGAACTTTTCAGAGTCTGCCAAAGGGAGGGACTCATGTAGCACAAGTTGGCCTCAAATTCTCTAGCTAGTCAAAGCTGGCCTTCAACTCCTGATCCCCCTTAGTTCCCATGTAATATATTATCATATACATTTACCAGCCAATTCTCTTAGCATTCAATCAGAGCCTTCGGGTTTGCATAGGCTGACTGATCTTGGAGGAGGTACTCACTGTATTTGGCTTTCTAGGTGCCTACATTTATTCCATCTGGGTCAGAGCCAGCAAGTAAGAAATGTTTACAAATTGGGGCTCAAACAAGTTCTAAGGGATTAGGGCAGAAGGAGGCTATTCTAGTTTGTTTTTCTGTTGCTGAGATAAAAGAAACTTATGGAAGAAAGGGCTAATTTCACATTTTACAGTCCATCAGCAAAGGAAACCAAGGCAGGACCCTGGAGGCAGGTACAAAAGCAGAGACCATGGAGGCTGCTGTGTACTAGTTTACTTCCCACCTGGCTTGCTCAGCTACTTTGCTTTCTTTCTTTCTTTTTTATTTTTTTGTTTATTTATTTAATTTTTATTTATTTTTTTTTCCGAGACAGGGTTTCTCTGTGGCTTTGGAGGCTGTCCTGGAACTAGCTCTTGTAGACCAGGCTGGTCTCGAACTCACAGAGATCTGCCTGCCTGTCTCTGCCTCTCGAGAGCTGGGATTCAAGACTTATGCCACCACCTCCTGGCTCAGCTACTTTTCTTATACAACCTGCCAAGAGGTCCCACAGTGGCCTGGGACCTTCCACATTAATTAGTGATCACAAAAATGCCCCACAGACAGACATGTCTACAGGCCACTCTGAAGGAGGCAGTTTCTCAACTGTGATTACTTTTCCTACATAAGTCTAACTTGTGTTAAGGTGACAAAAACTAACCAGCACAAGGGCCTTGTGCGGTCAATTCTCTCCTGAAGAGCAAAGATGTTATTTAGTAACTAAAAGGGAGGCTCTGAGAAAGCCAGTAGTGAATGGTCTGTTGGTGTGGGTCATTTGTTTTGTTTAATTTAACTTATTTATTTTGAGACACTCTCACTGTGTATCCCTGGCTGGTCTGGAACCCTCTATGTAGTCCAGGTTGTCCTTGAACTCACAGAGATCCATCTGCCTCTGCCTCTCACACCAGTCCCTGACTAGTTCTGTTTTTGAGACAGAATCAATAGCCAATAGCCGGTGCTGACCTCAAACTCCCCACATAGTCGCCGGATGTAGTTCAGGAATGACTTTGAACTTCTGACTCCCAGACTCTACCTCCCGCATGCTAAGAGTGCTGATTTGTGTAGCTATGCCCAGTTTATGCAGTGCTGGGGTTGAACCCCGATTCTCCTGAGGTATTCATCCTACCGACTGAAGTACATCCCCGGCTCTAGGTCTGTAGCACTGTTTCCCAAGCACATTTGTCTGAAGGATCCCCTGGCAGCTCTCCCCACAGTAAACTCCTGCACCTAGCATTGCACCCCTTGGCCACCCTCTCCTCCCACCCGGGGCGGGCTGGGGGTGGGGTGGGTGGTGGACACACATACTCCTCTCCTCATTTGACGAGGTACAGCCCTCTGCACCTCCACCTGCTGAGTGCGGTACAGAGATCTTTAAATAACCACCGGGACCTCCTCCTCTCCTTCTCCTCACACTGTAGCTTGAGTCACCCCGAAACCTTGCCTTTTCCCAGCCTCCCTCTCCAGGGCTTTCTCTGCCTTCTGAGTTGCCTCTCTGAGGTCACTGGCACCGCAGACCACATTTGGCAAGAACATATGGGGAGCGGCACCGTTTCTTGAAGGGATCTCTCAAAAACTGAAACCCATTGGTCAGCTTCACTACCTAGGACTCGGCCTCTGACAGAGGGGCTGAAGGTGGGGACAGGGGTGGCGCGACTACGCAGCATCCGCGACTTGGGAGAGGGGGGAACCGGGTCTGCCTGGGTTCCTGAACTCCATCCACACTATGTAAATGAAAGACGAATGACGGTTCTTAGAAGCCCCCTTCCACCTAGCCTCCCACGGTCCCGGCAACCCTCCCCCCCTCCCCAAGGGATCTGGCTGTTTCCCAAAACTCAGACACATCATGGCTGGAGCTGGCTGTAGGCCGGGCACCCCAGGGCAGCTGGGCAGGGCGGGGTGTCCTGGAGAGCCACGGATGGACCTCACACCCAGGCTGGGCCAGGACACCCAGTCCTTGGCTGAGGCCCAAACCGGCTCTGTTTACGGAATCTGTCAGCCTGGTTCCCCTCCCCCACCCACCACTTCCCCTGGAGTCCTGGGGGCTGGGAGGGGACAGGCGGGGCCAGTGGAAGCTCTAGCGGCTCGCCTGGCCACCTAGGCTCCGGTATTCATCTGCCTCCAGCATCCTTTTTTCTGGCATCTTTCCCCAGGCCTGGAGTGACACTTCCACCCCTGGGCAGGTGCATTTTAAGGGGGTTCTGTAGAGACAGCGCTTGCCCCCGAGGGAAGCTGAGATAAAAGGTGCAAAGATAGGCTTGGTGCCCAGCGGTGCCAGGGAGACTCCCAAGGGCTTCCTGGAATTCTCCAGACAGCGGGAGAATGGCTTTCTGCTTCCTCCACTCCCCAAACCCGTGGGCCCCCAGGAGCATTTCCAGAATTCCTGGAGGCACCTGGCGCAAGTCGGATGTAGCCTGGAGGATAGACATGGGACTTCCAGGACTACGAAGTCCAGAGATGAAGATACCAGGCGAGCCTGCACAGTGACTCAGCTGCCGCCAGCAGCAAGGAAGCTCTGAGTCGGGGGAGGGGTGTGTGTGAGGGGGAGAAGGGAGGACTGGACGCCCAGCCCCCCCACCTCGCTCCGGGAAGGCCGGCTCACCACGCCCAGCTTCCCAGAGGAGCCTGCAAGTCCCAAGGGTTTCAATTCTGTGTCAAGTTACTGACAAAGTCTGGCACTTGCCTATAGCACTCTCTGATGACTTACCTTCCTTTAGGGACAAGGAAACTGAGGCACAGCGAGGCCAAGCTACTGAGTGACTGAACTGCAGCTTCCAAGCAAGCAACCCCGTCCTCAACTTTGTTCCAAGTCACACTCAGCTGTATAATAGTGGGTGAGCTGAATGTTATCTTCCTAAGGCAAAACCAGGAACCTGGAGATCCCCGGGCCTGAAGGCCAACTATACAAAAATATAACCTTCTTGACCATCGTGGTGGCATAGGACTTTAATTCCAGCTTTCGGGGGACAAAGACAAGCTGATCTGTGAGTTTGAGGCCAGCCTGGTCTACAGAAGAGTTGCAGAACAGCCAGGGTTACACGGAGAAACCCTGTCTTGAAAAACAAAACAAACCCAAAACTACACACACGCACACACACACACACACACACACACACACACACACACACACACACACACACTTCTCAAGTCCATGGCATTGCTAAGTATTTGCTGACAGTCTGGCCTGCTGGCAGAAGTGCCCTAGTCTTGAGTTTCCTTGTAACCTCCTCTGTCTAAAGGAACCTCCTGGGTGCTAAGTTGGGTCTCCTGTGAGAAATTACCACCTTGGTGCCCAGCTCTAACACAGATATGGGGTCAAGACCAGGGCAGTGCTTCAGAAGGGTGGTGTTGACAAGAGTGTTCGTCCAGGCCTTTCATCCCAGCACTTGGTAGGCAGAAGTAGGTGGATCTCTGTGCATTTGAGGCTAGGCTACCTGGTCTACAGAGTGAGTTGAGAGAAGGGGGGGGGGAACAGAGAGGGAGAGGGAGAGGGAGAGGAAGAAGCAGAGAGAGAGAGAGAGAGAGAGAGAGAGAGAGAGAGAGAGAGAAAGAGAGAGAGAGAATTTCAAAATGTCAAGAAGCAAAAAACAGTGGTGTAGAAGGGTATGCTGGTGTCAGATCTCCAAGAGTTCAAGGCCTGCCTTATCTCCATAGAGAACTCCAGGTCAGCCAAAGCTACATAATGTGACCCTGTGTGGTAGTTTGGTATGTGATATGTAACTGGCCCCCATAATCTCATAGGGAGTGGCACTATTAGGAGGTGTGGCTTTTTTTGAGTGGGTATGGCCTTGTTGGAGGAAGAGTGTCACTGTGGGGTCTGGCTTTGAGGTTTCATATGCTCAGGATACCACCCAGAGTATCCATTGATTTCCTGTTGCCTGCAACAGGACTCTCAGCTCCAGCACCATGTCTGCCTGCCCGACACCATGCTCCCTGTCATGATGATAACGGACTGAACACCTGAAACTGTAAAGGAGCCACCCCATTAAATGTTTTCTTTATAAGAGTTGCCGTGTTTAAAGTGTCTCTTCACAGCAATAAAAACCCTAACTAAGACGCCCTGTCTCAAAAATCAACAACAAACTAAACAAAAACCATCAATGGGAGGTGTAAGGGAATAGACAGCAGACAGCAACCGTGGAAGAAATGACTCAGTGAGGCGGGATGAGATGACCCCTCTGCTCCAGCCCTCTGAGCTATCAGCCAAGCGGTGTCTGTGTGAAGCCTGGTTCTGACAGCTGTGTGGACAGAAACTTTCCCAGGCTCTCCCACTTCCTTCCCCTTTGACCTCTTTTTGCTGAGCCCTGTGATCTTAACTTCTGGAGACTTACAGGATAGCCGGAAAGAGAGCACACTGCATGTCTCTGCCGTATGTACATCCCGGCCTCAGTGTGTCTGTCTCAGTGACCTGTGTTTACAGATCTGTGAGGCTCTGACTCATGGGAAAATCTGAGGAGGGGAGGGAAGAGGATATCTTGAGATGGGACCCTACTCGGTGGTTGAGTTGGTCTGACCTGGTCCCCAGTCTAGGTTCAAAGGACTTCTCAGAAAAGCATGACCTTGTACAAAATTCACTTAACCTTCCAGGGCCTCTGCAAAAGCAGAGAATTCAAATGCCAAACATCCTTCCTGGAAAGGCTGTTGGTTACAGCACTGATTGACTCTGTGAGCAAGCATGGTGAGGGCTGGAACTCTTCAGTTGGCCTACCTTTGCGGGCAAACTGTGTCCTTCCCAGTTATTTCTGGAGGAAGCCAGTTCCCAAAACCAGGGAGAGGACAGAAGAGGGAAGGGAACCTGAGTAGGAAAATCATGGGATGGGTTTCCGGTACTGAGAAGGGTTCAGGACACTAGTAAATCAGAGCCCTGGGGCTTTCCATACACATTGGATGTCTCTCGAGCCCTATGAAGATCCTGGTTCAGCCTCCAGGCTCTGCATCTCTTCCCCCTCAGTTGTCATGGAGGATAGTGCCAGGTGCTTATGCTCTTTGTGTCCAGTTCTCAAAGATCCCTGCCTTTCTTCCTCTGACACCTTTCCTTCCTCTTCAGGATCACTCTGGCCCATAGGCTGCTATCACAACTCTATTGGACCTTGTACAGAAAGACCAGAATCTCTAAGTGCTGGAATGGAAGCCCCAAATGATAGGAGAATGTGTTGTGGGAGGGGCAAAAGCAAATTGGGGGCCAACAGCCCCCACCCCCTAAAGTTAAGAAGGGATTTCAGGCATGTTGTGACCTGGGCCTAGATCTGGTTCCAATAGAGTTGGGAAACAGAGTGTTAGAAGATTCTGGAGGGTCCCAAGGACTTCTTTAAGTTTCTCACTTGCTCTGCTGTCAAAATATAGCCTTAACCAGCGACACACACCTCTCCATTGTGGAATCTCAGTTCACTGGACTGATCCACCCATAGGAGTCTAAGTTAGAAGCCTTGTCACCTGTCACCCCCACTCCTAGTTGAGTCTTTCTGTCATTCTTCCGTCTATTATTATTGTTGTTTTATTATTTTTATCACAGAGTTTCAAGTACCTCACTCTACCTTCAAACTCACTAAAGGATGAGAATGACCTGTTCTTATGACCTCTTGCTTCCGCCTCTTTGTGCTGTGATTTCAAGCACATGCCTAGTGTATGTTGGGGACCAAACCCAAGGTTCTGGACATGCTGGGGAAGAGTCTGCCAGCCAAACTGCAGCTCCTGTCAGCTTCCTAGTGCTGGGATTACTGGCACACACTACCTTTGTCTTTCTTTGGAAACAAATCGCTCCCGACTTCAGTGAATCATAATTCCCCCCGAAGAGCAATCTTGAGAATGTCAAGGGGAAATTATTGAATTATCCCAGTTGGCAGAGAAACTTAATTTATAGCAAAGCATTTCTCTTGAAGTTTTAATAGATTTTTTTCCCCTCCAATGGATTTTAATGCTCAATTGTTTCCTGGGCTTGGAAATTTCGTTTGCAGCACTAACATCACTTTTCTGTTCTTGATTTATTACCGGCTCCTGGCTTCTGAGTCTGATAGGAAATCCAACAGCCTGTTTGCCCTTAAATGTGACAGGCCCTCAGCCTGTCTCTGTCTCACTAAGGCCTGGAGACCTGTCTGAACCTTCTGGGCCTTCTTTGGACCTGGAAAGGGTTCCCTCCTTGAGAAGTTTTCCGGAGTTGAACCTCAAGACCATTTCTGTATAAATGTCACTGGCCAGTGACAGCCTTAGTGGTCTTCCCCATGGCTAATTCATTAACCCTCCTTTCTGCCCACACCCCTTCCTCCAAGCCAATCAACAGGTCTGGTGTGCAGGAAGAGAAAACAGGTGTCACATGAAATACAGGATGGCTTGACTGAATGAATGTCACAGTACCTGCTTGGACCAGTGACAGCTCAACCTATTGTTAGCAAAGGAACATTTGTGTTCATGTCTTTGGGGTCCAGTGAAATGAAACCATCTGGAAATAGCACTCGGAACAGCATGGTAAAGAAGCTGTCTGGAGGTGTCTGTTTATAAGCCCCCCAATAGAAAGATCTGGAGGCTCCATAAAATCCTCAAGAGATGGGCAGCAGGCTGAACACTCAGCTGCCTTTATTTATTTATTTATTTATTTATTTATTTATTTATTTAAAACAACAAGTACCACTTATGGCTACTAGAATTTGTAAAATATGTATTTTTAGACTTACTTTATTTTGCATGTATGAGTGTTTTGCCTACCTGTGTGTGGATATGCCACTCGCAGGCCTGTGAAGTCAGAAGAAGGTGTCACAGTTACAGATGATTGTGAGCTGCCATGTGGGTACTGGGAACCAAACCTGGGTCCTCTACAAGAGCATCCAGTGCTCTTTACTGCTGAGCCATCTCTCCAGCTCCAGATTCTTAGCTACCTCCTGAGTGACAGATGAGAGTTGCCAAACTTGCAAAAGAAAGGGAACTTTGGAATGAATGACAGGTAGAGAACAGAAATATTTGGGAATAAAACCAACTTCTTTAGCACTCTTGGAGTCATGACACCATTTCCACAGAGGTGGCAACTAAGGTTCTGAAAGGGATGGGAACGCACACAGCTTTGGCAAAGAGCCAAAGGGAAACTGAGACCCATTCTGAGCATATAAGAGGTTCTCCCAGGCCCTGGCTAACCTGACCCTGCAGGGCTCAGCAAAAGCCAGGCTTTATGGTAAGAATGGGGTCTCTCTAGCTCCAAGAATGCTACATGCCACCCAATGGCTTCAGGTTCTGGGGGCTCCTTCCTGAAGATCTCTTGTTTTCTGAGAGTCTCCTCCTCTCTGTGCACCACCTTTCTTCCTGGCCTCCCTCCACCTAGTAGCTGGAGCCTAGGCCACCTGATTCCATTTACTCTCTGGCAGACAGTGACTGTACCACACGTGGCGATGAGCCAGGCCCAGGAAAGCTGAGTGCATGGGGCACAGAGGTTTCTGTCTTTTTGAAGAAAGTGGAGAAGGGAACTTGAGCAGGCTAGTCATGAGATCTTGCTTCCTGGGGACAGAGGAGCTGATAAGAATCCAAGACTGGGAAATTTCCTAAGGGGTGTTGGGGAGCAGACATTAGAACAGGGCCAGCACAATACCAATTGACATTTTCCAAAGGGGCAAGTTGGAGGAGCAGAAATCAGGAAGCTATTAATGGGACCCGACGTATGTGTAGAGTCAGTCTTGGGCCTTAAGGATGTGGCTTAGGTGGTAGAGGGCCAGTTAGCATGTATGAAGACCTGGGTTCGACCCTCCATACCTCAGAAATTGAATATGGTGCCGTATCCCTGTTATCCTAGCATTCCGGAAGTAGAAGCAGAAGGAAGTTCAAGGCCATCCTTGGCATGATAGCAATTTTGAGATCAGCCTGGGATACATAATACCCTGTCAAAAGAAGAAGGAGGAGCAGGAGAGGGAAGGAGAAGAAGGTCAGTTTGGTAAGACTGAGAGCTTTGAGAGTCCCAAGCTGGTCAGAGAGAAGCAAGTTCCTTGTCAAGTGTGGTTCAACCCATGGGTCAACCTCCAGTTCCTACTTGCAGTTTGGGAAGATGAAGTCTATGATAACTCAAGTTTAGAAGTCCCCACCCCCACACCAGCACCACAGCCCCCCCCACCTACCCCATCCCAGCACTACAGCCCCCCGCTGACCTACCCCCACCCCAGCACCACAAGCCCCCCTGACCTACCCCCACCCCAACACCATAGGCCCTGCTGACTAGCAATTCTTACTGTCCCTGGGGCTTGGGTCCCTTGCCAGGATTTCAGAAACTTAACCCCTGGGCGAATAATTTCCCAAGGTTTGTGTCTGGCATGAGGATCAGAGCTCCCACTCTCTGCCTCCCACCTCTGAAAGATTCAGAGGACAGGAGCCCATCGAGCCTATGGTGGGGACCTGGGGAGGTTCTGATGCAGGAGCAGTATCCAGAGGTGGGATGAAGGGCCTGTACAGACCTGAAGTGCCTGGAGCAGAAAGCTTCTGTGCTGACTCCTCCAGCCTACGCACCCTGGCACAGGCTGTCTGGGTCTGAGTCTGTTGGGCACCGGGGGTTGGCTCCCTTGATAGTGGTCATGCAAGAGGCATGCCTGCCATTCAGGCCCTTGGCGGCAGCCCATCTCTCATCCCATGGTTTCCTCAGCACTGGGCAGAGAAGGCAGTGTGCAACAGAGCTCAAATGACAGCTGGAAGTTCTCAGAGAGTTGTCTTCATTTTCTGTTTTGTTTAAGATAGAGTCTCATGTAACACAGGCTAACCTCAAAATCCCTATGTAGCCAAGGATGACCTTGAACTTCTGATTCTTCTGCCTTTACCTCCAGAGTCCTGGAATTACAGGTGTGTATCACTGTGCTTAGTTTATGCTATAACAGATCAAACACCTTACCAATTGATCCACAACCCAAGCCCTCAGAAAGCTTTCTGACAAAAACAGGCAACCGTGTGGAGATGGGGAAGGTGGGGAAAGTGACCCAACTTTTCAGACCCCGGAGTCCTGGTCTATGGGAGGAGCAGGTATCACCCTCACCCCCTTGCATCCAAGATGCCTGTATAGCAAGGATGTTGGCCACGGCCAATCTGGTCTCATCCTTTGGCCCCTTCCCACACATCTCTGGATCTGTCTGCACTATTCTATGGCCAGCTCCCCATCTCTGGGCTCTGCAACAGCCTCTGCACTGGCTTCCTGCTCCTACCCATCTCCCTCAATGCTTCTCCTCCTCCTTCTTTAAATGATTTATTTTATGTGCATTGGTGTTTATCTGCATGTATATCTGTGTGAGGGCAGCAGATCCCCTGGAACTGGAGTTGCAGACAGTTGTGAGCTGCCATATGGGTGCTGGGAATTGAACCTGGGTCCTCTGGAAGAGCAGCCAGTGCTCTTACTGGCTGAGCCATCTCCTGAGTTTTCAATGTTCCTTCTTCACCTGACAGCCAAGTGAACTTCTCAAAGTCTGGTGACCTCTCTGCTGCTGGAAACCTTGGGTGACAATGTCTCTCCCTGGGTAAAGGTCCTGCCTATCTGAGACCTAGTGCCTGTAACCATTGCACTCAGACACAGACCTCATCCTCTATGCCCCTGGATTCTTCTCTTATACATTTCATTTTGTTATTGTTGTTGGGTGTGTTTGAGAGTAATGAATAATTATATAAAGCTAATTTGTTTTTCTAGGTCTAATTTTGTCATGGACCTTTTGATTTGGATGGTGGATAAAGGCATAAAATATTGCCAATACTGACACTGTAAAATTTAATTCAAGGTTTCCTAGCTTCCGTTTCAAATACCAATAATAATTATGTAGAAGTTCACTAAATTCTATAGACATTGGAGTTGGCTAATTTTGGTGTGTGATGTTTCCATTTGTTTGCAAAGTTTTTGGTAATAAAGTTTGTTTTTGTGAAAAATTGCAAGCTGAGCATAGTGGTGAAAGCCTTTGATCCCAGCACTTAGGAGGTGTAGGCAGGTGGATCTTTGTGAGTTTGAGGCTAGCCTAGTCTACATAGTGAGTTCCGGGAGCTACATAGTGAGTCCCCGTCTTGAAAAAAAAAAATTGCAGCCAGATATGGTGTCACATACCTGCAATCCGAGCATTTGGGAAGCAGAGGCAGGCAGATCTCTGAGAGTTCCAGGACAGCCAGGGCTACACAGAAAGAACCTTGTCTTTAAAAAAAGACAAAATAAAACAAAAAAAATGCATTTTCTGAGGAAAGACTAAGAAGGATGAATGTTTTAAACACTAAAATTTTCATTTCATTTACATTACTGTTATTATTATTGTGAGAAGAGACACAGCAGGTTCACATGTGATATCTTGACACCTTTAGTGTATGGAGGACAGCTGTGAGAGTCCCCTCTATCCTTCCACTGTTGGGCCTGGGACCTGGGGCTCATGTGGCAAGCACTTTTACTCCTGCGTCATCTCAGTGTCTATCCCTAGCTTCTTCACTGGGACCCTCCCATCTCCCCTCTTGAGTGTCACTCATCTTTTAAGATGAGGAGGATAGGTTTAGTGAGGTGGGGAATGCCTTTAATCCCAGTGGCAGGATGTTCTCTGTGAGTTCAAGGATAGCCTGCCTGGTCTACATAGTGAGCTCCAGGCCAGCCAGGGCTACATAGTGAAACCTTGAGCTAATGAATAAATAAATAAATAAACAAGCAAATAGGGAAGAAAATTCCAATGCATCGACTTTTCCAGGGTTCCGAGGTCCTCTGCTAAGTCAGCTTCCTAGCGCCTGCCACCTTTTATTGTCATACTTGGGGGGAAGGGCATGTTTGTATGTGGATGGAAGAGTGAGTAAACGGGTCATTTTATGAGACAGGGTCTCATTCTGTACCTCAGGCTGGCCATGAATTAATGATCCTCCTACCTTAGCCTGAGTGCTGGCATGACAGGCATGTGACACTACTCCCACTTTCATGTTTCTGTGTATGTGTGTGTTGTATGTGCTGTGTGCTGAGACTGGAGAACATGTGTGTCCCCCTCTGTGGCTCTCCACCTTATTCCCTTGAGACAGGATCTCTCACCATACTTGGAGCTGTTTTTCAGCTCTCTGGCAGCCAGGAAGTCCCAGCGGTCTCCAGTCTCTGCCTTTCCTGTCTATGAAGGGCACGTGTAGCTGAGCTTGACTTTCTGTATGGGTGCTGGGTATCCAAGCTCAGGTCCTCAGACTTGTGAAGCCATCACCCTCAACCCAGTCCCTCAGGTTTCCATTTTTAAAAAAGATTTATGTATGAATATAAATATATGTGGTAGTTTGAATGAAAATGGCCCCCATAGGCTCATATATTTGAATGCTTAGTCACCAGGGAGTGGAACTGTTTGAGAAGGATTAGAAAGATTAAGAGGCATGGACTTGTTAGAGGTAGTGTGTCACTGGGGATAGGCCTTGAGGTTTCACAAACCCATGCTAGGCCTAGTCTCTCTCTCTCTCTCTCTCTCTCTCTCTCTCTCTCTCTCTCTCTTTCTCTCTTTCTCTCTCCATTTCTTTGTCTCTCTCTCTCTCTTGTCTCTCTCTCTGTCTGCCTACTGACTGTAGATCAGGATGAGCTCTCAGCTACTTCTTTAACACCAAACCCGGCTGCCTAATGCCACACTTCCTGCCATGGTGTTAATGGACTAACTCTCTGAAGCTGTAAGCAAGCCCCCAATCAAATGCTTTCTCTTATAAAAAGTTTCCTTGGCCATGGTGACTCTTCACAGCAATAGAACAGTAGCTAAGACAATACGTGTGTCTGTGTGTGAGTGTATGTCCACATGTAGGAGACTGTGTTGGCTGTCCTCTATAATTCTCCACCTATCATTTTGAGGCAGGGTCTCTCTCTGAACTAGGATTTGGGTCTTTTCAGCTAGACTGGAAGCCAGCAAGCCCTGGTGATCCTCTTGTGTCTAGTCCCTTGTCACTGAGGTTCCAGGCATGCAAGCTTGCTACACAGATGCTGTGATCAAACTCTGGTTCTCATAATTAAACAGAAAGTACCCTAAATGCAGAACTATCTCTCCAGACCCTCATATTCTTTATTATAAGTCTTCCTATGAGGGTAATTGGTACCATCAAGACAATATGAGGACTGGGATGTAACTTGGTTGGTAGAGTATTTGCTTAGCCTGCATAAAGTCTTGGGTTTGGAGTTCAATTCAAACACCCACATGGCAACTCACAAATATCTGTAACTCTGGTTCTAGGGGATCAGATGCTCTCTTCTGGTCTCTGTGGGCATCAGACACCCACAAGGTACACAGACATATATATGGGTGAAATACCCATGCAAATAAAAAAAATAAAAATAAGAAAATAAAGTCCTGTGTTTCTATCCCCAGCACCATATAAAACCAGTCATGGTGAATACTTATAATTCCAGGAGGTGAAGACAGGAAGATCAGAAGTTCAAGGTCATCCTCAGCTACATAGCAAGTTGGAGATATTTGCCTGAGCTATATAAGATCCTGTCACTAAATAAACAAATGAATTAATAAATGTAGGGTTGGGATTTTAGCACAAAGGTAGATTGCTTGCTTAGCTTTCATGAGGCCCTGGGTTCAATTCCCATTAATGAAAAAACAAGAAGAGACCACAGGCACATGAAATCATTACTGCCCATCTTCATCCTCATTGTCATTATAGTTGTCACCATTGTCATTCCTCTGAGCATTGCACATGGGGCAAGTTATTTTGTCTCCATGTACCTCTGTGAAATCGGGTGTTTCTTTCCCCCTTCCCTTCCCTTTTGCTTCCTCTTTCTTCTTCCTTTTGAGATAAAAAAAAAAAAAACAAAAAAAACCTGTGGCCATGCTTGGTGGCACTAGCACTTGGGAAGCAGAAGCAGGTGTATCCCTGTGTGTTCAAGGCCAGCCTGCTCTACACAAGTTTCAGGACAGCCAGGACTGCACAGAGAAACCCTGTTTCAAAGCAAACAAAAATGTATATGAGTATTTGCCTGAAATTAAGTCTATGCATCATGTCCGGGCAATGCCCATGGAGGGTAGAATAAGTCATTGGATCCCCTGGAACTGGAGTGACAGGTAATTGTGAACTGCTCTATGGTTGCTGGGAATTGAAATCAGGTCCTCTGGAAGAGCAGTCCGAGCTTTTAACTGCTGACTGTTGAGTCATCTCTCCAGCCCTCTCCCTCCCCACCTCCTTCCTCCCTCCCTCCCTTCTTCCCTCCTTCCCTCCCCCCCACTCTCTACCATACTTTATATAGCCCAGTCAGGCCTCAAACTCTCAACATAGCAAAAAATGGCCTTGACCTTGATCCTTCTGTCTCTACCTGGCTAGTGCTGGGATTACAGGCAGTGTCACCACGATCGGGTTATGTGGAGCTGGAGCTGGAGCCCAGGACCTTGTACATGCCAGGCAAGCCTCTACCAACTGAGCTACATCACCAGTTCTACAAGTTTTTCTCAAATTTTCTGTTGCTCCACAAGGTAGGTCAGCAGGACCTGAAATGGACAAGAATATTTTGTGGTAGGTGAAGGTCATGGCTGCAGCTCAAGGGATGAGGGTAGATGAGACCATGGAAGCATCCCAGGCCGATATGAAAGAAAGCAGGCACACTAAGCATAGTAAGTACTGAGCACTTACTGTGTGTTGTGCTGGAGAGCTTTCTGCCAGACATCTCATATGTCCACGATGATCTTTAGAGGCCAGCAGACCTCTGTGGGTTCAAGGCCGACCTGGTCTACACACACACACATACGCACACACACACTATCTTATTAAAATTAGGGGGTAATGGAATAATGCAAATCTCTGTTATTCTGAACCCCCTAACCAAACTTCTAGCCTCCCTTTCATTCTCCTGTCACTTAGAGGTATAGCTACAACTTGTTCTTGCTGCTCTCAGCAGACAGTTCTAAAGCACTAACTGCTTGCTCTTCAGTAAGCCATATAGCACTAGTCGTCACAGCTGTCATAATCCAAGCCCCTTGAAACGTCATAGCACTAACAATTGCTCACAATCTTACTTCATCCCTACTGCTCTGCTTAGCCAACACTAACTATGAACACCAGGAGGGATACATAATGAGATCCTGTCTCAACAATCATGACAATGGGCTGAGTGCCTGCTATAGGCTTCTGCTTCCTTTCCAGCAGAGGCTTCAGCCCCCTGAGGAGAAAGTACGGGACAAAGAAACAAGATTAGTGAGCCATGAGGAAGTGGACACCCCAGTGTGCTGAGCAGGAGTAGGGAGGGCTGGAGGAGGGGACCAAGGCTGGCCTATAAATGATGGAAGCGTATCTTAATGAGAGAAAAAAGAGGTAGCTGTGGTCCAGATGCGGTTGTGACAGTCCCCAAACTGTTGGCAGTCTCCTGTCACTGACTATCCCCAGACACATGAATTCCTCATGTCCAGGTGTGTGTGGTAAAATGTTCATAATTACATTGCCTTTAATTTTTATTTATTTATTTATTTGGTTTTTCGAGACAGGGTTTCTCTGTGGCTTTGGAGACTGTCCTGGAATTCTCTCTGTAGACCAGGCTGGTCTTGAACTCACAGTGATCCGCCCGCCTCTGCCTCCCAAGTGCTGGGATTAAAGGCGTGTGCCACCAACACCCAGCTGCTTTTAATTTTTAAAGTACATTTTTTTTTTAATTTTGTATTCATACAAGTGGTCATCACGGGACAACTTCTGGGAGTTGGTTTTGTCCTTTCACCATGGGGTTTCCATGGATTGAACTCCAGTCACGAGACTTGGCAACAAGAGCCTTTACCCACTGAACCCAGGACAGTTGTCACCTTAATGATATTTATTTTTTGATTTTTATTTACATATGTGTGTGTGTGTGTGTGTTTCTGCATGTCTATTCATGTGACTGCCATGTAAATGTGGATGTCCACGGAAGGCAGAAGAGGTCATCATATTCCCAGGATCTGAAGGTGGTTATGAGCTACCTGATGAATGTGCTGGGAGCAGAACTCAGGTCCTAGGAGCAATAAATGCTCTTAGCCACTGAGCCTTCTCTCCAGCCTGTGTTTAGGTCTTTGATCCATTTTGTGTTAACATTCACACCTGGTCTAAGGGTCCAATTTTGCTTTTTTCACTGAGTGATCTTGTCAGTCTTATCGAGACTCATTTGATGCCAGTGTGTCATGGCTCATATCTGTACTACCAACATGGGCAGCTGAGGTATGAGGGTCACCATGAGGTCTAAGTCAACATGGGATAGAGCATGACTGCTGAGAACAACAACAAAAACACAACAGCAAAGCCCCTAGACTAGGCACTTCCTGTTGCATAGATAGACCCAGTTTATGGGAGACAGCTTATTTTGGCTTACAGTTCCAGAGAGCTAGAGTCAATAACAGCAGCAGGAGCAGGAAACTGGCTGATCACATTTCATCCACATACAGGAAGCAAGAAGGAAGTGGAACAAAAGTAACCCTCAGCACCCACCGGCAGTAATGTACTTCCTCCAGCAAGGCTGCACCCCAGGAAGGTTCTGTAACCTCCCCAGACAGCACCACTAACTGCGGACCGACTGTCAAATACATGAGCCTATAGTGGGTGTTTCTCATTAAATCCCCAACAGTGCTTCCCACCCCCAATTATTTGACCACCTATGTGGGTTCCTCTTGAGCTCTGCTTCATTGAGCTGGTCTGTTATGCCTGTCTTTATGCCAATAAAGGGTATGCCAAAACCCTTGTGGGTTTTTTGTTTTGTTTTGTTTTGTTTTATTTAATGATTTTATTTATTTATTATGTATGCAACATTCTGTTTCCATGTATATCTGCACACCAGAAGAGGGCACCAGATCTTATAACGGATGGTTGTGAGCCACCATGTGGCTGCTGGGAATTGAACTCAGGACCTCTGGAAGAGCAGTCAGTGCTCTTAACCTCTGAGCCATTTCTCCAGCCCAACCTTGTGTTTTGATTAACTTAGTTTTGCAGTTTTGAAGTCAGGAATGGAAAGCTACAACTCTACTCATTTTCAAGACGGCTTTGGCTGTGGGAGCCTCTGTGGTCAGCTTTTGATGACACAACCTAGAGTCACCTAAGAATATCCCAATAAAGGATTATCTAAATTGGTTTAGCTGTGGGCATGCCTGTGTGGTACTGACCTAAATTAATTGAGATGGGACAATCCAGCCCACCATGGGCGGCACCATTCCCTAAATAAAGGGTCCTGAACTAAGAGTGGAGAAATTGAGCCGAGCATAAGCAAGCGTGTGCACATTTACTTCTCTCTGATCTTCGCTGAGGGGACTACATGACTAACTGTTTGAAGTTTATGCCTTGACTTCACCAGAGGAATGGACTAAAATCAGGAATTGTGAGATGAAATAAATCCCTTTATCCCCTAAGTTGCTTTTTGTCAGGGTCTTTCATTATAGCAAGAAAAATGAAACTAAATAGGATCTCTTGAAATATTATATAGATTTAAAATTTGTTTTAAATGTTTATTTTATGTATACAGGTGTTTTGCCTGTGTGTTTGTGCATCATCTTCGTGACTGGTGCCTATGGGGGCTGCAAAAGGGCACCAGATGCCTTGAGACTGGAGTTACAGGTGGTTGTGATCTGAAAGAGCAGCCAATGTTCTTTACTAGGAGCCATCTCTCCAGTCCCAAATTTAAGATGGAATTTTACATTTCTGAAAACTGCTTTTTTGAGATTTGGGTTTTTTTTTATTGTTGAAACAGAATTTCATGTAACCCAGGTGGGTCTTGAACTCTTGATCCTACCTGCCTCTACCCCCACCCCAAGTGCACCATGATACCCAGTTTGCTTTTGGGATTTTGACATGGATGACAATCTCACCTATGCAATTTTAAGGAGGGCCTGGGCCAGCTAAAGTACTGAGTAGCCATGAAGGAAACAAGTATGAATTGTGGTCTGAGCACATGGGGAAGGCTCACACTTGGCACATCAAGGTGTGATAGCAAAGGACTGTCCCTTGGGATACCTAAACCTCTGGGGTTTGTAAGACTTCCTCCATCAGAAAGGGACTAGGGGTGGGAGATGGTCAAAAGATTGCCATCAATATAATGAACATTGTACGCTTATCATCTTCCTCCCTTTATCCAGATCTTCAGCTCTTCATGCCCCTTGGTTTATTGGAAGGAGAGCTCCCTGCTTGGACTCTTAGAGCAGAGTCACTTTGCTCAGAACTGTGAGAGAATACTTGGTAGATGCAGCTGCAGGAAGGGAGGGTTTATTTGGATTCATGGTGTCAGAGGGCATCGTCCTCTATGGTGGGAAAGGCATGATGGAGTCTGTGACGGCAGGAATGGTGACTTAGATCTCTCCCATGTTGATGGATCAGGAACCAGAGCATTTGGGATGGGGACAGGTTGGATCATGTCTTAGTCAGGGTTTCTATTTCTGTGAAGAGACACCATGACCACAGCAACTCTTATAAAGAAAAAACATTTAATTGGGTGGCTTATGGTTCAGAGGTTCAGTCCATTATCATCATGGCTGGACATGGCAGTGTACAGGTGACATGGTGCTGGAGAAGGAGCTGAAGAGTTCTACATCTTGCAGGCAACAGGAAGTAAACTGAGACACTGGGTGTGACTTGAGCATATCTGAGATCTCAAAGCCTGCCTCCACAGTGATGCACTTCCTCCAATAAGGAAGCACTCCAACAAAGCCACACCTCCTAATAGTGCCACTCCCTTTGGGAGCCATTTTCTTTCAGACCACTACAGATCATAATCCTCAAAGTTTCACCCTTAGTGACCCACCTCCACCAGTCAGGTCTCCTTTTCCAGAGGTCCCATAGCCTCCAAAGCCAGGGCTACCAGCGGGTACCAAGTGTTCAAATGCATGAACCTGTGGACAACACTTCACACTCAAATCACAACAGGAACACTACCAGTGTTTTTTAAGTGGATGGACATTCTGTGATACCTCTAACCTTAAGGTCATTCTTGTAGACAGCCTCAAGACAATGGAGGAGATCGGCGTGTACCTCAATGAGAGAAAACTTGAAAACTTGATCTACCTGTAAGAGATCCTGGATTCCAACTCCAGTACAGGATGAGCACACACACACACACACACACACACACACACACACACACACACACACACCACTATCCCTATCAGCTCATAACTCTGACAGAGTGGGCCAGAAAGAATCACTTGTTGAAGAATCAGACAGGTAATAGCATCATGGGGTGTGTGTGTGTGTGTGTGTGTGGTGTGTGTGTGTGTGTGTGTGTGTGTGTGTGTGTGTGTGTGTGTTGTGTGTTCGTTCGTTCATGCCAGGGATGCAAATGGGCCTCACACTTGCTAGGCACTCTCTACCATTGAGCTCTACACTCCCAGCCCCTGGGGTGTCTTGTAGGATCTCATTAGGGGAGGCTTACCTGCAGTAGTGAAAGCAAAGGTTGCCACAGGTGGCCTTGTACACCCCACACTCTTGGGAGATGACTCATCAGGCCCTAAGCTAGACCTCTGGCTCAGCTTCAGAAAAGTTGCATCACAGCCACACACTTAAGAGGCAGAGGTCCATGACCTACACCATGAGGCTTGTTACAGAGCCTTAGGCTGGGGTGTAGCTCAGAGGCAGAGTGCCTGCCCAGGACCCATGAGGACCAGGGTCCTAGCCATTTCAGACACAGATGTAGAGCAGCCAGCACCCTCCCCATTTCAGAATGAGGCAAAGGGGACCTAAAAAATTCTCAGTCAGGAAAGAAACCTGTCCAATTGAGCTTTCTGTTTCCCTTCATCTTCCTCTTCTTCTTTTCTTCCTTTATTCTCCCATTACCCTCCCCCTTTTAAAATAGGGGCAGGGTCTTTCTGTGTAGCCCTGGCAGGCCTGGAATTCACTATGTAGACTCACAGAGGTCCATGGGCCTCTGCCTCTCCAGTGCTGCGATAAGAGTGCACACCACGCCCAGCCTCCTTCTCCTCTTCCTCTTTTTAATATATTTTAATTAATTCTTTGAGAATTTCATACAATGTATTTTTATCATAGTTACCCTAACTCCCTCCCAATCCACTCCCACTTCCCCACCCCACCCCCAACTTTGTGTCCTCTATTTTAAAATAATTCACAGACTCTAGTTTGTGCTGCCGTGTCCTCCTCCGTGCTGTGCTGACCTATTAGGTCACTGTGCTGGACCTACTAGGGGGCTACATCCTTAAAGAAAACTGACACTCTTTCCTTCAGAAGCCATCACCATGGTTAGGGGTGGGGATTTGTGACCCTTTCCTCCTCTGTGCTAAAAGTGTCCCTGGCTGGGCGTTGGTGGCGCACGCCTTTAATCCCATCACTCAGGAGGCAGAGGCAGGTGGATCTTTGTGAGTTCGAGGCCAGCCTGGTCTACAGAGCGAGTGCCAGGATAGGTTCCAAAGCTACACAGAGAAACCCTGTCTAGAAAAACAACAACAACAACAACAACAACAACAACAAAGTGTCCCTGGCCTGACCTTGTACAGGTTTCACAGAACCACAGCTTCTGGGAGTTCATGAATGCAATGACTTTTTTTTTTTCCCATTTATATTTCTTTCTTTCTTTCTTTCTTTTTCTTTTTTTTTTTTTTTGCATTTTTGGATTTTTTTTCCAGGGGGTTTGCATGTGTACACGCACCACACCGAATATGAGGAGATCAGAGGACAACTTTTCATTTCTCTCCTTCTACCGTCGTGTGGATTCCAAGGATTGAACTCAGGTCTTCAGGCTTGGCAGCAAGTGCCTGTACCTGCTGAGCTATCTTGTTGGCCCAAGCCTTTCGTTTTCTCAAATGCAATCTGTCCATTGGTTCATTCACTCACTCAGTCACTCAGTGTCTTCACCAGGGACAGACACGACCCCTTTGGCAGGTGCTGGGCATACAGAGGTGAGCAGGTCACAGGCTGTTTGGGGAGGTAGCAAGCCAGTGGACAACCTTGGTGAATGGGAGGCAGTGATAGACTGTGGGACTCTTTACTCATATCTGACCTAGGAAGCCAGTGAGCTCTTTCTTGGAAAAGCAGGAAAGAAAAGGATAAGCAGGTACCCTGTAGACAAAGAAGAGAAAGACATCAAGTTAGTGAGCAAAGGCCTTGGGGCTGGAGGAAGAGGCCTAGTAATGAAAGCCATGTCAAAGTCACTCAGGGAACTAAAGACTTGGAGACTTTTGGTTCCAATGCATGTACCTCACCATACCCACAGCCCAGTGCCCCAATTTTCAGACAGCATCCCAGAGCCCTACTGGGCCACTGCTGAACCCCCATAGATCCAGGAGATCCCAGCGATGAACCACATTGAGTCCAAATATTTTGAAAGCCCTCAAGCCACTGATTGGGTGGACATTTCAGCTTGGTTAAGGTTTGGAAGAGACTAGCTATGTGCCTGGGGCACCCATTCCAAGACTATGGTATCTAGCAGTGTCTCAAACATAATCTCAAATGGAGGCCTGCAATAGGTGCTCAGTGTTTTCAGCAGACTAGACGGTCCCATGAGGCCTTAACATTTGCTACTAGCTTTCATTTGAGGTAGGGTCCTTAGCTCCCCACAGTGAGTCCAGCCCACTTGACAGTTGCATTACTTAATGCTTCTGTGGTCTAGGATCCATACCATAAAGCCTGGATCCTTTTCATTCCCCTCCACCCCTTGCATGCTATATCGAATTCTAAGCTGGGATCCTGGTCTTGGCCACCACTAGCATTCACCTAAAGGTATTCACTTCCTCTCAACTTGTCAAGCTTTCCTTAACTTATCTTGATCGTCGGGACAAAGCCTTGACGTTTTGGCTTGGCAGAGAAGGTCTGGGTACCCCAAGAGTTACCTACACTTAATCTCACCCTGAATTTTCAGTTTCCCCAATGTCTGTGGTCCCTCTTGCAGGAGATGCTGCCCTCCTCTTTTTTGTTTTTGTTTTTTTGTTTTTTGTTTTCAAGACAATGTTTCTCTGTGTACCCTTGGCTATCCTGGAACTCTTTGTAGACCAGGACCAGGACTTACAGAGATCCACCTGCCTCTGCCTTGTGAGTACTGGTGTGCACCACCACCACTTGGCTGTCCTCCCCTTTTCTTGGCCACTCTGCTTGCTTCTCTTTTAAGTTTTAGTAGAGATTCCAACATCTTGGTTGAGCCTTCCATGCCATCTTTAAATTGGGGTAGAGTGACCTAACATGGTATTAATACAGTTCAGTCCTTTCTCCCCTGGAGAAGGACATGCCAGCACAGCTATGGATCTTACATTCTTTCCTGAGGAGGGCAGGGCTTCACAACCTCCCCTTCTTCATCTCACCAACTGACCACAATGAGAAAGCGGCCAAGCTTGGAGTCACTCTGCCTAGGCTTGTTCTGGCTGGTGATGCTAGGCCAAGGGCATTCTCTGGAGACCTGTGTGCCTTTTGAACTTGAGTTTCTGGCTCTTGGTGAATTCAAATGCTTATTCCCACATGAACTAGGAATGCCTCCCTGGGGCTCTGTGCTTTGAACTGTCTTATAAAAGAAATCAAGAGGTCTCACAGACTGACCTTGGGGGTTTTTCTTTCTAAGTCAACCCATATCATCACACTCTGTAAGTTTCCACTGACTGATCGTTCCCACCCACCCTGCCATCCCACATCAAGTAGTTAGGGAAGGTCCCCAAGAGCCTACCAGTACCCATGTGCATATCCAGCTCACTGCAGTGAGTTCTAGGGAAAAGGAGGTCAGGATGACACACTTGTTTTACTGAGCTCGCATCTGTAATGTGGGAATGTTTTTACAAGCTTGTATGGCTTCTGTAATTAAAGGTGCAAATTCAATAAAAAGCCCCAGCCCTTAGGCCATGGGTTTAGAGGACGGAGGATGACAGGAAAAACTTGGTAGGTGAGACAGTGCAGAAGCTGGGCCTGGTCAGGTGGGACAGTGGATGACAGCAGTGATGAGAGTAAAATGGGATATGACAGAAGAGAAATCCGGGGCTCTGGTGAATATGAGAGATCTCTTCAGGGCCAGGACAATCAACAAATAAATAAATAAATAAATAAATAAATAAATAAATAAAAGATAATGCCTGGCTCAGTCAACACAAACTCGGGAACCTAAGTCCAGCCCTGAAGTGCACACAACAAACCGGAAGTGGTTGTGTGCATTTATAATCCCAGAGGTAGAGAGGTAGAGATAGGAGGAGAGCTAAGGCTGATTGGTCAGTCAACCTAGCGTAATTGACAAGTTCCAGATAAAAAAACCGAGAGACCCTATCTCAAAAAAACAAGGAACAGGGTGGAGAGTGACTGAGGAAGCTACATGTAGTTGACCTCTGTCCTCCATATACATGTATGTACACACACACACACACACACACACACACACACACACACGCACGCACGCACGCACGCACGCACACCACTCTGGGCACACATTGGGCTGCAAAAAGAGAATATGGGATACTGGTGAGAGGTTGGTTCATAGGACAGCAGATAGGTTTTAAATTTGTTCCTGAGCCAGGGGGATGGAACCTGCCCAGGGCTGCCAGGAGACTTCCTGCCCTCCTCAGCAAAAGAACAAAAGAGGATGTCCAAAGGCAGCACTGGTCTTATCTGCACTATTTGATTCTCTGAGGACCTGGTGCCCTCTGGACTTCCTGGAGCCCAAGCTTCCTTCATTCTATTGATTCCTGAGAAGCCCTTCAGTTTGAAGTCATCTGATCACTTATCTGCATCTCACTTTCCTGGGTCTTGGAGGGAAAGCAAGCTTGCACAGCATGTATGACTAGAGTGTGTTAGCATGAAACTAGTCTCTTTTCATACTGTAAAACTGACTGCAGGGGCCAGATGGGTATTTAGGTGATGAGGAGATTTGCATGGCTTCTTAAGGGATCCAGAGATCTTGGGTACTGGATCCGATGACAGGAAATAGGTCCAAGTGGCTTATCTAATATACCTTCTAGCTTTGTCTCTTGCATCATTAGAAGTGGCTGTGTGGTTAGGATCGAGAGTCTGTCCAGATCATGTGGGAGACCTCCATAGAGAAGGACTAGAAGAACTCAGACAGATTCTCCAAGGACAGATTCATCCCCCACCCTTTTAATTTACAGGTCCTGCACCATCAGATACTAAAGATCCAAAGACAGCAGGAAGCCCAGCAGATAATGGCAGAGGGTTCTCAGCTTCACCCCTCCCTTGACCCTGCTGGGTTGCTCAAAGGCAACAGATCAAGGCCACGGGAGACTTCAGAGAGCCAGGAACAGTCAGGTCTGGGATTCCCCTAACCTCTGCCCTGGGGAGTTTGCAGATGCAGGGACGCATGCTTCCTTAGATGCCTGGTCCTTCCTGCAGGTGTCACCTCCTCTGGGCTTCCTTCCCTTGCAGCTTCCCTCAGTAAAGATCCATCATTTGGGGGCCTTGCACTCAACCCATCTCTGTGTGTTACATTCTCTACTGTTTTCCTTTGTTTGTGTGTCTGTCGTGATGATGTCATAGAGTCTTCCTCTATTCTGGGTCCCCAGGATGTGGGATGTGGCTATTGTCTTCATTATTGAGCAGGTGCTTGATAAACATCGGTGCAGCCAAGCTGTAGACAGCAAAGGGCAGTCTGGGCTCTTCACTTTGCTTTCCTTCTCCATAGCTCAACCCCGACACTCTGCCAACCCAGTCACCCTATAATGTCCTGCTTCTCCCCAAGGTTGGAGACTGGCCTCAGCCATTGGCTGGATTCACTCACTCTCTCTCTCTCTCTCTCTCTCTCTCTCTCTCTTTCTCTCTCTCTCTCTCTTTCTCTCTCTCTCTCTTTCTCTCTCTCTCTCTCTCTCTCTCTCTCTCTCTCTCTCTCTCAGGGTCATATAGCTCAGGTTGATCTCAAGCTTGATATTAAGCTGAGTATACTTTGGCTTTCAGATGCTCTTACATCAAGCTCCTGAATGCTGGGATTACAGACGTGCACCCCATTCGTATGGAGCTCGGCATAGAACCCAGGACTTCATGTATATGAGGCAAGCTCTCTCCCAATGGAACCCCATCTCCAGCCTCTGTAGCTATCTCTTTGAGCAGGCAACCTAATGAGAAGCCTGCAGAGCTCTCCAAACCTTGTGGGTGAACATGGGATACGGAGCAAGACAGAGGAGGAAGGTTGGGAGAGTGCTTGCTGTGGTGACTGACAGCCCAGTGTACTGGGAAGTGTAACTTTGTCTCAAGCAAGCAGAGACACAGAACCAGACACAGATAGCCAGTTAGGGATGCAGGACCTCATCTAGCTTGGGCACCTCCCCCAATCAATGGGCAAGGAGCTTGGGCATAGCCAGGTAGGTAGAACATTCTACACTACCCTTCCATACAATGAGTATCACAGAGTCTTCACTCAGTCCAATCTCTTCACCTTATCTTCAGTTAGGTTCCCAATGTCCATGCTGCCTACAGCAGGACAACCAGCAATCCCACAGAAGGGCCTCATCAGAGACCCTGCTGTCCTTTGAATGCCAAGCCCAAGTTTTCTGTTTGCAAATTTTGCTGTCTTCTAAGGCCAGGTGGGCCCCTGTCACAGGCCACTCGTTGAAGCCAGAACCTGGTCCTCCTTCAGTCACCAGAGAGATAGAGAGCTCATACTCTACGTGGCCTGCCTCAGTATCCCACACCCTTCCCAGCAGAATCATGCTGCTAGGCCCTGGCTGTGGCCTCCAGGAGGTCTCAGAACAATACCACTGCTCAGCTCTGAGCTTGCCTGCATTTGGTCTCTTCGGTTCATTGATCAGGAATCATATGATGTTTTTCAAAACACAGCTGGTGGAATTGCCCATCTGTGCTTCTGCATTTGGATCTGTTACTCGGCAGCCTGGAATTTATTTAAACCTGCAGTTGTGCATATACAAGGAAGCTGCTCTCACCAGGCCTCCTGTGATGGGATTTCATTTGGGGATCTGCTTCACGTTTAGGACCACCCTGGGCTGGGCTTCAAGAACTGGGTCTGTTTTGTTTTCAGTGTGTGTGTGTGTGTGTGTCTGTGTACATGTCATAACACCCATTTGGAAGTCTAACGACAACTTGCAGAAGTCAGTTCTCTCCTTTCACCATGTAGGCCCCAATGATTAAAATCAGGTCCTCAAGATTGTCAGTAATGACTTTTGTCCTCTGAGCCATCTTATCCTCCTAGGTTTGTTTTTCATGCTCATTTGTCTGCTGAGCTTTCTCCTTTATATTGAAATTCATGAATTACTAATATATACTTCTCAATAACACATACACACACACACACACACACACACACACACACACACACACACACACACCAGCCAAGAAGGTTCATAAGTTCTTTTTTTTTTTTCCCCAGACAGGGTTTCTCTGTGTAGCTTTGGAGCCTATCCTGGCACTCACTCTGTAGACCAGGCTGACCTCGAACTCACAGAGATCTGCCTGCCTCTGCCTCCCAAGTGCTGGGATTAAAGGCATGCACCACCAACACCTGGCGGTTCATAAGTTTTATCCAGGTCAGAAACCCAAGGTCTGTGATGTTCCCTCTGTCCCCCATCCCACAACCTTTGAAATGTACTCTGAAACATTGCCAGTGTGGCAGAGCCCCACACTTGTCCTCTATTGTATGGACTAGCCAAACATAGACTTTCCCAGAATAAACATTAAATTTGCCTGTCTCCTTTGCAGCTATGTAAATAAATTCTGATGAATAAGATACATGTAGAATGTTGTGTCCAACATCAAGAAAGCATTCTGAAAAGAAAAAAAAAAAAAAAGCATGCCCTGCCTTCTTTCTTCCTCATTCACCTTAACTGCAAAGCATTTTTTATGACTGACAGCTGGGATTAGAGCAAACATCTTGGAACTCTAGGCTGAAGCTTCTTTTTGAGGATAGCAAATATGGTTGCCAGTTTCTAGATGACCCCCCAGTGACCCTCAGCTCCTGATACTCTTTCTTGTTCCATTCTCTTCTCCATTCCGTAGGACTGGCCTGTGTAACCGATTGTTATTCTTTTGCTTAAATTAAAAATAAAGAAGAAGAGGTGGGTGAGACTGAAGGAACCAACTCCCCATTTCGGCAGCCATAAGAGCCGAACACGTGCTTGTCTGACCTTGTCTTAGTCACTAGGAGGTCAGATGCCTGCCTCGTGGCAAGGAACCAATCAGAAGTTAGCTGGTGGTGCTATGTTTACCGCTCTGGGTGTGCTTTATGGACAAGTGCACAGCAATGACGTGCAGAGCACAGCAACCACCCTGGGAGGGCCTATGGGCCATAACATCCACTTGACCAATCAACACAGGGCAAGCCCTCCAAGCCTGGAGTCACACCAATCCTGAGCCTGTGCGTACCCCTAGACAGTCCCCTTACGCTGCCGTATAAAATCTCTATGCAGACGCTTTGAGCTGTCTTTCCTAGCCATCCTCCATGGTGGGTGGATGAAAGACCTGAGCTAACATGGAGTTAGTTCGTTAAACAACTATAATAAAGCCTCGTGCAGTTTGCATCAAGCTTTCGACTCCACCTGGTGATTGGGGTGACTGCGGTCCTGGGCTGAGATCCTGGAGGCCTGAACTTCCGGGGGTCTTTCAAGACATAAGACTAAGAGACATATTAGACATATTAACCAGTTTATTGTAGGCCTGGCAGAGTAGGGAGACTAAGAGAGAAGAGAAACAGGGTAAATGGCTGACTGACATAGCCGGTCACCATAGAGAGAGAGAGAGAAGAGAAGCAGAAGCAGACAGAGAAGAGGAGAAGAGTAGAGAGTGTAGAGAGAGAAATGTAGAGAGAGCAGAGAGAGCATAAATGGGCAGGGATTAAAGGGGTCCTCTGCACCTGTATGCAGACTTAGTTCCCATGAAACCCTGGGCTGACCAGGGTACTGCCTGTTCCGTCAGGTAACAGGGGCAGGCCAGCATCCAGCATAATGCCTGAACCTTTCACTGATAACCTGAGATATCACAGAAACACATTCATAGAAAGTAGAGCGTGTTACTTCTGTGACAGGATCATGAAAGACATGAACTGTGCTTTTCTATCTCTGGGATTGTTTGTTCCAGGCCAGCAAAGGCCAGGGGTTGTACTTTAGGTTCACTCAAGTGAACTCATGGATCAAGGTCATAGGGAACCCAGGCTTCCTGCCAACAGCAAAGATCAACTTCTCAGCATGTTGTAGCCCCACTCAAGCCTTCAGATGACCACAGCCCCCATCCTAACTGAAGCCTCTTGAACCACCCACCTAAGTCATTTCCAAATCTTGATCCACAGGAAGTGTGAGGTCAGTCAGTGATGTTTGGTCCTATTTGAAGCCACCGAGGTGCTCTTTTCTTTTGAGAGCTGGGATGGAAGCAGAGCCTGTGCATATTAGGCAAATACTCTACTACCAAACCACACCTCAAGCCCAAGCCACAGGGCCTGTTTCATTTGAGACAGGGCCTCTTGTAGCCCAGGCTAGCCAGCCTGGAGCTCACTATGTAACTGATAATTACCTTGAGCTCCTGATCCTCTTGACTCTGTCTCCCAAATTCTGGTAATATAAACATGGGCTACTCCTGTGTGTGTGTGTGTGTGTGTGTGTGTGTGTGTGTGTGTGTGTGTGTGTGTTTGCACATCATATGTGTGTATGCATGCATGTGTGAATTTTGGCATGTGCATGCCGTGGCACTGTGTGGAGGTGAGAGCACAATCTTGGGTGTCAGTCCTTGCCTTCCACTTTGTTTGAGACAGGAGGGTCTTTTGTTCTCTGCACACTCAGCTGGTCTGTGAGGTTCTGGGGACTCTCCTGTCTCCACCTCACAGCTTCCTATTGGAGCACTGGGATCAAGAATTCTTGCTTTTGTGTCTGGCAATATGCAGATTCTAGGAACCTGACCTCAGGTCCTCCTGTCTGCACAGCAGGTGTTTGACCTACTGAGCCATCTCTCTGGCAGCTTTTTTTTTTTAATTACATTTATTTATTTACTTATGTTATGCATGTACCTACACTCATGACACTCACAGCATGTGTCTGGAGGTCAGAGGACAACTTTCAGAAATCAGTTTGTCTCTTCATCTACCATGGGGGTCCCGGGGATCAAATACAGGTCGTCAGATTTGGTGTCAAGCCATGTCTGTCCCCTACCCCTGTCACCACAGTCCAGTTTTTAGTGAGAAGTAAACCCCTGTCTTCTCAGCTATTTGTTTGTGTTTCTGTCACTCCTTTTCCTTTTATATTGGGTAGTATTCACTCTAAGCGTCTAACAGTTCACACCTGCAAGCACCCTTTTCAGGTTGTCTCCGCCATCCTTCTGTCCACAGCACGTGGAAGTCGCAGTGTTTCTAAGATGAAGACCTGTTTACGTTTTTTTAAAAAATAAATCTGCAGCTGCATACAGTGCACACACCTGCAATCCTCGTCCTTGAGAGGCTGACGCAGGACAATGATGAGCTGGAGGCCAGTCTGAACTATATTGTGAGACTCTGTCCAAAACAACTGGGACTGTAGTTTGGTTGGTAGAGAGCTTGCCTGGCATGGATTCCATTCCCTGGCACTGCATAAAACCAGGCATGGTACACAGTATGCCTGTAATCTCAGCACTTGTGAGGCAGGAGGATCAGAGGTTCAAGGTCATCGTCTGATATACAGTGACTTCCAGTCTATCCTAGCATACATGAGACCTTATCTCAAAACCCCAGAACAAGGGACTAAGGAGATGGCTCAGTGGGTAAGAGCACTTGGTTTGCAAACATGAGGACTTGGGTTTGAATCCTCAGCCTCCACAAAGAAAGCTGGTATGGCTTCGTTGAAAAGCAGAAGCAGACCAGGCGGTGGTGGCACACACCTTTAATCCCAGCACTTGGTAGGTGGAGGCAGGTGGATCTCTGTGAGCTTGATGCCAGCCTGGTGTACGGAGTGAGTTCCAGGACAGCCAGGCCTACACAGTGAAGCCCTATCTTGAAAAAACAAAAAAGAACACAAAGGAGCAGAGACAGATTCTGGGAGACCCTGCCTCAAGGTACTGACCCAATTCTAAAATCTTGTGAACTTTTAAGGGAAAAGTGTACCAAATAGGCAAAACTGCAGCTTGATATGTTGCTCCAAATTGGCCATGACAGTCACAGGGGGCTACTATCTGTTATGACATCTGTCTGAATTCTGGGGAAAGACGCAGGCCCTGCCCACTGACAGTAACCCTGCTGAATGAGCTACTGTGGTGGCAGAACCTCGTCACTGCTCAATACTGGCCTCAGCAGCTGGCAGCCCAGAGCAGGGAACACCCCACAGAGGATCACACAGGAGTGGGAATATGATTCCACCTGCCCCTCCTCCTCTTGAAAGGCATCCTGCCCTGAACAGCTTGCAGCTGAACAGGAGAATCACTGCCAAACCGCTGCTTGCACAACAGCTCACTTCCGAGGAGGTACACCAAATATTTGTTGACTGAGTTGTGTCTTCCTTCTGACTTACACGATGGTCCAGATATGCACTGGCATCTGTGCTCGGGGGTGGGTCAGAGGCTGGGAATGGTTCCAAACACTTCCTATTCCTCATCTTCCTAACCAACCTACAAGACAGTATTTATTTTGGTTTGTAAGAATGGAAACTCACTGAGTCACCCATGGTGGTGCCGTCGTTAAGCCTACCACTTGAGAGGCTGAGGCAAGTGGATCTCTGTCTACAAAGCAAGTACCAGGCCAGTCAGGCCTACATAGGGAGACCTCATCTCAAACAAATGAACAAACAACAACAACCAAAAAAAACCTTACTTCCTTCCAGGAATTTCTTCATCAGACTAGTTGACATGTTTTTTGCCTCTGTTTGTTTATTTGATTGTTTGCTTGCTTTGGCTTATTTATATTTTTGTTTTTGACTTTTAAGATTTATTTTTATGCCAGGCAGTGGTGGCACACGCTTTTAATCCCAGCACTCGGGAGGCAGAGGCAGGTGTATCTCTGTGAGTTCGAGACCAGCCTGGTCTACAAGAGCTAGTTCTAGGACAGCCTCCAAAGCCACAGAGAAACCCTGTCTTAAAAAACAAAACAAAACAAAAACAACAACAACAACAAAAGATTTATTTTTCTTTTGATGTGTTTTGCCTGTATGTATATTTATATATGACTTGCATGCCTAGTACCAAAGGAGGTCAGAAGAGGGTGTTAGATTCCCCTGGAACTAGAGTTACAGACTGTTGTGAACTTCCATGTGGGTGTTAGAGTTAAGTTTGGGTCCTCTGGAATAGCAGCTGATACTCTTAGCTGCTGAGCCATCTCTCCAGCCTCTTGTTTAGTTTTTGAATTAATTTTTTTTAAAGAGACCACTTTTTTAAAAAATATTTTTTAAGATTTTATTTATTTATTATGTATACAGAGTTCTACCTGCGTGTACAACTGAAGGCCAGAAGAGGGCACCAGATCTCATTTTAGATGGTTTTGAGCTACCATGTGGTTGCTGGGAATTAACTCAAGACCTCTGGAAGAGCAGTCAATGCTCCTAACCTCTAAGCCATCTCTCCAGCCCCTGAATTAATTTTTTTAAAAGGATTTTCATTTTGTTTTTAATTACTTGTGTATGTCTGTGTCTGTGTGTGTGTGTGTGGTTTTGTGTACCTGTGTTCGTGTACCCAAGGAGGCCAAAAAGGATGTTGGATCTTCTGGAGCTACAGTCACAAGCAGTTGTGAGCTGCCTAATGTGCTGCCTTCCAGAGGACCTGAGTTTGGTTCTCAGCATCCATGTAAGTCTAGCTGGCCTCCAACTCTCTATATAGCTAAGGGTGACTTTTAACTTCTGATTTCCCTGCTTCTTGATGTCCATGTCTAGTTTGTGAAGGGCTTCAGCATGCTAGCCAAGAACTCTTATCAACTGAGCCACATCTTCAGCCCTTTGCTGTTTTCTTTGTGGGGTAGCAACTTGAGAAGTTAACTCTACTCACAGCAATGAGACCACACCTCCAGCCCCAGAAGAAGCCTTTCTCCACCTTTGTGTGTTGCAGCCTCATCTCTGGACATAGGTACTTTGATCATGAACTCCTCCTGGTCAAACAGACAGAAAAAGAAAGAATGCATGGGCCCAGGACTTACTCTTCCTGGCATGATGAGGCCAAGTCCCTGAGGCAATGACCTGCCGTGCACGGAGCCTCCATCACCTCCTAACCCAGGGAATGGTGCTCCGGAGATGCATAGGCTTCTTCTGAAAAATGGGCGGGGAGGGAGAGCCTGATATTTGCAGACACTCCTAAAGATGCTTGAGCTCAGACTGCCCCCTCTCCCTGGCGCCCCCATCATCTGGCCATTTCACTCTCTTCTGTAAGGCCTCCAGAGGCTCTCAATTGCTTCCAGGACGCAATCCAAGCTGCAGGTCTGGCCCTCGGCTTTCTTGCTTCTCAATTTGGTCCCAGCTATGTCTCTGGCACTATCTCTCTCCACCACTCTCTAACTATCCATTCACCCTGGAGTCCAACTCATGCATTGTCTAAAGGATGCTTTCCAACTCCTCAGAGCTGCCAACATCGCCTCCCTCCAATGGCAGCCTGTCTCTTATTAATGGATGCCATCAGGACTGCATTACGGAAGATGCTGACGCAGGCAGCACCCAGCTGGTTCAAGCACAGAGCCTTCCCCCGGGGGCTCACACTGCCCCTGGGACTGCACCTGGACAAATCTCATGCAGATTGATTTCCAGAATGGCTGTCTCCGTGGGAGCAGCTGCAGATCCCTCCCACCTCCCAAGAGCTCTGCTGCAGAGCAGAGGCAGTTGTATTAGGACACATCATAGCATCTTGCTGCCAAAGTGACAGCTACAATTATGCTTTGGCCGACAGCTGGAGATGAGAGGATGTACAAGCAGCCAGGCCTCACGAGTGCCCATGAATCAGCAGTTCGTGCTGTGTACCCAGCTAGAGGTGAAGTGGGCTCCTCCTGCTCCTCCCCAGATCCTCTGTTGGATGCCATTCTGGTGCCTACAGAACTCAGGGAGCACCTGGGACCCTCAGGTGGACAGTAAAAGCTAACCCCAGGACCCAGGGGAGCAGAAGAGTGGGTTACTAACCCCAAACAAGACACAGAATTTGAGAGACAGGCACTTGGTTTCTATACAAAGTTAAGGACTTACCAAGAAATGGACAGTATGTGGGGCAGCCTGACATAGCGTCAAGGTCAGGTCTCTGCTGAGGCCCCATCATGAAGCCTGACCCTGTGCTAGACATTTGCAGTTCACAAATGTGTGTGTGCTTGTGTGTGCCTGTGTGTCTGTGTATATGTGCGTGTCTGCATGTACGTGTAAATGTATTATGTATGTGTGTGTATATGTATTGTGTGTGTGTGTATCTGTGTATCTGTGTGTCTGTGTATATGGGTGTGTCTGCATGTACGTGTATATGTATTATGTATGTGTGTGTATATGTATTATGTATGTGTGTATATGTATTATGTATGTGTGTGTATGTATATATGTATTGTGTATATGTAGTGTGTGTGTGTGTGTGTGTGTGTGTGTGTGTGTGTGTGTATCTGTGTGTCTGTGTGCTTAAACACACAGAGGTCAAAGGACAGCTCCTTGTTCAATCATGCTCTGATTATCTCCTCCCCTCTTGTTCTCTCCCTGAACCTGGAGCTTACAGGTCTTCAGCTCTACTGGTGACCATCAAGCCCCATAAATCTCCTATCACTCAGGTCTTGTAGCACTGGGGTTACAGGCACACAGTCACCCCCCACCCAGTTTTTAATCTTGGATCTGGGGATTCGAATTTCAGTCCTCATGTTTCATGTGGCCAGTGTTCTACCCATTGGGCCATCATCCCCACCCCAGAGGTTGCATCTTTTTCTCTTTACCACAGCCCCATATGGTGGGTTTGCTACTGTTCCCATTGTGTCAGTGAGGAAACTGACAACATCATGCTTATTTGTTCAATCTGGCCTTGAACTTGTGATCCTCCTGCGTCAGCTTCCTGAGTAACTAGAATAGAGTAGATTTGTGTTTTTTTTCCTAAAGAAAAATAGAGCTTGGCAATGGTGGCACACTCCTTTAGCAGCACTCAGGAGGCAGAGGCAGGTGGATCTCTGAGTTTGAGGCCAGTCTGGTCTCCAGAGAAAGTTCCAGGACAGCCAGGGCTACACAGGGAAAACCTATCTTGAAAAACCAAAATAAATAGGTTATATATACATATGTATGTATATAATATATATTCATATATATTCAACAAAAACATGAATAAACAAAAGCATAGCTGTTCAAATCTATTTTTTCTTCCTTCCTCTTTCTTGTTTTTTTTTTTTTTTGAGGGTCTTACTGTTCTTGAACTCACAGAGATCCACCCTACCTCTGCCTCCTGACTATTAGAATTAAAGATCCAATGCCACCATGCCCAGCTTGACCTCGGTTTTTCTTAATGTTTTTCAGATTTATTTATTTATTTATTTAATGCGTATGAGTGTTTTGCCCACATGTGTACATGTGTGTGCCTGTGCGTACCTGGTGCCTGTGGGGGACAGAAGACAGGGTCAGGTCCCCTGGAACTGGAGCTGTGTGGTTGCTGGAAATTGAACTCAGATCCTCTGGAGGAGCAACAAGTGCTCCTAACTGCTGAGCCATGTCTCTAGCCCCAGCTTTTCTTTGAAACATAGTCCTATTCTAGCCCAGGCTGGCCTGGAAAGCACGACACTCCTCTGTCTTCCATCTCTAGAGAGCTGAATTCCAGGAGGCCAGCTCCATGCCTCGCTCTGCGTGATCCATCTGGGTTCCAAGTTTGGTTTGTGATTCCTTATCCTGGTTTGGCCCCTTGAACATCGTCTTGGCTGCAGGGAAGGGAGAATCCTCCAGTGTAGCCTCATGTTGAGCGAGAGGAGTGAGAAGGGCTCCAGGAAGACATTGGCCTGTGAGGGAGACAGGACCAAGGGCAACAAACACCAGCTATTTCAGGTGACAGGTGCAGGGCTATGGAACTGGAAAACGGTTTGGTACATGTTTGCATGTTCAGTATTTACAGAGTCTACAGAAGCTGCTCTGTAGCTTGTGTCACCTGAGAGGACAAAAGACAGGAGCCCTTTCTCTCTGTCTCCCCTGCCCCGTGCCTCTGGGATGACCTCATAATTTAGACCTATGTTCTAGCCTCAGTTTTGGGAGGGGATGGGCTGAGGTCACCAGAGCCGTCCCGGAACTGCACAAAACCAGCACAGATAGACTAGAAAATTGTACCAGTGCTCTTCTCAGCCTCCTCCCAATGGGTGTGAAAGGCCTGCAGGGCTGGAGAAGCAGGAGTGTGTTTGGATTTCAGCTGGCGGCTGCCCATGAATCACCAATTTCATTTTGTGTTTTCAGCCTGCAAAGGCATCATTTCCACCCAGCCTCACATGGAGCTGGCGGCCGGAGCCTCTTAGTGGGGCTATAAATAGCAGATCATCAACTCACCTCTTCTGAGCTCATCGTAGGCTCCATTTACTGTGCAACTTCCAGCTGCATGCACGTCACCTGTCACTCAGATTTCCCAGGTGAAGCTTGCCTGAGAAACTCAGGGCATGCTCTAGGTTTGGGAGGCAGGGTTTGGGTTCAGGGTGACAGCAAGGGCAACGGCAGACTTTTGAAGAGCTTGACATTTAAAACGTCATAATTACAATCTCCAGTCTGTGTGCTCCTCACCAATTAAATGCAGCAGCAAGGGACTGTCATTTCTCTCCAAGTCCTAGAAATCAAAGGCAGAGGAGTCACCAGACTTACACCTAGAAAAAGCCACCCAGATGGATAGGAACAAATGAAAGGGCTTATGCTTTCTTGGGGACTTGCTTCCTAGTGCTGAACAACAGAGACATGACTCTCTGGCTTCTGCCGTGACATGACATTTCCCAGAATCCTTCCTAGCACTACCGTGCAGGGTGCTCCCTGTGGGTTAGGCAGCATGCTCAGCCCTCTGTGCGGCATCTCATGGAGTCCTCACACAAACCGGATGAAGCTAACAGATTGTAGACTTTGCATTGTTGAGGGGAGAGTCTGCTATGACAGGTGACTCACGCACACACAGACAATACTGCAATCCAGCTGCAGAGCCTGAGTTCTCAGCTGCCTCCTTGTCTACCTCCTGGGATGAGGATTGTGTGTGTCCACATGTGAGGGACCCCAGAGAGCTCTACATACTCATGACTGTGAGTGGGAATGAGATGCCCGAAGTCTCCCTTGGCATCCTCAATGTCGAACATCATCATCTTCTCCCAAGTTTGATTTTCTTCTGCCTTCTCATGCAGGAGAGGCTCCAGTCTTTCTATTCAGTCACACCCCGTGTTTGAGGTGAGGTGGTTCCAGAATGCAGATTCCTAGTCTCCTCTGCACCACCTTCAAGACAATCTCAAAGGTGTGCCAGGTAGGTGTGGTGGCACACGCCTTTGATCCCAGCGCTCAGGGAGCACAGGCAGGTTGATTTTTAGGAGTTAGAATCCAGCCTGGTCTACATGAGATAGAGGCCAGTCTGGTTCAGAATGCAAGTTCAAGTCAGCTAAGGTAACTTGGTAAGACCCTGTATACGCGCACGCAGTTATATAAAAAATGAATGAGGAAGAAAATCTCGAAGGGTAGAAACTGGGATCCAGATCCTTGTGTCTGTCTCTCTCTCTTTGTGTGTGCATACCTGTATTGATGTGGGGAGGGGGCACACAGTACACAGGTGTGTACCTGTGTGTATGGAGGTATATCATTCTCAGGAAACACCCACGTATGTTTTTGAGACAGGTGCTCTCTCTGGGCTCACTGATTAGGCTAGGTGTGTTGGCCAGGAGCCCCAGGGATCCTCCTACCTCCACCTTCCCAGCACTTCAGAAACACCCACCAGCACACCCAGCTTTTCTCACGTGGATACTAGAGGTCAAACTTGGCTCCCCACGCTTGTCAGCTGAGCTGTCTCCTCAGCTCCAGGGTCTGGATCTTTAAAAAGCCCTGTGACTGTCTAGTTGGAGAAACCCCTTTATTTAATTACCACCTCCGCCCCTGCCCAAGTCCAGGCTTTCCCATTCTGACCCTTCCGGTCCAGCAGAACTTTCTTGAAGCACAGGCTGTCTTGTTAAAAGCATTTGGTAGCTCTCTGTTGCCTGAAGGTAAATTGAAGCCACTGCTGTTCCCTTCTAAAATTCTGAGCCCTCAGGACAAGGCATAAGGAACTGCAGCAATACCATTGTGCTGAGCACTGCACTGATGCTTATGATGTCATCACTGGGGGGCGGGGCTGAGGCCAGTGTGGCTGACATGTATAGCGAGTTCAAGGTCAGGCTAGCCGCATAACAAGACCCTGTCAAAAACAGGGAAAAAAAAAAAAAAGCTCTTATTCTAGAGTCACTCCATCAAAGGGACTACCCAGACAGACAAGGCATGAGAACAAGAGTGAACACAGGAGAGCCGGGCGTGGAAAGGACTCCACATACTCAGTACCTGGGCCTTCTCCATACTCCCACTTCAAAGCCCTTCTCAAGCTCTTTGCTCCTCCTCTTCTCAGAGGGAAGCTAATATTGGGTTCTGTTGCTGCGGTTGTCCAAAATGTTGTGTGCTTTTCTAATGCCCTTACTCACTAGCACCATTACCAGACATCTACCCAGAAGAATAGAAGAAAAGCTTTGCCTTAGGCTTGGGGTGTTGGTGTTTAATCCCAGGACTTGGAGACAGATCCCTGTGAGTTCAAGGCCAGCCTGGGTACATAGTGAGAGCCTATCTCAAGAAAAAAAAGAAAGAAAAGAAAAGAAAAAAGAAAAGAAAAGTATTTCTGACTGAAAGCAAGAGCTGCTGCATAGTTCTTAAAGTGAGTATAAACTGACCCTAAAAGTGGTGCACGCCTTTAATCCCAGCACTTGGGAGGCAGAGGCAGGTGGATCTCTGTGAGTTCGAGGCCAGCCTGGTCTCCAGAGCAAGTGTCAGGATAGGCTCCAAAAGCTACACAGAGAAACCCTGTCTCGAAAAACCAAAAAAAAAAAAAAAAAAAAAAGACAGTTCTGGATAAGACTGGGAATGTGGCTCAACTGATGGGAGTACTTCAAGCATGAAGCCCAGGGGTCCATCCCCAGCACCTCATAAACCAGGCGTGGGGGTACAGGTCTGTAATCCTAGCATGCTGGGGTGGATGCAGGAGGATAAGAATTTCAAGGTTGTCTTTGGCTACATAGGAGAGTTTGAGATCATCCTGAGCTACAAAAAAACCCTTGTTTTCAGTTAGGTCTCAAACCTGGGACAAATGGCTGAGGTGCCTATTTAACATATCAAAGCGATGCTAGCAGTCAAGTTCTCCCAGCATCCCCCAGGTCCTACCTGTTACAGGGCCCTCCTAGCTGGCATACTGTGTCCCCTACCCTGAATTCTTCAGCCCTGAGGCTGGACTGCCCTTCCCTATATAGTCAGCCATTTTGGTTACCTGGTCCTTTTTCTTGTACTCTCTTTTGGGCTTTCTGGCTGCTGCACCTGGTTGCCCTCTCTCCCTTTTCCCTTCCCCTCCCCCTCCCCACATGGCCCAGCTCAGTCTGGCCATGTTCACTCTAGACTCTCCCAGATGTCCCTGCCTCTGGCTATGCTCTCCCTTTTATCTACAATAAACTTTCTCCTCCACCACACCTAGGAGCAGTCATGTCCTTTTGCCTGTCCTTTTCTTTCTTTCTTTTTTTCTCATTTATCTGATGCCCAAACCTTGAACCAGTCATATTCTTTCCTTTCATTTTTTTTTGGGGGGGGGCAGGGGGAATCCTTCCTTTCTTTTCTTTTTTTCATTCAGTTTCAAAAATAAAAGAAACTTTCAATTAAATATAGCATAAGTGTACCCCGTGAATCTGACTGATCTGTCTCCAAACCATACTAAAAAAACAATCATTAAGGAATCAAAAGAGAACTAAGTCACATGACCTTTGAGAATAGAAAAAGAGCTGGTGTCAAAGATGTCAACCTAGTTTTAGAATGTAGGAAGGGGACACGGTAGTGACAACCACAGCATCCAGAAGGGAGCAAAGGCCTGTGGCCTGCAGGGGGGGTTGTGGAGGACTCAGGCCAAGCTACTGGGGAAAGGGAAAGCAAGGCTGTAAATGAGAGGACTGGTGGAGGCTGGGAGGGCCAAGTGAGAAGGGTGTGGGTGTGTGTGTGTGTGTGTGTGAGAGAGAGAGAGAGAGAGAGAGAGAGTGTGTGTGTGTGTGTGTGTGTGTGTGTGTGTGTGTGTGTCTGTGTGTCTGTGTGTCTGTGTGTGGTGGGGGTAGGGGTGGTAGATAACAGTGGAGATACAGAAAGCTCAGCCTCCAGCCTCCTTCGTCACCCTGCTCCTAGACAGTCAGGCCCATGCTTTCCAGGCTCCTACCTCCTCCAGGCTGTAGACCAAAGAGCCCTTTTCTGTAAAACTAAGGAGGCTCCAGGCAAGACCTGCGGGGACAGACACTTGAAGTCCCCAGTGGAAAATCCAATTGAGGATCACTATCCCTGGCTGAAGTCACCATCAGACAAGCTCCACCCAGGCATACCGGCCATCTAGTCATCTTCACCACACAGTCCTATAATGTGGCCAGTGCCAGAATCTCCAGACATTTCAGGAATGCCTCAGCCATGAGCGGCAGGGGTGTGTGTGCCTGTGTGTGAACAATGGAGGCAAAAGAGGAAGACTCATATAAAATCCTCAGAGAGAGACAATCAGACATCTCAAGGTTCAGTATCAAAAACAGCAGGGATTTAAAAAAAAAAAAAAAAAAAAAAAGACCTGATTTGCACATCGAGTTCCAGGACAGCCAGGCCTATATAAGGAGGCCCTGCCTCAAAACAAAAAAGACCTAAGAGAAGCCAGATAGTGGTGGTGCACACCTTTGACCCTCGCACTTGGGAGGCAGAGGCAGGCAGATCTCTGTGAGTGTAAGGCCAGCCTGGTCTAAGGTCTAGAGAGAAAGTTCTAGGACAGGCTCCAAAGCTACAGACAAACCCTGTCTTGAAAAACAAAACAAAACAAAACAAAACAAAACAAAAACACCTAAGAGAAGAAAGAGGAAAATATCCTGATGGGTAAAGTGCTGAGGTCCCCAGAACCCACCTGAAGACAGACACAGTAGTGCATCTCTGTGATCCCAGAACTTTGACAAGATGGGAAACAGAGTCCTTGGGAAGTTTATGGACCAGCCAGCACAACAGTGAAGAAGGCACCCTGTCAGACAGGTGGTGAGGACCAGCACATGAAGTTGTCCTCTGACTAAACTTGAGCTTTGTGGCTCACATGCTGGCACCCCAAATTCAAGGGAAAAAGGAAATCAGACAGGCACAGGAGACAAGATGAAGGGGGGCTGGAGAGATGTCAGTGGTTAAGAGCACTGGCTGCTCTTACCTGCATTCAGTTCCTGGCATCCACATAGCAGCTCACAGCCCTCTGTAACCCCAATTCCAGAGGATCAGATGCCCTTGTTTGCTCCACAGGATCCCACATGCATTGGGGGTACACAACCTCAAACAACCACATACACACACACACACACACACACACACACACACACAAATCAGAGATAGATAAATAAACATTTTAAAAAGGAAGGAAAGAAGAGCTGGTCCTGGTGGCAATACCTGTTATCCCAGCACTTGGGAAGCTGAGGCAGGAGGATGACAAAGAGTTCAAGGTCAAGACTACAAATCAAGTCTCTGTCTCAAAAACTGGAAAAGCAAAACCAAAAATAAGGCAGTTACTACCTACCAGTAACATCAACACACCTAAACTCTAAAGGAAAATGCATGCAATGTAAAAGCATGTGAAAAAATACGAAGAATATAGCTGTGATGAAGGAAACAGAAAACTGATTTTGCAGGTGACGTAGCTTAGTGGTATAATGCTGAACTGGCATGCACAAGTCCCTGGCTCACCTCCAGCACTGCCGGTAACATAACATCGACTGCACCGAAGACGGCAGGGAACAGTATTGGTGAGAGGAAACAGGACCCTCACAGCCTGGGGCTGGGATTGTAGCTTGGTGATTGAGCAGATGCCCAATGTAAACAAAGTTCTTTAAAACAGAATAAATAGGCCAGATATGGTGGCACATACCTTTAATCTTAGCACTCCGGAGGCAGAGGCAGGCAAATCTCTGTGAGTTTAAGGCCAGCTTGGTGTACAGAGTGAGTTCCATGATAGCCAGGGCTACACAGAGAAGTCCTGTTTCAAAAAACAAGAACAAACAAACAAAATTTAAATAGCAAAACAGAATAAATAGGTAAATATTCCCATCTCCTATAATAAAAAAGAGAATGGCCAATGCTTCTTAAGCTATCAGTCCCACAAAGTAGCAGTATGAAAGCAGGGTTTTAAGGTCGGGCATGTTGGTCCTCACCTTTGAACCCAGCACTCTGAGGCAGAGGTGGGCAGATCTGTGGGAATTTGAAGCCAGCCTGATCTACAGGCTAGTCAGGGCTACAAAGCAAGATGCCTGTTATTAAAAAAAAAAAAAAAAAAAAAAAAAAAAAAAAGCACAGCCAGGTGGTACGGTAGTTGGGCAGGTCTTCAATCCCAGGAAGGCAGGTGGATCTCTGAGTCCCAGGCCAGCCTGATCTATAGAGAAAGTTCCAGGACAGCCAGGACTACACAGAGAAACCCTGTCTCAAAAAACCAAAAGGAAAAGAAAAGCACCATATTTAGAAAACAGGGAAACAGTTGAGTGGCTGAGGGCTGCCTTGAGCATCCTCGGGGAGCAGAGGGCAGAGCTGGCGGGAATGGGACCTGCTGTCCCACTGTGTACTTTTTAGTGATTTCAGCTTTCTATTTTTTCGTACAAGTATTCAATGTTTTTATAAAAATGATTTTTTTTTCATTTCTTTCTTCTCCCCCAGCCAGTGGTAAAGATTAAGGCCAGCCTTGGGTACACTAAGCAAACACTCCACCACAGAGGTAACCCCAAAATGTTAGTTTTAAAATAAAAACATGAAATAAGGCCTGGGGATGTAGCTCAGGGGTTGAATACTTGCCTAATGTACACAAAACCCTGGGTTAGTCCTTATCTCTCCCCTCACCCTAATTAATTTTCTGAGAAAAAAAAGAACCAAAAGAGATTATTGTGAATTAATTATCTCTATTTTGGGTTTCTACTGCTGCTGGTGACTTTTCTGTCTGTTTTCTGAAGAGGCCACACCTACTTTAGGGCTGATTGATGAGTAGAATTTATGTGACTAAGGAGAGCTGGAATGTTGCACATGGAGAATCAACATTACCTTGGGCTATCTCAAGTCCTCTTAATAGCCATTTATTGCCCATGCCTGCATCTAACCTAACATCCTGTTGATTATCAAGTAAAAATGTTTGGAATATCTTCTTAGCAGCTGGGCTTCAAGATAGTATCTGTAGCCAAACATGGTGTTTCATGACTGAAAACCCAGCCCTTGAGAAGCTGAGTCAGGATTGTCGGTTGAAGGCTAGCCTGAGCTAAAGAGTGAGATCCTGCTTCAAAAAAGACAAAACAGCAACAACAAAATGTAGTATCTACAGTAGAGACTTGACTTCTGCTATGACCCTTACCAGGTCCCCACCAACATATTTGATAAAAAATGATATGTGGTTTTGTTTTTTGTGACTCTTTCTGTGGTGGCCTGTGTTATTTAGAGAATTCTGGATCCTCATTCAGGGCCACAGTCACTCAGTTTTGGCCCAGAGTAAAAATCTCTCATATTCCCTTTGGGGGTGAGAACTGTTTTACGTCAACATCTCTGTCTCTGTTTATTTTCTTTCTTTCAAAGACTAAATCTTGACTGGAAAACGAGGTAACGTTGCCAGATAAAATACACTTGGGATATTACTTACATTAAAAAAAAATTACCACTGCTTATCTGAAATTCAAGTTTCACTGTGCTTCAGCAGCATGTAGACTTAAGTTGAAATGATACAGAGAAATTTGTGAAGTGTCTCATATTTTAAATTAACTGAGCCAAGCATGATGACACAGGCATTTAATCCTGGCGCTCAGGAGGCAAAGGCAAGAGGGTCTCTGTAAGTTAGAGACCAGCCTCGTCTACATAATGAATTCTAGGACAGCTAGAACTACACAGTGAGACCCTGTTTCAAAAAAAGTAAAATTAAATTGAAATTAACTAAGCCAAGCATGGTGGCACATGCCTTTAATCCCAGCACTCAGGAGACAGAGGCAGGTGGATTTCTGTGAGTTTGAAGCCAGCCTGATTTATGTAATGGCTCCAATACATCCTGTCCCTAAAATGAAAAAAAGAAGGGATGGAAGCTGACACTAAGAGAACAGTCTATTACTGAATGACATCCCTAATGTCCATCCTGTATTCACACTAGATACGTCAAGGGCTGTAAATGCGGGCTGCCTTCACTAGCCCCACAGGTTAGGACTCTGACCAAAAGGACAATGATAAACTGCAAAGTTGCAGTATAGAAAATACTCACAATGTGTACAGAGACAGACCACACTTCCTGGTCACGAGCTGATGGTGATTTGGGATTGTGGCCGGAATGTTAGCTCCTACCACAAGGGCCACTGCTGACTTTCCAACAACAAAAAATGGGAGCTGAGCGTGGGGGTCAATGCTGGGGCACCTGCCTGACATTGTGTAAGGGTCTGGATCCAATCTCCAGGATCCTGGGGGAGAGAGATGATGCCTCTGAATATGTGACGCCAGGTAGCTAGTCAGATGTCAGTAACTTGAAGGTCCTTAGGGTGGGTCCCTTCTTTGCAATCAGTTGTTAACAAACCTGGGGGCCTAAAACAGCAGGACTTGATTGCTGGTCAAAACAGGGACATGTGAATTGTATCTCTGGTTCTGGATGGAGATGTGACATTCTGAACAGACCAAAAGACTGGAGATCCATATCTAGCAGGAGGCATACCTTATGTTCTCCCTTAAGAGTTAAGGAAAATGTGTGCACTGCTGTGTTTGCACCCTGTACACACACACACACACACACACACACACACACACCACACACAATTAATTAATTAATTAATTAATTCAAAGAGAGTTAAGGCAAATGGATCTGTCAATCTCCTGGAGAAGAAAATGTTCCCCAGAAAAGCTGTCAGTTCTAGACTTTAACAAAATGTAAATCCTACCTAAATAGGGTTGGCACAATGTCTTTGCCACTGCCCACCATCACCCTGAGAATTTGTCTTCTATACTATGTATCTCACTGAAATTTTTTCAGCCCCCCTCCCTTTTAAAATAATTCACATTGGTGTTTTGCCTGCATGTTTGTCTGTATGAGGGTGTCAGATCTTGGAGTTACAGACAGTTGTGAGCTGCCATGTGAGTGTTAGGAATTGAACCCAGGACCTCTGGAAGAGCAGTCAGTGTTCTCAATCTCTAAGCCATTTCTCCAGCCCTCTGTTTTCCTTTTTTTGAGGCAGGGCCTCACTATGTAGACTCGGCTGGCCTGGAATTTTCTATGTAGACCAGACTAGCCTTGAAGCAAAAGATCCATCTGTCTGTCTTTGCCCGAAGAGTGTTGGGATTAAAGGAATATATCACCATGCCCAATTGTCAGAAGAAATCTCAAAACAATTTAGTTTAGGCAATGACTAGAGTGAGATTGGACTTCTTGGATCTACTGGCAAAGTTTTGGAAACTTCAAGGATCTAAGTTGTAGACCCTTGTAGTAGAGAGAGAAATCCTGAATTTTATGCCTTAAGCAAGATTGTTGCCAACAAAGGAGGTTAAAAATATTTAGGAGGAAAGGGGCACCAGGAAGCGGCATGGAGCTAAATTCTTTGTTCAAGGAGATAACCAGATTTGAATAAAGGGAGGGGTGACCGCAGAGCAAGATCCCACTCAGCTAATTTTCAAACTTGTGGAAAGGAATTAAAGCAAAGGTTAGAGCTGGGTATGGTGTTGCACACTCCTTTAACCACAGCACTGGGAAGGCAGAGGCTGGAGGACCTCTGAGTTTGAGGCCAGCTTGGTCTAAAGATCAAGTTCAAGGACAGCCAAGCTTAGGCAGTAAAGGAAAACAGAAAGCTGGTGAAGAGGTAATTAAGCAAGATGGCCATGTTACGGTCCCATTAAGCAGCAGAATTTGGCAGCTTTGGCCACATGGTTCTGGCTTTAGAGTTAAGGATAGAAGAAACAGGCTAAAGAAGTTGCCTTTGAGCCTAAGGACAGTTGCTGAGGTCAGGCATGTGTCAGGGCTGCCCCTGAATGAAGGCCTAGTAGAGAGGCCATTGTGTGAAGCTGGAAGTTGCAGCCTGGATTGCCTTGGAGACCCCAAGATGTTAGAGGTGCCAGAGTCATGAGATAACTGCTGAGGAGAGTTGCTAACAGGGAGTGGATCCAGACCAAGAGAAAGAAGTGTGTTGCAGCCATCAAAGCTGAACAGAATTGGAGATGTGGAGAGAGTTTTGACATCAGACATGGAGATGCAGAGTTTTGAGTTTGCCCAGTTGGTTTTTGATCTTGCTTTGGTCCAGTATTTCCTCACTATGCTCTCTTCCCTGTTTTGGAATGGTAATGTATATTCTGTGCCATTCTGTGTTGGAAGTATGTGATCTGCTTTTTTATTTTGAATTTTACAGGGGGATTGTAATTAAGAGATTTCCATGTGTCTCAGAAGAGACTTCGGACTTTTAAACATTGTTGAGACTGTGATAGACTAGGGGGCTTTTGAAGATGGACTCCATGCATTTTTTGCATTATGATACAGCTATAAGCCTTTGGGGGCCAGGGAATAGAATGTGATGTTTAAAAGAAAATGGCCCCTAAAGGGAATGGCACTATTAGAGGGGCCATGTTCCCTGCCATGATGATAATGGACTGAACCTCTGAAACTGTAAACAAGCCACCCCAATTAAATGTTTTCTTTATGAAAAACTAAAAAAAAATAAGGGCTCCCATAGGCCCATATATTGGAATGCTTAGTTACCAGGGAGTGACACTCTTTGAAAGGATTTACAAGAATTAGGAGATGTGGCCTAGTTGGAGGAAGTGTGTCATTGGGGGTGGGCTTTAAGGTTTCTAAAGGCCATGCCAAGTCCAATCTCTCTCTGACTGTGGATCAAGATGTAGCTCTCAGCTGCTGGCCCAGTGCTATGGCACTGCCATGGGTCCACCATGATGATAACAGAATAAACCTCTGAACTGTAAGCAAGCCCCCAATTACATGCTTTCCTTTATAAAAGTTGCCATAGTCATGGTGTCTGCACAGCACTAGAACAGTAACAGTAAAGACAGCTACCTAGTTAACCTTGTCTCAAAAACCAAACCAGCCATCCAGCATGGTGGCACATACTTCATTTTAGAGTAGGAGATAGAGGCAGGAGGGTCGAGCACTTAGGCAGCTACAGAGCAAGTTTGAGACCAACTTGGGCTACATGAGGCTCTAGGCTGGCTAGTCTCATGTCATCTTGACACACAATTTAGACTTACCTGAGAGAGGGAACCTCAACTGAGGGAATGCCTCCATAAGATCTGGCTGTAAGGCATTTTCTTAAATAGCAATTGGTGGGGGACGGGCCCAGCCCATTGTGGGTGGTAACCCTGGGCTGGTGGTCCTGGGTCTTATAAGAAAACAGACTGAGCGAGCCACGAGGAGCAAGCAATAGTAATCCTAAATAAGATAGTCCCTCTCAAAAAAATCAGAACAGCAACAAAATTTAAAGAAAAACTCCCCAAACAACCAAACCACACAGACAACTAAGTAAAAATAATTAAACAAATGAGCAGAAAACAGAGCAGAAGAGTCAAAAGTACTGGGAATAGATAAATATGAACAAGCTTCATGTTTTAGTGTTGGAGCCTCAGGCCACAAAGAGAAGATAGGCTGAATGACCCTGGACAGTCAAGAATATGAGACTAATGACTGTTGTAACTATTCACCAGCTTTAAAGGGAAAGCCATAGCTTATAGGTCTGGAAACATTGGCATCAGCTTTTTTATATATGTATTTTTTAAACGTATGAGTGTTCTGTCTGCATGTATGCCTGAATATCAAAAGAAGGCACCAAATCCCATTATAGATGGTTGTGAGCCTCCATGTGGTCACTGGGAATTGAACTCAGGACCTCTGGAAGAGCAGCCAGCATTCTTAACCTCTGAGCCATCTCTCCAGCCCTGGCATTAGCTTTTTTTTTTTTTTTTTTTTTTTCAAGACAGGGTTTCTCTGTGGCTTTGGAGGCTGTCCTGGAACTAGTTCTTGTAGACCAGACTGGTCTCGAACTCACAGGGATCCACCTGCCTGTGCCTCCCAAGTGCTGGGATTAAAGGCATGAGCCTCCACTGCCAAGCTGGCATTAGCTTTTTAAAGCAGGATTTGTCAGAACATAACAAAAACTTTGAAAGTGTACACCTGCTCTTAAATCAGAGAGAAGGGGCTGGAGAGATAGCTCAGGGGTGAAGAGCACTGACTGTTCTTCCAGAGGTTCTGAGTTCAATTCCCAGCAACCTCATAGTGGCTCACAACCATCTGTAATGGGATCTGGTGCCCTCTTCTGGCATGCACTGTATACGTGATAAATAAATAAATCTTTTTAAAAAATCAGAGAGAAGCCAAATTTGTCAGGAAAACACTCACTAGGTGTCCATACAGATGTAGTTGAAACTATAAATCATAGAGGTCTTGATAATGGTATTGATGGTGGTGATGATCATGGTGATGGTGATGATAGTGGTCATGATGATGGTCGTGGAGATAGTGGTAGTGATTCCCATTGTTACTATTATCGTCATCATTATCACAATTATTTTCTGTAGTACTAGGGGTTGGGCATAGGGCCTAGCCTATGCTTCTCTATTTCTAGCTGCTGAGCTATGTTGAAGGCTGTGGAAACTCTAAGAGATGGAGTCTCACTGAAGGAAGCAGGTCACTAGAGGTAGACCTTTGAAGGTTTTTGTTAGTTTCTGGTTTTGCCCTGAGCTCTCTGATTCTTGGTTGGTCAAGATGTGAAAAGCTGCTACCCCTATAAGCTATCACCACCAAGAACCCGTGTGTTATGCTTGGCTGTCCCAGCCACAATGGATGATCTGTGGTCCTGTGGATACACCAGCTAAAATAAACTGTTCTTAAGTTGGTTCTAATGGGTATTTCGACCATGAGGACAAGAAAATAAACCTATAAAAAGTCCTTTATGGATAACAAAGGGTGGTCCTCCTTAACTCTGGCAGATCAGAGGGACCCAATTTTCCCTGGGGCACCACAATAGGGTAGGCCTTGCTAGGACCACTGAGTACAGTTAAATAAGGTGCTGTTAATGGTAATGACAGGCCTTCATTGTTAGCTCTCTTTTGAATCTCTCTCTCTCTCTCTCTCTCTCTCTCTCTCTCTCTCTCTCTCTCTCTCTCTCTAAGACGTTTGTGGCCAGGGCAATTTGACTCTCTAATTGACAGTTGTTAGATGCTTCCCTTCTGCCCGGGCTGCCTTGAGCCCAGGCTTACTAGCCAAGCAATCCCTATTTGGCAGCCAGCTGGATAGCCCTCATGCCAGCAGGCTGCTTTGAACACTTCACGGATGTCTTGAGAAAGCTACACTGCGACCACAGCTGCTTGCTGCCAAAGCACTACTCCAGCTCCAAAAGGCACTGTTCCAGAGTCTTCTCTTTCAGACAGCTTGTGCCAAATTCTTTGCCATGGCAAGCCTTGGTGAATTCTCAGTTGTTTTTACCCAGGCTAGAGGGTCAATGCTTCCTGTAGGCCCAGAAGAAGGCTTGTGATTGGTATAGACGTGGTCTTTCATCTGAATGGACTGTGCTTTGATTGGTTCAAATACAGTCTTTCATTTGCATGAAGGATTATGCCACCACTGCAAACACTTGCCTACCTGCTTTCTGACAGTGTAACAGAAGGTTCAATATACTTTAATTTTGAGTCAGCCAAGAGATCCCCTTCTGTTCTGTCCCCTGGTGTTGTGACATTAGGCCCATTAAAAGGCTCTTTTTAAAATTATGTATTTTTATTTTATGTACATTGGTGTTTTGCCTGTCTATGTGTCTGTGTGAGGGTGTTGGATCTTGGAGTTACAAACCGTTGTTAAATGCCATGTGGGTGCTGGGAATTGAACCCAGATCTTCTCGAAGAGCAGTCAAGTGCTATTAACTGCTGAGTCATCTCTCCAGTCCCTTCTCTCTCTCTAATTGCTTACTTTTTTGTTTGTTCTGTTTTGTTTTTTGAGACAGGGTCTCACTATGTAGCTCTGGCTCTCCTGGAACTATCTATGTAGACCATGCTGGCCTTAAACTCATATAGAGATCCATCTGCTTCTGCCTCCTGAATGCTGGGATTAAAGGCATGTGCTACCACACCCTGCTTAATACTTTTCAACTGTAAACTAGTTAAATATATATTTACGTGTATGTGTGTGTGTGTTTATGTCATTTATGTTCAGATGTCTTCAGAGGCCAGAGGAAGGCATCCGATACCCTGGAACTGAAGTTAAAGGTGGTTGCAAGTGCACCAGCCTGGGTTCTGGGAACTGAACTTGATCTTCTGAAAGAACAGCAAGTGCTCTTATCCACTGCGCCATCTCCATGTCTTCCACCTTTAAACAATTTTATTTATGCATATATGGGTGTGTGTTTACATATATTGTTTTTTTTTTTTTGTGTGTGTGTGTGTGTGTGTATGGGGGTGTATGCCATGTGAGGGAGCTCAGAAGAGGATGTTGGATCCACTGAAGCTGGCGTTAATAGACAGTTGTGAGCCACCTGATGCGGGTCTGGGAACTGAACTCGGGGCCTCTGGAAGAGCAGTGAGCACTCTTAACACAGCTGAGCCATCTCTCCAGGTCTTTGCTTTTGTTTGAAGATGTATTTATTTTCATCTTATATGAATGGGTGTTTTGCTTGGTACCTGTGGGGGTCAGAAGAGGGTGTCAGATCCCCTGAAAATGAGTTATAAATGGTTGTGAGCTGACATAAGGGTTTAGGGACTTGACCCCAGGTCCACTGCAAAAACAACCAGTGCCCTTAACCACTGAACCATCTCCCAATTTAAAATGCATTTATTATTATTATGCTATGTGAGTGTGTGTGTGTTCACATATGGAGCTCAGAAGACAACTTTGTATAGTTGATTCTCTCCTTCCACCTTTAGATGAATTCTGGGGACCAGATTCAAGGAGCCAGGCATGCCAGGCAAGCCCCTTTACCTGATGAGCCATCTTGTGGCCCTCTCCATTACGTTTGATCTTTATCATCAGTAGAGCAAGCTGAGCTGGGAGGAAACTGTGGAGACAGCCACAGGATAGCAGCAGCTATGGAGGTGGGTTACAGGAGTCCCTGTCTCAAACAATGACAATGACAACAGAAAGGGCAAGACATGATATTTCCTACCTGTGATCCCAGACCTGGGGAGGTGGAGCAAGTAAGATTAAAATAAGTTCAAGACTAGCCTGGTCTACACAGAAAGTTCCAGCTTAGCCTGGTTACATAATAAGACCCTTTTTTCAAAAACAAAACAATAGAGGGCTGTGAAGAGATGGCTCAGCATTGGCTGCTCTTGCAAAGGACCCAGGTACAGTTCCCATCACCCACATGGCGACTCAGAACTGCCTGTAACTTCAGTTCCAGGGGACCCAATGCCCTCTTCTGGCCTCCACACGTATTAGACACAGCAGGTAGTACATGCACATTTGTGCACATGAAACACTCATACATGTGAAAATGAACAAAGATTTTTTAAAAAATATTTATTTATTTATTTTATATCCCAGCTGGTTTCTCCTCTCTCCTCTCCTCCCAGTTCCTCCCCCATGTCCCCTCTGCCCACCCCACATCTGCTTCTCCTTCATTTCTATTCAGAAAAGGGCTCCTGAGAGCCTATGAACCAGATTAGTTGTTTCTGTGGGTTTTCTTGTGATGTCCTTGATCCCTCTGGATCCTACAATCCTTCCTCCCTTACTCCCTAGAGGAATCCCCCAAACTCAGCCTAATGTTTGGCTGTGTTTGTTTGTCTCTGCATCTGCCTCCATCAGTTGCTGGACAGTGCCTCTTGATGACAACTGGGCTAGGCACCAATCTACTAGTATAGCAGAATATCATTAGGCATCTTTTTTGTTTTTTATTTTGTTTTTCAAGACAGGGTTTCTCTGTGTGGCCTTGGCTATCTTGGAACTCACAGAGATCTGATGGGGGATGTCCTTCTGTATATATGTTTTTCTTATTGGTTGATGAATAAAATACTGTTTGGCCATTAGAGGCAGGAATATAGGCAGGGTTAGGAGATGAGAATTCTGGGAAAATAGGCAGAGAGAGATCTCGAGGAAGGAGTAATAGGTCTGACCCTTCTCCAGTAAGATAAGACCACATGGAAATACTTAGATTAATAGAAATGGGTTAATAATTAAGACAGAGTTAGCCAATAAGAAGGCCTAGCCTTGGGCCAACAGTTTTATAATTAATGTCTCCATGTGCTTATTTGGGGCTGAAGGGCAGCAGGACCTGGCAGGACAAGAAACCTCCAGTTACAGAGATCTGCTTGCCTCTGCCTTCTGAGTGCTGGAATTAAAGGTGTGTGCCCACTGCCCAGATCATTAGGCACCTTTACATTTACATTTTTTTCTCAAGTTGTGTTTAGTTCAAAACACAAGTGACAGCTCATGCTGGAGAGGATGTGGAGCAAGGGAAACACTCCTTCACTGCTGGTGGGAGAGCAAACTTGTACAGCCACTTTGGAAATCAATATGGTGGTTTCTCAGAAAACCGGGAATCAATCTACCTGAAGACCTAACTTTATCACTCTTGGGCATATACCCAAACGATGTTCAATCATACAACAGGGACACATGCTCAATTGTGTTCATAACAACCTTATTCATAATAGCCAGAACCTGGAAACAACTTAGATGTCCCTCAACTGAAGAATGGATAAAGAGAATGTGGTACACTTACACGATGGAGTACTACTCAGCTATTAAAAATGTTGACATCATGAAATTTGCAGGCAAATGGGTAGAACTAGAAAAAATCATCCTGAGTGAGGTAACCCAGACCCAGAAAGACAAACATGCGATGTACTCACTTAAGCGGCCATGCTACAATCCACATTGTAGGTAACAAAGAGGGCCTAAGGGGAAATTTATGGATCTCCCTGGGAAGGGGAAATAGAAGAGATTTTGTGGGTGGAATATGGGTAGGTGGGGATGGGAACTTGAGTGATCAGGTGGGGGTGGGGGAAGAGTAGTGAAAGAGATGAATGAAAAAAGGGGTGCGGCCCGGGCATTGGTGGTGCACGCCTTTAATCCCAGCACTCAGGAGGCAGAGACAGGCAGATCTCTGTGAATTTGAGACCATCCTGGTCTACAGAGCAAGTTCCAGAACAATGCAGAGAAACCCTGTCTCCAAAAACCATAAAAAGGGGGGGGTGCATTTCAGGGTCAGAGTTGAAACCTGGTGCAAAGGAAACTTCCAGGAATCTTCAAGGATGACCCCAGCTAAGACTCCTGGCAAAAGGAGATATATAGCCTGAACTGTCCATCTCCTGTGACCAGGCAAAACTTCCAGTGGAGGGATTGGAATATACTGGAGTAAAGGTGGCACAGAGGTTGTGGGAGTGGCCAACCAATGACTGGTCCAGCCTGAGACCCAAGCCACAAAAGTGAGCCCACCCCTGACACTGCCTAGATCACCAGGACCCAGAGGTTGGATGGCCCAGAGACTTAGGATAGAACAAATATTTTTGGTTTATTTTATTTTATTTTTATGTTGAGACTGGGTCTCACTATGTAGCTCAGGCTATCATGTAACTTACTATGTAGACCCGGCTGGGCTAAAACTCACAGAGATTTGCCTGTCTCTGCCTCCAGAGTGCTGGGATTAAAGGTGTATAACACCCACCACATTCAGGATCGAATCTTAAAAAAAAAAAAAAAAAAAAAAAGGTGGCTTAGCAGTTAAGAGCACTTGTTCTTACAGAGAACCTAGGTTCAATTCCCAGCACCCACATAACAGCTCAAAACTGTTTCTAACTCCAGTTTCAGGAGATCTGACATTCTCTTCTGCCTTAGGAATGCACCTGATACATAGACATGCATACAGGCAAATACCCATACACAACCAATTTTTATTTTTGGAGACAGGGTTTCTCTGTGTATCTTTGGAGCCTATCCTGGCTCGAACTCAACGGAGATCTGCCTGCCTCTGCCTCCTGAGTGCTGGGATTAAAGGTGTGCGCCACCAATGCCCGCCCAACCATTTTTTTAAAAAAAATAAAAATAAAAAAATTGAAGTCTAAAACTTCATATTCTGAAGAAGCCTGTATGCAAAATGCCACCAAATAGCAGAGACAACAATAAACAGTTTGACTGAGAAAGCAAGATTAGCTTTTAATATGTTTCCTAGAATTAGTTCAGGGTTTTCAGGTTTGCAATCCAAAGAATTGGTGAGAATATTCCAGAAGACAATCTTGGGAAAAAGAGGAAGACAAAAAAGAGGAGTAGGAAAAGGAAAAAGAAACAAAAAAACCAAGGCTGGTGAAGCCTAAAGTTGAGTGGACACTACATAAACAAGTGTGGTGGTACATAATTGCAATCCCCACGAGTTCTTGGGAGGCAGAGACAGCAAGGTCAAAAGTTAAAGGTCATCCTTGGCTATACACTGAGTTAGGGGCTGGCTGGGGCTACATAAGGCCCTGTCTTAAAATAAAAATTTAAATAAGTAAAGGAAGTAGCAGCTATTTTATTTTGTTTTTGAGACAGGATTTCTCTAGAAATCCCTTTCTTGCCTGGAATGCCATATGTAGATCAAGGCTGGCCTTGAACTCACAAAGATCCATCTGCCTCTGTCTCCTGAGTGTTGTGATTAAAAGGATGTCTGAATATTAAATTTTCAAGTACAAATAAAATAAAACCATCTGGGTGGTGGTGGTGCATGCCTTTAATCCCAGAACTCGAGAGGCAGGTGGATTTCTGTGAGTTTGAGCCTAGTCTGGTCTACAGAGCTAGTTCTAGGACAGTCAAGGCTACACAAGGAAACACTAAAAATAAAAATTGAAAAAAAGAAGATGAAACCATGTGTTTGCTTGGGCAGCATACTTGCTAAAATAGGAATGATACGAAGATGATTAACATGGCCCCGTACAAGGGTGACATGCAAATTTGTGAAGTGTTCCATATTTTTGATTTGTTACCAAGGATGCTTCTTTCAAAACTGATAATGCTGAACTATCTTAAGTGACATGCTAAGCCTACTTTGTTGGTTGATGTAATGGAACTTAAGAAGACCATGTAAGAAAAAGATACATTACTGCTTTTCCTACTTTGATCATTTCCAGTGAGTAAATAGATACTTTGAATGGAAGAAAAAAAAAAAAAAACAATGAACCAGATGGTGTAAAAGATATATAAGAAATAATGCACAAACTGGGAATGGGTATGTAAGTCTAATGGCTCATGGAACTTAAAAATACTGTTAGACCCCCGAAAACTCAAGTATCCGGGGTCCCAGGCCACATTCGCGGTCACCCCAATCACCAGGTGGATTCGAGAGCTTGCTGCAAACTGCACGAGGCTTTATTGTAATTTAACAAGCTAACCCCATGTTAGCTCGGGTCTTTCACCCACCCACCATGGCGGACAGCTAGAAAAGACGGCTCCTAGGGGCTCCCAAAAGATCTTATAGGGCAGCGTAAGGGGAGTGTCTAGGGGTACGCACAGGCTCACGATTGGTGTGCCTCCAGGCTTGGAGGGCTTGCCCTGTGTTGATTGGTCAACTGGTTGTTATGGCCCATAGGCCCTCCCAGGGTGGTTGCTATGCTCTCTACGTCATTGCTGTGTGCTTGTCCGTAAAGCACACCCAGGGTCGTAAAGCATAGTGCCACCAGCTAACTTCTGATTGGCTCCTTGTCACGAGGCAGGCATCTGACTTTCTAGTGACTAAGGTTCCTTGTCAGGAGACAGGCATCTGACCTCTAAGTGACCAAGGCAGGTTTATGGCAAGCACGTGTTTGGCTGTTATGGCTGCTGAAAGGGAAGCTGGTTCCTTCAATACAATACCTCTGCAGTCAACTAAGCTGACCAGGTTCTTCTCCTCATGGGGCCCTATGTACAACAGTTTCAAGCAATAGCCTCCTTGGGAGTATGCAGCCTGTACCTAGTTTGGGTTGCCCTAAAGGGTCTTTGAAACAGAGTTATCTGGTGGATATGCATGTCTCTAAGCTCACGCTGTCTTTACACTGCGCTCCAGACCTGACACGGTGGCCAGTTTCACACAAGCCAGGTCATCATGTCCATCTGCTTCAAGCTGCAGAATAAGGAACATGTGTTTGAGGCCCTAGGAAAGGCCAGGTTCAAGTTCCCTGGCCACCAGGAGATCCACATCTCAAAGAAGTAAGGCTTCATATAGTTTAATTCACATGAATTTGAAGACATGGTCTCCAAGGAGCAGCACATCCCTGATGTCTGTGGGGTCAAATACATCCCCATTCGTGATCCCTTGGAGCAATGGTGGCCCTGTACTCCTGAAGGCTTCTGTTGGGCTGAGTTCCACATTCTGCCCATCATGTTTGCTAATAACTCTCACATTCGAAGCAAACAAACCAACTATAAAGCCAGATGTAGTTGCTCATGCCTGCAATCCTAGCATTTGGTAAGTGGAGGAATAAGGATCAGTATTTCAAATTTACCTTCAGCCATAAAGGGAATTTGAGGCTATCCTGGAGTACATAAGACACTGCCTTTAAAAAGTGCTTGAGTGCACACACACACACACACACACACACACACACACACACACACACACCACAATAGTCACATAGCATTTAGAAAGCTAAGGCAGGAAGGTTGAGATTTCAAGGACAATCTTCGTCACAAAGACCCCCATTTCAAAAACTAAATAAATAAAATAACAGCAAAACAAAATCACACACATTACAAAGCCTAAATAAATGAAGAGAGATATATCATTACCATGTTTGTAAACTAGAAGATTAATATTGATAAAATATTAATTCTCAAATTGATCTGTATAATCAATATAATCCCATATGAAATACCAACAGTCTGTTTTTCTATCCATCAACAAACAGCTGCTAAAATTTATATCAAAAATCAATAGTGTGCAGGAACACACTAAAAGTATCAGTACTGGGGAGGCTGAGACAAAAGGATCTTAAGCTTGTGGCTTGTGTTATTAAAAACGAAATAACAACAGCAGAGAGACTGGTTACGGATGGTTGTGAGCCACCATTTGGGTGTTAGGAACCAAACCCAGGTCCTCTAAGTTAACCATCTCTCCAGCCCCTATGTCCTTGTTTCTGGACCAACCATTGCAGTACACAATCAAGGGACCAAGAATGTAGCTCAGTGAACCCTAAACAATGTTTTTAAGAGATGAGGGTCTCTATGATACAGATGACTGCTCAAGTAATTCTCCTGCCTCAACATATGGAGTAACTGGGACAAAAGGTGTCTGCCATTGTGCCTGGTACATTGAATGTTTTCGGAGTCTGGCCCACTGAAGTTAGAATCAGAATTACCTAGAACCTTGACTCTGAGTATCCAGGGGTTTACCTGGGAATCTGCCACTGCAATAAGCTTGTCAGGGCATGCCACCTGCACTTTGGGAACTCAACTCTGGTTGCTGTTATCATTAGATCCCTGAACCCTGGGGAGAAGTTGCTTCTGTCTTTGGGTTCTCATGTTTGGTTCGGATGCTCCCTGCCAGAGTGTGAATACCATGACTTCCTGACATGATGGGATGTCACACAGCATGGTGCTTGTCCTTACAGCGCTCTTCCATTTGTGTACTGGATGCCATTTCTACCTGCTGGGGTCCTAACACCACAATAGAAGCTGCAGAAGGGAGGAAAACAGTTGTAAGCCACCCTAGGCTATGTGGTGTAAGACCCTGGCGGATAATGAAGGGACCATTCACCACTTACAACCTTCACTGGAGCTCAAGATCCCGGGCTCTAGGCTCTTTCTTCTGTACCCAACTGTCCATATTTTCAAATTTATTTATCTGTTCTCCCTCCCTCCCTCCCTCCCTCCCTCCCTCCCCCTCCTCCCTCCCTCCCTCCCCCCCTCCCTCTCTCTCTCTCTCTCTCTCTCTCTCTCTCTCTGTGTGTGTGTGTGTGTGTGTATACACATACAACACTACTAGCATACAGTGGTCAAAGGACGATTTTCAGGAGTTGGTTTTCTCCTTCCACTATGTGAGTTCCAAAGACTGAACTCAGGTGCTCTTCACTTAATTCCCCACCACCACCTCCATACCTTGCTTCCTCAGGTTTGTGGCAATCTGACTTCTTTTATGATTCGTCAACGTTCCATTTACTTGGGCAATTCTTTCACTGACATCTACTTCCCTCACAAAGTTCTTTAGAGCGGGGCATCCTGGGCACCAAAGTGCCTGGAGGGTACTCATTGGATGGATAACTCTGCAGGAAGTTAGGGCACAACCTGAGACCACAGGGGATCCATAAAACAGGGGACATCACTCTCCGGGGAGATCCACAGAACTTAGGGCAAGCCTCAGCTGTGGCTGAGGATAGAGCGGTGCCTTGGGAACACCCCCGGGCAAAAGGGGTACCACAGAGCCCCAGCGTGCACCCAGCTGCCGACTCGGTGCTTGTGGGCCTCAGTTTCCCCAGCATCTGTCTACACAGTGTACCCTGCATGGGCCCTTGCAGCCCTGGGAACACTAGGCCTCCGTGCCCCTCGAGGGCGCTCCAAGTCAGTCCTCCAGAGCAGTCGCGCCGGGTCGTGGCCGCTCTAGCGGCGTGTCGGCGGCGCGGGGCGTGTCGGGAAGGCGGCGGGCTCGTGCGACCCTCGGTGGCGGCAGCGACGGCGGCGGCGGGAGTCATGGTGGGTGGCGAGGCCAGCGTCTCAGTAGAGGAGCTAGTTTCCGGGGTGCGGCAGGCGGCCGACTTCGCCGAGCAGTTCCGCTCCTATTCGGAGAGCGAGAAGCAATGGAAAGCGCGCATGGAGTTCATCCTGCGCCACTTGCCGGACTACCGAGACCCACCCGACGGCGGCGGCCGCCTGGACCAGCTGCTGTCCCTATCGATGGTCTGGGCCAACCACCTCTTCCTGGGTTGCAGGTGCGGACCCCGCCGGCCGGCTGACCCCATCTGCCCACCCTTAGTCCGGCCCAACCTCCTCCTGCCTTGGCTGATCCCCTCTTAGCATTTCCTCGGGGAAGATGTGTCTCTTCTGTGAGCCTCTCTTTCCTCTGGTAAATGGATGGCTGTGATGACTACAGCAGTTAAATGATGTAGAGTGCAGTGCAGGTAGGCTGGAAGGCGGCTGTATTGCCATGGGCATTTTTTAGTACTGTTTATGAGCCCAGAAGATTGCCTTTGCAGAGTGCTCGAAGCCCATTAGTTCCTGTCACACACAAAAGTGCAGACGGAAACTGAAACTTCCCCCACCTCCTCTAGTTGAAGACACCTAGCAAGAGAGGATGTGATACATCGCACCGTTGGTTGGTGGATTTCACCGCTAAGGCAGGATGTAATCTTTTCCTCTTAATTTTCCTCCTTAAGAAAGTAACGATGCTTTTTTCTTGCTGCTCCAAAGCCCCCCTGAACTTTTGCGATCACACCAGGACGACAAGAGCCTGGCCTTGAGATTTCTGACAAGGCACTTCTTTTACTCCACCGGGAAAATGCACCAGGTTTTTACACTCCCTTATGGTTTTTTGTTTTGTTTTTTTTAAAAATTTTTTAAGGCAATCATCCTTTATAACTAAGGCTGGCCTCCGGTTTTTTATGTAGCCAGGTAGTCCTGGAATTTCATATACTGAGCATGCATCTCCAAGCTCTTATTGGCTTCTACAGTTTCTTGAAGTTGTGTTAAAATAGGATTACCTGACTCAGATCTGATCTTCGTAGCCTAACTGGTCACATGGCCCCTCCAGGACAAACTCCTTGGTTTTCTTTTTGGGTTTTGTGTTAGGCATGAAACCCCAGACTTGCACATATCAAAAATAAGTACTCTACCACTGAGCTATATCTCCAACCCTGAAGGTACTTGGTTTCAGATCTTGACATATTTGTTAGAATAAGATGTGGGGAAGCTGTGCCAGACACACCCATCACACATATATGCTTCACTCTCCCTTCTGCCTTCACCCTCTAAAATTGGAGTTTACAGGAGCCAAGGTCATACAAATAATTGAGAACCAACATTAGACCAACATTCTGTGTGTTTTAAAAATAATCAAATTTTTGGCCCTCAGATCTCATCCATGAATATGTACTACCTGATGTATGCTGCTCCTGTTTTTGTAATTTTATTTATTTACAACTATTTTAAATTTTGTATGTATGGGTGTTTTGTCTACACATCTGTCTGCACTGTGAGTGCCTGATGGTGGTGGAGGCCGGAAGAGGGCATTGGATTCCCTGGAACTGGAATTGCAGATGGTTGTGAGTCACCATGTAGGTGCTGTGAATTGAAACTAGATCCTGGAAGAGCAGCAAGTGCTCTTTGTTTTTTTTGTTTTATTTTTTTGTTTTTTTTTGTTGTTGTTGTTGTTGTTTTCTATCCTGGCACTCTCTCTGGAGACCAGGCTGGCCTCGAACTCACAGAGATCCACCTACCTCTGCCTCCCGAGTGCTGGGATTACAGGCGTGTGCCACCAATGCCCAGCAGCAAGTGCTCTTAACTGCTCCTGTTTTTGTAATGAGAGAGAGAGAGAGACTTTTTATTTATTTTTATTTTATGTGTATTAATAGGTAACAAATATGTACCCAGTATCCTCAGACACTGGAAGAGGGCCTCAGATCTCTGAGAACTGAAACTCTAGCCATGTGGGAACTGAACCCAGGTCCTCTGCAAAGAGCCTTAAGTGCTCCTAGCTGCTGAGCCATCTCTCCAGTCCCTGATTTTATAATTCTTCAAACATCTGCTATATTGGCATTCTTCAAGCCTAGTGCTATATCCACAAGTGGGGAGAGCCACTTGTTAACCATGTGCTGAACAATGTAGTTTTCCCTGCAGTATCAAGTCAGTAACTTGCAAAACTTCAGATAGTGGTGTGTCCCTGTAGTCCCGGTTACCGAGAAGGCTGAAAAGAGCATTGCTTAAACCTCAGATGGCATGGTATGACGTGACCAATGAAAAACAGTTCTGTAGTCTAGAAGTTGCATTTACAGTCTAAGAAACTACACTTTCTTTTTAGTCCATAGTGACAGTGAGTCTTCCCAGGTTTTTACCTTACTGCTTTTTGTTGTGCAGTTACAATAAAGATCTTCTGGACAAGGTGATGGAAATGGCTGATGGGATTGAAGTGGAAGACCTGCCACAGTTTACAACCAGAAGTGAATTAATGAAAAAGGTAATGAGTAGACATGACGGTTCCACTTGGACTCTGGATCGTGTTGTTTTTGAGCCTTCTTAGTTCCTGCTCTACAGTCTTAAGCCCTTCATTATTTCCTCACACTTGGTATAAACCTTCTCATAACTAGATCACAACTCAGCATGACAAATTGTACGTTGTCGGTGGAGGAACACACAGGCTCGATCTCCTTGGTTTGTCTAGGACACTTCTCTTGATGACAGGGAGTGAAGCCAGGTCCTTTATGCTAGATAAACTGGGGATCAGTAAGGAGGAGCCTCAAAAAGCTACAAATATTTTCCGACTGTACTGCTCCTGAAGGACTCTGAGGAAACACAGCACAGAGATTTTATACATCTGTGTTTATTGCCATACTGTGGACATCACTAGAGGAATGGATATAGAAATGCAGTCTATACACATACACAACCAAATTCTGTTGTGCATGAAGAAAAATGCAATTGGATGTTCATGGATAGAAATGGAGACCACTATGTTGTGTGAAATAAGCTAGAATTCAGAAAAACAAGTATCATGTTTTCTCTCGTAGGTAAAATGTAGGCTTAAGTGCATGTATTATTTGTGTGTTAATGAGAATTGAACCTAGAGCTTTGTGTGTGCTAGGCAAGTGCTCTGCCCCTGAGCTGTACATAGCGTTTTTCTTTTTCACTTTTTTTTCACACAGGGTCTTGCCCAGGCTGACCTTGCGCTGTAGCCAGGCAGGCCTTGAGCTTTCAATCTCCTGCTTCTGCCTCCCTCGTGGCCTAGATGACAGATCTCTGCCCCCAGAAACAGCTATTTTATTTATTTCTTCTTTTACGTATTTAGGATTTTGTTTGTTGTTTGTTTAGTTTTGGTTTTTATTTTTGTTTTTTGAGACAGGATTTCACTCTACAGCCCTGACTGGTCTGGAGCTCAAACTTGGTATGGTCTTCCTACCTCTGCCTCCCTATTTCTGGGATTATAGGAATAAGCCCCTAGATTTGGCTTATTTTGCTTTTTTTTTTTTAAATCTTGCTTAGAGTGCTAAAGTTAGGAGTACTTCATTTTAGACTAATTCATACTGAGTATCTCTGCTTTAGCAGGTCAGTGCTGGACCAGACTTGTGTGGACTCTGACTTGCTGATAAGGAATGTGGTGGGGTAATGTCCAGACACCCCAGCTGTGTTCTGGTCCCCAGGCTTAGTCTTATGGCTGTGGCCTTGTACACAGTGAGCTTTGCCCTAGAGTCTTATGTCTGGATCTTGGATCCCTGGGGCCAGGAAGAGGCAAAAAGAACTTTGGAAAATCGGTCTGTCTGTCTCAGCTAAGCACCCCAGAATATTCGTTTTTCTCACATCTATCCTGGTCTCTTCAGGCAGTAGAATTGTTCCCTTGTTTCCTAACGTCCCTTCGATGTCTATCCAGACTTTTCATATAAAATTTCAAATTATTTATTTGGGTAAAGTATAATATTTACTGCTGAGAATGATTCAGGAGATATTGTAACCCTGTAAGAGCCAAGAGTGTGCTACGATGCCACAGACATGGGTGATGACCTACTTTTCAGCCACCAAGTCTTCAGATTTACTTGCATTAAACTTGGTAAAGCCCCGCTTCTGTGGGGTATGGATTTTCTGGCAGCTAGTGAACTTGAACATGATCTTATGCAGGGCTTCCATCACATGCTCCTTCTTCCTAGCTTAGCACATAGGGACATGATGACCTAACCAGTGTGAATCCAGGCCACTGTGTCCTGGGGCTTCCCAGAGGCATCTCAAATATCTGTCTGGAGCCTATAAGCCCCAACACAGAACAACAAGTCAACATCTTGTTGATACTGATAATGTGGAAAGGTTGGACTAATGCTCACGTGGGAAAGCCATATTTGTACAAATGTATTTGACACTGTTACTCCAGGACTTTGAAGGAGACCATGTGTAGAGACAAAGTGAGAATATTCTTCCACATTTGTCTTCTGCCCTTAGTCACAGGTGTCAGTCTTGGGCCCATGAGATGATTTAGCAGATAAAGGTGTTTGCCAGCAAGCCTGATGACCTGAGTTCAATACCTGGAACTCACATGGTAGAAGGGAGAACTGACTCCTGAAAGTTGTCTGCTAACCTTCACACATATGCTGTGACCTGCACACCTACATGAGCACACACATGTGGATAAATAACAACAGTGTAAACTAAACAACAAGACTTCTTCTAGGGTATGTGGCTCAGTGGTAGAGTCCTTGCCTAGGTTTGGTAGTGTCATGTAACCCCAGCAAAACAAAAACTTCTGTCTACAAAATGAGACTGGCTTTCGTGCTATTGAAAGCCATCTCTTTAGAGTCCTCTGCAGAGTGCCCCGGGATCTTCCAAGTAGTTTGTCCTTCCTTTCATGTTAGATAAAGCTGGAGTAGTAGGCCAGAAATCTAAAAGCGCTGTCATTATGCCAGCCAAAATTGATCCTTAGCTCTAAAATTAGAGTTTAGTTGGGTTTTAGAGTTAGCTGGCATGTGGAAATGAATCACTCAGCATTGTTGGCACCTCGAGGTCAGACAGTAATGATGACTTAGATATAAGCTCTCTGGAGTAGAGTTTTAAAAATAACATTTTTGAGCCGGGCGTTGGTGGCGCCTGCCTTTAATCCCAGCACTCGGGAGGGAGAGGCAGGCGGATTGCTGTGAGTTCAAGACCAGCCTGGTCTACAAGAGCTAGTTCCAGCTAGTTCCAGGACAGCCTCCACAGAGAAACCCTGTCTCGAAAAACCAAAAATAAATAAATAAATAAATAAATAAATAAATAAATAAACCAAACCATTTTGCCCTTCTGAAGCTTTTGGGTAGGTCTATCTCTGTCTGTCCAATTCTCTTTCTTTTTAGTCTGAGGAATATGTGTGACAGGTGGGATTTGCTCATCAGTTGGAGTGTGTGCTCTTCTGAAAGAGGGACACTCAGCACAAGTATGTTGAGCAAATTCCTTGGTTGTCTAAATACCACCCTGAGACTCAGCTGCAGCCTGCAGTCCCTGTCACTGAGCTGTAAGGCAGGGTAGTGCATGCCTTTAATCCCAGCACTCTGGAGGCAGAGGCAGGTGGATTTCTGTGAGTTTGAATTGAGGTTGGTCTACATAACTAGTTCCAGGTCAACCAGGGCTACATAGAGAGAGACCCTATCTCAAAAAAGGCAAAACAAAACAAACCAAGAATGAGTGACGAAGTTGTCATTGTTGGTTCACAGAAGAAGTTAATATCACAATTTGATTCTTCTCCTGAGAACATGTGTATCCCATGAGGAAAGATAGCAGTGTGAAAGTGACCACAGGTAACAATTCGAAAAATCAGAAAAGCAGCTGTGCCTATATGTCATGAGGTTCTTCTCTGCTTTGTGAAGTCTCAGCTAGCTCTGATGCCATGTTTTCATGAAAGCCATAACCAGACATGGGGGTCCACACCTTTATCCCAGCACTCCGGAGGTAGAGGCAGGAAGGTCAGGGGCTCAAGGTCATTATTAGCTGCAAAGCCAGCTGGAAAGAAACCTGGGCTATCCAGATCCTGTCGAAGGAGAAGGAAGAAAAACTGACCCTGTTATAGTCCCAGCTCCAGGATGGGTGAATCACCTGACAACACCATGTGAAAAAGACAGTAGTCTGGGTCTGTCTAGTTGAAAATCTGAGCAAGGGGCTGGAGAGATGGCTCAGTGGTTAAGACCACTGGTTGCTCTTCCAGAGGATCCTGGTTCAATTCCCAGAAACCACATGGTGGCTCACAACCTTCTGTAACCCTAATCCCAGAGGATCTAACTCCCTTTCATGGTACCTCCTCTGGCACCAGGCATACACTTAGTGCACAGACAGGCAACACCTGTATACATGAAATAATTTTTAAAAAGAAGAAACTCTGAAATGGCTTGGGATGCCTTCCTCTGGACTGCAGGTTGTTTCTTTGGTCATACTGCATTCTACCAAGAGGAGAAAGACTGGTCTTTTATCTTTGCTAAGCATTTTGCTAGAAAATAGGTCATACCTTGAAATCTCTGATTACTAAAAAGACTTTGTTGATTCACTCACACTGCTCAGTGTTAAGGGAATCCATTCAGACACCAGGTGACAGTCAGTGATTTCTTCACACCCTCCTTAAAAGTTTTTTGAAGCTAAGTTTAAATTTACCACAAGTGCTAGAGGGCACCCGGAAGGAATCTGTGGGCTCCAGGTCACCACTGTTTGCAGACTCACTTGTACAGTTACTAATCATGTGAACTCCAGAAATATGTGACCTTCACATCTCCTAAGTGCCCTGACTCAGTGTGGAGTGCTGCAAATTACCACCTGAATCTGGCCGTGTTGAATTTAGAACAGTGAGTGAGTGTGAGAGCAGGGGCTGGTGGCAGGAGTAGCATTTTAAGTACTTCCGTTATCACTTAAATTATGAACACTTATAGACAATAAGCCACAAGTCAGGGAAGTAAGCTTCTGCTTTCCAAATGGATCATGCACTCAGCATTTAGCTGCATTTTCTTATGTAGTAAAATATTAATAATTTCTGAGTAGACTCGCCATCTGGGTCGAACATAAATATTCCATTACTGCTTTATTTGAATGTGTGAAAATAAACTTGTTTCATGGGACTCAATGACTGTCTAACTTTTTCTTCTCTTTTTTTTTTCCCCCAGCATCAAATCTAAGGCAGATCTACTACATTTCCACCCTTGGGGACAGGCTTGAAAAGGAGGCCAGGGTGGAGATGACTAAACTATGGCAGCTCTTAATTACTGGTGTTTGCAGCATAGAAGCAGCTGGAATGGAAAGGGATGTGTCTACAAGGGCTTCAAAGAAGTCTTGGTTCTTCCAGAAGCTGTTGCTGTAAAAGTACATATGCATACTTATATATTTATAAACAGCAAACTCTCTGAAATATCATCAGTGTTGTCCAAGCCAAACTTTGTTCGAAACGCCTTTTATGTTGTTATAATAATGACCATGATGGATTTTATAATTCAATTTTTTAGCAGAGTACCTTTTAATGTAAGTCTGGTTTTTGCCCTACCCCCACTCATTTTTGTCCTTCTGAGGCAAGCCAGATTCTCCTTATTCCTATCTGAACCCTCTCTATACTTGTTCCTCACTGCCGATGGCCACCGAAGGACTGTGCGTTAACCGACTGCCTCACTAGAGCACCCCCACTGCTGGACTTTTAGATCTTTGTGTAGGACATGGCAATCATGTTGCAGGCCTGAAGTAGCCTAGCTAGCTCATAGGAAGGAGGGCGAGTACACAAAAGCATCTGGTCTCATTTTAAAATTCACTGAAGGCCAGAGATATAGCTTAGTGGGAGAGTGCTTGCTTAGCTTGAGGTCCTGGGCTTGGTCCCCAGTATTGCAGAGAGGGAAAAAATAGCTAGTCAGATTAAAAATTCCTGGAAATATATACAGCTTTGTCCAGCTGGCTAGCTGATCTCTAGACTCTCCCAGGCTGCTCATGTGCCTACATTCTCTTTGTTTCTAGAGGGTTTTCAGACTTGAAGAACTGCCTCGCCTCTAGGTTGTAGTGCAGTTGTGCTTTGCTCTGAGGTGACAGTGTTGATATTCCACCTGACAGCTGACATCTGTTCTGGACCCCCTTTCCAGTTCCTTCTGTTCAGTCTCACCATTAGGTAGGGTAAATGCCTGAACTGAGGGCAGCCGTGGGACAGAGTGCCACAGCAGGGCTCATCAGTGCCAGGCCCCTTGTGGTCAGTAAGACAGTGGGATCTGCCTTGGTTTTTTATACTGAATAAGGCAAATTGAACCCTCAGAAGTGGGGGGGCCAGTGGTGTCTGGAGTTAGAGCAGAGGACGACATTCTTTATGACTTGAGATGAAGGCCACAGCTTTGTGTTTCCTAGGTGCAGTCCCTAGTGACCAGGATAGAGCAGCAGTCAAGACAAACTGCCCCAGGCAATGGAGGTCAGGTTGCCAGTCACAGAGGCCTTGGCACCATAGTGACCGAGCTGAGCTCTGTACTGAGACTTAGCTTTGTCTCCTAAATGCAGCCTCACCTTCCTTTCTAATCATTTGTCAAATTTGTGAGGCTTAGAAACAAAATGAAAAATTGTGATGATTCATTTTTAAATGTACTTTCTGTATACAACCCCCAATAAAATGGCTTTTCCATTGAATGAAGTCTGAGTTATGTGATTTCTTCCCGTACGCCTTCAGTTTACTTACTTACATGTAGGTGGTTGGACAGCCAGAATCTTGGGAAGTGGAGCTGGCTTGCAGGCATGAAGTTTTGGGGCCAGCATAGCACAGTTCTGTCGCCTTCAGTTCTGTCGCTCCCTCCAGCCTTTTTTTTTTTTTTTTTTTTTGCTTTTCTTTGTTTTTGGTGTTGATGGTCAAACCAGAGTGTCATACATGCTAGGCAAGGGCTGCATCATTGAGCTAAATCTCCAGGCCTCCCAGGTTAAATTCTCTGATTATACTGAGTGAGTTTTCTTCATTTCCTCAGCTAAGCTGCTTGCCTTTTTGTCTTACTTTTACCACCCCTTGGCTGACTCACCTATAAAATTACTCAATATTTTATTCTTTTATGTATTTCCCAAGCTTGAAGTGAGAATGTGAGGTTGTACAGAGTATGCCCAGGAGAGGACTTCCCATGAAAGCGTGTATCAGGCCATAGGAAGTGAGCACCGAAGCTTCAGACAGGTGCTCACATTGGTCATGCTATAGCCAGGAAATTGCTCTCCAGTATTCCTGAGAAGGCTGTGGCTCAGTAGTGGAAGCCCTGGGTTTGATCCCTAACACCACATAAACCAGATATGGTGGTGCAGCCCCATAATCTCAGCACTGGTGAGGTGGAAGCTCTAGGGTCAGAAGTTCAGGGCCAATCTCAGCTGATAATTGAGTTCAAGTCTAGCCTGGGCTCCAAGTGACCTTGTCTTAATAAAAAGGTCCACCTGATGATGGCGTTAAAGATAAGGATTCCCTCTGAGCTTTTCTAAGATTGATGGGCACTGGCAGAAATAACTGCCTCCTGGTGAATTTTTTGCAATGTGAAGTGAATTGGTGTTCTACCTGAAATTAGACTCCTGTGCTGTCCACTTGAGCTCTGAAGGTTCTGAGCACCAGTCATGGTGGCAAGATCAGCCTGCTGTATGTGGCCTGTGTGCTTCACGATACCTAGCCATGGCTCTTGTTTGTAACATGTTTAGTGATGCCAGTGAGTTTAGGAGAGTACCAGACATTAGTCATAGAAAAGCAAATACTGAGTACAGAATGAAAAAAGAAATCTCTTCCTTATGTTTATATGTGTACATGCTTGTGAAATGAACTTCCAAGTTCATTCTTCCTTTCTGAAAGATCACACAAGTGGAGGAAGGGTGGCTGCTGGGCAGTCTGGCATGTGCTTGTCAGTGATGGAGGGACCTGGATACCCACACTGAGAGCCAGCTGAGGAGAGTAAAGTCACCCACTGTGTCACCTGAACAGATTCAGAATCCCACAAAATCAAAGACTAGAAACTAATAAATCTGTTGCTCCCTGCAGATTTGTGCTCCTTTGTCCTAGAAGTGAGCATGTGAGCCCCAGCTCCTGAGAGCTCTGTCAAACAGCGATGCCTATAGAATATAACGCAGCAGCTCTTTGCTTTCCAGGCCTTCCCAGGCTAAGGCTTAAAAAATCCTTCACTGTGGCCTTCCAACCTCATTTGCCTGGGGGGAGGTCACTGTTAGTGGTTTAGAACCCATATCAGTCCTTCTCTACTTTAAAATTATTGTTTGTTTGTTTTTGAAACAAGGTTTCTCCGTGTAGCCCTGGCTGTCCTGGAATTCACTATGTAGTCCAGGCTGACCTCGAACTTAAGAGAACTGCTTGCCTCTGCCTCCTGACTGCTGGGAGTAAAGGTGTGTTCCACCACTGCCTGGCTTAAAATTTATTTGGGTATTTTGTCTGTCTGTATGTGTGTGTACCACTTGTATGCCTGGTCCAGTCTCCTGGAACTGGAGTTACAGACAGGTGTGCCACCATGTGGGTCCTGGGAATTGAATCCAGGTCCTCTGGAAAAGCAGTCAGTTTTCTTAACCACTGAGCCAGCCCTACTAACCTTGGTTTAATAAAGGAGCAATTAGAGGTCATCCTTGAGCTATGTGGGGATGGTGACTAACAGCTTCGCTGTTAAAATTGGCGTCAAGATTTCTCTTGGGCTGTGTTCTCTTTTCACTTTGACCATTTTTGTTTGAGTCTTGCTATATAGCCCTGGCTGGCCTGGTACTCTACCTGCCTCAGCCTCCCATGTGGTTAGGGTGACACATAGGATTCGTAACAGGTTCATTCAATTGTCCACAGTGAGTGTGACCGTAGACACTTTGCACTGCCCTTGCCCTTGGTGGAGACATTTGACAAAAAGGACTCCCTTTATTGGAAGATTCTGCAGGAAACCAGTGTCTGCACATGCCTGGCATGAGTGTGTCACTGCTTCTTCCTGTCCTAGGTTTCCACTGAGGCCAAGCTGGAACATGCTGGAACCAAAGATTTTGACAAACTTGGGTTCACACAAAAGAAAAGCAAGTTTCCACAAGCGCCATGCTCTTCCACCCCAGGGCTTCAAGAGGAAAGACTAGCATGTATGTGGCTCTCTCCTGAGAGTTGAGACTGACAAATGATGGGAGGTACAGGAGCAACAGGTCAACAACCAAATGCAAATTTGTGAAAGTGGCAGATTGTGGCTAAAGTTCTGGTGGCCACTTGCTGCCTCCAGCTCCAAACACTAGGTATCTTGGGTCCTGACAGCTCTGGGTCTGGGAGCTAGAACTCCTGTGGAGTGTCAGCATGCTCCTGCCTTGCACTGTGTGCACAGCTTGTGACAGGAGGCCTGCCCCACACAGTCGTGCATAACACCAGACTCCTCTTCATTTTGGCTAGAGTCCTGGGCTGACCCTACTTCTGTTTAAACCATTCGTTTTCATCATCTCAGGTGCTAAGTTAGTGATTAGTGTTTCCCTCTATGTTTCTGTATTTATCTTTGTAACTTGTTAATTTTGTTGTTGTTGTTGTATTGAGATAGCACAACCCAGTTCTCCTTGGTTGTGAGACAAATGCTATCCAAGTCATGCCAGGGGGCTATATTGCCACCCTTCTAGATGTACCTTGATTTGAGACAGGGTCTCACTATGTAAGCCAGGTCAGCCACCAAGAGCCCCAGGCTGGCCTGGAACTTGCTATATAGACCACGCAGGCCTCACAGAGATCTGTCTGCCTCTGCTTCCTATGTGCTGGGATTAAAGGTGTGCACCTTGGACCCCAAAGGTCCTCTGCTGCCTTCTAGGCTTCCTGTCCAGGCCTGTGCCTGCAGAGGTTAGCTACAACGCAAGCGATCCTCATTTTCCTTTGGTATTGTGTGGTTGCTGCTGTTAACACCAGACCTTTGATGCTGATTGTGGCCACTTCTCCATATTGAAGACCCAGTTTGTCAAAGAAACTATGTGGGTGAGTGCCTACCTGAAGTGCATGAAGCCCTGAGTTTGTCCCAGCCAGCAATGTGTAAGCCAGGTGAGGTGGCGCACATCTGTAATACTAGCTAGCACTAGGAGAGGGGGGCAAGAGGACCAGACATTTAGTCATCCTTGACTGTACACCAAGTTCAGGCCAGTCTGAGCTATCTAAGACTGAAAAAACAACAAAACGTGGGGCTGCAGAGATGGCTCAGTGGTTAAGAGCACTGGCTGCTCTTTCAGAGGACCTGGTTCAATTCCAAACACTAACAGGGTGGCTCACAACTGTCTGTAACTATAGTTTAAGGGGATAATCTGATGATGCCCTCTCTTGGCCTCTGCACACAAGTGTCACAAAGATATCTATGCAGGCAAAATACCTATACATGTAAACACAACAATGTAACTCATCATGATGGTACCGGCAATTACTAACACTTAGAAGTTTGAAGCAGGAGGATTCTAAGTCTGTTCTAGCACATATAACCAAATAAATGTGTGATAACAAAGCCAGGAGTGAGCACCAGTTTTGACTTTGCTTGTGCTGCTGGCTTGTAGAGGACCCCAGCGAAAAGGCCTCATTCATTTTTTTAATTAATTAATTTATTATATGTACAGTGTTCTGCTTGCATGTATGCCTGCACACCTGAAGAGGACACCAGATCTTATTATAGATGGTTGTGAGCCAACATGTGGTTCCTGGGAATTGAACTCAGGACTTCTAGAAGAGCAGCCAGTGCTCTTACCCTCTGAGCCACCTCTCCAGCCCAAGGCCTCATTCTAAAGGGAGCCTTGCAGTTCCCATTCTGCCTGATAGCACATCTTTGTGTGCACACATGAGGACGTTTCCAGGACCAAGGTCCGTACAGCACAGTGGGATGACAGCTTTTCTGTGTGTGTGCCTGCCTCTGTCTCCCAAATGATAGCTTTTCTTGACATAAGCATGTAGCTGAAGCTGGTGACCGACTAGTATCTCCAGAGCCTTCTGTAGTCTCTGCCAGTGTGTAAGTTATCAGGTCAAACACATCTTTTCCTATTTGTAGTCTCTGCCAGTGTGTAAGTTATCAGGCCAAACACATCTTTTCCTATTGAATGAGGTGGTAGGTGAGGGGTTTACTGTTTGTTTTCTCTGAAAAAATGACTATGGGATCAGCCAGAGCATCAAGCCTCTTTATTTGACACTCTTTAGGAGTGCCACTGTGCCAATTCAGGTGGGGCAGTGGTATTCTTGGCAAAAGATCTTGTTTGTGAGGGGGCAACTTTCTCCTCTGGCTTCAGAAGGGCAGCAGCTGTGGGGTTGCCTTTGCTCCTAACAGTCCTGCTGATAGAGCAATGCCATCACTCCAGCAGCTTAAGATGCAGTAAAGTGCTCAGATTCTAAGGATGGTGACTAACAAGTTCACAGACTCCCATCCTCTTTAAGTTCCCAGCCTAACCACATTTTAGGGGCTTACTTCCATCTGAACTAAGTGGCATGGTGTGTATGGGTTACTGGGGATCAAACCCAGATCCCTACACTTGCTACAGCAGGTGCTCTACCTCCAAACCACACACCCAGCCCAGAGGTGGTGTTTTGTAATCATCACTCTGTAAATTCTCTAGAAAGCTTGGTTGACTATCTGCTCTCAGCGAGTCACTGTCAGATAAGTGCCATGTGGCCAGAGAGTTAGTTACGTAATAAACGGACAAGTTCCTCATCCAGGCCTGAACTTCTATGCACCCAGGAGGATGCTTAGAGCTAGTGTTGAGTTGTGTGTGGACTGCTGACACACACATTTGTAAAGGATACAGGCCATGCATCTTTTTGACCCAACTAAAAGCAATTCCCCAGCCATCCTATGAGCAGAAGAAACATTAAAACTTCACTAAGGTTTTTTTCTTCAAAGCTATAGTAGCGATGTGAATTTACTAAAAATGACACATGCGTTCAATTATCTCTTCTTCCCTCAAAGGATAGAGGGTAATCCTTTCAATCACATGACTTCTGGCATCTTTGCTCTGTCACACACTGGGACAGAAAATTATTGGATAGTAGCTCATTTTCTCTCTAGATGGGAACTAAGCATAATCCTGGCACAAGTCTCTTTCCTGACAATTCTGCACAACCTCTACAGCTCCGGCTACTGGATTTCTATTTACACATTAAGCCCATGACACATCCCATGGCTGGACACAACAGAAAGGACTGTGAACCACACGGTCTACTCCCCAAATTAGGAAAATTGAAAGACGTCAAAGCACCCCAGGGCTAGGTAGTACAGCTCGCTGACAGAACACTTACCAAGCATGCCTGGGGCTTTTGACTCCTAGTACCTCAAAATTTGGGCCCAAATGTTTCTTTATAGAGGAAGGGTCTCTGTGTAGCTCTTGCCTTGGCCTCCCAAATAGTGAGCTATATACATGAAACATACCACATGTATTTTACCTGTGTGCTTTTAAATCTTTTATCTGTGAGTGCTGGTGCCCACCCATGGGTCAGAAGCTTCAGGTCCCCTGGAGTTAGAGGTGAGCTACCTGATGTGGGTGCTGGGAACTGAACTCAAGTCCTTGCCAAGAGCAGTGTGTGGTCATAATTAACACTGTGCTATCTCTCCAGCCTCCAGTGTTATTCCCATGACTAGGCAATAGGAACTAGGTATATGCTCATCAGTATAGTGCTTACCTGGCACTCACAAGGACCTTGGTTCAATCCTCAGTTCTACCAGAAAATAACAAAACAGACCATTAGTAATCAGAGCATCACTCTTAGCTTTCATTACTGTCCACCTATGAATTTTAGATCAGTCTTCAGACCTTAAATTACATTGATTTTGTGTTTACATATATGAGAGCACATGTGCTAAGCTGTGGTGAGAGGTCAGAGGACCATAAGTTATGGGAATCAGTTCTCTGCTTCCATGGGGTCCTGAACCTTCACATGCTGAGTCATCTCTCAGTCAGGTTCTCAAAGTTATTTACATTAATGGAACCATTTTGTTGTGAAGGGGGCTAGGCCCATGGAGTTCTAGACTCAAGGGTATTTCCTGGAAGGCGAAAACGGTTTACTGAGAAATTGGTCCTTTATATAGAGACTAAAGAATTTTCTATATCCAGACTTCTTGATGAGGGTTATGTGTGTCAAGATGGAAAATGATAAGAAAACCTTCCCAATGGATAGTCTCTGTGTAACTGTCAGTATTACTCCAAAAGTGAAATTCCCCTGAATATTATTCACCAAGAGTCAGACTACTCCAAAGCCAGCTCATGTCCAGCTGGTTGACCTGAGACACCTCATCTCTGTGTACTTAGTTCCCTAATTTGTAATGAAACTTGAAGTGAGCTGGGCAGTGGTGGCACACACCAGCACTTGGGAGGCAGACACAGGTGAATCTCTGAGTTTGAGGCCAGCCTGGTCTACAGAGCGAGTGCCAGGACAGGCTCCAAAGCTACAGAGAAACCCTGTCTCAAAAAACCAACCAACCAACCAACCAACCAACCAACCAACCAACCAACCAACCAACCAACCAACCCCAAAAACCCACTGCTGGGAAAAGTACCAGTGGGCTGCTTTCTGCTAGCCATTACTGAGGAACTGCATCACAAGTGCATCTAAACCCTAATGCAAATTTACCTCAGTATCAGTTCTAGCTTCTTGCTGTACAAATGTATCTAGAGAATAAAAATGAACATTTTGTATGGTAAAAACTTATCAGCTGGGCCATGGTGGCATACGCCTTTGATCCCAGCACTCGGCAGGTGGATCTCTGTGAGCTCAAGGCCAGCCTGATCTACAGAGCAAGTTCCAGGACAAGCTCCAAAGCTACACAGAGATACCCTGTCTCAAAAAACCAAAACCAAAAAAGAATAAATTCAGTGCTGACACAGTTATCAAAGACAGTGTTTAGCTAAATAGGAGAGTCCCTCACAGGTATTGCTTATTTACTGTCTGGGTCATTAGAGAAAGAATGTTTTAGAGCTAAATGATAGAGGCATCACTTGTGGGTCTCACTATGTAGCCCTGATTGGCCTGGAACTCACTACATAGACCAGGCTCAAACCCATGATCCTCCACAGGCTCCTGAGGATTATGTGCCACCATGTTCTACTTAAAAAGCTTGATTTTTTTTTTTTTTAAACTATGTGTCTGTGTATGTGAGTGCTAGTGTCTGAGGAGGCCAGAAGCTTTGGATCCCCCTGGAGCTGGAGTTACAGGGGCCTGTGAGCTGTGGATGCAGAAAAACGAGCTTGGGTTCTTGTAGAAATAGTACACACTATTAACCACTGAACCATCTCTCCAGTTCATCGGAGTAATACTTCTAAGGGTACCAGCGCTTATCCATCCCAGTTTTAAACTTTGCTCGTAACAGAAGACATAGTCATTCCGCAACCCAATTTTCCAACAAAGGGACTACCAGAGCCCATCTCTAGAAGGCTGGTATGGATGACAAGAAACTCAGGCTCACTGCAATAGCTGTTTCAACTACTAGAGAGACTACACAAGTGGTTCAACAGAATTTACTTGTATATTTTCCATTTTCTATACTATTTGAAGGCATAGGATAGCTTTGTATTAGCTTTCTACAATACTGTGTTTTAAATCTATCCAGTAAACTAAGATGCAGTACAACTTGTATACAACTGAGGAGGTGAGAAGCAACTCGGCAGGCCCTGGTGCTCAACAGTTTCAGAATAAACAGGTAGCGTGCAGCTGCATTAAAAGGTAGTTTGCAAATATTCAAGTTACACCAAGATTCCTTCCAAATCTCTGCCATGCTCAAACCAACACAACCGGCCATTGCTAATACTGCGGCACGGCGTTTGGTAAATGGTGATGGTTTTACTTTCTTCTTAATCAAAAGCCCGTGAAGGTGCTGCCACACAACAGAGTCAATCAGCTCTGCTTGTGGCCGAGGTGCCAATTGTGAAGTCACAATAGGTACAGTTTAACATGAGAAATGCACGTTAACAAGTGGCCCAAATACAGAGCTGGACAGAATCAGACCAGTAAGTCTATAATTACTCAACTGAACTAACATAAGTACATTCAAAATAAAGCCGGAGATCAGAATTGGTTTTAGACTCAAATTTGCAGACTTTCTTGATAAAATAGAAGTATGATCTTCTGCAGTTGGAAATGAAGCTCTCAACTGGTGGAGAGCTAGAGACTTCTCAGTCCCTCCTGCACAGATAAGGAAATAAGTGACAAAGTCTCTTGCACTGAAGTTATGTATTTTAACAGCTTTACATGTAATATTCATATATAAAAAACTTTAAGTGCTTTTCTCCAATTTAAAAATCTAAAGAATTCAAAAATAAGGCATTCAATATTTGAAAAAAGTACAGATTTACAAAATGTGTATATTCTGTCATGAAAACTCCACACCAACATTATACACTTGGAAAAAAATACAAACAGGATATATTACAAATTTATGCAGCAATAACTTAGTTCACACCATGCAATAAAAAGTACATTAATCAAGATACACAAGCTTTTGTAGGTTCTAAACTGAAGGACTTTTTCTTTTTTCTCTGCAGAATCCTTAAAACCCGTGGCACTTAAAACTTGCTAGCCTTTCTACTGGGAGGTAAATTATACACAACAACGATGAAAAGATGAACAGACCAGGTGTCTATTATGAATCATTCCAGCTTTGCTCAACAATGGCCGAAACTCTCTTCTCATACTCCCGTTTGTTTTCCTGATAAAGCTGTGCTGCTTGGCTATTTGCTGGACTGTTTGGATTTGGTTCATCCAACAGAGACTAAAAGAGAGAAGAAAATGCTTTTCAGTTATATGTCTATTAATAGGGCTCAGATGAGGACAAAAAAATTACTCAAAATGACAGAATTATTTGGAAGTTTCCATGTCATCTTTTAGGTCTCAAAACCTTCAGAAGTGGCACGAAACAGGTTTCTGCTGCTAAAGAACATAAATTTCTAAAACAATTCCCAGTTGCCTTGAGACCTCCCATTTCAAGGAAATCAGCCAAGAACAATATTCATTTGAATATAAGAACTTCCTCACCAGGAAACAAATAGCTTAATTTGGTTAGGCTCTAACACCGGTAAATACCTTAGTAGCTTATTTTTATTGACCTTTTACTGCTACTATCATGTTTTTGGTGTGCTCAGGTCTCCGGCATGCTAGGTAAACCGCCCCCCCCCCCAACAGCAATAATGTTGGGTGAGCCTTGCTCCTTTGATAAATAAAACATCCATGTTCAGCAGGGAGGGAATGAAATAGTAAAGTTGGCCAGAGCGGGAAGGGATGAGCAAAGAGTAATGAGCAACCTAAGGGCAACAGTTGCTCTTCTATGTAGGTATATTCTATGTGGAATATCCCTTTAAACACATGGAACATGGGAACAGCAATGGACTATGGGGGGGGGGGCGACACCACACACAGGGATGGGACAGACAGAGGGTGAGCAGGACAGACAGGTAATGGGGAAGCAGGTATGCACAGGGTCAACGACACAGCATGAAACATCATGACATTCTCTATCTAGAGATGAACCGAACTAACAGTAAAAGACTCACAAAGACGGACATAAATTTTGCTCCCCCCAAATCAGCACAGCCACAACAGCCTCTCCAGACTCACTGGCAAACTGTTACTGTCCCTCTTTACAGACTTTCCTCAGTGAAAAAAAGAGGTCACAGTTCTTTGACCGGGCAGTTCCTAGAGGTCCCTAAGCAATCTTAACTTCTCAAGATACTACGAGGACATGAGTAAGTCTGACCTGTGAGAATGTGTAGCACATGACTAACAGGTTGTGACTAGGCATGGTGGCACATAGGACTGTATCTATAGCATCGGAAGAGAGGCAGGAGAATCAGAGGTTAAAAGTCATCCATGGGACAGACTAGGCAACAATAGACACCACCACCAGAGGAAACAAGTTTGTGGATTAGACCTTAGATGTCAACTAACAGAACAGCCCAGGGTTCCTGTCTGTGTGCTGCGTTAGTTCCAGGGCACTGGCTGGCAGTTTGTTTCCTTGGTTGTTAAGACTGCTCCTCTAAGTGACTGGTCATGTCCCACAGAATGCGGAGAAGTTGTGATGCTTCTGAACACACACGTACCTGAATTGAAGTTAAGATGGAAGAGACATCATATGTGGGACTCCATCGATTCTGCAGGATATCTAAACATATGCTACCATCAGCATACACTGCAAAGACAACACTGAAGTTAGTTACCACTGCCTCACAACCTAGTTAAGAGAGTATGTCAGCACACAATACCTGACCAAGTAACAGTTCTGAATGTCAGGTAGTAAACTAAACCCTGCCATCTCACTGGAAAACTTGTTCTGAAAAGTCATGTTGGTCTCACTTCAGAAGTCCCAGGGAGAGACTTTTCAAAGCACAACATATATTAATTACTCCATTTTGGGTTCAAGGTTGTAGCTCTGTGGTAGAGTGCCTGTTTCGCACAACACAAAACTACACCACTCTTTTTTTTTTTAATTAGTTCAAGTTAGGGAACAAGCTTGTTTCACATGTAAGTCCCTTCTCCCCTTCCCTCCCCTTACTCCCATCCTCCCCCTCACCCCCTACACCACTCTTCTTAAGTCTCAAACACAACTCTTAAAAAAATGATGACACATTCAAGGTACACTACTAATGTAGTCATCATAAACGCCATCTATTGTGTTTCTCATGAAAATAAGGGATTTTTGTTTGTAGCAGGTTCTTACTATGCAGCTCTGGCTGTCCTAGAACTATGTATATCAAGCTGGTCTCGAACTCACAGAGATTTGCCTGCCTCTGCCTCCCAAATGCTGGGATTAAAGGTGTACGCCACCACTGCCTGGCTCCATATTTTCGTTTTTTTAAAAAGCACGTAAGTACTTTCACTTTAAGTAAATAACAAATATTTGCAAAATTATGTCAAAATATTAACAGTAAGACTTGACAGCTGACCTTTAATCCATCCTTGTAATATACTCCATGCCCCAACCTCTGGTCACACACAAGTAGAAGAAAAAGGCAGAAGTTAACATGCACTGAAACTTTTGACTACCTGGGACATACTTTGTACCCTCTTAGACCAATGTTACAGACATTGCCAATGCACAGAACTTCATTTGTTTAGTAGTCTCATGTAGCCCAGGTATGCTATGGAGCACAGAACAGCAATGAGCTTCTGATCCTCCTGCCTCTCTCTACCTCTAAGTAAGTGTTGGGCTTATAAACATGCTCCATTACTTCTGGCAATATTGCCAAACTGAAAAACCCAGAACCACGATATCCTCCATGGCAACAGGGTTAAAGAGTGGGCGTTTGAGCCTTTGCTCAGGGCTCCATCCTAGGGTTTCTTTTCTTTCTATTCCCATTATTGATCTCTGTGCAATCATATCCATCCTCCTGGCCTCACCTTGTTCTCTGTGTGCTCAGTATTACTAATTGAATAGTAGAAGTCAGCCACTTCTCATCTGTCCGAGGATCAAATGTCACATCCCAAGCCAGAAAATAAAAAAGCAATTGAAAATATTCAAGTTTTGAACTAGTTTTGAAATGCAAAAGGAAAGTTGAATCCAAATGGCCATCAATTGATCAAAAGGAAAACAGAAGATATCTAAATAATAAAACATTAGACTGTTACCTCCCAAGAGAAATGGAAACTGGCCATTTTGATGGTTTAACTGTGTCTGACTACACCAAAACTCCACTGAATTGTGTAATTAAAATGGACAAATAGGCTGAATGTGGTGTTTCATGCCTTTAATTCCAGCACTTGGGAGGCAGAGGCGGGTGGATTCTGAGTTCAAGACCAGCCTGATCTACAAAGCAAGTTCCAGGACAGCCAGGGCTACACAGAGAAACCCTGCCTTAGAAACCCAAGTAAATAAATAATAAATACAAAGAAAGAAATAAAATGAACAAGTAGAATGGTATACACATTGTATACCCCTATGTTTGTATGTTTGTATGTATCTATCAATCAAACAACCCAGGATTGAGGATGTAGCCCAGTCTGTAGAGGGTTTGCCCACTGGGTAAACTTGGAGTTTGATCCCTAGTGTCACATAAACTGGGTGTGGTGGCATCTGTACATAAGCACAAAGAGATGAAACCAGGAGATCCTGTGTTCAAAGTCATCCTTGAATATATACCAAAATGAAGGCCAGCCTGGCTATATGATCCCATCATTTAGCTTTTTATTTATTTGAGCAAGCACACATGTACTTGGGTGCTCAAGTAACATGTGTAGAGGTCAGAAGACTACCTATAGGAATTGGTTCCATCATTGGAGTCCCGGGGATTGAACCCAGGCTATCAGAATTAATGGCAAGGTACCTTTACCTACTGAGCCATTTTGAAGACCCTAAAATCTTTATTTTTATTTTGGGAGACAGGGTCTCATGAAGTCCAGGCTGGCTCTGAAGTTACTAAGTAGCTGAGAATGGCCTTGAATGCCTGATTGCCCACCATCTGGCTTGAATGTGTGGTTTATAAAAGCCAAATTTCAGGTGAAATTTTTGTTAAGCAAATGATGTTTATTACTTTTTTTTTTCTCGAGACAGGATTTCTTTGTGTAGTTTTGGAGCCTATCCTGGCACTCGCTCTAGCAACCAGGCTGGCCTCGTACTCACAGAGATCTGCCTGCCTCTGCCTCCCAAGTGCTGGGATTAAAGGCGTGCACCACCAATGTCCGGCTGTTACTTTTAATTCAGATGTTATTACAATTAATTTAGCTCACACATGGAACCTTGTTAGGATTCTAGGTAATACGGGTATGGAAGTAATATCTGAAGACAGGCCTAACTATAAGAATAAGTTACACCCAAGGGGAGGGACAAAGTCTCCCATGCCCTCATCCCATTACTGACAAAACCTAAGAAGCTGTCACTTACCATTTGGATGAAACATTTTGGATAAGAACCTAACAGTTGGTGGTTTATTTGGATATTCTTCAGAAAATTCTATTACTAGTTTAAAAGTACCTAGGTAGAGAACAAACCAAATCACAGTAAGACAAACATTACTTTTAAACGTCTTCATCAAATAATTCTTAATTCCTTACCAAATTATGCACAACCACACGTTAGCCAGAGAACTCTGAGTTAGCATATAAAACATCTAACATACTTCTCTGTTAGACTGTGAACAACTGATGCTGGCAAGTACTTGGAGGACAAGCACTTTCCATGGGCTACTACAGAAGTGTGGAGTGGGAACAGTCATATCTTGGCTGGCTGACTGAGTGGGGGTGTATGATTTATGTGTCCAGATGGGCATCACACCAGGGGGAGGTCAGAGGTCAACTCTGTTTTGAAGTTAGTTCTTTCCTCCCACCTTTACCAGAGTTCTGGGAGTCAAACACAGGTTGTCAGGATTTGTGAGGCAAGTTCCTTTATCCATTGAGCTATCTCACCAGTCCAGACTGTCATATTTTTTAAAAGGCAACTAGGCCCTAACTACTAAAATTTTAAAAATTCACACTTTAAAGGAACTAGACAGTTTTTTTTTTTTTTTTTTTTTACAGCTTAAAAGAAGGGTGCAAAAAAAAAAAAAAGTCACTAATGGACTAGGGTAGCTTAGTGAAAAAGCACTTAGCTGACATGCCTGAGGTATGATGCACAACACTGAAAATCAAAAAGGTGTGTGTGTGGGGGAACCTTAAAAAAAAAAAAAAAAAAGGATGCCAAAGGATTCTAGGAGAGCTGACTACCACCTGGCAAAGGACAGCTTAGGGCTGGGTGCTACTTCTCTAGGTCTGCTAGTCATTCTTTCAAGTAAATTTGTTCCCTGAAAAAGTCAGCAGCCCAAGATGTAACTGACTCAACTGCAGAAGTGCTTTTGTCATGTCCCTTCATCACAGACAACATTTTTTTTTTTTTGGTTTTTCGAGACAGGGTTTCTCTGTGGCTTTGGAGGCTGTCCTGGAACTAGCTCTTGTAGACCAGGCTGGTCTCGAACTCACAGACATCCACCTGCCTCTGCCCCCCAAGTGCTGGGATTAAAGGCATGCGCCACCAACGCCCGGCTATCACAAACAACATTAAAGAGCAGACTGAGAGATCCAAATTTAATGGTTCCAGCAATTCTGACAGTTGCCAAGACATTTTTATATGCAAAGAACACAGCCACTCTTAGTATATAGTATGGGTGGAGGTCTCAACTTGTTCTTAGATGCAAAACTACTTAGGTATGGATCTAGCTTAGACTGTTTCTATACCAGCAATGCAAAGGTCAACAAGCACTGGTATCAAGATGGTCAGTCACACAGTCTCCTGAAATGGGACTCAGACACCCTGAAGGGTTTGTGGATTGAACACAACCGAGAAGCCCTGAGATAGCTAAAAAAGCCTGCTACAGTCATTCAGTACTTCCTTGGATTCCTTATACCTACTTAGAAATTAAGTATGATGACATGCATACATAACTAGTAAGAAAGAGGATAAGCTGAGCAGTGGTGGCGCACGCCTTTGATCCCAACACTCAGGAGGCAGAGGCAGGTGGATCTCTGTGAGTTCAAGACCAGCCTGGTCTACAAGAGTTAGTTCCAGGACAGCCTCCAAAGCCACACAAGGAAAACCCTGCCTCGAAAAACTTAAAGAGGATAATCCCAGCACTTAGAAGGCAGAGGCAGGAGGTTTTCTCTGAGTCCAGGGCAACAGAAGGGGCTACAGTGAGATCCATCTCAAATATAGATCTAGATTATTCTACAGAAATTGGCATTATTATTCTTCAACCAGTATATTACAGAGTCAAGTACAGTATCACTTGCTTAGTAGACTTTCAGGTTATCCCCTGACAAATAATTCACAGACATTCTTACCAAATGTGTTAACAAATTTTGAAGTCATTTTGATAATTATTGCAAAGCTGTTTAATTTTTAAAAATCCTCTATAATTAGGGAAAATCTTTAAGTACCTGTTTAAAATCAATTTAATAAACCTAACTGTGATTACAGATTAGAACCAGTCTTCCATTTTCCTGGTTCCTATTATATATACCCAATTTGAGATGCAAATTACTACAGAATGCTTTGGGTGCTACATGCTAAGTAGTGAAGCTACTGATAGCTATGGATTCAGAGGACTCGGGGAGAGCTTCATAGTGGAGTGCTTGTTTGGAATACACAAAGCTCTGGGTTTGATCCCCAGCACTGGGGGAAAAAAAGACAAAAAGAAAAATTTTATCACAAGACCGTAATCAATGCAGATAACTCAGTAGAAAATTGTAATTACCCTCTTGGTATTACCTCAGGAATACCTTCTGCTAGTCTGCCCAAATATAAAACTACTCTTAACACAGACCCACTACCTAGTCCCATAGCGCTACATGCAAATCATGTTACACAGGAAACTGGTGATAGAGGTGTTCAAGATGATCTGCAAAAAAAGATCCTTGTCAACTATGAATTTTCATTTGCCTGCTTAATATCCATGGAGTTCATTAAGAGTAAAATCTGACTTCAAATAGGTGTGTTGGTGATCAAATCTCTAATTTAAAAGCACCCTTTTAATATCATAAAGAAAATAACTAAGAGTTACTCACCATCTTCAAAGGGTGTCCCTTCTGGTCTGAAAACAAGAAGATTTCTGATTAAAAGAATTTTTTTACTGTTTTTTTTTTTTTTTTTTTTTTTTTTTGGTCTTCAAGGATGGAAAGGATAAACTGAGAAACTAGAAAAGGCTGCAGTCATCCAGCTACCAGGAGAGCTGTACAAACACCATTGAGTAGGCCAATATATAGTCTTAGCTTTTTCCTAATAGAGCAGAAATGACTTTCAATGTTCAAGCTTTTCTCCTCACTAAAGGATAATTTTACTCAGCAAACTTGTCTATGATTTCGATGTAAAAAGAATACATACAGTGCAGCTGGGTGGTTGAGGCACACACCTTTAATCCCAGGCAGGTAGGTCTTAAGTTTGAGGCTAGCCTGGTCTACAGAAAGAGTTCCAAGACAGCCGGGACCACACAAGGAAACTATCTTGAAAAACCAAAACTCAGAACAACAGTATACAAGTGGGTATGGTGCCATACACTTGTTATCCCAGATACTTACGAGACTGAAGCATGAGGATGTCAAGTTCGAGGCCTTCTGGGCATACCAGTGAGTGAGTACGAGGTCAGCCTGGGCAACTTGGCAAGACCCTATCTCAAGCCAGAATTTTTAAAAGGGATGATTTAACACACACAGAAAAAAAATTGGGTATCATAGCCCAGGCTGGCCTGACCCTGCACTAATCCCCCTGCCTCAGATTCCTGCGTTCTAGGGCTTATAAACATAAGCCAGTAGTATACTTAACTATTTGGATTTTCTTGAGATAAGGTCTTGCTAAATAAATAGCTCAGGTTGGCTTTTAGTTTGTGATCCTCCTGCTTCAGCCTTCCAAGTGGTATGATTACAGATGACTGAACCCAACGCTTCAGGAAAGCTGGGCAAGCACTCCACCAACTGAGCTACATTCCCAGTCTCCCATCAGGTTCTAAATGTAGATTCTTTCTTTCTTTTTTTGGATTTTCGAGACAGGGTTTCTCTGTATTGCTTTGGAGGCTGTCCTGGAACTTGCTCTGTAGACCAGGCTGACCTCCAAGTCACAAAGATCCACCTGCCTCTGCCTCCCAAGCGGGGATTAAAGGCGGGCGCCACCAACGCCCGGCTTAAATGTAGACTCTTCTAAGATGGCCCAGTAATTAAGAGTATTTAAAACTCTTACAGGAGTTTGGTTCCCAGCACCCATATCAGGTAGCGCACAACTTCAACTACAGCTTCAGGAGATCTGACTCTCCCACCCCTACCTGCCCAACTTTCATGGGCACCTGCCATCTTGTACGTGACACCCTCTTCAACCCTAGTTTTTAATCAATTACCAGGACTGACTGCAAAATCATTCCACAGCCAGCTACAGTGGCAAATTCCCACAATTCCATACAACAACAGACACACATAATCAAAAATTAAGTTTTAAATAAAAAAAGAGTATGCAGGAAGACAGTTCAGCAAATAAGAGTGCTTGCCATGCTATCCCTGGAACCCAATGATGGAAGGGGAGAAGTGGCCCAACAGTTGCCATCTTATCTTTACAGTGAGTGCTGTGGGTTACAGTGTACACCGTACAGTGTATTCACAGTGTACACTGTACTGCTGTGAGTACAGTGTACTCACTCACACAGTTACACACACACACACAAAGAAATAATAATAAAAAACAAGAATTTAAGGAAGTATGAAGTATGGTGGCCCATGCCTGTGATCCCAGCACTGGGGAGATTGAGGCAAGAGACTCCCAAGGACAATCTGGGAAATTTATGGAAATCTTTTTGCATTTTTGTTTTGGATACCTTAGTCACCAATTGCTGAATCAAAGGGTTGCACCCCAACCTTTGCCAACAGTCCACCTCAAAATAAATTTTTAAAGGGGCTGGTGTACCTTGGTGATGAAGTGTTTGCCTACAATGTGTAACGTGCACCAGTTCAATCCTACCATCACGAAAAGTAAACCACTACTTCTGAAACATTTCCTCTCAGCATATAGATGATTTTTAGCTGATATTCTTGTTCTCAGTATTTTGGTTTCAAGCCTTTGTACATCTCCAACAGCATGAGCACACTTACTTGCATGGCACATTTTGTATGAGCTAATTGATTTCCTCTCCTTTATCACTCCATTTAGTTTAAAATATTTACTTTTTTTAGTGCTGGGGATCAAACCCTGGGCCATATGCGTGGCAGGTAAGCATTCTACCACTCAGGTTCACACAAAGCCTTTAAGCCTTCATTTTATCTGTTACCTGGAGTGGCTGTAAAACCATAATCTAGACAGCCAGGTACAGTGTCATACTCCCACAATCCCTGCTACTCGAAGGCCTAAACAAGAGGATCACTGCAGCCCAGCTCAAAATTACCCTGGGCAACATTTGAACACCCTGGCTCAAGTGAAAGAAAACCAAATAAAACTATATGTAACAGCAAGGAGCAAACTAATTTTATGTAACTGTCCCAGACTCGATGAAATATTTCAGGGGTTGGGTCTACCAGTAAGTTGGCGGGAGTACCAGTAAGCAGGCACACATGAGGCCCTGGGTTCAATGCCAGCTTCTCTAAAGAAGTGGTACCCACCTCCACCCCACCCAGTGAGTTTCAGATTCTCCCTCAGTCTCTTTCCTTAGTGCTTATATACTTACTTTTCTTCCGGAGTCCCCACACACCTGTCATCCGGTAACTATTTCAACTCACCCAAATATAACTGCGTTCCATTGCATGATGTTGTTTTCAGATGGTGCACCACTGACCCCCACGGGTGGGTCCTCTTGCAATCTAGAAATCCAGAGTGGTCATTTTCAGAGTTAACATAAAGGTCACCAAGGTCAAATTCTACTGAACCTATTCTGAAAGACTGGCTAGATTGACTTTCTTGTTATCGATGGAGCCAGAATGAACCACAACTTAAATGAATCAACCAGGTTAATAAACTTATTAATAGTACAAGTGATCTCTAAGTCCAAAGGGCTAAGAGATCATCCCTCTTCAAACCACAAGATTTAAGATGTGGTCTCTTGAAGACCCATGTTTCCAGACTGCACTCTTAACCCACTGAAGAGTTATAATCTTAGCAGTAAAAAATATGGCTAGACAACCAGCAACTTGTGCTGGGTGGTGATGGCATATGCCTTAGAAAACTATCACTCAGGAGGCAGAGGCAGGTGGATATCTTGTGAGTTGGAGGCCAGCCTGGCCTACATAGTGGGTTCTAGGACAGTCAGAGCTACATAGAGAAACCCTGTCTTGAAAAACAAAAACAAACAAACAAAAAAACAAAGAAAAAGGGAGAACCTGCAAATTTCCTACCTCAACCATGCAAGGATCACCAGTCCTAACCACAGACACTGCACAACACAGAATTGTAGTCAATCTCTGTATACTCTAAATGACTAAAAACCACATTCAATTTAACTAGAAAGCAAGTTTTATTTCGTGCCCTGTGCTTCAGACAGTGGCTTTCTAAAGTAGCCGGAAGCTCCTGCTAGTTTTCCAAGCAGCCAATTTTAAAAGCTGTTCAAAGGCCAAATCTACCTCAGACCAGGACTTCACAGAGCTTCCAACAGACGTCATCATCAAATTCTTGTAACCTGAAGATCCTTGGAAAACTACCAACTTAAAATCAAATAAAAGAATTGCAAAAAAACGAGCAAGAGATAACAATGGATATAACTGGGAAGTTTTATTTGCGTTTCAGTCATGGAGCTAATCAAATAAGGTGACTTCAAGCCCTGGGTGACTTTTGCACCAAAAAAGGGCATCCTTTCCTGTCAGATTAAAAAACAAAAACAAAACCTCTACCTCTCCCTCTCACACACACACACACACACACACACACACACACACACACACACACACACACACACAAATGAAATATGTTATTTTCAGATGGTAGGACACTTGGCAATCAAGTCCACATAAAAAGTGTACTGTTTGGTCACTCTCAAGCAGATTAGGCCGCTGATAGGGTTTACAGGAAGTACTACTTACTGCTTGACTCCCCACTTTTAAGTGGCCAAAAGCATCAACAAATGAATTAAATAATGTCTAGGGTCCAAGACAATGGCTTCTAAATGCTTCACACAGGGCTCTATAATGGCGAAGTTAAGAGGTTACTTCCTGAGCGGCAAATCTAAGTTTCTATATTACAGATTTGTCTCAATCACGGCAAGTCTGCCCCCAAAAGAAAACAAGACTATCTGGACGCTGGACTTCAGGTAGTTTCTGCACTTGTACGTTTCCAAAGAAAGACAAACAATTGGAAGAGGGAAAAGGTCATTTTCTTCCTCCAAGCCCCGTATTTCCCAACAAACCACTATTTTCCAAAAGAACGCCCAGGTGGAGTATCAGATTAGCATCAGGCTGACGGAAGGCATTTTTCCAGGCTAGGGAGGCTATAGATAGGCTTTTATTCGGCAGCCAGATCTCAGTTCCAGAAGGCATTGGCAGCACGAGTGACCATCTCCTGGCCCAGGTTTCCCGAGCCAGTTCTCAAGGTCCTTCCAGGTGGGCGGGGGCAGAATCGGGTTTCGGGGGATGGGCTAACCACCTCCGGCCCTCGCGCAGCAGACCCCACCCTCATCACTGCAGAAAGGGAAGGGACATGGGGCAATATTCACCCTAACCCCAATCCAAACGGGAGGCCGCGGGGCGCTCTAACAAAGCTGGACTGGTCTGCCAAGCGAAGCCCCAGCCTCAAGCGGAGCTCACTCGCACCGGCTGGGGAGGGGACGCCGCAGGGCACAGAGGCAGGAGATGAGGCGGCGACAGCTGGCCTAGGTGGGCCTTGGGGACACCTAGGCCCAGCGATGGCCTTCTTACTTCTTTGGGGGAAGGGCAGGGGGCAGTAGTACCAACCATCTTTACTCAAAAGGAGGTACCAGGCGAGGGAGGAGTGGGAGCCGCCGGTAAACCGGGACTGCCGCGGATGCCGGAGGCCCACAGTCCACCCCCTCAGGGTCAACAGGGGAATAGGTCCCGGATCCCCGCCCTGCAGTCCTACGGATTCGGGAAGGAGCCGTCATATTGGACTAAGGCGAGGGCCCTTACCGCTTGAAATCCCGCATGAGCCTCCTACGGGCCGGGGTCGACATGCTCCGCAGCTGCCCCGCGGTCAGTCTGAAAGAAAAGAGTCCCGTTCGGCCCCCCCACCCCCCGGCGCAGCGGCCGAATCACTGTGGGTCGCCGCCGCCGCCGAGACTGCACAAACAACCCTGCAATGACGTCTCCCTCCGCCGCCTCCAGATCCCTCCGCCCTCCGCCAGTACCACCGCGGGAGGAGGGGGGAAGGGGCGGGGCGAGCGGGCGCGCGCGCGGCACCGGCCGGCGCAAGGGGCCGTCTTCCGGGCCGTCTTCCTGTGGGGAGCTGGGCAGACTCCGCTCCCTGCTCACGCTGGACACCGCAGGGTCAAGGCCGCTGGAGGCCACATGCTACCTCGACTCTCTCCCCCCGTTGCTAGTTTCAGGTTCGGCCGGACGGGGAGAGACGGACGCATCCGGAGCCTGAGATTTCAGGGAGAGGAGGTGGGATGACGTCAGGTCACGTGACCACTGGCGGCGTTGTCAACAATCCACCCCTGAGGGGGAGGGAGCGAAGTATCTAGAACCACGTGTTCCTGTGACGCCATTAGAACAGGTCACGTGACAGCGTCGACTCGCTCTTGGTTTGGGGTCTAAGGAGGCAGGTCGTTGAGTTTCTGGGCTTGACACCTCTAGTTATACCTTGTTCTTTTGGCCCCAAGTATAAGGACTTTGCCTAAGGAGACGTTGTGGAAGGAGCCGCTTGCGTTCTAAGTCTTTAAAACGGAACAAAAAAAAATCTGGATTTAATTCTGTTTCAAGTGACTTAGCAACTCTGGTACGTGGAGCAGGTACTGAAAGGGTCGCGTAGACTTACAATAAACAGCTTTGAATGCTAAGGTCGGCGCAGATGAGATGGGCTCTCGGTCACTGGGACCAGTAGCCTGTTGGTGCTAGTGGGATACGGAGATGAGACTGGAATAGCCCTTAAAGACTGCACAGAACTTTCCTTAGTTGGGATCTGAATCTGCCTGCGTTTGAGGCACAATGTGGAGGTGTGACTTTAGAGCATATCAATGGGCTGCTGGTCGTCAAAGAAACCTTCAAAAATGATTCAGATCGGGGAGAGATCGAGCAGACATGAGTGGGAGGTATTTCTTGAGTCTTAAGATAACTCATTATGGGTTTTGAAATAATTGCAAGGAGAGTGCAAAAGGACAGGAAGAACCCGGTCGTGCAGCAGTTCAAAAGCCTTGACCCTGCAGGCTTCTCCTTTTCCGAGTCACAGAATACCCACCCTCCGTTTCTAGTTCCAGTTTGCTACTCTACGGTACCGAACATTTTAGTAGACGCGGAATTCTTAGCTGTAGAAGGAGGAAAGGAATGAGAATCCACCGCTTCACTCCTGCCTATATTTCCATGAAACCAGGAACGGTTTACGTTTGCCACTGTCTTCAAACTCTGAATTTTCTCTTCATTTAAAGTAACCTTGAGAACCCGATGACTTGGTGCATTCTGCTAATCCCACCGTTCAGGTAGTGGAAAGGATCAGGAGTTTAAAGGTAGCCTCAGTGACAGTGGAATGGTGGCCACCCTGGGCAGCCTGAGGACGTCTCATCTTCCCCGCCCCCACCACCGTAAAGAAAGTAACCTTGAGGATTGTTAGGTAGGTCTAACTCCCCCTAGCCGCTGCTGTGCACTCACAATGCGACTAAGTTAAAGGTTAAGTGTTCTTTTCTCCTTTTTGAGGTGTGCGATAGAACCCCAGGGCCTTACACGGCCCTTTAAATATTTATTGAGCCGGGTATGACATGCTGAGCACAACCTCAGCATGATAGAGGTGGTGGCAGGAGGATTGCAAATCCCGTGCCACATTGAACTGCATGGAGAGAAACTGTCTCTGGGAAAAACAGTGAGACAGTCTCCTTGAGTTCCCTAGGCTGGCCTGCAGCCCCCTTTGAGTAGCTAGCATGGGTAACAAGTGCCTTGCCTTTTTAAAATTATTAATTTGCCATCCAGCCATACCAATCCTGCTCTTGTACATGGTTAAGAAGGAAGGCAAACGTGTGGGATTCTATGCAGTGAAATTCTTGAGACTCTTATTTCTTAAAAAAAAAAGCAACAATCGCTTATCTAGTAATTTATAACTTCTCTAGTAATTTATAACTTAGAAATGTATTTTTCCAAGATGAATTTTTTTTTCCCCGAGACAGGGTTTCTCTGTGGCTTTGGAGGCTGTCCTGGAACTAGCTCTTATAGACCAGGCTGGTCTCGAACTCCCAGACATCCACCTGCCTCTGCCCCCCAAGTGTTGGGATTAAAGGCATGCACCACCACCGCCCGGCTAAGATGAAATATTTTGACAAATTCCATGTACTTCCTTTGTCTCAGAGTTGGTTCTCTTTCCACCAAGCAGACCCAAGGGATTGATACCAAGTTGTCAGGCTTCTTAGCTTTTTCCTACTGAGCTATCTATCTCGTTGACCTACATGTACTACTATTCCAGTTAAATCAGGATCTCTAGAAGTGGAGCCCTTTAAAAATCTTTACGGTTTATTTAAATGTACATTCCGAAGTGTCCTTGTATATCACTCAGTCCAGTGAATTGTTTGCTGTCCTAAAAAGTTTTGTGTTTCATATGTACTGAGAAAACTTTTTTTAAAGGACTGCTAGGGCCAGACGTGGTGACGCACACCTTTAAGCATGGCACTTAAAGCAGGCAGATGAGCTCTTGGGAGTTGAAGGCCAGCCTGGTCAACATGGTGAGTCCCAGGTTAGCCAGGGCTACAAAATAGACCCTGTCTCAAAGCAAAAAAGGATTACCAGTAGTTGGAAAACACGAAGGAATAGCTAGAGTTTTAAAGAATTGGTGTTAGAAATGAGTCAGGGGAGTAGCGAATGCTGAGTTTGTGGCTTAACACTGAGCTGTGCCCTTTGCCCAAGAACCATCTTGTCCCATGATTAAGGATCAATGTCGACTCTGAGGTCGAAATCAGGTGTAAGGAATATTAATATAGCGTAGGCAAACTGTAGTCACAAGGCTTCCTTGGATCAGTTGTCTCTACTGAAAATCAACCTCTTAGGACCGGGCACAAACAGGTGACCAGAAGTCACCTTGGCCACAAAACGCTTTCTTCCCGGCGTAGAATGAGCTCACGAGGGCGTCCAATCTGCGGCAGAAACCGCCTCCCCCATTCTGCAAGCACGCGAAACTCCTGCACCCCTTCCCCTTCCACCTAGCTTCCGCTTCATGTCACTTTCCCTTCCGGGTCGGGACCACAGCAATTTCCAATCTTGCGTACTGCGGTTCGAACGCGGCCAGGCCCCGCCCCCACTCCGTTGCCAGGGCACCGGGCCGCCCAGAGCCCGCGAGGTCGGCCAGGAAAGGAGGCGAGGCCTCCCTATAGCCGGCTGGGACTTAGTGGAGCCGGGCAGGCGGGACTACAGGATGGGCTGAGGCGGTGGCGGCTTTCAGGACGAGGTCGAGAGGCGACTCCGGTCGGGGCTGCTTAGACTGTGGGTTTGAGGGGAGGGTGGGTCGCGTGGGTGACTGCAGTACCAAAGTGGGTGTTCCCACGCTTTGTGGACCTCAAAGGATTCGCAGTTTGTTAGTGGGACTTTTTAACCTGGCTTCCGTTGTCGTTGGTGTTTTCTGAAAGACAACTCATATTCTAAGTCCCGTATTCTATAAAGATTTCTGAATTAAGTGTGAACCAGACCTCCCTTTAATTTCTCAGTCCCAAAATGCCAGATAAATGCAGGTCACCCCTGTGTTCTGGTCAAAGTTGGAGCTTCTCTTAACAACCTAAGAGTTCCCATGAACAGGCTGTGCTGTAGCCAGTTTTCCCAGTTTTTGTTCTTCTATTTGAATACGTTATCCATCTTGAAAATGTAAAGTGTGAACTTTTAACATTTTCTTTATTTCTGTGAAGCAGAAGCCAGCCTTGAAAATGGAGATGTATGAAACTCTTGGAAAAGTGGGAGAGGGAAGTTATGGAACGGTCATGAAATGCAAACATAAGGATACTGGGCGGATAGTGGCCATTAAGATATTCTATGAGAAACCAGAAAAATCTGTCAACAAAATTGCAACGAGAGAAATAAAGTTTCTAAAGGTTTGTTTCTTTTGCTTTTTATTATATATATATATATATATATATTTTTTTTTTTCCCATTGGGTCTCATCTTGCTATGAAACCCAAGCTGGCCTAGAACACTTAATTTTTCCAGTGCCGAGATTTACAGGCTACATCACAACACCAGGCAGCTTTTGCCCTGATTGTGTAAGTCAAGAGAGAAATTGGGTCTTGTTTGTTTGTTTGTTTGTTTATTTTTCAAGACAGGGTTTCACTGTGTAGTTTTGGATCCTGTCCTAGAACTCACTCTTTAGACCAGACTGGCCTCGAACTCACAGAGATCCACCTGCCTTTGTCTCTGCCTCCCGAGTGCTGCAATTAAAGGAGAAATTGTTATAGAATAAAAATAAAATGTATGAAAGAACATTTCCATTAACAGATATACTAAGACCTGCATAGAGGAATCCTCATTGTCTACAGATTGTAATTTTTTTAGTGATAAATGATCTATGTGCTTCTGTATAACAGAATTATAATATTTCGAAGACATTCAAAACTATTCAACTATAATACTTAAAGAGATCCGCTTTGTACAAGGGATTGTGGAAGAAGGTAAGACTAGAAAGAAGTAAAAATTTGTTCCTTAATGACTTATAACCAGGCAGGAGGGTACATAAAAATAATCCTGAGTAAGAGTGACTCTTACTCTGTGGTTAAGAGCACTTATTGCTTGTGGAGGACTAGAGCAATTTCCAGAACCCACAGGAAGAGGCTCAAACTGCCTGGGGCTCCAGCTCTTTCTGGCCTCCAGGGATACCTGCAGGCTTGTATGCATAATCACATACCCACACGGTTTTTTGTTTTGTTTTAATGGTTAATATTAAGTACCACAAAATTCTTTTTGGCAGGGTAGGTTTCTTGCAGAAAATGTGGTATGTTCTTGGCCTTGAAGGATGTGTAGCATTTGGGTAAAGTAGAGCTATTAATGAGTTCCAGGTTAGGGGGAGTGGGAACAGCATATACTCAGAAAGACTAAAACAGACAGAGCAAGAGTGAAAAGGAAAAGAACAGATACTTGTCTATGATTTTCTTGTATAGAATTAGAAAATTGGAAGTTTATTTAAAAATGTTTTAGACTAGGAAGTCAAAACTTGGTTTGGGGGCTTGATTTGTAGTAGTTCGGTTGGCAGATTGCTAGCCAGTCTTTCATGAGGCCCTGGGTTTGGTCCCCAGAACCACGTAAAACTGATTGTATGCCATCCTGTTGCCATCCTCTGTTATATTTTGAGTTCTAAGCCAGCTTGGGATACATGACATCCTGTCTCAAAAGCACAAACCTGATTTTTTTAAGAGATGGAGAGTGAAGATTTAAGTTAATTGTAAAGAATTAATCTGTTAAGTATTAATCTAGCAGTGTTCTGTGGAGTGTATTAGAAGACTGAAACCTCAAGATGTCTGATGAGAATTTAATTCAGGAATCCTACTAATATCGTGAGGCCTTTTTAAAGAATTCAGCAGTATAAATGACATAGGGAAAGGAGCTGGAGATGTCCTTGAAGTCCAGAGAATGCTGCAGTTGGTGTAAGTTGGAAAAAAATTTGAGAACTAGTTCAGTTTTGGAAAAGTGGACCTAGAGATGACAGGAATATTTAAATAAAGACTATTAGGCTTCTATAAACAGTATCAAAAGAGATCATGTGTGATAGATAGGTTTACTTGGGCAAAGAACTGAGGAGGTGGATAGTGCACATTCCTTGGGAGACCAGGTCCAAAACTGGAGACTGAAACTGAAAACAATGCCTCCAAATACAGATGTTCTATTTTGCTGAAATCTAGGTGCTTTGAGGGTTCTCACCTTGACAGTGGAGTCCAGATACTTTATATGTGATGAAGAGTACAGCTATTCATGCCTATTTTTATTTGGTACAAAAGAAGCATTTTCTTTCCATTTCTTCCTTCCTTTTTTTTTTTTTTTCTTCAAGACAGGGTTTCTCTGTATAGCCCCGGCTGTCCTGGAACTCATTCTGTAGACCAGGCTGGCTTCAAACTCAGAAATCTGCTCACCTCTGCTTCATGATTGCTGGGATCAAAGGTGTGCACCAACACTGCACTGTTTTTTCTTTCTTTTTATCTGTATTATATATATAAATCAGTTTTCTTCTAAAAAGAATACTATGCTAACATCTGGGGACAGTTGAAACTGTTCTATTTGTAGACTTATGAAGGAAAATTAAAAGCTAGTAAAGACATGATGATTTTTTTGAGACACCAGTCCCTGCCTGATGAAATGAAACAACACTGTCAAGTAATTTGTGCTCTTTTTTTTTTTTTTTTTAAGATTTATTTATTATGTATACAGTGTTCTGCCTGCTTAGATGCCTGTAGGCCAGAAGAGGGCACCAGATCTCATTACAGATGGTTGTGAGCCACCATGTGGTTGCTGGGAATTGAACTCAGTATCTATGGAAGAACAGTCAGTGCTCTTAACCACTGAGCCATCTCTCCAGCCCTAATTTGTGCACCTTAAGTGAGAAATCAAATTAGGAAATAATGTCTTTGATCTTCTGCACCTTCTGCTTCCACCTCCCTAGTGCTGAGATTACATATAACACCATGCCTGGGTTGTGTCCCCCCCCCCCCCATTTTTAGATTACATTTTACCATTTATTTTTTGTGTGTGTGTGTGCATGCGTGTGCGTGTGCGTGTGCGTGTGTGTGTGTGTGTGTGTGTGTGTGTGTGTGTGTGTGTGTGTGTGCATGCACATCGACAGCACACATGTAGAGGACACAGGGTAACTTGCAGAAATTGGAAGGTTCTCAAGGATTGAACTCAGGTTGTCAGGCTTGACAGCAAGTGCCTTTACCCTTTGAACCATCTAGCTCTCAGTTTTATGTGGTGCTAGGGATCAGTGCTTTGTATATGCTAAACAGCACTCCACCAACTAAGCACCAGCTCCAGTCCTGTTTAATAATCTTACAAAACTAACCAGTAGTGACCATGGAGATGAACTTGAAAACATGTTTTGTTGCTATAACTATAGGCAAAAAACTTCGTATTTGAGACATGGTTTCACTATTTATCCCTGGATATTTTAGAATTTGCTGTGTTGCCAGCCAGTGGTGGCACATGCCTTTAATCTCAGCACTCAGACAGGCGGATCTCTGTGAGTTTGAGACCAGCCTGGTCTACAAGAGCTAGTTACAGGACAGCCTCCAAAGCCACAGAGAAAACCTGCTTCGAAAACCAAAAAAAAAAAAAAAAAAAAAAAAAGGATTTGTTATGTTGACCAGGCTGGCCTCAAACTCACTGATCTTCCTGTATCTGCCTACTGAATGCTGTGTGGTACCATCTGGTATATGCAAATTATTTTAAGACACTATTTCTTTTGTTGTTTGTTTTTTAAGACAGGGTCTCACTGTATAGTCCTAGCTGCCCTGGAACTTCCTTTGTAGAACAGACTAGCCTCTAACTTAGATCTGCCAACCTCTGCCTAATGAATGTTAGAATTAAAGGCCTATGACACCATTAATAAGACAACTTAAACTACTCTTACTGACTTAGTATGGGATGTCCCAGCTGCTTCCCTCTCTCCCTGCCTTTCTTCTTTTAATACAATTTTTTGTTTGTTTTTGTTTTTCAAGACAAGGTTTCACTGTTTAATAGCCCTGACTGTCCTGGAACTCACTCTGTAGACCACACTGACTTTGAATTCACAGAGATTCACCTGCCTCTGCCTTCTGAGTGCTGGTATTAAAGGCGTGCACCATCACCACCCAGCTAAAATGTTTTTTGACTTAAAGATTTTCATTTTATGTGTATGGGTGTTTTACCTGTATGTGTTTACACCATGTTGACGCAGTGCCCACAGAGGCCAGAAGAGGGTGTCATATTACCTGGAACTGGAGTTACAGAGCTGTGAGTGAGGGTTCAGGACCAGAGCCTTAGGGGCTGGAGAGTTGACTCAGCTGTTAGAGTAATGTTGCTCTTCCAGAGGACCTGGCTTCTATTCCTAGAAGCCACGTGGTGGGATTTGATTTTCTCTTCTGTCCTCCCTGGATACCAGGCATGCATCTGGTGTACAGAAATTTATGAAAGTAAACTCATACACATAAAATAGTAAAATAAATCTAAAAGAACTAGAGGCCGGGCGTTGGTGGTGCACACCTTTAATCCCAGCACTCGAGAGGCAGAGGCAGGTGGATCTCTGTGAGTTCGAGGCCAGCCTGGTCTACAGAATGAGTTCCAGGACAGGCTCCAAAGCTGCACAGAGAAACTCTTGTCTTGGGAAAAAAACAAAAACACCAAAAAACAAAAAAGGACTAGAGTCCTCTGGAAGTTCTTTTAAATTGCTATTTCATTCTTCCAGATCCCTTTTAAACAAAATTTTATTGCATAGTCCAGACTAGCCTGGAACTCATTGTATAGCTCAAGCTGAACTCAAACTCTTCCTCATTGTGCTTCAGCTTTTGGAGTCCTGGGAGTACAGTTTAGCATAATCTAATAAGAGGATTCTTGCATTTGTTAATAGTCTTAACCTGAAATGATTGCCCAAATAATTCAACTTTAGCTAAATTTTTATAGTAGAATCTGATTAAATTACCGACAGAGTAGTTAGAATAGCTGTGGAAAGGTTGTCTAGTAATAGAAAAAAAAAGTTAAATACATTAAAAAAGAAGTCCCCTACTGTTTTTGTTAGCTCCTTACTACCTTCACTATTTTGCCTTTAAAATAAAGACTAAGGGCTGGAGAGATGGATCAGCTGTTAAGAGCATTTATTCTTGAAGAGGACTTGGATTCCCAGCACCCAGATGGTGGCTCCCAGCCATCTGTAACTCCAGTTCCAGGGGTGAGCACAGGCTTGCTCATGTGTACAGACAGAAAGCCAGTGGTTTTCCCTAGATGGGCCATTCATGTGGTGTTGGAAGGCCCTCACCTTTTAATTCACTGTCCTTTCCCTGCTATAGCACCACACCAGGGTGTCTTGCTAAACAGAGAAGTTGAGAGCAAAAATAGGAAAGGAATCTGGGCATTGTATTTTGGCAAAATTTCCTACCAGTCATGTTTCAAGGATTTTAATCTCTGTTAGTCACAGGAAAGTAGAAAACTTGGCATTGGGCCACTAGAATAAAAGCATTTTTAAAAAACTTTAGTTTGCTAGTGAATCTAATAATGAAAATATTCTCATTTTTATCCAAATTTACCAATATTTTTGTTAATTTAAAAATGGTTAAATATTTCAGAATTGATTGTGGTAAGGACAATGGGTTGGAAAAATAGAATAAGCAACTTATAATATTAAGCTTCATTTGTTTCCTATGTTGATACATGGCGATTATTTAAAAGCATTTCTTTGGTGTATGTGTTTATGTGACGTGCTCCTGTACCTGGATGTCAGAGGTCATGTTGGGTGTTTGCCTCTTATCACTCTTACCTGTTTTTGAAACTGGATGTGTCATTGAATGTGAAGCCATCAGTTGAGATAGGAATGTTTTTTTTTTGTTTTGTTTTGTTTTGTTTTGTTTTTCAAGACAGGGTTTCTCTGTGTAGCTTTGGAGCCTATCCTGGCACTCGCTCTGGAGAACAGGCTGGTCTCTCACTCACGGCGATCCACCTGCCTCTGCCTCCCGAGTATTGGGATTAAAGGTGTGCGTCACCAACGCCCGGCTCCATCCACCCATCTTAACCTCACTCAGTGCTATTTACTGGCGCCCACTGCTATATCTGGCTTATCTGTGGTTGCTGAGGATTGAACTCAGGTTCTCGTGTGTATACCAAGCACTTATTTTCCCAATTCCTGTAAATTATTTTCAACCATGGTTGATATGAGTACAAAAAGGATTTTTGTTCTGTTTTTAAAATTCCTTATTTAATTTTTGTTTGTATGAAATGAAGGTCTCACTGTGTTGCCCAGGCTGGCCTTAGATTTATCTTCCTGACTCAGCCTCCCAAATAGCTGAGGCAAAGAGTGTTTTGTTGTTTAGTAGGATAGTCAGTGAATAAAAATACCTTAAATATTTGCATATTTATGTTGTTTCTATGGTTACAAATTATTTCACATATTTGAAGGTTTTTAAAACATATTTTTTGTATTCTTTTGGTTATGAAATGAATTAATAAATGACCCCTAGAACTTATGGTTTATTCTCTGTTTTATTTTTTTGGATTTTTCGAGTCAGGATTTCTCTGTGTAACTTTGTAGATCAGGCTGGCCTCGAACTCACAGAGATCTGCCTACCTCTGCCTCCTGAATGTTGGGACTAAAGGTGTATGTCACAACCACCTGGCTTTATTCTCTACAGTTTAAGGCAAAATTAGAGAGTAAGTTGTGTAAATTTATAGCACATGCTTAATGATGTTGAAATCTATGCTTGGGCTGGAGAGGTGGCTCAGTGGTTAAGAGCACTTGCTCTTGCAGAAGACCCAGGTTTGCTTCCCAGCATCCACATGGTGCTTCACAGCCATCCTTAACTCCAGTTTCAGGGAACCCGAAGTCATCCTCTTCTGACCTCTGGGTGCCAGGCATGCACAACACTCATACATAAATGTTTTAAAATCGAAAATTCATGCTCATTGGAAAACATAAGGACCTTAGGGGTTAGATATATTCAGCTCAGCATGTGAGAAGACCCCAAGTCCAGTTTCCAGAAAACAACTGCAAATTGAATATGGTGACTTATATCTTTAATCCCAGTGTCCAGCACTCCAGAAGCTGAGGCAGAAAGGCTGTGAGTTCTGGTCTAGCCTGGGATACATAGCAATACCTTGTCTCTGAAAATCAAAGTAAGAAAACAACTAAAAAATAACACACATAAAACAAGATCCATTTTATTTTATTGATTGATTTTTGTTTGTTTGTTTTGAGGCCAGGTCTGTCTCTGTAGCTCTGCCTACCCAGGAACTCCCTATGTAGACTAGGCTGGTATTGAACTCAGAGATTGATCTAACTCTGTCTTCCAAAGTGCTGGCATTAAAGGCTGATGCCACCATGCGTGGCCCATGAAGTCCTTTTAAATTTCATGTGTTAAGTACAAACCAAATTAAAAGGTAGCAATAATATTTCTCATTACGTTGTGGCATATTAGTCCTAAATTATTTTAATAACCAATCAGATGCCAACATGTCTCCCCTTTCTCTACAGAGAGCAAGAAATCGCTTACAGTAATTTTTATACATTAAGAATGTTCCAGATCACTTGAAACATTTCTATTGAAAGAATCTGAAACTGTTTGTTTCCTTTCAAAATTATATAGGTGTTTTATTATTGTACTGAATGAACAATTTTTTTAAAAACTCTTGTTTCTTTTGTTAATAGCAATTTCGTCATGAAAACCTGGTCAATCTGATTGAAGTTTTTAGACAAAAAAAGAAAATTCATTTGGTATTTGAATTTATTGACCACACAGTCTTAGATGAGTTACAGCATTACTGTCATGGACTAGAGAGTAAGCGACTGAGAAAGTACCTGTTCCAGATTCTCCGAGCAATTGAGTATCTTCACAATAATAATGTAAGTGCTTCAGAGTGAGCCCCGCTGGCACGGGTATGACTCACCAGAGCCATTTGAATAGTTCTATTTTTATGAAGGTGGTTAAGATATTTCTGTGTATAATACTAATAAGCTTCCTGAAAATGAGAAGGGGGATATTGCCTTTTAGTTTATTTGCAGAACCCCAAAGCATTTATTTATTGAGTATTTAGTAATTGTAATGATAAGATAGACTGAGTTTGAGATACTGTTAGTTTTCTGTTAGCTGTGACCAAAACAACTGAGAATAACTTAAAGGGAGGAAATGTTGTTTTGCCTCATGATTTCAGAGTTTTCAGCTCATAATTCTCTTCTAGCATCATGGCTGTAGGAGCATAGAACAGTGTGCTTATCTCATAGTAGACAAGGAACAGAAAGAGAAAGGGTCCCAGACAAGGTGTATTCCCTCAAGGATATGCCCTGGTGACCCACTTCTTCTAGCTAGACATCCTCCTGAAGTTAACTGAGCCACCTCCAACAGCAGCAGCAGTGGGGGATATACCCTTCAACGAGCCTTTTTGAAGGAGATACTTCACATCCAATCAGTGGCAGATGCTAAAAGCAGTATCAATGATTTGGTTTAAAGGAATCACCATTGAACTGAAGAACATCTCTGAGAAAATGCATCAAAATGCTGAAAGTCAGAGCTGTGCTTTCTTGGAAGATTCCTTTAAATGAAGGGGGGTTGGGGATCAGGGGCAGATATTAGGTAAGGCAGAGGCAGATGGATCTTTGAGTTCGAGGCTAGCTTGGTTTACAGAATAAGTTCCAGGATAGCCAGGGCTGCACAAAGAAACGTCTTGAAAAACCAAAAAGAACAAGTAAAATGTAATACCAAATATGCTGTAGATAGAATGTGCCCTACCCCACCCCCCACTCTCAGCAAATTGAAAGTGTAATGCATGGATGGTGTCTGCAGGGAGTGTGGGCCAAACAAACAGCAAAAGTTTGAGGATGAGGCAAAGTAAGTTGGATTGAAATGTAGCTAGGAATTCATTAGAGGAGAGAAATGTCCACAGGCTGCTACTGTAAGATGGAAGTCAACCTGAGCAGGGAACTTAAGAGAGTGGCAGTAAGTCAGGGAGGAGAAGACATGATTGCACAGTTGCCCTGGGCAGATTTTTCCAGAGCACATGTGCACACACATTGCACACAAAATAATTGAAAATCTATAAACATTTTAAAAGAAAAGTCATGAAGGACAGTGATGCTCTCCTTTAATCCCTGTGTTCCAAAAGCAGAGGCAGGCAGACCTCAGCCTCGTCTATATAGTGAGTTTCAGGACAGCCAGCACTTAAGTGAGACCCTGACTCAGAAAGCAAAAGAATGTCATAAGACCCACTATTTTATACAAGTACTTTATGCTAACAAAAAGGATAATAAAAAGTAAACTGATTTAAAGGCTGTTCAGCAAGTACAGTGTTGGCTTCTTAGAAACACATCTACCGAGTTACTGAGTGAGTGCTCTGTTTCCTGACACATTTTTTATACATGCCCCTAAGTTTTTGTTGAAAACAGGATATTTAAAATAATGTAGCAATTACAGAAATCAGAGTTTTCCATCCGTCTCTGGGCTTATCTACCCACCCTAAACATAAGTAGGTGTGGCTAAGTAGGTGTGGCTGGTCTGGAACTCATGATGATCAGGTGGCCTGTCACTTGCTGAAGTTCTACCAGAAACCAAAATGATACTGTCACTGTGGAAAACATCTTGGCAGTTCCTTCCTTCCTTCCTTCCTTCCTTCCTTCCTTCCTTCCTTCCTTCCTCCCTCCCTCCCTCCCTCCCTCCCTCCCTTCCTTCCTTCCTTCCTCTTTTCCTTCCTTCCTTCTTCCTTCCCTCCCTCCTTCCTTCCTTCCTTTCTTCCTTTTTGGTTTTGTGAGATGGTTTCTCTGAAACTTGCTTTGTAGATCAGACTGGCTTCGAACTTGTAGAGAGTTACGTGCCTCTGCCTCCTGAGTGCTGAGTGTTGGCATTCACCAACACTGCCCAGTGATAGTTTCTTTAAAATAACAACCACCAGCCGGGCGTTGGTGGCGCACGCCTTTAATCCCAGCACTCGGGAGGCAGAGGCAGGTGGAACTCTGTGAATTCGAGACCAGCCTGGTCTACAAGAGCTAGTTCCAGCACAGTCTCCAAAGCCACAGAGAAACCCTGTCTTGAAAAACCAAATAAAATAAATAAATAAATAAATAAATAAATAAATAAATAAATAAATAAAATAAAACAAAGCTGTTGACAGCAGTATTATTCATAAAGCCTGAACTAGTAACAAGCTCAAAGTCCACCGGCAGGTGTATGCTTCTTAGAAACACATCCACAGTATCCACAGTATCCATACTGTATCCACAGTACAGAGCAGCACTCAGATCTAAACATCTGTCCTGCAGTCCTGCCTATCCCTCTCCTGCTAAATATTGGCTGTTCAGCTTTTTATTAGATCAGTCAGGTGCCGTAGACAGGCAAGGTGAAACAGCAACACATCTAGTTCAAGTAATATTCCACAACAGATTTATACTTGCAGTGTCTGTTTTAGCTTCATTTCATTTGGCAATGATGGATGGAGAATATGTAACTATTAAACCCATGATTAGGAAATGTCTTCACTGTCTTTGCTGTGAGATGGACTTTTCTCTTAATAGTTTTTGATTCTATGTAAAAGGAAACCATTTTAATATATCAAATTTTCTGTTTCTTTTTAGATTATCCATCGAGATATAAAGCCTGAAAATATTTTAGTCTCCCAGTCAGGAATTACTAAGCTTTGTGATTTTGGGTTTGCAAGGACACTAGCGGCTCCTGGGGATGTCTACACAGATTACGTGGCCACTCGCTGGTACAGAGCTCCGGAACTGGTGTTAAAAGACACCTCTTATGGAAAGTATGTATACTTCTCCCTGGTGTGTCAGTTTTCTTCTGCTACTGACACTCTGCTGTCTGTGTCTGGCTTTAGTCAAAGAAGAGGGACACCTTTACAGGTACCCAGAAGATTCTGTGGGCACCTGTGCTACTGGCAGCAGTGTCTGTGCTTACACTAGAGTGTTGAATGGCTGCAACTGCTGGAGGCCTATGCACATGTTCTTTCACTGTATCCAGGCTTGCTTTAATCTGTGCCACACCTCTGGCAGTGCTGTCTTCCCTCTGTTGATGTTCTGCAATAGTTAAAAAATATATATTTATTAATGGGGTGAGGCCCCTGGCATGAATGTGGGCATCAGAGGACAACTTTCAGGAATCAGTTCTTTCCAACTATGTGGGTGTCTGGGATCAAGCTCAGGTTGTCAGACCCAATGGCAGGTACCTTTGCCTGCTGAGCCTCCAAAGACTCTTCAATCATTTACTATAATTCTGTATTAAAATAGTATCTTGGAAAAAGGGACGCCTTCCTTATAAAGACAGAAAGTAATGTTTTTTTAAAAATTGTCCTGTACCAGATGGCTCAAAAAAAGCACATTCTCATAATTAATGAATATCCTACAGTGGAAATTTGTGACTAATACCACTTAAACATTGTCCGTTGGGGCTGGAGAGATGGATCAGCAGTTAAGAGCACTGGCTATTCTTCCAGAGGTCCTGAGTTCGATTCCCAGCAACTACAAGGTTGCTCACAACCATATGTAATGAGATCTGGTGCCTTCTTCTGGCCTGAAGGCATGCATGCAGGCAGAACACTATACATAATAAATAAATTTTTTTAAAAAAAATATTATCACTCCCCACCTTCCTGGTTTTGAGACAGGGCCTCACTGTGTATCCTTGGCTGGCCTGGCACTCAATCTGTAGACCAAGCTGGCCTCAAAACCACAGATATCTGCCTGTTTCTGCTTTCCTAGTACTGGGATTAAAGGCATGCAACATCACTTGTGGCTTTCCCCCTTTTGGGGTGGTAGTAATCAAATAACATAATGGCATATATTGCAACATTTTCTTGCATGAACACTTTACTCATGTTCATCTACCCTTAGTTTCTCTTCTTTTTCCCCACTTCTGTTGGCAGACATTCTTACTTTTCAGCTGAGATCTGATATAAATTTTTTTAGACTAGTTATCTTACATATTTGTGCCTGACAAAGTAATTTACTCTGTTTTTTTTTTCAGACCAGTGGATATCTGGGCTTTGGGCTGTATGATCATTGAGATGGCCACTGGCAATCCCTACCTTCCTAGCACTTCAGATTTGGATTTGCTCCACAAGATTGTTTTAAAAGTAGGTAGGTATTACTGCAATACTCTGTTATGTGTCTAAGTAACTGCTTCCAGATCAGTTATGCTTGATGCCCATGTTTAGGGAATGAATACTAAGGAAGTGCCTTGTGAGACAGGTGATGGCAGTTGGGTTTCCATGCTGACAAACAAGGCAGAAACTTGTTGTGACAAATAATATTTTCTTTGGAGAAACTTAAAGCCACATGTTAATCATTGCTGCTAAGAAAAGTAGTACAATAGTGGTATACTTCACTGAGTTAAATCTCCAACCCCATTACTACAACTTTTCTAAAAGTTGTGCTGTTCTAGAATTGAAAGTTGGCCTCTCCAAATATTTGCTCTTCTAAACAAGAGCTTTTCAATAATAAAGTTGAGTCAGATGCTTTTTAAAAGTATTGGAGATAGAAAATCAATTATTTGCTAATAAATTACTCTCTTTTTTACTAAGATGGATATGTTTTAATGGTGTATATGTGTGTGTGTCTGTGTGTGGGTGTGTGCATTTAAGTTCTGGAGCCCAGAGACCAGAGGTATCCAATCCCCTGGAGCTGGAGTTACAGCAGTCAACTGTAAGCCACCAGGCGTGGGTGCTGGGAACCAAATTTGGGTCCTGTGGAAGAGCAGAGTGACCTTAACTCCTGAGCCATCTCTTCCAGTCCCCTTCAATCATCTTCTTTTTCAACAACCACCACAAACCCACAGTAAAAAACCATGTAACTAAATAATTTATTCAATAATAATAGTTGATGAAAAGTAAAAATTTAAGAGTATAGAGGCTGGAGAGATGGCTCAGGGGTTAAAAACACTGACTGTTCTTCCAGAGGTTCTGAGTTCAATTCCCAGCAATCGCATGGTGGCTCACAACCATCTGTAATGTGATTTGGTGCCCTCTTCTGGCACGCACTGTATACATGATAGATAGATAAATCTTAAAAAAAAAAAAAAAAGAGTATACTTGATAGGAGTTTAATTATCTTGTAATCTGTTTTAACTCATGTCTTAGATGTTTTTCCTGTTGTTCTAATAAAATATCTGATAAAGCAGTTTAAGGGCCATCAGGTTTATTTTGGCTCATGGCCCCAGGTTACAGTCCATCTTGGAGCAGAAGTCATGGCAGGAACTTGAGGACCTGAATTACATCACATCCACAATCAGGAACAGAGAATAACAAATACATTCATGTTGCTTGGCTCCCTTCCTCCTGGACCCAGCCAGGGAGTTACCATCCACAGGAGTGGGCCAATTAATGCAATCAAGATAACTCCCTAGGGTAAGCCCTGAGGTTTCCAGGTGGTTGACAATTAACACTGATCACCATAACTACCTAAATATTTTGGTTGTTAGTTTTGCACATGGTATTTCAGTCTGAAGGAGGAGCTTGAGGAGCCCCAAGTGTGCTGGGGAAACTCTTCATAAACACATAATTGCAGGTTCTGATGAAAAAGGTACTGTGAACAGTCATTAAAGTAGTAAAACCTGGATTAACATTGATTAAAGATGATTTAAGATTAATAAAAGTCAGACAGAGTCTTAAAGCATCCACTTTATGTGCCTTTTTAAAGTCCTGTTATGAGACTGTGTTAGAAGAGAGCCTGGAGGTGATGACATTAACCCTGTCATCTTACAGAGGGAACCAAGCCATAAATGATGAGATTTGCTCCACGACACATTATTGGTGGTGGGGAAAGGTGCCAGAGCCTAGTCTCCATTAGTGTTCACAGTTCTTTGCACATGGGGCTGCTGGTGGTCTTTCTTCTAGTCCAGTGGTTGTCAGCCTTCTAATGGTTCGACCCTTTAATACAGTTCCTCATGTTGTAGTAACCCCCAACCATAAAATTACTTCTTTGCTACTTCATAACTGTAATTTCACTACTGTTAGGAATTGTAATGTGAATATCTGTGTTTTCTAATAATTTTAGGCTACCTCTGTGAAGTGGTCCTTCAACAATGCCAAGGGGTCATCTCTCAAGTTGAGAACCACTTTTCTATACACTACTTTGGTTTCTGAATTACTTTACTGTGTTTTTTGTTTGCTCTGTACAACAGGCTGGCCTTGAACTTAAAGATCTTTCTGACTCTGCCTGCTGAGTGCTGGGATTAAAGTTGTATGCTACCACCACCTGGCTTTATTGTTTTAGCTGTTTTGCGTAAGGTTTCAGTTTGTAAGGCTGGTGGACACTTGACAGTTAAACCTTAAAGATACAAGTAGAGAAACATGTCAAAATTAAGTACTTTTGCTGGTAATTGCATATGTCTTAGAGTTTGGGGGGTAAAAGAACCATATGGTTTTATGTATTTTGCTGCCTGTCAGCAGCTTACTGGAGGAAACCTCAATCTTTAAAATTTATTTAATTTTTTTACAGAATTGGAGATTGAACCTAGGCTTCACACTTGCTAGATAAGCACTCTACTGCAGAGCTGTGTCCCTAGCCCAGAACCTTTGTTTTTATGGCATAGGTTTTTTTTCTTTCAACTGTAAAGTAAAAACTGATGTTTTTCCTTTTCCTCACATTCATAACTGAGAGCAGTTTGGTGACTCAGACATTTCCTTCTCTTTGCAGGCAACCTGACCCCGCACCTGCACAATATCTTTTCCAAGAGTCCCATCTTTGCCGGGGTGGTTCTTCCTCAAGTTCAACACCCAAAAAATGCAAGAAAGAAATACCCAAAGCTCAACGGATTGCTGGCAGATATAGTTCATGTATGTTAAGACGTTAAGAATGACTAAGAATTTGCAGAAATCATAAAAACATGGAGTCTTTCTTCTCTCTGGTGTTAGAAATGGAGCACACAACTGGGCAAGCATTCTAGCCACACTCCCAGCAAGAGATTCCAGAAAGACTCCTAAAGTGATATTAACATGTTACGTATTACATAGAAATCAATAGAGAGAAATTTAAATTTAAGACACTGAGGGGTAAATTGGGAACATTTGAAGGACTTTCCATGTTTCCCACCACCTCGTTTGTCCTGTGCTACCCTAACTATCTACAGAGGCAATGGTTGGCAGTTACCATTTGAATGCTGAGGGTACACTAGCACCCAAATTCACACATTAGAGAAAATACAAACTTTTTCTTGGTTGTTGTCGAAACAGAGTTTCTCTGTAGCTTTGGAGCCTGTCCTGGAACTTGCTCTGTAAATCAGGCTGGCCTTGAATTCACAGAGATCCATCTGTCTCTGACTCCCAAGTGCTGGGATTAAAGGTATGCGCCACCACCACCCTGCAAGAAAACACAAACATTTTAAGAGGGGTGTGTGTGTGTGTGTGTGTTGGTTTGTGTGCTGTGTGTGTGTAGTATACATATTTTATAGTATGAGTGTGCGTGCACATAGGTGCATCTTGTATGCATGTGTCTCTAGAAGCCACCAGAACTTGGTGTCAGGTGTTCTTCCTTGAAACTCCCCATGCTTTGTTGTTATTGTTTAGACAGAATCTCTTTCTGAGGTATAGTTCAGTGATATAGTACATAATTAACTAACATTCATGAGGCCCTGAGTTCAATACCCAGCTTGGGTATTGAGACATGCCTTACAGTGACTCTAGAGCTGCTGGCCAATGAGCTTAATCCACGTGTCTCCTCTTCATTGGTGCTGTGTTACAGGTACATGGAGCCATGACATCTAAACTCAGGTCCTGAAGCTTACATGGCACTTTACCAACTGAGCCATCTCCCTAGCCCTTATTTCTTATCTTAAGTTTTAAATTGTATTTAAACTAAGTGTCATATGAACACAGTACAAAATTCAAAAATGTAAGATGGGTTTACTATGAATAGCAAATCTTATTTCTGTAACTAGCCACTTTCCTATACCAGGAGTGAGGTACTTATTTCTAGATGACTATTATTATGGAATGTTAAAGATATGTTACATTTGTTTCTGCTGTGGAATATTTGTTTAATGATGCAAAGATGTGTTGCATTCTTTTTTTTTAAGATTTATTTATTTTATATATATACACAGTGTTCTGTCTGCATGTATGCCTGCAGGCCAGAAGAAGGCACCAGATTTCATTACAGATAGTTGTGAGCCACCATGTGGTTGCTGTGAATTGAACTCAGGACCTCTGGAAGAGCAGTCAGTGCTCTTAACCTTTAGCTATCTCTCCAGCCCCATGTTGCATTCTTTTATGTTGCTTTCTTTTCTTTTTTTTCACTCTAAAAGCTGTTTTACTTTGCCTGTCTAAAACACCTGATTGGTCTAATAGAGACCTGAGTGGTCAATAGCTAGGCAGGATAGGTGGGGCTGGCATGCAGAGAGAATAAATAGGAAAAAAAGAAAGAAGACCAAGAAGAGAAGAAGAGGAGGTTTCCAGGGGCCAGCTAACCAGCCACACAGCCACAGAGTAAGAAAGAAAGATATATAGAATAGAGAAAGGTAAAAAGCCCAGAGGCAAAATGTAAAAGAAGAGAAATGGGATAATTTAAGTTAGAAAAGTTGGCTAGAAACAAGTCAAGTCAAGCTAAGGCCTGACATTCATAAGTGGAATAAATATCTGTGTATTTATTTGGGAGCTTGGTGGTGGGCCCCCAAAGAGTTAAAAAAAAAAAAAACCCAAAAACTAGACTGTAGTAAAGTCCTTGTTTTTAATATACAGCTCTTTTTTTTTTTTTTTTTTTTTTTTCTTTTAGTTTTAGATTTATATGTATAGCTGGTTTGCCTGCATGTCTGTGCATCATGTGTGTGCCTGGTGACCACAGGGGCCAGAAGAGGGTGTTGGATCTCTTGGGATTGGTGTTCCAGACAGTATCCACCCACCTCTACCTTTAGAGTGCTTCGATTAAAGACTGCACCATCACCAACTTGCCTAAGTTCTTAATCCCTGAACTGTCTCTCTAGCCCCGATGTGCAGTTCTTAAACGTGGTTTCTGAAATTTCAGAACAAATATAATGAAGTATCTTCTAAAAGACAGAGGGTCCCCAGCCTTACTGGCCAGCCTTTGTGGCTGAGCTGCTGACCTCTGGTGAGAGACGATCTCAAAGAGTTAAAGTGGAGAGTGATAGAGATAAAGACCTGACATCAACATTTGGTCTCCACCTGTGTATACACAGCTGCACAAATGAGCACATACACCACACAGACATAGCACACTCAGTTTTACTTGGTGAATTTCTACATGTAATGTGCAGCCTCCCTTTTCAGCATTCTTTTTGGTTTTTCCAGACAGGGTTTCTCTGTGGCTTTGGAGGCTGTGCTGGAACTAGCTCTTGTAGACCAGGCTGGTCTCGAACTCACAGAGATCCACCTGCCTCTGCCTCCCGAGTGCTGGAATTAAAGGCGTGCGCTACCACCACCTGGCCCTTTTCAGCATTCTTAAGGAGCAGTAGTTATAACCCATGCACATTGTTGTACAGCAGAGCTATTGTTAGTTCATACTGTGCATGTTGATGAGAGCAGAAGCACCTTACACACACACACACACACACACACACACACACGTACGTATTTTTTTTTTTCTTTTGGTTTTTTGAGACAGGGTTTCTCTGTGTAGCTTTGGATCCTGTCCTGGAACTAGCTCTTGTAGACCAGGCTGGTCTCGAACTCAAGAGAGAATGCCCTGCCTCTGCCTCTGCCTCCTGAGTTCTGGGATCAAAGGCGTGTGCCACCACCTCCTGGCACCTTTCATATTTTAATTCTGGTTCTTCTGAGATCTTAGGCAAGGGACTGGAGAGATAGCTCAGAGGTTAAGAGCACTGGATGCTCTTCCAGAGGTCCTGAGTTCTATTCACAGCAACCACATGGTGGCTCACAACCATCTATAATGAGATCTGGTGCCCTCTTCTGGTGTGCTGACAGAACAATATATATATCTTAGGCAAGGACCAGCAAGAGGGGTCAGCATGTCAAGGGGCTTGTGGTGTAAGCCTGGTAACCTGAGTTTCTTCCAGGGAACCCACATAAAGGTGGAAAGAGAAAGCCAATTCTACAGTGTTGTCCTCTGACTTACACACATGTGCTATCTGCATACCTCCTCCCCCAACAAATAATGAAATTAAAAGTCTGGAAGATCTTAGGAGGCTTGGTCTCCTTGGATGTAGACAGGATGACAGTGCTGTGATGTGAACTGTAGAGAAGTGCAGGGAAAGTGTCATTTCTCAGAGGAAGAATGTATTTTATAAATCAGATGCCTTTTTTTTTAAGATTTCATTTATTTATTATTTATACAACACTCTGCTTCCATGTATATCTGCACACCAGAAGAGGGCACCAGATCTCATAGCGGATAGTTGTGAGCCACCATGTGGTTGCTGGGAATTGAACTCAGGACCTCTGGAAGAGCAGTCAGTGCTCTTAACCTCTGAGCCATCTCTCCAGCCCCCAAGCAGATGCCTTTTATTCAAATCCTGTCTTCATTGTTATAAAGAGTGGCTCTCTATAACGACAGTCTAAGTAGTTACATATGGATTGTTATGTGCAGCTTTCTTTTCACAACTGGTCCCATGAGTTGCCTTTGGTTTTTAGTTGTTTCCTCAGCTGAGACATTGCCAGAGCACAGAAACAGAGAAGAGCTATTTATTGATTTTATTTAAATTGCTTTTATTTAGCATATATTGGTGTTTTGCCTGCCTGTATGCATTTGCACTGTGTGTGTGTGTGTGTGTGTGTGTGTGTCGTCTGCAGAGTCCAGAGGTGGGGTTGGATCCCCTGGGACTGGAATTATAGATGGTTGTGAGCTGCCATTTGAGTGCTGGGAATTGAACTCAGGTCTTCTGACAGAGCAGCCAGTGCTCTTAACCACTGAGCCATCTCTCAAACCCCGGAAGAGCTGCTTTAATGCTCTCTTTTAATGAGAGCATCAGTATTCACTGAGTTGCCTTATACCACAAAGGGAGCAGCATTAGGGTCAGTTGATATGGCAAATCACTGATGATGCTTCTAGATCTGTACAGTGTAAATTATTTCCTGTGAACTTCACCACCACACAGGGCTGACAGAAGGAGCAAAACAAACTAAATTATTTTAGCTAACTTAATGCAGCTTTATGATTTTATTACAATTTGTGTGTAAGAGAGATGCGGGGGATTGAACCCAGAGCCTTGCATATGGTGGGCTAGTATGCCCTCTAAACTATACCCTCAATTCCTAATTTCTGTTAATTACAACACAAGAAGGCTGATTTTATTTTGTCTAGAAACATATGACTTTTAACCTGTAATAAAAGTTTCACTGGCTGGTGAGATGGCCGCTGGTAGAGGCACTTTCATACAGGCCTTTGACCTGAATTCAATCCCCAGATCCTACAAGGTGACAGGAGAGAACCAATAACAGTGTTGCTCTCTGGCCTCTGCATGTGCCTGTGGCATGCACATGCTGACACATAATAATAACTTTTAAAAGTTCTGTGAGAGTAAATTTCTTAGGTAAATAGATGGTCAGAACTTAGTTAGAAGTCTGCATACTGGTCAGGCAGATCTCTGTGAGTTGGAGGCCAGCCTGGTCTACAAAGTGAGTTTCAGGACAGCTGGGGCTATTACATAGAGAAACCCTGTCTTGATAAAAACGGCAACAAAACGAGGCAAATTTCTTTTTTTTCTTTATTATTTATAACTGTTAGCTCTGGTTAATTACTTTGTCAAATCAATTTTTTACCCTGTTAAAGACTTAATTTTAGAGGCAGATCCCAAAGCTTAACTTTTATTAAACCTCTTACTTTTCCAGGCTTGTTTACAAATTGACCCTGCAGAGAGGATATCATCTACTGACCTTTTGCGCCATGAATACTTTACTAGAGATGGATTTATTGAGAAGTAAGTGTGTGTGGTCTTTCTTTTCTTTTATCAGGGTATTTACTAGATGGGGAATCACTAAATAAAATAATGTTACAAAATAAAAATATTCAACTTAACAGAAGCCTAATGGAGCTTCTGTGCTAGGTATTGGTCAGGATGTGGTAGTCTAGCAGGTGATGTGGGTGAAAGATTTAATGCAAGTAATTGCAGCAGCATTCATTTTAGGGACATGGGATTGTAGGCAATGTACAAAGATCCCATTCTACAATTGTAGCCTCATCTCAGACCAGAGGTCATACTTCATTTGTTTTATCTTTGTTTATGTGTATGTGCACATGTGTGGTGCCTGTCTAGTTAGAAGAATACTAGATCCCCTGGAGGTGGAGTTTCAGGCAGTTGTGAGCTACCTAACACTAGTGCTGAAAAAGGATCTCTGTGTAAGACCAGAGATACAAATAGCTTCTGTATCAAAGCTCAAGTTGATATTGCATTAAATTCACACCTCAAAGGGAATCTAGTATAAGTCTGATTTGTAATTTGTTTTTTTCAAGACAGGTTTCTTTGTGTAACCCTGGCTGTCCTGGAACTAACTCTGTAGACCAGGTTGACCTTGAACTTGGAGATTGGCCTGCTTCTTGCCTCCCAAGTGCTGGGATCAAAGGCGTGCGCCACCACCACCTGGCCTGTTTTATAAGTTTTATGTGGTAGATTTCCATAGCAAAATGTCCAAAAGATCGATGCCAGCACACAGTTATTATTATGTAAGCTATTACACCATTTTGGCCAGGTATGATGACACCTGTCATCCTAGCACTCAGGAAGCTGGGCAGGAGGATTTTATGCTTGACACTAACATGGGCTACACAGTGATATCTTGTCACACAAAAAAAATATCAAATAGTACTATCTCTTAGTATCAGCTATTTTATAGCATTGTTTATGTTTCATTGAATGGTTCTATTAAGATAAACCATGTAAATAAAAAGATGATTGATAAATATTGCTTGATTCATCAGATTCATACCAGAGCTGAGAGCTAAATTATTACAAGAAGCAAAGGTTAATTCCTTCGTAAAGCCAAGAGAGAATTTTAAAGAAAATGAACCCATGAGAGATGAGAAGAAACCGATTTTTACCAATACAGTGCTTTATGGAAAGGTGAGCTGGTTCTTGCTTTTTGTTTCTGCCTGCGCAGTTACATCACAGTTAGGTCTCTCATGACTCAGATTCTCAACATACCTATTTCAGGAAATGGACAAAGACAAAAAGCCCAAGGAGATCAAAGTCAGAGTTATTAAAGTCAAAGGAGGGAAAGGAGACGTCCCAGACCTGAAAAAGACAGAGTGTGAAGGCGAACACCGCCAGCAGGGCACAGCTGATGACACACACGCCTTATCTCAGGATAGAAAGCCTGCCATCACTGAAGTGCTAAACCCGGTCAATCCCAGCACGAACTCTGATGGTGCCAGCGAAGACCTGCATGCTGGAGGTTGTATGATAATGCCGCCTATCAACCTGACAAGCAGTAATCTGATGGCTGCAAATCTCAATTCAAACCTCTCCCACCCCAATTCACGGTGAGCTGGGGCAGAGAGGAGGCCTAAGTAAAACAATTTCCTGTATGATGGCATTTCAAAGAGTTACTTCTATAGTGTCAATGTAGACCGAATTTGAAAAACATCTGTTGAAATTACAGTCATGTAGCAGAGCATTCATTGAGTAGTTTTTGGGAATGCCATATGAGAAGTCTTTTCTTAGCTATGTAGGTATTTTGTTTTTTGTTTTGTTTTGTTTTTTTGAGACAAATTACCATAGAGCCCAGACTAGCCTGGAGCTTGGCTTTGTGACCCAAGCTGGCCTCCTACACATAATCTGCCAGCCTCAGGCTCCTCAGTGCTTGGTGACTGAATTACAGATGTGTACCACCACAACAAATTTAGCTGTCTAATTGTTCACTGGTATCTTTGGGATAGCTTTAAAAATATTTATTTTATGTCTGTATGTGTCCCTGAGTACATTTATGTGCACCACATTCATTCATTGTCTATGCAGGCCACAGGGCATCAGATCCCCTGGAGCTGCAGTTATAAGTCCTTGTGAGTCACCCAGTGTGGGTACTGGGAACTGAACCCATGTCCTCTGCATGGACAATGCCATTCTTAACTGCTAAGCCTGGAATATTTTTTTAATGATTGAATTTGTTTTTATTTTACATGCATTGGTGTTTTACCTGCATGTATGTGTGTATGAGGGTATCAGGTCCCCTAGAACTGGAATTACAGATAGCAGTGAGCTGCCATGTGGGTGCTGGGAATTGAACCTAGGTCCTCTGGAAGAACAACCAGGGCGCTCAACTGCTGAGCCATTTATCTAGCCCTGGAATATCCTTTTGAAAGAAATAATTTCTATTTTAAGAGAAAAGGGGTGATTTGACTTAAGTTTTGGCATCCATGTCCTTGATGTGTTATTCCACTTAGTATTGCCATGACAAAATAACTGAGACATAGGATTCTTTATAAAGAAAAGAGATTTGTTTGGCTCATGGACATAGTGGCTGCAGAGTCCAGCAGCATGGTGCCCACTGCTCTGGCAAGGGCTCATTGGCTGTGTCACAGCATAGCAGAGAAGGAGGCAGAAAACTGATCACATGTAGGAATGACATATATGCAGACAAGGGAGAGAGTTCAAGGGAGATACCAGGATCCTTATAAAGACCCTCTTTTATGGAACATCCTTCAAGTGCAAGAATGCCTTCTAAGGAGAACAGTCACCAATCCATCTTGAGATTTAATCACCTTTCTGAGAGTCCTCAGCACTTACAGGCTCCACCCCTCTCAACCCTGCCCACTGGGAACAAGCTTCCAGTATGTGGACCATTGGAGACCAAACCATATCTAACCATAGCACTCAGCACTGCAAAGTAAGCTTTATTTCTGCCTCACAGCAGCATCTCTCAATGGAAGAAGAATAGTCTAAAAGCAGTCTTTCATAGCAAATAGCCTTTCAGTGTTAAGTTATTTTGGCAAGGAAATGGTATATCAGACCAGTTTTAGATTTAGCTTCTGTTGTAGATTGAGAGACTGATACTGAGTCTGCTTAATGGGGGGACTGGTAATGATCAGTGACGACATTAATTAGGTCTCTTAGCTGTGAGGTGCATTAACTCAACTAGATTCTAACACACTGATTTAGGCTACAGAATCTAAGGATGAGTGGTCTGTAGATGTAAGTTAGTGGATATGTCTGTGTTGTCCAAAGGTTCATTAGGCCATAGGCTACAGTAATTCAAGATGTTCTTGAAGTGACCTTCAAGCCATGCTACCAGTAACCATGGTTTAATCCAGTCTCAGACAGCAATTGAGAACTCCTGATGATAAATGACCCAAGTTTAGGACAGATCTGAGGGAGCAGACGGGCCACAAGAGTAACTTCATGACATGGTTTTCAGCAGCAGTGAGCCATGTGTTAGTTGTTTTGTCCCTAGAATTCTCAGAACTAACTGAAGAATGACAATTACTTTTTGACACTCAGTGTTCTAACAGTACCATGGCATAAATCTTTTTCAGAAGCTAGGCTCTGGTTATATTGCCCAGGCTGTCCTTAAATTAACATCCCTGAACCCAGGCACTTGAGTGCCAGGGTTATAGGTGTTTGCAACCAGATCTACCTATTATAACTTACTTGTTTGTGTGTATGTGTGCTTTGTTTTTGTGTTTTTTTCTTTTCTTTATTTTTCCAGACAGGGTTTCCCTGTACAACAGCCCTAACTGTCCTGGAACTAGCTCTGTAGACCAAGCTGGCCTCAAACTCACAGAGTGCTGGGATTAAAGGTGTGCATCACAACCACCCAGCAATTTATTTGTTTTTAAAGCTAAGGCAAGGGCAATTCTGGGAGGTTCTAATAACTTATTTATTTTTAATTAATAGGTTAACTGAAAGAGCAAAAAAGAGACGTACTACTTCACAAACTATTGGACAAACTTTGTCTAATAGCAGACAAGAGGACACAGGTCCCACGCAAGTAAGGCAAGATGCTAGTCATTACAATATGGACTCTTGGGGCTGGGGAAGTGTCTCAGTCAGTAAAGCGTTAGGTGAGCAAGCTTGAAGACCAGAGTTTGGAATCATAGCACTCGTGTAAAAAGCTGGGCACAGTAGTAGATGCCTGTAATCCTAACACCACTGGGGCGTCAGGAGGATCCTTAGGGCTTTGTTGACATCCCAGTCTAGCCAAATTAGTGAACTGCAGGTGTATAGCCTTGTCTTCAAAAATAAGGTGGGGAGCTATCCAGAAAGACATGCATATTTGCCCTCACACACATGTACACGCATACATAGAATGAATAAATTAATACAATATGACTTCTTTACCTGCCTTTTTTCTCTTACATTCTCACATTAAAAGTCTTCCTTCTCTCCTAAGTTTCTCTCTCCCTTTCTTTCTGTCTTCCTTTTCCTGTGCTGGGACAAGTCTAAGGCTTTGCATGTGCTGAATGAGTGCCCACTGAGAATTGCTCCACCAGCCCCTCTTTTCTTCCTGAAAATAGACCATGATTTCTCTCATGCTTCCCCTCGTGCTTCATGATTTTGGTTTGTCTCGTTATCTTTCTTTTAATTTCTTTTAGATCTATTTGTTTTATTTTATATTTTATATGTAAATACCTAATGGTGCCTGTGAAGACCAGAAGAGGGTGTTGGTTCCCCTGGAACTAGACTTATGTATGGCTGTGAGCCACCATATGGGTGCTAAGAACTGAGTCCAGGTTAAGACCAATAACTGCTCTTAACCACGGAGCTGCCTCCCCAGCCCCCACTTCTGTATCTTTGTTTGTATACTAATATGTGACTTTGATCTTTACAATTCATAAGAGTTGTGCTTTTCTCTTCCAAAATTATCTTTATGGATTAAAAACACTTGCCAAATAGATGTAGTTTCTTTGCTCTAGAAATGGTAACTGTGTCTTTCTGTTTTTGCTCATCATTTCTTTACACAGTACATTCAGTTTATTACATTCAAGGCACAGCATTATCTATAATAATATAAAATTGAAAACATCTGGTATGGTGGTGCACAACATTAATCCCAGCACTCAGAAGGCAGAGGCAGGATGATCTCTGGTCTACAGATCGAGTTCCAGGATGGCCAGGGCTACATAGTGAGACCCTGACTCAGAATAAATAAAATACAGAAAACAACACAAACTTGTGTAAGAGCTGATAGTTTCTGAAGTATACCAGGGTACATTTGTGTGATATGGTGCTGCATCTTACACTGTGGAAAAGTGTTCACTATTTTAGAAAAGTTTTTTACTGCATCTATTTATTTTGGGGGACATGTGGAAAGCAGAGAACAATCTGTGAGAGTCAGTTTCTCCTTCTACTTGGTTGCTCCTAAGGATGGAACTCAAATCATCAGGTTTGATAGCAAGCATCTGTACCCACTGACCCATCATCTTACCACTACCAAGAAAAGACTTTAGAAAGCTATGAAGGTATCTCAGCAGGCAGGGTCCTGAGCTTCATCCCTAGCTTTACCTGAGCCAGGTGCACACCTGTAATATCAGGTGGAGTTAGAAGAATCAGGAGTTCAAGCCTTGATGCATCCTATTTCAAAAAAAGAAAAAAGTTTTTATGATCCAGTAACCAAAAATAGGTAACATAAAAGGTTTTCTGGATGGTAGATGTACACACATTTCTTTTTCTACTGGAGTGTCCCGGGGTCCATAAAGTATACCATTTTATAAATAGAAAAATTTGTTATTGATAAAATTAGCTGAAGCAATTGTCCAAAGTCAGGATAAAGTAAATAATATTAAAAGTTACAAGTTTTCCAAGGCAGTGGTGGCACAAACCTGTAATCCCAGCATTGGGGATGCAGAAGTAGGAGGATCTCTATGAGTTCAAGGCCAGCGTGTTCTATAGGACAGCCAGGGTTACACAAAGAAATCAAACCTGTCTCAAAAACAAAATAAAAAACAAACAAAACAAAAAGGTGGTGGTTCTCAAAATCAAGAATAGTAAGGACGGAAAACCCTGCTTGGGAATCTTCCCAGGGAGTCTGGTCTGCTTGTGTGTAGTGGTGCTCTGTTCTTTTGGTTTGTGTGTTTGTTTTTGCTTCTATTTTCTTTGAAACAGGGTCTCACTACGTATCCTAGGCTGGCCTTGGGATCCTTCTTCCTGTCTTCCAAGTGTGGGGACTATAGGAGTGTCTACCTTGCTTGGTTCTGTTCTATTTCTTAATTGTTAAGATAATCGCTAGAACTGTTTTCCATTACCCAAATAGCCAGCACTTCTAGGTTTGTGATTCTATAGTTAGTTTTACATGGTTCTTCATGCTAACTGGTACTTGTTTGTCTAGAGCCAAACAGAGAAAAGCGTATTTAATGATCGAACAGGCCAGAGTGATCAAATGGCGAGTGGAAACAAAAGAAAGCTGAATTTTTCCAGATGCGACAGGAAAGAATTCCATTTCCCTGAACTGCCATTCACAATACAGGCGAAGGAAATGAAAGGAATGGAAGGTGGGTACCTCGTGGTGTGTACTTCCCAATGCTCTGCAGGTGACGTGAGTAAGGGATGGGGCTTCTTGTAAGGTACCTTGCATGTGATCGTTGTAGAAAGCAGTAAATTGCTTTGAAAAAGTAAGTTCCATTGATAAAACTTCTTTCTTTTATAGTTAAGTAAAAGGTCAGACTTTTGTTTTGTTTTGTTTTAGACAGTCTCATTATGTATCTCTTCTGTCCTGGAACTCACTTTGTAGACCAAGCTGGCCTTGAACTCACAGAGAGTCCCCTGCCTCTGCCTCTAGAGTGCTGAGACTGCCTAGCTTAATAGAGATAATTTTCAAGAAAGGTAAAGACAGCTCCAAAGGGTAAACATTTTATTAGCTTGATGTTGAGATGCTGGGGCAGAATTTGAGGAAGGTGAATTTGGTTCAGTGTATAAGCTGTGGAAAAGCACCTTCCCTGATTGTTTGCCCAAAAGTGTTATAGATGCTTTGGGCATGCTGGGATTTGGCAGATTTTATAAATTTGAAATTTATCGTAACCTTAAGATTTAATTTAAGGGCTGGTGAGGCAGCTCAGCAAGTAAAAGCATTTGATGCTAAGCCTTCATGACCTGAGTCTGACCATGGGATTCACATTGTAGAAGGAGAGGACTGGCCCCATCCCAATAAACAAATGATAAATAGAATGTAATAATTAAACAGATATTTATCTTAAAGTGAAATGCATTGATGTGAGCAAATGTTCTTTCCTTTCCTTGGAAAACAGAGACCTTGTAAAAATGTGATGCAGTAACAAGGTATAGAATGTGTGCCTCATGAGGGCCACTCAGTAAAAATAACAGACATGCTTTGTGGGATCATAAAATAAAGGGTACCATATTTTACAACTTACAGGTACCAGTTACTCAGTTCCTTTGCAGCTAATTTCAAAAGTGGGCTTACTGGCTGTTAGCATACCAACCTGAACTCCTCTAAAGGATAGTTTCTAGGTGGGTGGGTGGGCCAACAAATTACTTTTTTTCCCTCCTTTTTTTTCTTTCTCCTTTTTTTTTCTTTTTCTCCTTTTTTTCCCTTTTTCTTCTTTTCTTTTTTTTTTTTTTTTTTTTTTTTTTTTTGCAAAAGTTAAGCAGATAAAAGTGCTGAAGAGAGAGTCAAAGAAAACAGATTCACCTAAAATACCAACTTTACTTACTGTGGACCCAAATCAAGAGAAACAAGAGGTAAACTTTTATACTATTTATAGAATGTTGTTTTGTCTTTTCCTTAGTGCTTAAATTTAGTTGCTATTGGAAAGTCTTGTGAAAATTAAAACTTTTATAATGTTTAAACTCTAGAAACAGGTCTGTTTTATTTTATTTTATTTACATATGTTGTTGGCTTTTTGAGGCAGGGTCTCACTATATAGCTCTAGCTGACTGGAATTCACTCTGTAGACCAGGATGGCCTCAGACTCACAGAGATCTGCCTGCCTCTACCTCCCCAGTGCTAGGATTAAAGGCTTGTAACACCATATCCAATTATTTATGTTCTAAATGTTAGTTTTTGGTACTCCATCTCTTATTTGAACTTTTAATGATTAGAATACACAGCATCCAGGACAAATAGTAGCTGTGTTATGTTCATCATCCAGCCATATTTAGTTGACCCATGCCATGGGACATGTAGTAGCTGGCTGCCCCAGCTGTGTTTGCCTTTGGCTTCTTCCTTTCTATTTTCTTCCAGTTTACTGTCTTTGAATGTTCCCTGAATGTTGTCCTATTTTCACAAATATTCATTGTCAGCTCCAACCCCTACCCACCACAGCGATGCTTAGATTTTATTTGGAAATCTTGTAGGTGTCAACACCCATTTGAATGCTTTCTCTTAAGGGCACAAGACTGAACTGACAGTCACTGAGTCTCAGCATGCATGTGGCCTTGTATCCCTAGTGAGGTCATCTCTGCATAATTGATCAGTTTTGTTATTCCCCATTACAAATGCAATTGACTACATTTTAATTCATGATAAAATAAATTCATTATTAAAGAAAATTGGGTAAATTTAAAATATGGAAGGCTGGGGAGAGACAGTAGCTCATTTGGTAGTGTGCTGGCACAAGGCGCTAGTTCCACATGAACCAGATCTGTGATCCCAGAACTTGGGAGGCAGAGGAGAAGGATCAGAAGTTAAAGGTTATCCGAAGTGACTTGAGATTCTCCTGGACTATGAGACTTTGTCTCAGAAAAACAAACAAACTATATGCATATATATACATTTTCCTGAAACTCTGTAAGAAGGCTTTTAATGGTAACATTTAGAGCTGTAGCTTTGTTTTGACAGACTCAGGACTTCTTCCGTATGTCACAGTCTACTTTGCAGAAGCAGTGCTGTTATTGAACAGGAAAGCCATTAATGACCATCTTTTAGTTTGTTATAGGTCACAAGATCCTTTAAGCTTGTGCATTTAAGGGTGTCCTCATGTTCTTGAAGCCTGTAGAACATACCATTTGCAGATAGGTTGACAAATTGGGTGAGTTAGGGCTCCTAGGTTTGAAGAGACTTGTGATGTGCCACTAGTGTTCATCTTGCTATTCCATGAGAGGCCTAGAAACCAAAACCACATATACATGCAGGGAAAAATGAATCAGAACAATGTTCTCGGGTGTTTACATGGTGTGGAATTCCTGAAAAGGCAGCCTTGAAAAGAGAGTAACCAAAACCAGTTGCAGTTATTAGGAACACCTGGGAGCTGTCAGTGCTGCTCGGAGCTTACCTGTACACTATTCAGACACAGCGACAGTGCATATCTAAGACTGAGGTAATGCTAGTCCTAATAGTTTAGTGAGCTAATGTCAGAGTTAGGAAAATTTCTGAGCTCGTGAGATAATTCCGTGAGTAAAGACGCTTGCCACCAAGCCAGAAGACCTGAAGTTCAGCCCCAGAACTGACATAACAGAAAAAGAACCAGGGCCCACAAGTTGCCCCCTGACCCTGATATGACCATCATGACACACATTCATGCACATACAAAGTAAATATATGTAAAATTTTAAAAATTTCCTTAGTCATGAATAGTTTTAAATGCTTTCAATCCCATAGGAAGCAGAGAACACTTTGAAAGGTAGAGGCAGGACAGCCTGGTCTATATGGTGAGTTCCAGGCCAGCCAGGACTTCATAGTAAAACCCTATCTCAAAACCTTTTCTTCTAAATATTTAGTCTGTAGTTTGTTTTATAGTTTGAGAGAATATTGAAATGTGGGATAGGAGTTACGAGTGTAGCTGCTAGTGCTCATCCAACATGGGCTTGGTCAACAGCACCCCAAAACAAACAAAAACCAGAAGACGGGGAATAGAAACTTCCGTGTTGTATTCTTGACTCTTCCATTGGCTTGGTTTTTTAATTACTTCGTCAGATCTAAGTACTCCCTCGATCTGTGTTAAACCCTTTCAATAGGCTTAGCAATACATTGACAAAATGTAGGTGCACACTGAAGGGGCATAGAAGGAACCCCATATGATTGTGAATGGATAGTCTGAGCAAGAGAGAAAGAGCCCACGGGGAGACCACTAGAAAGTAGTTCTATTTGATGAGGAAGAGTCCTTTGCCACCAGTCTCCCTGTGTCCTTATGAAGCAACCCCTGGGGCAAAGTTACATATATTTTATCTCAGCCTGAGTTCCCTTAGCCAGTGAGTCATCACTTCCTGTTTGTTTTAGGACACAAGAAATGCAGCAGCTAAAAGGAGAGGAATCTGTTAGCTGAAGAATAGAAAAAATGGCAGATGAAAATTCAGGGAACCCCAGACTCATGTGTGCTTAAAACAACCACTTTGTTAATGTTTCATACACAGAAGTGCTGGAAGCCTGGATAGCTGGGTGTAATCTCCTATTTTTGCTTTTAAATTTATAATACTGTTCCTGTTTTCTTAATTTGAACATTAAGTTCACAAATGTCTGTTAATAGAACTATATCTCACATCAAAATGTGATTTTATTTAATCATCTGTTATTTCTAGCATGTTGATTAGCACTTGTTCCTATGTTTAAGAACTTTATAAGTATAGAATGGAAAGTTACTAAATATATAACAGAGTCCAATGTAAATATGTAATACAGAGAATACCAATGTAAATATGTAATATAGAGTTCCAGTATAAATATGTAATACAGGGTGTCTCAGTGTAAAATATGTAACACAGAGAGTCCTGATATAAATATATAATAGAGTCCCAATGTAAATTTATAATACAGAGTCCCAGTGTAAATATGTGATAGCAGAGAGTCCCAATGTAAATATATAACAGAGTCTCAGTGTAAATATATAATAGTCTTAATGTAAATATGTAATACAGAGAGTCCCAGTGTAAATATGTAATAGCAGAGAATCCCAATGCAAATATGTAGTACATTTCCTAGGTCCCAATTCCTAGGTGCCAAAGATTCCTGAGCAAAGAAGATAAGCATGAGCAGGTGTTGGGTTCCACACTGAACATTGCTGGCCAGACACTGAGTCCTGTCCCATAGTTTGATTGAAAGGATGGGACTTACCGAGCAGCTCTTACCATTCTGTAGATCGCCTGTATTGTAACATTAGTACGGTCATGGCTTTAACAGCAGATATTTACATTTCTTATCCCTGGTTCTTACTGGCTTGGTTTTTAATTTTAGGGTGGAGATGGCGATGGTGAGGGGAAGAATTTGAAGAGGAACAGATTTTTTTTTTCCCGATAGTGTTTTGTCTTTTAAGTAATCTTAAAAATACAAGCTTGGCAACTCTTTCCTTTTTATTTTATACACAATAGAATGTAATATAGGTTGCTGTTAAGATAGCCATCCATCCCGTCTGCATCAGCATCATTTGCTTTTTTGGTTTTGTTAGCAGAATTTTAACCATTTTTCTCTTTCTTCTAAAAACTGTTATTTTGATGCTGTGATTTGGTATTATAAAGTCACCTTACCACTGCCTGCTTCCTTCCTTGCCATGATTACTGAGTGGGTAGCACAATGTCACATGATGTGCCCTGCTCGCACTGTTCTCTGCCTTCTGAGAGTCAGACCTCACAAGCCAGTGTCTCCTGGAAAGTCCTGGCCTCTTCAAGTGAATGCTCGATGAGCCTTCTTGTCTGTTGTCTTAGTAACTATTCATTACCATCACATGATGAAAGACATGCTGTTGGTCAGCAATGAGGCATTTATAGTAGTTAACAATATTTAACAGTGATATGATGTTCCAGTGTTAAATTTCTGTAAATGAATCAATTGCCTGGATTCTCCCAGTCTCCTAGACTGGAAGAAATTCCCTAAAGAAACTATGTGCAACCTGGAAAAAGGTTTACTTTCTCTCCTGGGATGTTTTCTGTTATTGAATAATAAAGACTGGGTAGTTAACATAAAAAATAGAGATTATTTAGCTTATACTTCTTTAGGCTAGAAGTCCACTGACACAGGCCAGTGTCTTTTGGTATCTCGGAGGGCCTTGCTACAGTCAAGCATGGTGGAAGTCACCACATGGAGAGGCAGAGCAAGTCACTATTACATGGAGGTGCCACTTCATGACTTCATCTATTATGAATTACCTCCTGAAGGCCCCAGCTGTCTTTAGGCTGTTGACATATTAGCTTGGGGATTAAGTTTATGACACATTAACTTTTTTTTTCCTCTTTGGGTATGCTGAGAAATGAATTCAAGATGCACATGGAGGAGGCAGGCTCTCTACCCCTGAGCTAGAATATGGACCTTTTGTTGTTGGGTTAAGACAGTTTATTAGATACAGCCTCAGCTGACCTAGTTCTCTATATGTAGCCCAGGCTAGCCTCAGACTTGGAGCAATCCTTCTTCCCTAGTCTCCTGAATACTCAGAGTATAGCTATGTTCCACACATGAACTTTTGAAGAATGTATTTAAAACAAGGTACTACCAAAATTCTAGATTTTTTTCACCCTGTAAAAAATATACAATTATCTTATTTGGTGTTTTGCCAGGCTTTTAATCTAGTTTTGTAGTTAGTAAATAAATATGAAAAAGAAAGGAAAACAAATTTTTGTTTGTTTTTTGAGACAGTTTCTCTGTGTAACCTTGGCTGTCTTGGAACTCACTTTTTAGTCCAGGCTGGCCACAAACTCAAGAGATATTCCTGCCAATGTCTCCTGAGTGCTGGGATCAAAGGTGTGTACCACTACTACCTAGCCAGGAATTTCTTTTTAATACATTATTTTTATTAATTCCTTGAGAATTTCATACAATGTATTTTGATCATACTCACTTCCTACTCATTTCCCTAACAGCTCCCAGATCCATCCCTACCTTCCTATCCCACTCCCAATTTCATATCATATACTTTTATTTTTAATAACCTATCAAGTTCAATTTGTGCTACCTATGTTCTCCTGGGTGTGGGGGTCATCCACTGGAGTGTGAGCAACCCACCAGGAGCCACATCCTTAAAGGAACTGACTCTCCTTCCTTCAGAAGCCATTAGTTGTCCAAAGCTACACAATCAGGGGTAAGGGCTTGTGAGCCCCCTTACCCTCCATGCTAGAATGACTGCTCAGGCCTCCACAGCTGCCATGAGTTCTTGAGAGCAGGGATTCTGACATGTCTAGAAGATGTTGTTTAATTCCAGTCCTTCCTGACCTCTGGCTCCTATAGTCTTTCTACTCCTTCCATGATGAGAGGCTGAGTGATATAGATGTCTCCTGTGTGATTGAGCACTCTACTGACACTTATTCTCTGTGCTCTGGCCAGCTGTGAGTTTCTGCATTAACCACCATCCACTGCATGAGGAAACTTCTCTAGTGGCTTCTGAGAGCCACACTAATCTATGGGTATAGAGACATGAATTTAGAGGGCAGTTTGGTACTATGTCCATTTAGGACCAACCCTGGGATCTGTGAGCTCCCCAGTTGTGGATTCTTAGCTAGATTATCAGTACCAGGTGTGCATCTTCTCCTTTACAGACCTCATCTGCCATCAGAAAGCAGTTGTTGTTTATCCCCATAACATTGATGCCACTGTTGTCCTCATGGGCATCTCTTGCCATTCTAGTCATTATTGTAGTGCACTGAGTTTATAGCTAGGTAAGACTGCTGATGACTTTTTCCCCTGAGCAGCCTACATAACACCTTCTAGTACTCTGGTAACTAGCCAGCTGGGAGGAAACTTCCTTGGAAAGTACCAACTGGATTTTTCCATGGCCTGGAACAAAAACGTGTGGTGTCTTTAGCAAAATAAGAGTTTACCATTAAGTTCCAGTGTGCAACCAAGAACAATGGCAATAGCCTGTATGGTTTTGGGAGTCTTAGGAAAGTTTTGATTCAGGGCTGGGGATGTAGTGCAGTCGGCTGTGTAGCTGTTCGTATTGTTTATCTTACCTACTGAAATCTACCTTTGGGAAGTCATGGATTTACTGTTTTATTCCCCATGTTTTGAGTAGTGCTTAGCATATATTGGCACTCAATAACATTTGATTTGTGGTAAACGAATGTAAGCACCACGCATACTAAGTCATTGAGAAAGCAAAAGTAGCATGGCACCATGTCTGTTTGTTTGTTTGAAATGGTCTCACCGTGTAACACAGGTTGGTCCTGAATCCATGGACTCAAGTGTTTCTTTGAACTCACTTTCTGTGTAGCTTGGACCAGGCGTGTGCTACTGAGCCTGGATACCATGTGATAATATTAATTTCATTTTTCTGCAACTCAGAATATAGATTATAGTAGGTCCTTATAGTAGCTGTCAGGTGGAATACATGTGCTTCCCTCCCCAAAGATAGTCTCCTCCAGAGGGAGCCCAAGGTCCAGCCTTTTCAGAACTCTTGGTCCCTGTTGGACTGGGCAAGGCTTTGAAGATGGGTACCTATGCCTCCATGCTTTTTGCTCAAATCTCCTAAATGAGGATGTAATAAAAGGCAAGATTTGGGATTGGTTTCCTTAGGTGAATGATTCCTAATCTTGGGATGTTTCAAACCAAGCCTGGAAGAACTCCCATGTGGTTCAGGCTGTGTTTACACTTGGGTAGCTCCTTTGGGTAATTTCTTTGTGGTTATTAATAATTACGTTGAAATGTGTTATTACCGCACTAAAAGCATCTGATGCCTCGTGGGAAACAAGATTTATTATGGAATCATTTTGCCATCAGTAGTCCTTGGATTGTTGTCCAGTGTGGAAAATCCTTTCATCTTTCTCTCTTCTCCAAAGATACCATCTAGCAAAATCAGAACATACATTGAAATTATACCTATACAATTTTCAAATCCTTTCATTGAAAAATCTCATTGGATAATTACTCTGTTTTTATTAAAAGCCATTAAGAGTGTAACCATTAGAGTCCAATAGGGCATCAGACTGACCGAGTGAAAAATGTAAATACTCAGTGCTCAACACACCTTTACCATTTCTTTACATTTTATGTGTGTGGGTGTTCAGTCTGCATGAATGTCTGTGTACCACATGTGTGCCTAGTGCCCACAAAGCTAGAAGAGGGCATCTGATCCCCTAGACCTGGAGTTAAAGATGGTAATCAGCCACCATGTGGGTGTTGTGAATTGAACCCCAGATCCTCAGGAAGAGCAGCCAGTGTTTTTAACTGCTGAGCCATCTCTCTTGCACTTCTTGGGTGTGTGTGTGTGTGTGTGTTGTTGTTGTTGTATTGACTTGTGTTCTGGTTGGAAAAGGGGACAATAGTTTATTTACATGAATATACGCACACAATAAGTAAATTAACATAAAAAGAATAGATTTTTTTCTTAGAAATATTATGTTGTCTTTTCAGTGTATATGAGTGTTTTGCCTGCATGTGTGTATGTACACCATGTGCTGGCCTCATACAGAAGCCAGAGAAGGCATTAGATTGCCTGGGACCTGAGTTATAGACAGTTGTGAGCTGCCATGTGAGTGCTGAGAACTGAACCTGGACCTATAGAAGAGAAGCCAGTGCTATTAACCACTGAACCTCATTTCTTGGAACTATTGTGAGGATTCTTAAGATGACGCTTGATACACTTAAGGTATAGTAGGTTTGCACTGACCAAAGTCAGTTATTTGTAGGACTTGCAGAATTTCCTTCAAGAAGGCAGAGCTGTGGGCTTTATTCTATTTTGGTTTTGTTCTGATGTCTAAGTTATCAGAGTACATCCTGATTTCTTTACTTTGGGAATAAATTCAGTCCAGAAGTGCCCTCTGTTCTATGGTATAGTGTCTGAGTAGATCCATTTGCTTTAGGCATGAAACTGGCACAAGCAATAACATATCCACTGTCTGCTCTGTGTGAATACAGTGTTTCATTAAATAGAAGAAATGCTGTATTCAGAGGAGGTTGATTGGTTAGTTTTATTTTTAGAATCTTATTGTGTGACACAGGCTATCTTTAATCTCCCTGTATACCCCAGGCTGGCCTCTAACTCACACTTCTCCAACCTCACTTTCCCATGTGTTTGAGAGCACAGGTCTGAGCTACCATACCCATATGAATTTAGGATATAAAAAGATGGGTCTGGAGAGATAACTCAGAGGTCAAGAGCATTGGTTGCTCTTCCAGAGGAGTTATGTTCAATTCCCAGGGCTCACATGGTGGCTCACAACCATCTGTAACTCCAGTTTCAGGAAATCCAACACCCTCTCCTGTCCTCTGCTGGCAGCAGGCATGCAAATGGTATACAGGTAAGACACCCATTTGTATAAATAATAAAACTATACTAAAGATAAACTCATGTCTCCTACTGTTCTTGGAAAGAAAGTCAGTATGCTACATGGTGGCTCATTAGTGTTGTACCTCCTCTCATAGGGAAGATGTTAGTGCTGTAGTTATTTTCCATCAAGACCACAAGTCATAGTCTTTCTTTTTTTTGGGGGGGGGTTACATTGTTTTGTTTTGTTGTTCCCTCAGAACTTTTGTGCATTCATGGAGTTCATTCCTGTTTTTTTTTTTAATTTTATTTATTTTTATTACATATATAGGGTTCTGCCTGCATATACATCTGTGTGCTAGAAGAGGGCACCAAACTTCATTATAGATGGTTGTGAGCCACCATGTGGTTGCTGGGAATTGAACTCAGGACCTCTGGAAGAATAGTCCGTGCTCTTTACCTCTGAGCTATCTCTCCAGCCCCATTCCTGTTTTCTTGTTTGCTTGTTTTACAGAGTCTCACCCTGGCTGGCCTAGACCTCACTTTGTAGACTAAAGTGGCCTGGAACTCACAGAATTTACCTGCCTGTGCCTCCAGAGCACTGGGATTAAAGGTGTATATCACTGCCCTGCTCATGGAGTTTTTAAAGTGATATTACAAACAGGGTTATGGTTAGTAGATTTACACTTAATTTAGGCATCTCTAGGCTTTACAGAGGTTGAAGCTTTTAAAGGAGAGTTCTCTTTGGAGGAGAATTTCACATTTCAATTGCAAAATTACTATGCTTCTTCTGTGGCCCTGGAAGGAGTGTGGGCAGGGGATGGGTCATATGGTCTCTCAGCAGGTAGGCCTCTGCTGACAGGATTGCTGTCACTTGAGTCTCTGGCTACCAACTCATTCCTGCAAACATGCTGTTGCAGTGCAGCTGAACCAGTAATTGGGTGCTTGGATTTTGAAATCTGTGGGGTTGGCATTCATAGGATGAAGGCAGAAGTCCTGGCTATGGTCCTTTGCCTACAGTTGTCCCAAGCAGAAAGGGTGACAACTGGTGGCTCAGTAGGTATTGCTGTGTGGTACCCACTTTTGAAAAGAAACAGAGGATGTAGTGGAGCAGATAGGGCCTACCTTGCTGCACTAACGCCTTGAAGAATAAGATTTGACCCACTAAGTAAGTGGGTCTGGCTCCGTTCACCTGTCATGAAACCCCACTTTGACTGGGCTCCCATTATCTCCCAAATCATTCAGTTTAGTGGCTTTCTTCAAATAGCTGCCCCCAACCCCCAACCTTTCTGTCACATTTGACACCATGAATCATCTTCCCTTTCTGGAACCATTCTCATCGTTTGTCACATGTCATCATTCTCTTTTTACCTCCAGAAGCTTTTCTGCTCTTCGGATAATTTTATCTTCCTACCTGGTTCCCTGTCAGCATTTTCTGGAGGACAAGTCTTCAGTTCTTTGTTCTTCCCATTTCCTTGAGCGCGTAGCTCGCCACTTCCCAGGTACAGGGAGCAGAACCTTGTAGTTCTCACACTGACCTTTGTTTGAAGCCCTAGCCTCTGTACATAAGCTAACATGTTTTCCTTCTAGGTTTTCTTGTTTTTAAAGTGGAACTGATATGGATTCCTTGAGTGTGAAGGGACCTGTCTCGGCTCTTGATCAGCATAACCCAGGGATCTGGACCAGCAACAGTCACCAAAGCTGCCCCCAGCCCCTGGCTTCTGTTTTCTCATTGTTTTGTTTTTATCTTATGGCCAAGAATAATAAGGAAATATGAACAAATGTGAGCAGAGGGAACATGGATTTACTAAGGAAAATGAGAATGACTCCTGAGAATGAATGGGGTAGGGATCCTAGAGGGGTACTGCTATGGACCTGCCTAGTGGTGTTCTCTTGTGTGGTAGGAACTGGGTGGATACTTAGGTGATCTTTTCTGGGATCGGTTATTTTTGGTTGGTCATTTGTATCATAGGCTGCACCTGTGAGGAGTCTATACACTCTATGCATGCTCCCTTGGTTCAACCAGAAAGGTTATCACTTGTTACTCATCCAGTTAGGGGAATAGTTGTGAGTGGTGACCATCTTTTCTGTTTGCAAGCTGCTTTACTAGCTCATGGTTCACTGTGGGCACTGCCCTTCCTTTCCCTTCCCATGGAAGCTGACTCCTGTCTCAGTCCCATGGCTCTCCCTAGCCTGGAACTTGGTACCAACTTGATGCTTTTCAGTTTCTGCGGGTCCTGATAGCCATTTAGGCAGCAGGCCTACTTAACTTATTCTTGCTGTCACATTCTGGCTCTCCCAAATTATAAAATTTTCCACAATTGAGCATATGTGTAGTCATCTCTTTTCCCTCTAGATTCTCACTTCTTTTAAATTGTTTCTTAACTGATTGACATCCTGTTTTGTGACATGAGTTACCTTTTAAGTTTGTCTATGTGAGATAAACATCTACATTATTATACTTAGTTTTTGTACTAGAGATCTCCAGAGAAGCAGAACAAACAGAATAATAGAATATGATTACAAGAGGAGAGTTATTAGGTTGGCTGATAACATCAGAGGCCAACCAGTTGCACAGTGGCCGTCTGCACACTGGAAAGCCAGGGAAAACTGGTGGCTCTCAGTCTAGGAAGCTGGAAGCCTCAGCTCACAAGACGTGATGTAGCCCTAGTCTGAGGCCAGACACCTGAAGGACACTGGTGCAAATCTATCCTTAGAGGCTGAAGAATCTGGCATCCATGGGACACAGTAATGGCAAAAGCACATCCACTCAAGAAGGTACTCAGGAGCGTGCTATTGCCAGCTGCCCACTTCTGCCTCATGTTTGCACCATCTATCGCCTGCCTATTGGGGATCACCATGCTCATGGTTGTACTTCTCATGTCACCAGCCTGCACAACAGTCTTCTTTAGAAAGAACGTCACTCCACCCCAGCTCTGCTTTTCCAGTCTTCTAGATACCACTCTATCAAGTCAGACTGACAACCATCAACATTTCCCAAGGAAAGGATAAAACTACAAAGAAATGATATAGAAAATGGATGGGCCACACAAAACAGTGGCATAAATTAGTTAAATATGTCATTCAGTAATTAAAAAAATAATCTATGGCTGGTGAGATGTCTCAGCAGATAAAGGCACTTGCTGCCAAGCCTGACAACCTGGGTTTGATTCCTGGGAGCCATATGGTGAGAGGAGAGAATGGACTCCCACAAGTTGTCTGCTGACCTTCATATACATACTGGGACATGTATGTGTGCACATGCATGCAAACACACCAGATAGATAGATAGATAGATAGATAGATAGATAGATAGATAGATAGATGAAGTAAAAATTTTGCAACTAGCTAAGGGTAAATGTAAAAAGTAGGGTATTAATAGATAGCTACTGCCACAATTCATAAAATATTAAGACACAAAAATAGAGAAAACAGCCAGGCAGTGGTGGCACACACCTTTAATCCCAGCACTCAGGAGGCAGAGGCAGGCAGGTCTCTGAATTTGAGTTAACCCTGGTCTACAGAGTGAGTTCCAGGGCAGCCAGGGTTACACAGAGAAACCCTGTCTCTGTCAGAGAGAGGGGGGAGGGAGAGAGGGAGAGAGAGAGATAGTTTGTTAAATAAAAAGATACAGGGAATACTGAGGAAAGTGGTGTTTTGTAACTATGTAAACATCAGAAAAAATCTGAGGTCAAAAGATGATTGAGTCTGTAAGGGAGGGCACTTGCTACCAAGCTTGCCTATCTGAGTATGAACTGGAGGAAAGAGAGAACAGACTCCTGCCAGATGTCCTAACTGCACACAAAACCAAACACACACACACTGAATAAGCATAAAAATTACAAAGGAAAAATGGAGTATAAGTAAGACAGGCACTATATGATTAAATGCTAAAGTTTTGCACCAACAATCTGAAGATGTAGCTCAGTGGCAGAGCACATACACAGCATGCCTCAGGCACCAGGTTGCATGTCCAACACCACCAAAAAGGTCTTGTATCTAACAGCATATTTTCAGAATACATAAAAGACAAATTTAGTGAGCCTAAAGAGAACTTTTGAAGTCTTATCGAAGTATGAGATTCTTTTTTGTTTGAGGGTCTCTTTACATAGCTCTGGCTGTCCTGGAACTCATTATGTAGTCCAAACTGACTTCAAACATAGAGAGCTGCCTCTGCCCCTGTCAGAGCAAACATATCAAAATGAAACAACAAACCAAACAAAACATGAATATGGATTTGAGTAATGCAATGTTTAACTTTGCTGTGATGGACATGTAGGAGATTTTTTTTTTATCCAGAAATGAAAAATAACCCATACATAGGAAATTTTAAATATATTTTCTAAATGTGTCAAGAAATAAGTAATGATGAAAATCAGAAAACAAAAAAAGGACATTAATGAAAGAATCTCGACACAGGACAAGAGATCTGTGCTTCTGGGTGGACCTCAGTGGCTTAAAACAGAATTGACAGCCAACTGGACAAAAGAAGCTGATGCTTAAAGGTAAGCTGGGCATGATGGCCCGTGCCATACCCTCAGCACTTGGGAGGCAGCATCAAGTTCAAGGTCGTCCTCATTGCTCTATAGCATGTTTGTTTATTTATTTATTTATTTATTTATTTTTGGTTTTTCGAGACAGGGTTTCTCTGTGGCTTTGGAGGCTGTCCTGGAACTAGCTCTTGTAGACCAGGCTGGTCTCAAACTCAGAGATTCGCCTGCTTCTGCCTCCCAAGTTCTGAGATTAAAGGCGTGTGCCACCACTGCCCGGCCTATAGCATGTTTATGATCAATGTGGGATAGGAGAGACCCTGCCTCAGATCAGCACCCAGACGACAAGCTGATTGCAAACAACAATTTGAGGGGATTATTTCAGAGGCATTGTATGATGAACCACACTCCCCAGTTCTGAGGAGTATATATTGATTTTGAAACAAGAAACAACTGAGATTTCCCACTTCTTGAAAGAGGGATGTACAGAGAAACCAACAGCATGGTTTAGGCTTCTTAGAGTGATAACATCACCCTTGGTTTCCCTTTCAAAACCATGTCCTAGCATAAATGTAAGTAGGACTTCACAAGTACCAGAGGTGAAATCAGATTAAAGAGCTGATGCCCTAAACCACTCCCAAACCGCTGGACAAGCAGTCTGTATTGCAGACACCCTGTGATCCCAACAGGGAAAATAAACGAAAATGCAACAGGAGCACACTGTAGGAAGACTGCAGCAAACAGTGTAAAGCCTCAGATAAAATCTAAAAAGCAAGAGGACAAACCGACATTAGAGGGTGGTTCCTGCAAAGGTCCAGACCTGACAGAGGCAGGCGTGAAGTGCTGAGAGAAGAGAGTTGCCAGCCAAGGTTCTGACAACCAGTGAGGTTTACTTCAAAGATGAGGGGAAAATAACAGTTTTTGTCTGTACAGACAAAAGCAGAGAGAACATGTTATCAGCAATCTAGCCTTAAGGCAATAGCTTAAGGGAATTCTTTTAGTTTTTTTTTTTTTTCATTTTTGTCAGCGTTTGTTATTTTACTTAAAAACAAACAAACAAACAAACAAAAAACCCAAAAAACACCTGTTTTTGTGAATATATGCCACATGCTGGGGGTGTCCATGAAGACCAGAAGAAGGCATCATGTCCCCTAAAGTGGCTGAGAGTTTTCCTGTATGAGTTCTGGGAACTGAACTCTGGTATTTTGTTAAGAGAAGCAAGTGCTCTTAACCATGAGCCATCTCTCCAACCCCCAATCTTAAGTGTGTGTGTGTGTGTGTGTGTGTGTGTGTGTGAGTGTGCTGTAGCACTCCTTTGGAGGTCAGAGGGACAACTGCAGGAATTGGCGCTCTCCTTCCACCCAGTGGATTTTTTGGATCAAGCTCATGCTGTAAGGCTTGGTGGCAAGCTCCTTTGCCTGCTAAGCCATCTTGCCAGTCCCTTTAAGGGAACTCTTTAGATCAAAGAAAAATAGTTCCAAATGGAAATAGGAAATTTGGGGAAAAATAAGGAACAAAGGGGGAAAGTGTGGGTAAATGTTATGTATGGGTAACAGGGTTATGAGGGTTTAATATGTTTGGAGAACTGGGAGTGTAGCTGAGTGCTAGGATGTCTGCTTAATGTGCATGAACACCTGGATCCAGTCTCCAGGACTATAAAAATATAAAAATAAAAGAGCAGAATATCAATGCTTGACCACAGGAAAACCATGAGGAATGGGTCAATACAGCTAATGTGCTCTAAGCTTTGAGAGTGAACATCTTTTATCTATACTAAACCCAGACAAATCAAAGACAACAGAATAAGCACAACTATGTTGGTAATTATATGAAATGGAACAAATACTCCAAGTAAATACTGGGATAGTAAATTATCAGGATAGATTAGAAACTATCCACCCCTATGCTACTTCTGAAAAAAGCTTTGCATAAAAGAGACTGGAATGTTGAAAATAAAAGATGAAGGAAATCTAGTAACCAACATGAAGCAAAAGAAAACTGGCAGTACATCTTAAGGCAAGAACGAGGAGCCAAAAGGGATATCACAAAGACGGCATCTGTCAAAAGAATATATTAATTTAAATCCTAAGTTAGTGTTCATTGAATAACAGGGTTTCAGAACACTGGAAGGAGATGACAGAGCAATCTGCAGTAATAACAGTCAACACACTTCTCCCAGTAACTTATAAAATGGGTGCACATGCATCAGTGATGACATGGAAGCAAGGCAGAAATAGCAGCTAGTAAACAAGCCCCTATCCGCACAACAGAGCACTGCACACAAGATTAGAACAGCACTACTTTTAACTATGTGGTGAGTTTATCAAAACTGACAATAAAGCACACTTTACCAAAGTCTCAAAACATTCAGAATATGTCATCTGGCCACACTAGGATTAAGATAAAAAATAATAACTAGAAAAAGTGGTTTAACCAGTGCACTTAAAAATAATCTACACGTTCAAAGAGTAGAAATTAGGAAGAGCCTGCAACTCAGTGAAGATGGAATGAAGAGATGCACTCCGGGGTTTCTTGGAACATGAGCTTACCTCTTGGCAGTCAGGAAACAGGGTGGGGGTGGGGAGGACCAGGGTCCCAGGATCCTTTTCAAAGGCATCCCCATGAGTTTTCTTTCATCAGGCCCTGTCTGGTGGGAACCCACACCCACTCACCTGCACAGCAAGTGAAGACCAAGCCTTTAAACACACAGGCCTTTGGGGGTGCATACTGAATCCACAGCAACCAACCGGAAACCTAAGTTTGTACCTCAAAGAAGCCAGTCAAAAATAATAAACTCTAAAAGAAACTGAAAAATTAAGAAAAAACACATAATTTCTGAGGACATTAAGGAGCTTTGTTTCTGCCATAAGGGAGCAACTGTGTGATGCTTAGTCTTGCCGGGAAACAAACTGGCCTGAGGGGGTCAGAAGCAGAGGTGAACCAACTGTCACAAAGGGCTTCTACCTAGATCTAGGCAGCTGCTCAACCACAGCAGTCACCAGAACAAAGCCTGATTATTTGCTGAAGTGAAGTATGGACAGAAGCTTGGAGAGGCCTAGGTAGCGAGACGTGTTGAGATAGCACTAACAAAGGGAGACTGTGGAGAATGAAGAAGGGATGGTAGGGCAGGCCTGTTCCTGGCCATACTGCAGAGTCTCGGCTGGAAGCTTCCTGTCAGCCTTGCCAGTCTTCCTTAAAATTGCCCTACAGTCCAGGTTTTTGCCCTTCAACTTGTCTTTCTCTCACAAAGCCAAACATGTTTTGTAGTGTGTTTACCCTGCACTCCGGCTCCCTTTCCAGTTTTCTTACAGGTTATTTCCCCTGGAAAAATCTCCCGAATTCCTGAGTCTCTCTCTCAACCTATTCCTCAGACTTTGCGGGCCAACACAATGGTGCCAAAAAAAAAAAAAAAAAAAAAGTTTAGGTAGGATCTGAGGCTGGCTAGCACACCTTGGGTTAGACAGAAAGGACATCATTCTGATTGTCATATGAGCCATAAATAGATCCTGGCACAAATTGGAGCTCAACAACTAAGTATTTCATAGTTGACGACCTGAAGGGTGTTCTTTTAGAGAGGAATTCTCCTGTAATGAAGAGGGCCTGTGAAAAACAGGGGTAGGAAGAATGATAAAGGGATAGAGTTGACAGCACGCTGAGCTGTGTTGACCCTTGCACAGGGACAGACTGAAAGCTCTTGAAGATTTACTTATTTGGGTGGGTTGGGTGCATGCATGCAGGGGTCCATGGAAGCCAGAAGAATTACAGGTGGTTTTGAGCCACCCAACGTGGATACTAGAAACTGAATTCAGGTCCCCTGCAAAGAGCAGCAAGTGTCCTTAAGTTCCCGGTCATCTTTCCAGCTCCAGAAACAAAGTCCTTCAGAAGTTGAGGCTGGATGTCAAAGCCAGTGGCCTCAGTATCTTATGAAATCTCAACAGGAGAACAGACACAGCTGTGCAGTAAGGGAATGTGTAATTTTTACAGTTGCAGGACTTCAGGGACTCTTAACGCCTGGCACACCAGTGGAGGGAAAGCCCAGAACTCAGAAACAGAGAATGGTAAACTAAGCGTGTTTGTTCACGCCTTTAATCCCAGCACTCTGAAATGTAGAGGCAGGTGTGTCTCTGGGAGTTTTCGGCCAGCCTGGTCTACAAAGCAAGTTCCAGGACAGCCAGTGCTGTTACACAGAGAAACCCTGTCTCTCCACACCCCCTAAAAAGCAGCAGCAGCAGCAGAATGGAAACATCGGGTGGATGTGCATAAGGATCCTGTTGCCTGTGCAGCAGCCCTTGGTTCCTGTGGGCTTGTGGAGGTGGCACAGTTTTCCTTTGTGAGAACTAGAATAAATAAATGTGCTGTGTAAAGCCAGATGCCCAAACAGAACTGTGCTCCATCTGAGGCTGCAGAAGACAGTACCCACCCATGGCCACTAAGAAAGCCCCACGTATGCTGAAAACCTTGTATGCTGAAAGCCATAGTAACAAACACTTTGCTTTCCCAGAGAAGACCAACCAAGTCCTACATGTCAGCCCCCATGGTCCTTGGATTTCATACTCATGAGGACAGTTATAGAATATTTAATCCCCAGACATGGAATCACACACAGCACAATGAAGGAGGTAGGGAGTGCTCTTAATCATGATGTTCACTGGTACTGTCACACAAAGTCCCATCATAAGGCATCTAGCCTTGTGGAATGCAGGACCAGCCTTTATAAGTCAGAGGAAATACATGAAAAGAATGATGAGCTATTCTGTGGACTATGCATTAAGTCAGAAACCTGAGTGCTGGGTCCCCAGCAGGCAAGATACTTGAGTCTGGGAGTCCAGGCATGGAACCAGATGTAGTTCCACTGACCATTGCTCCTAACATAGGGGTTCACAACTCCTTTAGAAGACTTTGTGATCCCATTCCTGTTATCTTGGACTTTGAAGACTTGGAATTCCTTATCTCCAAAAGGCAAGCTCCTGTCAGATCAGCAAGAGTCCCATTTAAAAGTTACAACTCCAAGGCATTCCTTGTGTCCAGGGGCCAGCAGACAGGAAGAAAGTCACCAGTGTGATAGAACAAGAACATGTTGCTGTGGTCAGCAGATTGAGACAGGACTGCTGTGACAATGAAGATGACAGAGTGGTGTATGTGCTGAACCCAAAGTAGCCGTGTCAGTGCCTCTTCCGTTAACTGAATGGACACATATGGCAGCTTCCAAATGGGAAGATATACTTGCCAAGAGTTTTCCACACCATCACATTTGCCCTGAGAGCTACTAAGGACACAGCTGAGTTAGTTCAGTGGCCCATGAGAAGGCTGACAGATTAGCTGCTGGCTTGAGATCAGATGTCACTTTCCCAACTTCCCCTCAGGAAGAAAGGGTAATGGGAACCATGGAAATGCTCCTCTCCAAATGTGGAGTACATGTATTTTGGTGGATATGTGGAGGCCTCAAAATGTACCTCTTGCTGGGCAGTGGTGGCGCACGCCTTTAATCCCAGCACTCGGAAGGCAGAGGCAGGCAGATCTCTGAGTTCGAGACCAACCTGGTCTACAAGAGCTAGTTGCAGGACAGCCTCCAAAGCCACAGAGAAACCCTGTCTCGGAAAACGAAACAAAACAAAAAAATGTACCTCTTAGACTGTGTGAATGTGTGTGTGTGTGTGTGTGTAGGGGGGGTGGACATTGTGGCCTAATGGCCTCAGTTGCAGCACTCTGCAGTTTGTGATGTTTTCACCAAGGCCACACTGCCTGTGTCCATCTCTGACTGGCTTCTCAGGGATGAGAAGGTTGTCGTCCTCTGGAGAGCACAGAGGAGGCTGTCTTCCACTCAGCCTGCCTTCCCTTCATAATGGTCTGATCTGCACAGCAGCCATACCCTTTCTGCTGCCCCTGGCTCCCTTCTCTCCCTCTGAATGCAGCTCCTTTAACAAATGTCTCGCATGTCAAGTCGTCTTCTTGCCATATGGCTTTTTGTGCACTCAAGCTGACAAACTCTGCCGAGAGTGGAATTTGCAAAACCAGTCAAAGAATCAAAAGACTGTGCTTGTCTTGTATGCTTGAGACCATAGGTGATATCCCCCAACACCTCACAAACCAAAGGGAACCTGCTAGAGCTAAAAATGAAATAGCTTAGTATCAGAGAAGAAAGGGTATATCTCCTTAAGACTACAGTAGAAAGCATCCAATTAAGTGATAAAAAATGAAACAAAATGAAATAACAAAACTGGGGTCGGGAGTGAAGTTGGGACAATATTTAGGTAACATGCTTTAGGTATGGTAGGAAGATGAGAAAGGGCAGAAAAAAAAAAAAACAACCGATGGCTGAAATGTTTCCAAATGTGGAGAATGCTGTAAATCCTCATGTCTGGAGAGATTTAAATTGCTAAGAATTTGAATATTAAAATGAATACGAATCACAAAATATGGAGACACTCTTCTGTGACCGTGCCACTCTGAATGTGCCTGACCTCAAAAGCTGAGCAGCCTTAGCCCTGAAAGATCCTTGGGTGGATGAAAGATACGCCATGCCACAGGAGGCATGTGGTGAGACACCGGGGCTGGCAGAGCCTGGTGCATGAAGGGAAACCAGGCCAGACTGTTTACTGTGGCATCTTGGGAAGGAACAGGAAATATGGGGTGAGATGTTTTAGTGTGGCAGTTTGTTTTTGTTTTAAGACAGGGTTTCGCTATTGCTGTGCTGGGTTGGTATTCCATATACAGCCCAGGTTGGCCTTGAACTCATGATCCTCCTGTGTCAGCCCCCTTAGTTCTGGGAATACGGATGTGTGCAATGACTTTGGCTAGATTGGCTGGCTTGAGTCATTTTGGTAGATTGGGGGTGAAGGGGTTCTCTTGCATTTTCTCCTGGTTGGTTCTGGTGTGGTTAGAATGGTGGGAAATGCTCTGAGTGTGAGAAGTTGGAGAAGAAGCATCTGTGGAAAAACTGGATGAGCGGTTTGCCTGAGAATGGCAGTTTCAAGTGAGACCTGTACTGTCTCTAGGAATTGTCTCATGCTGGGGCAGGAGTCTGGCAATAGTCCCTTGAGGATAAGAAAGGCTCCATCATGCCAAAGCATTAGAAATAAAGAAAATATGAAGTCTTTTGAGAGGGCTATGGAGAACATTTAAAGTGGTGGGAAACAACTTATGAAATGGGAACATTTATCATCAATCATATACCTGATAAGAGATGGGTATCTTCATAGAATAGATGAAGAAATCTACAACTCAGTGTGATTACTGTGTTGGTTGGTTTTTATTTTAAAGAGGGAACCACAATGAGGAATCTCTTAAATCACATTGGTTTATGGCCACATTTGTGAGGCTGTCCTGACTGATGATTGCTGTGGGAGGACCTAACCCATTATGGGTGGCACCATCCCTAAGCTAGTGGGCCTGGGCTTTTAAGAAAGCTCAGTATGAGCAAGCCAATGAGCTGTCTTCCTCCATGATTCCTGCTCCTGGTTCCTACCTGGGGTTCCTGCTCTGACTTCTCTTAATGATAGGCTATTTTAAAAAAGTAATAGCTAGCTTGGTGGTGGTGCATGCCTTTAATCCCAGCACTTGAGAAGCAGAGGCAGGCAGATCTCTGTGAGTTCGAGGCCACTTTGGTCCACAGAGTGAGTTCCAGGACAGGCTCCAAAGCTACAGAGAAACCCTGCCTCAACACCCCCCCCCCAAAGTATTAGCTAAAATAGACCCTTTCTTTCCCAGTATTTTTTTGTTTTTGTTTTTTTGTTATAGTGTTTACCACAGCTCAGAAAGCAAACTCAGACAATTTATCCAGTTTTTAAAATGAGCAAAGGAATTTGTATGGGCTGAGTTGTAACCCATCCACTCCCACGTTTGTCAGATGTGTACTGGTTTTGGAGACAGGGTTTTGCTAAAGTAATTAAGGCTAACTGAAATTGTAAGGATAGGGCCCTGATCTGATAGGATTGGTGTCATTGGAAGAAGAGCCACTGGAGACTCAGGGTGTAATTAACAATAGAAAACAACTGAGCATACTCTGAGGCAGGGCTGTGTGAGTACACAGTGAAGAGTGAACACCTGCAAACCAGGGGAGCCCTTCCCAGACCCCGCCAGGCTGACAATGATGCTGGATTTCCAGCCTCCAGAATTAGGAGAAAATAAATGTCTGTGGAATGAGTCTTTGTGTGAATGTAGGTTATGGAAACCCACACTGCTTAAGACAGTACTTGAATGGACCGTTCTCTGAGGAAGATGTATGGGTGGTCAGTATCTTCAATAAGTGCCATATTTTTAGTTCTCAGAGAAATGCACATCAAACCTCAAATTGGATACAACTTTACCTTTCCTTAGGCTAGACAGAAGGTCAGTTAATGACAAACACTAGTCAGAACCTGGAAAAACTGGAATCTCTATTCACACTGCAGGTGGGGTATAGAGTGGATTTGAGTGATTTGGTCAGTTCTCAGCTGCTTGCACAGTAGTTCTACTCCCGTGTATATCCATCAGAAGTGAAAGCATGAGTCTGCAAGAAATATAGGCAGAACTGTGTCAGATCCATGGAATAGAGTGATATTCACTCATAAAAAGGAATAAAGGGGCTGCAAGACGGCTCAGCAGGTAAAGATGCTTGCTGTGCAAGCCTAGTGACCTGAGTGTGATCCCCAGAGGAAGAGAATCAACTCTACAAGTGTCTTCAGATCCCCAAATGCATTCTGTGGTACATGCACCACCACATCATACATGTGTCCACACACACATGATGATGATGATAGCATTTTAAGGAATTAACTGATACATGCTACAACATGGAATATCCTGGGGGGCGGGGAGTGAAAGAGAGCCAGGTTTGGTAGTACACACCTTTAATCCCATCACTCAGGAGGCAGAAGCAGATGGGTCTCTGAGTTTGAGGCCAGATTGATCTACATAGTGAAGTGTCCAGTTCAGGGAAAAGCACCAGGGCAGAATGCAGGTTAGCTGTTATTTTTGACTTAGTATAAATGTGGTGTGTGTGAGAACTGATGTTCCAACCATGTAAGCAGTTACAACAGATATACATGGTTCAGGAAGGAAAAGAGTATGATCAAAATGGTTTGTAAAAATTTGAAACATATAAATGGTTCAAACACTCCAGTTTCAAAACCAAAAATTGTCCGGTTGGAAAAGAGTACTATTCACTAGCAGAAACATGCTTCATTGTGAAGATGCATCATGAAAGGAAAAGGAAGGGGAAGCGAGCTAGCAGTGATCGTGAGAGAACTGAACTGTCTGTTGTCTGGCAGTCAAGTCCTGGACAGGGAATGCAGGGATAGAGATTTCATGGTGATAAATGATCCGTTCTTAGAATGCAGCTATTTCAAATGCAAATGTACTCTGTAAGAGAGCCTCGAAATGCACAAAGCAACTCTAGTAGATAAGCTCATGAACATAACATATTTCAATCCTTTTTTGTGTTTCGACGGCTGAACCCATGGCCTCACACATGCTGGAGGAGTGCTCTGCTGAACGGTGACAACCCCATCCCTCTTCTTTACCTTTTATTTTGAAACAGAATCTCATTAAATGCCAAGGCTGTCCTTGAACCTAGACAGGCTTTGAATTTGCGCTGCTGTCTCAGCCTCCCATGTGAATAGGATTACAGAACACACCACCTTCAGCACTCTTTCAGACAAGTGGCAAAACAAGTGATGGGGGAGTTAGTAGGGACATAGGTGACCTGAATAAACCAGCCAGCTTGAATAACAGATGCTTCTAGAGTACTACACCTAAGATAGCTGACATGCATGTTAAAAAAATTTCTTTTATTTATAGGCACTTTGTGTGTCTGTGCTCCTGTATGCTTGCATGTGAGTGCCCGAAGTAGTCAGAAGAGGGCATCAGATCCCTTGGAATTGGAGTTACAGGTGCTTGTGAGCCAGCTAATGTGGGTGCTGGGAATGGAGTCCCAGTCCTTTGCAAGAGCAGCCCGTGTTCTTAACCACTGAGCCATCTCTCCAGCCCCAAGAACTACACTTTTAAAAGTGTGAATATAGCTTGGCGGTGGCAGCGCACACCTTTAGCCCCAGCACTTGGGAGGCAGAGACAGGCGGATCTCTGTGAGTTTGATGCCAGCGTGGTCCACTGCATGGCCTCTGCATCAGCTCCTGCTTCCAGGTTCCTTCTCTGACTTCCCTCGGTAATGGACTATTCCCTGAAAGCGTAAATGAAATAAACCCTTTCCTCCTCAAGTTGCTCTTGGACATGGTGTTTATCACAGCATCAGAAACCCGTATATGGAAACATAAAACAATACATTTACAAGGATTGCTACCAGACAACTGCTTTTAAAGGAATTAATAAAGTGGAAGAGAGAGGGCCAGCCAGGTGGCTCAGCAGGTGCAGGCCCTTGTGACCATCCCGACAATCTGAGTTCAGTCCCTGAGACCCACATGTTGGGCTGTCCTCAGAACACATCTGAGCACATAACCACACACATACAAAAATAAAGGGCAGAAAGATGGTTCACTATTTAAGAGCTCTGGCTGCTCTTCTAGAGGATCTAGGTTTAATTCCCAGCTCCCACACAGCAGTTTACAACCCTCCGTAAGTCCAGTTCCAGGAGATCCAATGCCCTCTTCTGGATTCTGTGTGCTTGAGGTACATGTGTGGTGCACAGACATACATGCAAGCAATGCATCCATACACATTAAAAAAAAACACTAAAAGAAAGGAAAAATAAAGTGAGAGAAGAAAAAACAGATTCAGCAGTATGTGGAATGAAGGAGATGTAGCTGCAGATTCCACAGACATGAGTACTTGAAGATAACAGACACCCATGTGGTGCAGACACAATGCAGGCAGAATGCTGTACACAAAGCATGGTGTTAAAGCCATAAGAGTGTATAATAAACTATGTGCCAATAAATTTGACCCCAGATGGGAACAAATTCCTTGAAAAACCAATACTGACAGAAGATTCAGACAACCCAGGGAAACCTTTATCTGCTATAAAGATTCTAAAAGCTTTCCCTCCCTCAGGCCAGCGATGTGGTGCTGTGAGTAAAGGCACTTGCCACTTAGTCAGATGGCCTTCGTTCAGTCCCCAGAAACCACATGGGGGAAGGAGAGAATGAGTCCTTTAGGTTGTCCTCTGATCACCATTTGTGTGCTGTGGCACACATACATACATACATACATACATACATACACACACACACACACACACACACACACACACAAAGTAAGTAGTCAACTAAAAATAAATGCCTTAAAAATGTTTCTTATAGCTGGATGGTGGTGGCACATGCCTTTAATCTCAGCACTAGGGAGGCAGAGGCACGTAGATCTCTGTGAGTTCAAGGCCAGCCTGGCCTACAGTTCCAAGACAGCCAGAACTGTTACACAGAGAAACCCTTCTTGAAAAGCCCTACTCCACCCCTTAAATTGTTTCTTAGGCCAGGCATGGTGGTGCTTGATTACTCAGGAGTCAAAGGCAAGCAGATCTCAATGAGTTTGAAGCCAGTCTGATCTACATAGTGAATTCCAGGCCAGCCAGGTATACACAGAGATTCTTCCCTCCCCACAAAGTTTCTAGATGTCATTCTGTAATGATAAGTCTTTCTGCCAGCTGCCTGCTTCCGCCACAACGTTAGGACCCCCCCCCAAAAAAAAAAAACACACACACACACAGAGACTTATATTAGGTACAATGCTGCTGGCCAATGACTAGGATTTCTTATCTGCTATCTCTGTCTTAAGTATCAACCATAATTGATTTAAGGATGATAGACTGGAATGCAATTAATGCGGATCGAAATGGAGTCAGAACTAGTTTGAAAAACAGATGGTTTATTAGGAAGTACTCACACGATGGAGCCAGTCCTGTACATCCAAGTGAGAGAGGGAACAGAGAGCCACATGTGTGTGTCCCTCATTTTTAAAGCCTTGCTCTGTCACTCTGACCAACTTCACATCAAGGTCATGCTGATTTACCAAGGCTAGCTGGATAGTGGGCTGTGTATTGCTACTCACAAGTATCCACTTCTTCCTCCAAAAAGAATGTATATGCCTGCCTTCCATAGTGTGATTAGTAGAGATGCTTCTGGAAGAAGAAACACCCCTGTCCCAGCAGGCTGAGACCTGGCCCAGTGACTTGCTTGGCAGCGCTAGGTGGATGGATGTGACAAGTACCTCATCTGAGCAGCAGTTGTGGAGGTCATTGTGTCTTTTGACAAGTCCTCCATCTGCTCTATTATCCTTGGATAATAGAACCTGAGAACAGCAAGTCCCAGACAGAGGCTGATCCTTCAGCTTGGGTCCTGAACAAAGAAGCCACAGGGCCAAAAGCCATAGTTGCCCTTAGCCCAGAGAAGAGCTGAAGCAAATTCCCAGCTGACATGTGAGAAAAACAAAACAAAACAAAACAAAACAAAAAAAAAACGGAATCTCTCTCTCATCTTGAGTTACTGCAACTTGGGATTATTTGTGTTTACAAAATACCCAGATTGTTGATGAGATTTATTTGAGACAAGGTCTCATCATGTAGCCCAGGCTGGCCTGGAACTTGTGATCCTCCTGCCTCAGCCTCCCAAACACACACTGTTAGTATTCAGGCATTTGTACTGGCCTGTCTTTGGTGTTCTGACAGGATATACCCTCAGCTGCAGCCACTGAGAGCACCACCCGTGCATATTTCACTATGTTCCCTTTTAAAAGGGCCCTGCCCACCTCCCATTCTCCTCTCTCTATTTCTCTTCCTCTCTCTGTTCCCCTCTCTGTCCCCCTTTTTTCCTCTCTCTCCCCCTCTTTCCTTTCTCTTCTCTCCTGCTGCTCCTGTCCAGAGGCAGTCTTCCCCTCTTCCCTTTCCCCTTTTTATGATCCCTTTCCCTAATTAAGAAAACAAAAACAAAAACCAAACAAACAAAAAACCCTCTGCTTTGAACCCTGTCACACGGCTTCTTTCTCTTGCCTGCCACTTTTCTTAAATTACAACACACCCAGTTGCAAAGTTCAACTGATACTGAAAACATTCCTTTGGGTTGGGAGTATATCTCAGTGGTAGAGTGCTTGACTAGCATGGGGAGTCCCTAGGTTCAGTTCCCAGTACTAAATAAAGTATCCTTTCCTAAAAAAAAAAAAAAAAAAAAAACCTCCAGGCAATGGTGGTGAGAGCCTTTAAACCCAGAACTTGGGAGGCAAAGGCATGTGGATCTCTGTGAGTTTGAGCCAGCCTGGTCTACAGAGTGAGTGCCAGGACAGCCAGGGCTGTTACACAGAGAAACCCTGTCTTGAAAAAACACACACACACACACACACACACACACACACACACACACACACACACACACATAAATAATCAGTCTCTGAGGGTCTGGAGAGGAGCATTGGCTCAGCTAGTCAGAGCATACACTGCTCCTGTGGAGGACAAGATTATTTCCCAGCACGTGTGTGTATGTACACACACACAGACACAATCAAAAGTAAAAGTAAATTTTTTAAAACAGTTATCTGCGCCGGGCGGTGGTGGCGCTCGCCTTTAATCCCAGCACTCAGGAGGCAGAGGCAGGCGGATCTCTGTGAGTTCGAGACCAGCCTGGTCTACAAGAGCTAGTTCCAGGACAGGCTCCAAAGCCACAGAGAAACCCTGTCTTGAAAAATAAAACAAAACAAAACAAAAAACAGTTATCTGCAAATTTTGTGTAACTTAGATTTCATCTCTAATTTCCATGATTAAAAAAAAAAAAAAAACACTGATGAAATGGAGTTCTCTTGGTGAGAGCTGACTCCCTTCCCCTCCTCCCCTCCTTGTCTCTCCGTTCTTTCTTCTCCATCCCTTTCTCTCTCCTTCCCTCTCAACCATCCCCTTCCCTCTCCTTCCTCACCCCTTTCTCTCTCTCCCTTTTTTCTTTCATCCATTCCTTTTACTTTTTTTCTTAAAGAATTTTTGTTTTCTGTGTATAAATATTTTGCCTGCATATATGTGTGTATACTACACACATGCCTTGTGCCTGTGGAGGCCAGAAGAGGGTGTCAGGCCACCTGACACTGGACTTACCTATGATTATGAGCTGCCATATGGGTACTGGGGACTGAACCTAGTTCTTCTGGAAGAGCAGCCAGTGCTCTTAACCACTGAGACATCTCTCCAGCCCTTTATAGGTTGTTTTGAAGGTGAAGCATCATACACCAGAACTAGTTACTTTCTGGACTGTGAAGCATCTACTTCTTTTTCATTTTTTCTTTTGGTTTTAAACAAACACGTAGGGACTTTTTAACTACCCCCAAACTTTTCTAAAGCTTATGCTAATACCACATAAACTTCTAGAACTCAAGATGATAAGTAATACTTGGGTGTCAATAGCCCCACTGCTAGCACAACTTTGCTGGTGTATTGGAGCAGTCGGGGGGCTATGAATTATCTGAAGTAGAGAAGAGAGCAGAAAATAGTGTGGTTACATGGATCAGCTAAATTGGAAAGGTTGAGTCTTGATTTGTGAGGAGCACAAGCAAAGAGAAAGCCGGTGTTAACACTGGCATCTTCAGAGGCTGCAGCTAGGTGGCATAGACTAGTGGTCCTGTGCTATGTCGTGAGATTTCCTTTCCTTTTCTTTTCTTTTTTTTTTTTTTTTTTGTTTGTTTGTTTTCCAAGACAGGGTTTCTCTGTGGCTTTGGAGGCTGTCTTGGAACTAGCTCTTGTAGACCAGGTGGTCTCAAACTCACAGAGATCTGCCTGCCTCTACCTCCTGAGTGCTGGGATTAAAGGCATGTGCCACCAATGCCTGGTTGTCATGAGATTTTTCTCAAATAAATGACTCAGGGGCACTCCATGGTCTTCTAGAGGATTTCAGTTTGACTCCCAACACCCACATGGTGCCTCACAACCATCCCTAATTCCAGTTCCAGGGGCTTTGATGCTGTCTTCTGGTCTCCATGGGTACCAGGTACTCATGTGGTGCACATACATACACATACAAGTAAAACACCCATACTCATAAAATAAAAATTATCAGGATAAATTATTTACAATATGCCAGGTGGCAATGGCTTGTGCCTTTAATCCCAGCACTCAGAAGTCAGAGGCAAGTGGATCTCTGAGTTCAAGGCTAGTCTGGTGTATAGATCCAGTTCCTGGACAGCCGGAGCTACCTAGAGAAACCCTGTCTCAAAATATTTTTATTCACAATGTTCTCTCAATATTTTAAAGAAGTCTATAGAATGTAAGTGATAACCCCTTTTTATTTATTGATAATTGATCTACTGGTTGATGTTAAAACCAGAATCTCAAGTTCGAGGCCATCCTGGTCTACAAGAGCTAGTTCTAGAACAGCCAGGGCTACACAGTGAAATCCTGTCCAGGAAGATAAAACACAGCAAAAACTAAACAAACAAAACCCCAGAATCTTGGCTGGGCAGTGGTGGTGAATGCCTTTTTATTATTATTGTTGTTTTGTTGTTGTTATTATTATTATTATTATTAAATCCCAGCACTCTGAAGGCAGAGGCAGGTGGTCCTCTGTGAGTGAGTGAGATCACCCTGGTCTGTAACATGATTTCCAGGACAAGCAGGGCTACACAGAGAAACCCTGTCTCAAATACAAAACAAACCCCCAGAACCTTATAATTTGTGAGTTTTCTAATTTTTCTTCATCACTTTTTGAGTAGTGATTCTCTACTGTGTGTTGTTTTCTACACCTTTAACGTCTGCCCTACTTTTATTATTTCTCCTGCTCTATTTTGATTAATTCTCCTCTCTCTCTCTCTCTCTCTCTCTCTCTGTCTCTCTCTGTCTCTCTCTGTCTCTCTCTCTGTCTCTCTCTCTCTCTCTGTCTCTCTCTCTCTCTCTCTCTCTCTCTCTCTCTCTCTCTCTCTCTCTCATCTTACTCTTATAGCCTAGACCGACCTTTAATTCAGTGTGTAGCCCAGGTTGGCCTTAAACTGGTGTACACCTAAGTGCTAAAATCAAAGGAACACACCAGTACATCTGGCCAATTCTGCTAATGTCTAGCATAACTCATTAAATAACAGCTGCTGTTCATTTCTGTTTGTAAGAAACACACTGATGCCACAGATTTGCCTCCAGGAGCATCTTTAGCTTCATCAGACAAGGTTTACTATGTTATTCTCAGTGTTACTCAGTGAACTCATTCTCTAGTTTCCACCACAGTAACTTCTCTGAACCATGTGTTATTTAGAGAATCATTTCTCAGTTTACAGGCACACAGGAGCATTTGAAGTTGATATTGTGTGGTCAGATTCTCTGCTCTGTAGTGCTTTGATCCTTTGAAATGTATTTGATTTGGTTTAAATACCAGTATATAGTAAGTGCTTGAACTTAAACTTGAAAAACACATGCATTCTGGGTGCGGCATCCATTATGTAGAGTGGAATTGCCTTCTTCCGGTCTTTAGGTCACTTTTTGATCTTTTGACATGTGCCTACTCCTACCATTTTTGAGGGGTGTATGTTAAAATTTCCAAGTATGATTGTGGGTTTGTCTGCTTCTTTTTTTTTTTTTTTCTTTTTTGGTTTTTTGAGACAGGGTTTCTCTGTAGCTATGGAGCATATCCTAGCACTCAATCTGTAGAGCAGACTGGCCTTGAACTCACAGAGATCCTGCCTGCCTCTGCCTCCCAAGTGCTGGGATTATGTCTGTTCCTTTTTAAATTTTTTTTTTTTACATTTTAAATTTTTGTTGGGTATATGTGCATATGGAAACCAGAGGATAACTTGTGGGAGTTGGTTGTCTCCTTCCATGTGGTCCCTGGAGATTGACCTAAGGTCATTAGGATTGATGGCAAGCTCCTTTCTTCACTGATCCTTCTGGTCATCCCTGTTTCTTTCAGAGCTTCATTAAGGCTTCCATATTAGGTACATAAAATTTAGGTTTGTTTCCTTGTTGAACTGTACCTGTCTTTACATGTGTCTTTGATTTATCAGGGCTTGAAATAATTTGCATTTGTATTTTTTATTTTATTTTAATTTTGATTTTTCAAGATAGGGTTTCTCTGTGTAACAGCCCTAGCTGTCTTGGAACTAGCTCTGTTGGCCAGGCTGCCCTGGAACTCACAGAGATCTGCCTGCCTCTGCCTCCTGAGTGCTGGGATTAAAGGCGTGCACCACCATGGCTTGGCTGCATTTCTATTATTTAGGCCCAGTGAAATGTCTTAGAATGCCTCCACCTACTCCTCTCCCTACTCCTATGCTAACGGTGGATGCCACGTGTCTTCCTTATGTATGTGTGTGTTCACCCTACATTACTGTTGTTTACATGGTTGACATTTATCTATTTTTTTCTATTTATCCCTCCCTGCATCTCCAAGCTCACATCTAGAATAATTTTTTCTCTTCCTAAGAACTGCTCTTTAATGTTTTCCTTAGTGCAGACCTTGTTAGCAAACCCATTTGGGTTATGTGTTTCTGAAACACCTTTATTTCTGTGTCCCTGCTTCCTCACCAACACTCCAGTGCTGTTTGTGCTTTTTCTTTCTTTCTTTCTTTTTTACTTTTTCTTTATTCTTTATTTTTTAAATTTTATTTAATTAACATTGTTTTTATTTGTTTTACATAGCAACCTCACTTTCCCCTCCCTTCTCTCCTCCTATTCCCTTCTTATTATTTTGTGTGTGCACATGTGTATGTGTTGTGGGCATGCCCATGTCATAAAACTCATTTGGAAGGCAGAGGACAACTTGCAGGAGTCAGCTCTCTCCTTCCACCATATGGGTCCTGGGGATGGAACTCAGCTCATCAGGCTTGGCAGTGCCTTCATCCACTGCACTATTTAGCTGGCCTACAGAGACTAATCTAAGTGAGTTTGGAAAAGAAAAAATTGCCTATATTCTATAAGGCTAAAAACAAAAAGCATAGTGGGCCACTATTACACTCCAGTTTGTAAGTCTGTTCCACATCGGTATGTGTTAGTAATCCTGAAATTGCATGTATGTTCTAGGATAGGGCTGGGCAAACATGTTGTGGAATGAAGTCATATTTTCATTAGATACAGTGGAAATGTTTTTGTGCCAGAAAGCATGAGTAACTAAATTATGCAGGCATATCAAAAAGACAGAAGCCAATCAGAAGGATATTCTAATAGCTGAATATGGGGCACTAAAACAATTACACTTGTAAAACTGGAGTAGACTGGCTCCCACATAACAGTATTTATGAATCCGTACACAAATGGGTGATTTGTGCAGAGAGAATATTAGAAGGCATCTGTAACTTTATCAAAGTGAGCATGCTTAGAATGGGATAAACTAAGGGCTAGAGAGATGCCCACTGGTAAGAAGGCATCTCTTGCAGGGGACCTGAGTGTACCTGTGACCCCTCTTCTGGTGTCCAACGGTGCCGTCATGCATGTGAGCACAGGGGACATGCTATATATAACATTGTGTAGCAAGGAGAACAGCATTACAGCATTATTTCCTCGGTGTTCCTTCCAAAAACATAAATGACTTGACTCTAAATATGAGAAAGTATTAGGTGAAGACACTATAATGATGGTTGCCTGTAACACTCTAAAGATAAGTGACTTGACTCTACATAATGAGGAAATATCATGTGAAGACACTGTAATGATGGTTGCCTGTAACACTCTAAGGATCAAGGCCATGAATATTGAGGAAAGACTGAAGAAAAATCCAGGACTAGGGGTTAAATTCAGTGAATGCTTACCTGGCATACACGAGGCCTTGGTGGTTTGGATACCCAACACTCCATAAACCTGGGTTGTCACCATAGTCCAAGCACTCAGAAGGTGGAGGTAGGAGGATCAAAAGTTCAAGGTCATCCTTGGCTACTTCCAGTCCAGCCTGGACTACAGAAGACCCTATCCCAAGAGAGAAAGAAAGGGAGGGAGGGAGAGAGGGAGGGAGGGAGGGAGGGAGGGAGGGGAAAGGCACATTTATATTAGTCACTGCAGGAAAAAGTATTTAGTTCAATATCTGTTCTATCTGTTCCTGATTAAAAGAAAAAAAACACTTAAATAAAAATGGAAGAAAACCTTATAAATCTGAAAGGAACCTAAACTAAAATCCACTGAAATATCATACATATATCAAGGGATCAGCAAAACGATAAGGGTTTCCTGAGAATCTTCCTACCTTCTTCAACAGGAATTCAATGTCAAAAGAGTGCCAGCATCTCACAGGGCATGTTAATAAAACTCAACAGTTTGTATGGGATCTTGACTATTTTAAAACTCATACAGAACATCCAAGGACTGAGAGCTGCCAGTACATCATAAAAACCAGGGTAGAAGAACTTGTCTAACTGGACTGAAGACAGTTTTGAAGCTGTAATTAAGACATTGCTGAAGTGAGAAATGAGCCAGTGTAACTGATGAAGAGCCTGGAAACAGGCCCATTCATGCTCAGAAACGTAGCCATTGATATTCCCAATCACTAGGGAGACACCACACCCTTAAAAGTGGGACTGAGCCGGGCTTTGGTGGTGCACGCCTTTAATTCCAGCACTTGGGAGGCAGAGGCAGGTGGATCTCTGTGAGTTCCAGACCATCCTGGTCTACAGGAGCTAGTTTCAGGACAGCCTCTAAAAGCCACAGAGAAACCCTGCCTCGAAAAACCAAAAAAAAAAAAAAAAAAAATAGTGGGACTGGACTATGGTAAAAGGACAGAGGAATTGGGCTCTTTCCTTGTTAGTAACACCAAATTTGTATTAAGAATTGTGACTGGAGAAACTTGAAAACTTTAAAATGAAAATCTAGACCGTGTGTGTGTGTGTGTGTGTGTGTGTGTGTGTGTGTGTGTGTGTGTGTGTGTGTGAGAGAGAGACTGTGTGTGTGTGTGGGGGGGGTTAGTGGGAGAACTATCAAGTCTCCTTCCACGATGGGTTCCAGGCAAAACTCAAGCAGTCCATCAGGCTTGCTTAGGAAGTGCATTTACCTGCTGAGCCATTTAACTTAAAATACATTTAATGCTTTGGGGTAGATACATATTTCTTAAAAGAGAAGGTAAAAAAGAGAGAGGGGAATGATGGACAAATGGAACTGTTAAATTTTGTGGTTATCTGGAATGTAAAAAATAATGAAATAAAAAATATGAAAACAACAAGAAAAACTTGTGGTTGTCTGCCAGCAATGGTGTTGCATACCTTTAGTCCCAGGACTCAGGAGGCAGAGGCAGGCAGATCTCAGTGAGTTTGAGTCCAGCCCGTTCTACAAAGTAAGTTCCAGGACAGCCAGGGATACACAAAGAAACCCTATCTTTAAAAACAAATTTAAAAAAACCCAAAACAAAACAAAAAACCTATCTCAAACAAACAAACAAAATTTTATGGTTATCTATGGACCCAACTGTTAGAAGCACTGGTTGCTCTTGCAGAGGACTGGTGTTCAGTTCCCAGCACCCAAATGGTACCTTACAACTGTCTGTAACTTCAGTCCCAGAGGATCCAATGTCCACTGCCGGCCTCTACAGTACTGAAGGAAAGTGGTTTACAGATAAACAATGTAGACAAAACAGGCCTACGCTTAAAAAAAAAAAAAAAAAAAAAAAAGTCCAAAAACTTTTTTTAAGTATATGGTTTTCATTGCAGAACAATAAAAAGAATAGAAAAGTCACTACTTGAAACTCATAGTTATCTCTAGAATACAGTGAATTCCTAAAATCTTTTTAACAAAACAGCAAAAAAAATGGGGAGTAGATAAGCTGGGCACAGTGGCCACCACAGTGGTCAGTGGCAAAAGCTGACAGATCTCTAAGTTCCAGGCTAGCCTGGTCTACATAGCAATTTCAGTCAAAAGCTACATAGAAGACCCTTTCTTTAAAAAACAAAACAAAAACAAAAAAAACCCCTCAGATAATAAAGAAGATAATTGTCTAATAGCAAGAACAGACTATTAGAAAGCAGAAAAGTAGATTCCACTTTTCATTCTCACCCATTTGGCAAGGACTAATCATGGCACACGATGTCGGTGAGGATGACACAGAGCAACTGGAAACAGTGCACTGCTGGTGGGAGTGGTATGTGGACCCGCCTTTCTGGAAAGCAACCTGGCATTGTATGCTAAAGCCTATATCTTAAAGAAAAGCCTTGGACACAGGCTTCAGATGTGTGTGGTGATGTTCCCAGCAGTGTTTATTGCAACATCTGAAAATGTTGCAAGAGCTCATCAACAAATGTATTAATGAATAGTTATTTCTACACAGGGAAAATGAATTGGAATTCACATGGATAAAGCTTACATTTTTCATAAAAATGTAGTTATAAGAAGGGGGGCTATGTGAAAGTTGAGGGTAGCAGAGTATCTCATCAAAAATGTATTAACACTTGCAAAGAAGTAGGCCTGTATAAACAGTGTAAAATATTAAAAATAATCTAGCCAGGTGGTGATGGCACACATCTTCAATCCCAGCACTTGGGAGGCAGAGGCAGGCAGATATCTGTGAGTTCAAGGCCAGCCTGGTCTACAGAGTTGAGTTCCAGGACAGCCGGGGCTACACAGAGAAAACCCTGTCTTGGGAAAAACAACAAAAATTTAGTGAGCTGGAGAGATGGCTCAGTGAGTAACACCTGTTTTCCAAAGGACCTGGTTTGATTCCTAGTGCCCAGATGAGCTCTCTCTCTCTCTCTCTCTCTTCCCACACGCGCACACACACACACACACACACACACACACACACACACACACACACACACACACACACACTGATTTTAAAAAAAAGGAAAGAAAAAGTATCTCTAGAAAGCCCCAGAGGAATCCAATACCCTCTTCTGACCTCCAAGACATGCACCTGTTGCACAGATACATTCAAGCACAGCACTCAGATAAATAAAAATGTAAAAATGTACTCTGGGACAGCAACATGGAGTTTGCCACCAACCCTGACAACCTTAGTTCCATCCGTGGGGCCCATATGGGAGGAAATAACTGACCCTCAGTTCTCCTCTGACTCACATGTGTGCTGTGGCTTGTGCATGTGGGCACAGCACAATAAATAAAATATAATAAAGGTCTGCAAATTAAAAATAAAGCAAAAACAAAAGCAAGTCATCGGATGATGTCATGTGTCTAAGTTAAATGTATTTTCACTAAATTTTTGAACCAGGGTCTCACTGTGAGGCCCTGACTGGCTGGAACTGGAGCTGGGGAGCATCCCTGTGTTGGGGTCTAAATATGCACGTGCCTATAAAAATTTCCATAGATTGTATTGTTTGGCTTATTTGTTGTCATCTTATTTTTTTAATTATATGTATCTGTGTATGTGTGTGTGGACACTCAATGTAGACAGAAGAGGACATTAGATCCCTTGGAACTGGTGTTACAGATGGCTGTGAGCCACACAATGTGGGGCCTGGGAACTGAAAACCAGGTAATCTGTAAGAAGAGCTGGTGTTTTTAAACACCAAAGTGTGTGTACCACTTTTGTTTTTGTTTTCTCGAGACGTTTTCTCTGTGTATCCCTGCCTGTTCTGGAACTTGCTCCGTAGACCAGGCTGGCATTTTTTGTTATTATTTTGTTTTGTGTTTTCAAGAGAGGGTTTCTCTGTAGTTTTGGAGCCTGTCCTAGAACTCACTGTGTAGACCAGTCCGGCTGTCCTTGAACTCAGGAAGATCCACCTGCCTCTGCCTCCTGAGTGCTGGGATTAAAGGTGTGTGTGTCACCACTGCCTAGCTCAGGCTGGCGTTTTAATGATGGGATAATGTGGGACATTTGCAACTCCCTTCTCAATGTGTGTGTGATGGACTGTGACAGGGTTCTTTGTGTCCACTTTTAATTTAGGCATCCAATCCTCTAAGATTTTAAAAGCTTTTTACTATGGGTAAATCACACATGCCGAAGAAAATAGAATCTCATAATGATCCATCCCATGTACTTACCATAAAGCTTTTAAAAATGACTTACTTACATGTTTTTATTACATGTAATAATGGATGTCATTATGACGGTCTCATACACGTACATAATGTATTCTATCATATTCACCCCTATTACCCATGTCTGTTAATTGCCTTCCTCTTCCCACCTAGCCCCCCCTTTTATTTCTATGTCTGTGAGTGCATGTGTGATCTGGTGAATTTTGTTAGGGTTGTTTGTAGGAACATGTGCACTTTATTAGTGGACATGCTACTGAAGAGAATGTTTCTTTCACCGTCAACCACTAATGGCAAATAATATCCTCAGGAAGCAGAAATGGTCCTTCCCCCCTCCATGATATGGTATTGACAGGACCAATCTTGTTCAGCTCTCATGCAAGCAGGCAGTCACAACTACTGTGAGTTCAAGAGCACAATAGCCATAGCAAGCCCAGATGTCAGTGTTTCCTGTCCCCTGTTTCTTACATTCTTTCCACCACCCCTGCTTCCACAATGTCTCCTCAGCTTTGAAAAGATTATATAGATGCCCCAGTTGTGGCTCCCCACTCAATATCCATTTATTCTCAATGCTTTGGACCAGTTGAGAGCCTCTGCAGGCACTGCTGCCTCCAGGGAAAGAACAACAGCTTCTCTGAGCAAAGCTGACAGGGGCATTGCCCTGTGGGCAGAAACAGTTACTTAGAAGGCATTTGACAGGCATATCATGTCCACCTAGAAAAAACAACTATAGTCACTTCCCCACTATGGCCTGAGACCTCCCCAGCTAGAGGATTTTGACTGGATTTGCTACACCAGGTATGAATTACCCTGTGAAGTGGGTCTCAAGTCCAATCGGAAAGCACTGGATTACCCCGTAACAGACTTGCCACTATTGCACCAGTGAACTCACCTTGCTTGGCTGCTTAATAACTTTACACACCGGGTCCACAGCTGATTAAGACCGCTGATGACAGTTCTCCCCAGCAGTATGCATAGCACCTTCTGGCACCATGAGCCAGCAAGGAGAGAGCCTCCAGCCCATTTCAGTTAAATTCCTCTTAAGTTCTGTGATCAAAGCATGTGGCATCTTCAGCAGTAGATTCTTACCATCTAGTTATGGTGGTCAGTCAACAGCTGTATCAAATTTCTGTATTGTTTTGGGGATCTCAGGGGCCCTCCTGACCAATATCTCATAGGGAGGTAGCCCACCCCTTCACCATGTAGCTTTAACAGTTTTAAACACATGGTTGATTTTTGTCCTCTCTATTCTCTCTGACATTTCCTTCTCTCTTGTATTATTTTGAGGCACATCCTAGATACCAGATAGTTCTTCACTAAGTATTTCAAAACATATCTCTAAAAGTTAGGTGTGTCTTTAAAAATAACGTGATTACTTACCTCACCTACTAATTGTTTTAAGCCAGCGATACTATAGTCAACATTTAAGTTTCCAAGTTTCTCATGTGTCCTGTTTTATAGTCTGTTGGAATCAAGTGCCTTTTAATTTTTGTAAGTTGGTAATAGGCTGTGAAGGCACTGAGTGAGAGTCTGCTGAACATATCTGGGGCTGAAGATGTCACTGTAAGCACAAAGTAACTTGTTCACTCCATGGTGTGATTGTGATTCTAGACTCCACATGGCTTTCGGGTGCCAACATCCATTTCCACAGATGTGTAGTTTATGTATCTCTCATGTAATGCATATCAGATACTGTGGTTTGTTTTTCCTTCTTTGGTCTTGTGAAAACGCCCTTTTAGTGTCTTTCTTGCTCTCATCTCATTAAATGTCTGCAGTTTCTCAGTATTTACTGTATCAAGTAAGACAAATGATACTTGTTTACTAATAATTCATGCTAAACAAATACTGATTTGCACAGTCTTACCATCCTTGCTCTTCCATGAAACTAAGAAGAAAGATTGAGATAGTGACCAAACAAGATAACCTACTGAAAGTGAATTGCAACAGGAGAGTGCTGCACAAAAGTGTTTAAACAGAACAGGCGGCCTCCTCACTCAGCTCAGTGTTCAGCCTTTCAATTTGGTACTAACTCTAAGACTCCCCCACCTCCCGTTTACTCATCAGGGGGTTGTTCAGGCTCTTACCTACCATCTGGGCTGCTGCAGTGGGGCATCAACTGCCAGGCCCATGATGCAATCTTGCTAATTTGATTCCACTGTAAGGACTGTGATGTTTTGTGGCAGTTTGATTTATTTCCCTCTCTTGTTTGAGAAAACCAGAAATGAATAGAGCAGGAGGGGGACAAGGTACATTACAGGTATAGCTAGAACCAGCACCCACAGCAATGTCATGCTATTTAGAGACGTTCACTCCTTTGAAGCACTGAGAGCAGGTCACCTGGAGTCTCAGCTCCACTGAATCTAAAAACATGGAAAATACATTGTTTGAGGCTGTAGATGTGGCTCAGTTAGTAGAGTATTTGACTAGCATGCAGGAAACTCTGGGACTGATTCTCAGCTCCCCATAAATTGGGCACAGTGTTAGGCCTTTGGTACTTAGTTCCAAGCCAGACTGGACTACTTGAAAGAAAGTGGGGGGAGGGAGAGAGGAAGGAGGAGCAGGAGCAGAGGAGAGGGGAGAAGGGAAAAGGGAAGGAAGGAGAGAAGGAGGGAGGGAATGAAGGACAGCTGGCCATTGCTTGAACGTGGATGTAGTGGGACTCCCCTGGGAATCTAGCTTCCCGAGAATGACCTGTCCTTAGAAGAGCTTATTGTTGGGTTTCTGTGTTTTAGAAACAAACTATCTTCAGAAAAATAACTGGCCATAATTAGCTAAAGCCTCCTCTCCCATAATTCCTGGCAAAGGTAGAAATCTGGGGTGAGGCAACGAGGCAGACCCTCCTCCCAGACTGCAGTGGCTGTCGAGCCTGGCATGAGGGCAGCAGCAGGAAGACAGTAGGCAGCTGTGCCCATCAGGCAAGCCACTTCTTCTGTGCCAGCCCAGGGAAGTAACTTCATAAGAAGTCACTTTGATGACATGCAGTCAGTTCACACAGTCAAAACATGCTGCCCAGGTGCATCGCTTCCTCTTGTGGTAGGTGTTGTGGGTGTCATCTTCAGGTATTTGAGTGAGGCGGAGCTTAAATAGCCTTGCATGAAGCCTTGATGACAGTGAGCACCCAGCAGTGACATGACTCCTGCAGCAGGTAGGATACTGGCGTGCTGTAGCTGAAGCCCAAGGTAGCCCTTTACCTCATAACTTTGACTGTCTATATACAGGACATGGGGTGTGAGGTGCAGCATAGCCATGTAGACGACATCACCTGTTCTCAATGTCATCTATACGCCAAGAAAACACATCACAACCATATCATCAGGCAAGGGAGGCTGGTAGTGATTTTAACCCCTTGCTGTGTTGCAACTCCAACACTGTGTATTTCTTTTAGTAGAAGCTTTGAGAGTAGGAAAGTCTTAGTTGATGGTCTCTTTTAAACCTTACATTATTGATGTTGTTTTTTCTCTTGACAGCTTTTCTTTGATCAATTATAATTCACTGATTTGCTCTTGGGAAATAAATTTTGCCTAGTAGGAGGAGAAACAGCCCCCCCCTTTGAAATTTAGCTCCGACTGAGATTGTGTCATAAAGAAAATCTCAGGACAATTAAATGTCACATAGATGACAGTGAGCCATTGCTTCATTCAGCAATCTGGTGAATTGTTCCCAAATTGCTGGTGTCTGTTTGCTAATTAGATTTTCCATAGTAGCCGGGCATTGGTGGCACACTCCTTTAATCCCAGAACTCAGGAGGCAGAAACAGGCAGATCTCTGTGAGTTCAAGACCACCCTGGTCTACAAGAGCTAGTTCCAGGATAGCCTCCAAAGCCACAGAGAAACCCTGTCTTGAAAAACCAAAAAAAAAAAAAAAAAAAAAAAAAAGATTTTCCATGGTTACAAATCAAAGTTTCCTCAATTTATTTTCTTAGAGCATGTAACAAAGGGCAGGGATTCAGTAAAATTTGTGTAGGTGGAGTTTTTCATTGGGGCCGCTGGTCAGCTCTGTCCCACTAGTCGATCCCAAGTACATGGAGATTTTTTTATCAATTATGAAAGCTCAACTGATAGTTTAGGCTTATTTTTAGCTAGCTCATAACTTAAATTAACCCATTTCTATTAATCTATGTGCTACTCCGTGGCTCGTTTACCTCTATGTAGTTTCCATGCTGCTTCTTCTGAGTGACTCCTGAGAATCTGATTTCTTCCCAGCATCCTTCTAGTCAGGCTCTCCTGCCTAACCTCTTCCTGCCCAGCTATTGACCGGTCAGCTCTTTATTAGCCAATGAAAGTAAGATATATTTCCAGTGTGCAAAGGTTGTTCCACAGAAGTTGTGTCTACAAATAATTATAACAAGGCAGGAAAGTAGGCTGAGGTATGGTAGAGCCGTGGGATTCTGGGGGCTGGGGTGCTGGAAAGGCTGAATGGTAGAGTCAGCCGAGCTGAAGCCTGAGCAGCAGATGGATTTAACACAGGTGATTGTAGGTTGAATGTTTATGTATGGGGATGTTGGGCTAAGCATGTACCTACCTCATCCAACTGAACTCTCCTGGCAACTCCATGAGATGTGTGCTATCATTCATCATTATCCCAGGTTAGAGCTGAAGAAATTTGCATCAGATTAAGTGATTTTTCTCAGAGACACCAGTTGGTGAATGACACAGGCAGGATTCAATCCAGTCTGACACGAAGGGTAGCTTTTAATACTGGGCTATCCTGTTCTTTGTTCTAGGAGTGAATTCAGTGGTTCACTTCAGTGGGAAAGCATGCTCTGTTGTGAAAGCTTTGCTTGTCAGGAGGCTAGAGTATGTGGTGGGCAGAGAGCAGTGGGCTCTGTGGTAAGTCAGGGTTGGATTACAGAGAATTTAGGGTGCTGAGCTAAGGAAGTGGAGAATTTTAGGTGCCTATTAATGAAGCAGCAGGACCAGGTATGTGCTTTAGGAAGACAACTTGGTGTGAAGGGCAGTACAGGAATCATGAAAAACAGTTAGCAACTATACAACTATAGATCTGGAATTAGTACAGGTGTTGTTCATTCCTATAGTCCCAGCACTCAGGAGAATTGTCATGAGTTCAAGGTCAGCCTGAGTTACATAACGAGTTCCAGAGAAGCCTGGATTATAGTGAGACACTGTCTCAAAACAAACAGAACGAATGGGAATTTGTTCTAGAGAAATTTTAGCATATGGATCTTCAGGAGCTTTGTGAACAGACCTGTTTATGTGGTAATTTTTAGGGCCCACTCACCAATCCTTGCAAGGAATATGGAGAACATGCATACATACATCACTTACAACTAAAACCCTTTATGTGCATGATTGTCTTCCTTCTACCTGTCATGAATGGCACAGTGATTACATGCCAAGTACTCATACTTCCGAGGAGAAGAAACCAACAAAATTAGACTCTGCAAAGCTCTCACAACCTGTGGCTTCTTGCCTATGTCCTGGATGCCCATGCGACTCCCTTGCCCTTTGTGCTGGCTCACATTCCTGAGCTGTATGTGTCACCCTGAGGTAATGTGTGTCACCATGGCATGGAGTCACAAAGCTCATGAAGAGACAGACTCTCTAATATTTTCATGGTGAGTGTGTCTCCATGACTTCCCTCCCCAAGTGTAGACAGTAACACACACTGAACTTCTTGAAATCTCATAGCCCACTCTGTGATCCTAGCAACAGATCTGACATGCCCTTCATTCAATAAATGCCTATGGAGATTGCAGCACAGTTGTACACCCCTCATCTCAAAGTGCAAAATTGGAGCATTTGTGGTTTTTAGGTCAGAGATGATCAACCTGAGAAGTCTATATAAATTTTTCAGATTTTGAAAACCTGAAATCTGAAGTAGTCAGGTTTCATCTACATGAGATAAGGGCTGACTGACCTGCATTTTACAGCTCTGCCTTCACCAATGCTTTATTCACCGCCTAAAATTAAGACAGATAGATATTGTGGAGCTATTAAGTATAGAAGTGATCAGATTGAAGTTTTATCTTTTTTTGGTGTTTTGGCTTTAGTTTAGTTTTGTTTGTTTGTTTGAGACAGGGTTTCTCTGTATAGCTCTGGCTGCCTGGAACTCTAGACCATGCTGGCCTCAAACTCAGAGATGCACCTTCCTCTGCCTCCCTAGTGCTGAGATTAAAGGTGTTCGTCACCACTGCCTGGTGAAATTGTATCTTTTAGAGACAGATATTAAATATGTACCAGTGAGATTTCTAATGCATGGGATTTCCTTCAGAATGGTCCAGGATGAGTGTCATGGAGGATGCAGAAAAGTAACAATGGCTTTGAGTTGATGACTGTGGAGCCAGATAATGGGTCCTTCCCTGGGGAAGTGGAGTCATTATACTGTTCACTGTATTACATAAATTAGTGAGTAATTATGACCTTTATAGGTGTTTGAAATTATACATGTTACATTTGTTTAATTATAGATGCATATATACATATTATGCATATTTGAAAATATTCATAATTTTTCAATGAGCACTCTTTAGGTAGAAGGCAGGATTAGTTGTGTTTGGATCTCACAGCAGTGCTGTGAGAAGAAGAACCACTGGTGATTGTTTCCAGAGACTCATGTGCCCAGTACCACGTCATCTTCAAGTGTGACATCCTCTTCGCCCATCTGCCATTTCAGTCGAGCCTGGACTAACCCAAGCCGATTGAGCAGAGTCTAGCTATATGTGCATTTCTCTGCACCTTCTATCTGTGTGCTCAGAGCTCTTTCACCTCTAGTTTCTTTTGTTCTTTACAGGGCTTTCTACCTAGCCAGTCCCTCACCCTGTGACCCTGACTGAATAGTAGAGTCTCTTGAGGATTATAAAATGATATACTAAAGATAAAATAAGACATCAAAGAATATAAGTTAATATTCTCAAAATGGTGATTATCTGAGGCTGGGTTCAGTGTCTAAAATGTCTGAGCTCATTCTGACACTGACAGAACTCCTCTCTGAAACTAGGGGATCACAGCATGTTTTTGTTTTTTTTTTCCTTCAAAATAGAAATAATCTAAGGGAAGTGTCTTAGTTAGGGTTTCTATCGCCTGATAAGCACCGTGACCAGAAGCAAATTGGGGGAAAGGGTTTATTCCATCTTACAACTTATCAGCCATCTTCCAGGAAAGTCATGGCAGGAACTCAAGGCAGGACCATGGAAGCAGGAACTGATTGCAGAGGCCATGGAAGAGTTCTGCTTACTGGCTTACTCCTTATGCCTTGCTTAATCTACCTTCTTATACGCCCCCCCCCATCAACAGCCCAGGGGTGGCATCACCCACAATGGGCTGAGCCCTCCTACATTAATTACTATAAAAAATGTACCACAGGCCAGTCTGGTATGAGCATTTTCTCAATTAAGATTCCCTCTTCCCAAGTGAATCTAGTTTGTGTCAAGTTGACATATAACTAGCCAGCATAGATAGGCTTGGGGGCACATAACTTCAATCCCAACACTGAGGAGGTAGAGACAGGAAGATTAGAAGTTCAAGACTACTTAGTAAATTTGAGGTCAGACTGGGCTCCATAAGGCCTTGTGTCAAAAGCCAAAGAGGGGTGGGATAATCTGGTCTTGGGTGGAAGAAAAAGGAGAGTGAGGTGATCCTGTTATTCCTGCAGTTATTTGTCCTCTTGTATCATAAAGACTTGGAAAATACTATAGCTAATGCCATAGCATTATCTTAAATATGATCCAAAGTCCTTAAGTGTACAGGGACTTTACTTGATGTCATGCTAGTTGTCCTCCACAGTACAGTACCACAGTCAACCTCAACTATGGCTTTCTTAGAGGCTGTGGGGAAATCAAGTGATTGGTTAATGGCAGATTTTGAAAATTATGATATCTAGTTTGGGCTTTCAAATAGTTTTTTTTGGGGGGGGTAACTTTTCTTTCAAGCAAGCTGTTGAAACAACCAAATGAATCACTGTGGGAGTGTAGGATACTGTCAGCAGCCCTTCCTGGTTCCAGGCTGAAATTGAGCTATGCTGATGGTAAGGAAGTGGAGGAGGAAGCAGAGCTGACTCATTAAGACCTCAGAAGCCTGGTATGTGGAGCTAGGAGTCCCTGGCTGTTGGCAAGGCAACGGCACAAAACTTTCTCACACCAGGGCTTGACCCAAGAGGAGGGGACTGCTGGTCTGGATGGACACTCATCGTACACTCTGAGGAGCTCAGGGACCTTCAGGGACATCAGGTGTCATCTAAGTAGGCGTGGCTACAGCTTCCCCTACACTCTGGTGTTCAATTCTTCAGCACGTTGGTTCAGAGACTCTAAATGGGACTTCTCAGTGTGAGTGCAGGTGCCTATGTAGTCCAGAAGGAGGCGTTGATCCCCTGGAACTGGAGTCAATAGGTTGTTGTGATCTGCCCAATGTGGGTGCTAGGAACCAAACTCAGGTCTTCTGCAAGGAAAGGGACAAAGCTATGCTGCAGCCACCCCCTCAGGAAGGAATAATCACAACTTGTAACACTAGCACTGAGTTCCAGGCCAGCCTGGGCTATGGAGTAAAATCTTATCTCAAAAAGCCAAAATAAATCAATAAAAATAAAAATATATAATAAGCAATAATAATATTATAATAATAATATAATAGCAGCTTTCCTTATACCTAGATATTTCATCTCCTCCATACGCAGACATTTTAAGAGGACTTAAACGTGTCTGTACAATTAGTGAAATTCTGCTGGATCTCAATGTGGACCAGTTTTACAAGCTCACCAGATGGCTGTAGCCAAGCCTATTCTGGTGTCCTTGGGTGGAAACCACCCTTATTTGTTTCTGTCACAAGACTTTCACCAAGGGGCAAACATGGGTGGCTCGGGCCCAGGTCTCTACACTGGCAAAGCTGCTCAGTAGATATGGTTGCCATGTTGCCTGTGTCCACACAAGAGAGTGAAGCAATAGTAAGGGGGACATGTTTCTCCACCATCTTCAATACAACATGAGGCAGTGCTGTCCCTAAACCCTTTGTCTCAGCTCAGGGGATCTTGGTTGCTCCTGGCAGCATTGGTTTGGGGAGAGAAGTTGGAGGCACTGGGCTGGGGTACCCATGACTAGGGAAGCAGAGATGACAAACGCCATGGGTGTATAGTACAGAAGGCTGTTCAGCAGTTTAGCTCTAATATATGAAATGTGCAGGTAGAAATGTGGGCAGACCTACAAAACATATTGAGGGGTGAAAAAAAAGGAAGACAAAATGAGACATATAACTCAGTACTATTCATATAATTGAAAATACAGGCAAACCGTAGCACACACCTGACATGAACACATATAAACCAGGAAACATCAAGTATATGAGAATGCCTGCTTGAAAGAGAAGACCAGAGAGAGGAATGGGGCAAATACAGGTGTGCATGCATACATACACAGATGCATGCATAAGCATATACTACTACATAAATACACAGATTTGTACACACACACATTCTAACATATGCATGCATACATACATACATACTATTACATAAAACAAGACAGGAGCCTTGCATGGACTGATTAGGGTATAATGAAAAAAATGTGATGAGTGTCCTCTATTTGAGTTTTGAGGAGTTAGCTGTAGACTAGGCTGGTCTCGAACTCCCTCGAACACCTGCCTCTGCCTCCCGAGTGCTGGGATTAAAGGTGTGTGCTCCCACTGAAGGCTTCATTGACAGAATTTTAGATGTGGCTTCTGTGGGAATGTTTTGGAACTCACCTGCCTTTGTCAGGCATTCTAGACTAATACCACAATAATAAGTGCAAGACCTATAAAGAACGATACAGCCTCTGGCTTGTTGACTGGAATACTTTGATCCCCATAAAACATAACAAAACAAAACAAAAAGTCTAACTCTCTCCAATCCACCCTACTGTCAGAAAACAGAGAGTAGCTGTGTCAGGGCTCCAGGTGCAGCCCTTGTTTGGGGGTCACCAAAACTTCAGATGCTGCTAGACCTCAGATGTAGCATCATTGCAGACTCTCAATCTTCCCAGAGGAGGCCCCAAATAAGCATGGGGCAGAGCGAAGCCATCTCCCCAGTGCTGTCTTTGAATTCCTGTCCATAGACTCCAGTGTGTATGATAAACTGGTGGTTATTCTATAACGTTAGACTACAGTAGTCTGATTTCAAAAAAGAAAAAACAAACAAAATACAAATAGTAAAGGCAAGGATAGAGGATGCTGTTACAAATTAAAATTTTAAAATTATTAACTAAATGGAATTGAAACTATGAACAAAAACTAGAATCCTGCTCTCTGCTTGGCCTTGGCAATGAGTGACACCAACAAATGCAAGTAATATTATTATGTTTTTACATTTATTTAGTTAGTTAGTGTTGGAGTTTGGAGGTCAGAGGTCTCTCCTTCCATCATGTAAGTTCCTGGGCTTGGCAGCAAGTGTCCACAAGCTAAACCATTTTTTGGCCTGTTTTTTATTTTTGTTTTTGTTTTATATGTATTTGTTTGAGACAAAGTCTCAAGTAGCCCGATCTGGTCTGAGACTTGTATTTAACAGAGGATGGCCTTGAACTCCTCATCTCCTGCCTCTACCTCCAAAATGCTGCAGTTAAAGGCCTACACCACTCCAGCTGCTCAAATGGCATTGCTTTGCTCTGAGTCAGAACACTGTCATTGCAGGAAGTCAGTGAAGAACAAGGGACACCAGGTCAGTTTGACCTCTGATCCTAGATGACATTTATATATCATTGTTTTTTTCAACCTCCATACAGTAATTGTTGAAAAAAGTCTGTGTTTCCTCCAGGTACATATAAAGTATATAAAGATGAAAAGGATTCTAATTTGCTTTGAAATGGATGTGGGGGGTGGGTATGGATGAATGAGCCTGACATATGTTGATAGTTGCTGAAACCAGAGAGTAGCTAATAGGGTCAATCTTATTATCATCTGTAATTCTGGACACACTTGAAACATCTCATAAGAGAAACATCTCATAAGAGAGAGTGAGAGGATTCACTCTCTGCTGCCCAGTTCTTCCAGACCTGGGTTTGTGCTAACTGGTACCAGGTATAGATAGATCTGAGCATGCCCTTTCTGGGAGCCTGGGTCTTCTGGAGGCCCCTACCCAAGTATGGCTGGTTTCTCACAGAGAAGCAGACAGGTAGAAAAAACCCTATTCTTGGGTAGTGCTCCAACACTCTTCAAGTTAGCATCTTTTTTTTTTTTTTTGTGACTAGGAATCTTATGAGAACAGAACTGTCTTCTTTCACAGTGCCTTTTGAGTGCTAGGCACACGGGGCGTCAGCAAATTCTTGCATTTGACTAAGAAATCCAAAGTGAGCATGGTGGTTCATGCCTGTAAATCTCGGTGATAGAGGCAGGAGAATCAGGAATTCAAGGCCAGTCTTGGCTATAGGAGATACTTTCAAGAAGCAGGAAGGGTAGCTGTCAGTTCAGGGTTAATTCCCCTGTTTACTTTGAATGTTAAATAGTGTTTAGTTTTCAGTCTTGAAAAACATCTGTCAGCAAAAATATAGACAAACAGGCTGCATGTTGCTATGCAGAAAACACGTACTGGAAGGTTCTCCCTTTGATTGTGGATCCTCGCTCCCCTAAAGAAAGCTATTAACTCATGCTGCAGCCTGCTGCTCTTGCTTGATTTTGGCTATGTCACCAAGCCCAAAATAGAAAGTTCTTTTACTGCAGAGCAAAGCTGGAGGTTTAAATTTATCAATTCAAGAACAAAGGGTAGCATTATGCTGGCTTTTCTAGGATAGTGAGTAGGGAGAGAGAATGCCTGTTTCATTAGGAGTGATCTGACACTGGCAGGGGCTGGGACCAGGAGACAATCTTCCACTGTGGTAAGCTGGGCACGTTTCCCACCCTGGCTCCCCTCACAGCCTCCTTCCAACAGTGTCACTTCTTTCAGCACATAGGAAACCAGCTGAGCCATTGGAAATGGGTTCCAGAAATCACTGATGTCATCAGACTAGGGACAATTCTCAGAACCAAAAACCTGTTCTCAGCTTTAAGAGGAATCAGTACCTGGCCACAGAGCCAGTAGAGGTCACCTTTTGTTTGTGAAATGGTTAAAATGGCTTAAATGATCCTGTCATTAGGAAGAGTGTGGGAAGGTGCACACTGTGTGACTGGAGGAGGAGAAACTGCTCCCTCCCTCTGGAGAGCAGCCTGACAACATGACTCTCAGACTCTAGAAGCATGAACACCAGAGAATGAATATCCACAGGGTCTTGAGTTTGTGGCTGTTGTGAGTGTGGAGATGTGGATGACATCACAGATGTGCTGTGTGAAAGAGCACATCCTTGGAAGTGGTGTTTGTCATCCATGGGAGAATGAGAGGATGATGAACCATGGTACATGTATGCTTTGGATGCCTCTGTATCCATCAACGTGAACAACAACCCACAGCATTGTGCAGTAATATGGTTGGACATTAGTCAGTTCATATTAAACACAGAAACAGTCCTAAACATGATGCCCTATTTGTAAAACTAAACATAATCTTTTAAATTAGTCTTTAGGATATATATATATATATATATATATATATATATATATATTGAAACAACATAAAAAAAAAGCAAGGGAATGAACATGGATCAAGATGGTGCCCTTGTGTTGGGAGCAGAGGGAGATAACAGGCTATGGCTAGATATTTGTTACTGATTACATTATTAAATTAATAAATTTATTACCTTAATAAGATTTGACCATCCACTTGCCAACTATGAGAATGTGTCATGAGTCAGGGATTATGGTGCAATTCTTCATAACTAATATTAGCCAAGCAACAGCAGAGTAGAGATGCAACACTCCTAAGCATCTGTCTTGAAAAGATAGAGCCAGAGGCACAAACTTGGGAGCAAGGACATTTACCACAGCATTGTATACAGAAATGAAAATAGGAAACAGTGTAAGAGCCAAGATAATTTCATTATGAATTAATTGTATGAATATCAACATGTTAGAAAACAGTAGCTGAAAATATGATTGTCACATAACTAAACACACGAGGCAGTGTTCATGATCCATTAAATGAATAAAGCAGGTTGTACAATATGAACTCAGCTTTCAATTTCCTCTGAGTATATAGACACACACAAGCTGTGGAAGTGGGCACAGTGGTACATACCTGTAATCCCAGCATTTGAGAGACTGAGATGGGACAATTAATAAGTTTCAGGCCAGCCTGGTCTATATAGAGAGAATCCATCCAAACCAACAAAAAACAAAAAACGCAGAAAGAGAAAGACACAACTGTATGTGTATGTGTATGGCATGAATGTGTATGAGTGTGTGTTGGTTTTTTTCTGAGACTCTGTCTCAAAATAATGTTAATAACAGCTCATATAGATGGAGTACAGGCTACAGGCTAAGACCTTTTTATTTTTATTTTTATTATGTGTCTATGTGTAGATATGTGCAGGTGCTCTCAGTGTTCAGATCTCTAGGAGCTGGAGTTACAGGCAATTGTGAACTGCCTGATATGGCTGCTGGAAATCAAACGTGGATTTTCTGAAAAGGTAATGCATGCTTTTAACCACTGAGCCTTCTCGTGGGCTTAGACTGTTTATTTGGGACAAGGTCACACTATGTAACTTTGGCTGTCTTGGGACTCACTATGTAGACAAGCTGACCTCAAACTCACAGAGATCTACCTGCCTCTGTCTCCCAAGGACTGGAATTAAGGGATTGAGCCACATCAAGCCAGGCCATTTATTTAAAGAGTAAGCGAACCCTAGGAGGATGGTGCTGCAGAGGAAGTGCTGAGGTTTGGGAATTAAATAACCTGCAGAACACAGAGATCATTTTTAAAAAAAGTGATTTGAACATGGCTTCCAGGGGCTGTTCTAAGTATGGGTCTGCTAAGAGTCAGTCTCCCACACCCAGAAATGGCTGCAGCAGAGAGTGTGGTCTCTGTGAGAACAGAGCTGAGAACTGAGCAGCCTTATGGGGAACCTGAAGCCCACACAAAAATCCCTGGGGTTTGTCAGCCAGAGTACACACAAGGTAGCTATCCAGCAAACACAGGAAGAACAAACGTGAGGGGTCAGGACCCCCGTGCCTATGGTGTTTTCGGATGAGCCCTTGATGAAAAGGAGAACTCCATAGTTAGAGGGCTAAAATGTTTTATTCATGGCTTGACCCCCTCTGACTCCCACCAACCGTTGAAGAATTGGCTTCTAGAGTCTTCAGTACAGAGGAGGAGGGTGGTGCAGCCGTGAGACAGAGCCAAGGGCATAGCTGCGGTCTCTTCTCATCTCTCATGCTTTAAATATAAGCTCTGATGTGATCAAAGCACCAGAGATAAAATGCCTTTCCCAAACTAAGCAGGCAGGATCTGGTGTCCAATTTGGACAAGATAGTGGAAAACAGACTCAAGGGGGGGGGGGGAAACTCTTGGCCTCAGCACTTGCGCACAGGGGTTGAAGAATTTGACACCTTAACATTGTAAACAAATGTAGACATGGTTTCCTGTGTTCTCTCCAAGCACTGAGAATAGACTAGATATGATTTAAGAGGGAATGGTTTTTAACAGTTCTTCTCTTCTCAGCTAAAGAATCCCGGGTTATCCTTCAAGATGGAGTTTAAGCATCAGCTTCTGCCAAAAGACTTTCCCAATGTCACCAAGCAATGTCCTCTCTCTTGGGCGCATGGCTAATAAATGATCTGTTTAGCTTGGACTATCTGTCTCCCTGCTGGAAACTAAGCTCAGTGGACTGTGTAGTAGTTACACGTCTTCATACTATGATAAAATACCTGATAGGAACCATCTAAGGGAGGAAAGATTTATTTGGGCTCAGGATTTCAGAGGGCTACATCTCTTATGGGAGGGAAGGCATATGGCCGGTCAGGAGCAGCTAGAACCAGGGTCTGGGCTATTACTTACTGCCTAAGGCCTGCCCCTTATGAGCTATACCTGGCTCACATTCTAAGGGTCCTAAAGTCTCTCAGAATAGTGCCAAGAGCTAAGGAACAAACATGGAATTTGGCTGGGCATGGTGGTGCATGCCTATAATTCCAGCACATTGGGAAACAACAACAACAAAAATCTTAAGAGCCCTAGGGGCACATCTCAGATTTCATTCATAATGTCTTGCCATAGTACCACAAAGGGTCGTGGCCATCTCTTAATACAAAGTGTGCTTATTTCAACCTGAATATTTCACATAGTGTAACAGTCCCACTCACCACTGTTCAGAAATCCAAAGTTTCTTCTGAGACTCAAGGCCATCTCTCACATATGAGACCTCATAGAATACAAAAGTAATTACTTCCAACATGCAGTGGGCACAGAGTGACATCCCCAGCTCCAGAGGGAAGAACAGGAGTGCAGCACCATGCTGAAACAAATCAAGACCCAAAGTGTGCTGGCGAGCAAGTGCTGCGGCTTCATGGCCATATGGTAACATCACATGAGCTCCTAAGGCTGGCTTGTCCCTGCCCCAGTGACACCAACTGGGGATCAAGTGTCCAGACTCATGCCATGTCTCATTTAGACAACCACAGTGGTGGGCTAGGAAGCAGAGAAGGTTGAAAGGAGAGTCTGGGTTAGAATCTTCAAGGCCTGTCTCTAGTAAGTTACTTCTACCAGCGGGGCCCATGTCGTAAAGGTTCTACCACCTGCCAAAACAGCACCCAGCCAGGAAAGAAGCACTTCAAACAAGAACCCGGGAGGGACACTTTGAATTCAAACCATGACAGGCTGTGTATGGTGCCTTTGACTTTTCCTTCCTTTCCCCTATCTTCCTATCACGTTTTACCCACTCTATTCCTGTGCCTGTCATGGTGGCACACACCTGTAGTCCCGGGATTCAGGAGGCTAAAAGAGAGGAATTACAGGTTTGGGTCCAGCCTGACCTATAGAGCAAGTCTGAGGCTACTCTGGGCAACAGAGTAGTCGAGCATTATCTCAAAATCGTTCAGGCTGATTATCAGAACTGAGAGCTGTAGAGATTTTGGGATCTTAGTTTTCTGGAATCCCTGGAACTAGGAACCAAATTCTTTTTTGGAAATCAGGTACTTCAGAGAATTATAATTGTGAAGGTTAAGGTCTTTTTTATGGAAAGAAAAAAAAAAGGTACATGCAAAAGAAAATGCCAGCTTGTAGAACACTATATACAGACTAACACACAAATGTGTATCTAAAACTGGGGAAATGTGAGTCACACATGCTGGCTGAGTCAATGACAGTATCCAAGTTGTAGCATTGTATTATAACACTGAAAGATGTTGGTGCTGGAAAATGGTGATCTCTTCATACTAGTTTTTTACAGTTGCAAATAAATCTAAAATATCTCAGGGCTGGAGAGATGGCTCAGTGGTTAAGAGCACTGACTGCTTTTCCAAAGGACCCAGGTTCAATTCCCAGCACCCACATGGTAGCTCACAACTGTCAGTAACTCCAGTTCCAGAGGATCTGATGCTTTCACACAGACATACATGCAGGCAAAACACCAATTCACATAAAATAAATAATCAATACATCATTAAAATCCCTCAATAAAAATGTCTATTAAACAACAACAAGCTAGGTAGTTGTGGTGCATGTTTTTAATCCCAGCACTCAGAAGGCAGAGACAGATGGATTTCTGTGAGTTCAAGGCCAGCCTGGTCTATGGAGTATGTTTCAGGACAGTCAGGGCTACACCATGAAGCCCTATCTTGAAAAACCAAAACCAAAACAAAACAAAACAGATAAAAACCAACAACAACAAAATTAAACCAGTGTTGCATGCCTGTAATCCCAGCTCTTGGGAGGTGAAGGCAGAAGTATCAGGATTTCAAGTTCTTCCTTGGCTACATAGTGAGTTCAAGACCAGTTTGAGCTATGTGAGATCCCAAGAAAAGAAAGAAAAGAAGAGATAAAGGAAAAGAAAATTAAATTACCAAACATCCCCTTTGGGTTGAGAGACTATCTCTACATTTTTCCGTGAATTAAGAACCAAGAAATTTTTTGTGTTTGTTTTCTGAGACAGGGTTTCTCTTTGTAGCCCTGGCTGCCCTGGAACTAGCTCTGTAGACCAGGCTGGCCTCAAACTCACAGAGATCTGCCTGCTTCTGCCTCCCAAATGCTGGGATTAAAAGTGTGCGACACTACCCGCCCAGCAAAACTGAGAATTTAAATGTATACAGTTTCCACATGTTAGATAGAGAAACTGACAGGAAAGGGTGAGTGTGAAGCCATTCAGATTGATGGTGGCAGAAGGGAGATGATCCCAGCTTTTTTTTTTTTTCCTTATATAGGTGAGCTGATTCACCTGAGGAAGAGAGTGCTGTCCCTGACAGGTTGTTTACTTGCTTAAAGGCAAGGCAGACCAACACTTCAGAGTAATTTCCCTATCCTGGGAAACAGCAATGTCAAGCAAAGACAACTCACATTTTATTTTATTTTGTTTTTGGCAATTCATTTTAACAATTTGTTAATCTTTCTCTTCTCATTCCTTCCCAGACTGCTTATATTCAGAGATGGTCTCATTTGCAAGCAAGGTGACTTAGAAGTTTTAGCTCAGAGATGAGCAGCAGTGATTAACAAATGCTGGCTGTTGCCAGACATGGTGGTGGACATTATTAATTCTAGAGGCAGAGGCAGGTGGATCTCTCAGTTCAAGGCCAGCCTGGTCTATATAGTGAGTTCCAGGACAGCCAGGGTACACAGAGAAACCCTGTCTCAAAAAAACAAAACAAAACAAAACAAAAACAGAAAAACAGAAACCAAATGCTGTCTCTTCTTAGTGTTAGTGATTGACAGAGGCTCATTGTCTTTTGTTTGTTCCCCCAAAGATGAGGCAAATAATTAGGATGCTTCCTCTGACCATCAGCTTGTAGACACCAAGTCAACCATCACTTATTTTCTGCACACATTAGCTGTTCCTTCTTTAGTTTTAGGACTCAACTCCATTGTCATCCCCCAGAATCAGAATTTAGTAATGAACACAGAAAGACCATGGAGGTGACTCAGTAGGTAAAACCACTTGGCCATTGAGCCTGATGACCCAAATTCCACCCCAGAGACCCACATGGTGGAATGAGAGAACCGACTCCTCCAAGTGGCTCTCTCACTCACTCACACACACAATTTAATTTAAATTTTAAACATGAATATATAGTAATCAAGTGGCCATCTTGCCTGCTGGTTCCCCTGTCAACTTAGAGAACAAACGTTCCTGAGAAGGGTACACAGGAGAGCTATATGGACCTGTGAGTGACAGAGATTTGCCTAGCATGGGAGAGGCACTGGGTGTGATGTCTGGCATGCAAAGAGGGGAGAGAGAGGGAGGGAAGTGAGAGGGGAAGGGGGAGGAGAAAGAGAGATGGGAGAAGGAGGAGAGAGGGGGAAGAAGGAGGAGGGAGGGGAGAGAGAAGAGAGAGAGAGAGAGAGAGAGAGAGAGAGAGAGAGAGAGAGAGAAATAAAAAAGATGGGGTAGAGATAGAGAGAGACCTAAAGTCATGAGAGAATTTCAAACTAACTGTGAACAGGTAGGGCTCATATAGACACAGGGGAGCATCGGAAAGCAAAGGCTGAGAGTAGGAACAGGGTGGGGAAGAACAGCTTGGGCAGTGGGGGCAGGGAAGAGGGAGGAATAAGAAACCCAAGAACTGAGGACAGAGCCTTCCAGAGGGAAGGCAGAAGAAAAGATAAGTTGGAATTATGTCTCTCTCTTTCTGTCCTCTCTTTTTGGTTTTTCAAGATCATGTTTTTCTATGTAGTTCTGCTGTTTTGGAACTTGCTTTGTAGACCTGGCTGTCCTCAAACTCATGTAGATGGACCTGTCTCTGCCTCCCAAGAGCTGGGATTAAAGGCACTACAGGCAACAAGTTGGAGATGAGGAGGCAAATGAGAAGGCCACAACAAAGCTGGAGTTCCTTTATATAAGGAGATGGGGACCATAGGCAATGACATCCTCAGACACAGTGGAATAGTTAGCTGACCTCCTGGCTATGAGGTTTTATTTCTTCCTTTAAATTTTACCTTTTGTCTATGTGTGTATTTGCACATGCCACAGCACACATTGGCTCAGAGGAAAACCTTCAGGAAATCACTGCTCTCCTTTCACCATTGTGGATCCCTGCTCGGATCAAACTCAGGTTGTCAGGCTTGGTGGCAAGTGCCTTAACCCCCTGAGCCATCTCTCTGATCCCTAGCTATGAGTTCTTTGAACCCGTGACTCTCTGAAGATATGGTCTATCTACTCAGATATCCTGGATGTTTTCATTTTAAAGAGGTAATATGTTTTCATTACAGAAGAATCAAGTAAGCAGAGACTTAAAAAGAAAAAAACTCCCATTCAACTATTACCACCTCCTATGTAGCTTGCTGATGTTTCTTAGAAGCATGTATTTGTAAAAGATGTTTCATAGGGTCTTTAATCCCAGCACTTGGGAGGCAGAGGCAGAAGGATCTCCCTGAGTTCGATGTCAGCTTGGTCTACAGAAGGAGTTCCAGAACAACCAGGGCTGTTACACAGAGAAATCCTGTCTCAAAAAACTAAACAAACAAGATGCTTCATAAAACTCTATCATATAAAGGGCTATTGTTTTTTGTTTGTTTTCTTTGAGTCAGGGTCTCACTGTACAGCTCAGGTTGGCCCCAGGCTCACAATCCCACTGCCTCAGCCTCCTGAGTGCTTGGTATACCGCTGTGTCCCATCACACCTAGATATACCTATAGTTTTATAAGGTACTTTTTGCACTGTAAACAGTCCTGTGTCAATAAATAGACTTATGACAGAACTCCTGGGAATTGCAGGGCTGGTGACAGCGTTCGTGAGGCTTGTCCTCCCTTCTGGATGGTGAACTTTGCCTTTCTTTTTCTGTGCTGTTTCCCTCCGTAACTGAGAACTGCCTAGACGTCATGGGCATCAGGCAGGGACGTGATCTGTCTTTAAACAAGTGACAGGAGTTAGGAGGAAGGTCAGTAGTGTATCTGTGACAAAGTTCCTGGCCATAAAACTTTGGCCACATCTATAAAGCTCAGTCTAGGTGAAAAGGCACATTTTTTTTTTCCCTGAAGACTACACAAAGGAAAAGATGGATATTGCCTGTAGCCTTGGGAATGTGGAGCGCAGAAAGCTGGTGGGTAGGCAGGCCCAGGCGGTCAGAGCATAACAGGCCTTCTCTCCTGAACAGGGCCAATAAGATGTTGGCTGGGGCTTCTGAGGCATTGGAGATACAGGTGCAAGAACACATTCTCCTTTTTAGGTCTGGTGCACTCTTTAGACACAGGATTTGGAACTAAGAGGAACATGAGCCTGACAAAATATTAATTATTGGATTTATTCCTAAGTAACTGTCTCTATACAACAGGTCTCCTGATGACGAGGGAAGAAAGGGAGTGCTCTTTTGTTCTGGTTCTACCTCTTTCCTTGCTTGAATTTCCTCTCCCGTCTCTACTTCTGCTATGATTTCATTATACATGGTGTTTTTGATATACCTGAGGGACTCTAATTGGCAATGGGCATATTTAAAATCATGTTTACGATAAAAACATATAAAACATTTATTGGCTATGTATTCTATGCTGCTCTTTGCTATGATCTCATTTAACCCTCAGAATAAACTTTCTTTACAATTATCCTTACTTTATAAATAAGGAAAGCAGGACTTAGAATATCTAGTTGACACTGGGTACAGTGGCTGCACCTCTAATCCCAGCCCTCCGAGGCAGAAGCAAGCAGAGCTCCAGGAGTTCTAGACCAGCCTGGCCTACACAGTGGGATCCTGTTGAAAGAAAGCAAGAAAAAAGGAAAAGACTAAAAGAGAGAAGGGAGAGAAAGGGGAAGGGAATGGTACCCTCCCTGGCTGCATCTGCAAAACAGGGATGTAAACCCAGTCCCATTGACCCTAGAGCTGTTCCTCACACTCCTCTCCTTTCCATGTCAGTTGGGTTAAGTTGGGGAGGAACCACCAACAAAATAAATTGTAGTTGGAGAGAACGATGGCAAAGTACAACTTATTCTTTCTCCATGTTTAATGTCAATTAATACGTTAGCTAAGGGTGCCTGCCTATTATAAAGCTATTTGCTCAAGGTTATCTGCCTCCTACCCCGCCCCCATCATCAGATGACTTTTATTTATAGCTATGTTTAAACATCCTGGGCAACACAGATTCATGATACCCTGGATTTGTCATCTAAATCATGATTCTCAAAGTTGTCTTAAAAGGTTTTTCTGTTTGTTTTTGTTTTGTCCAGAGGTTAAAAGGATAATTCTTCCTCTTTTAAATTATCTTTTGGCTTTCAAGACAGGGTCGCACCCCACTTGCCTTGGACTCATTGTGTAACCCAGGCTGTTCTTGAAATGGAGGAAATACTCCTGCCTCATCATCCTCAGTGCTGATTTTACAGGCATGAGATACCGCTCCCAGCTGTTTTTAAATTTTTGTTCCAAATATCCATCAGCTCTCAAAATGAGTGGTTTGGGTCAAATTAGTTGGGACCAGATTAATCAAACCCAATCAGATCCTTTGATTATTTTGAGGCTCTACAGAGTATGAAAGCATTTTTGGTTTCTAATAAGGAAAAAAAGGGGGGCACCCTGATTAGCATAATTTTGTATTGTTTATGATCTGGTCTGCATTATTCCACTGCTTGAATGCTAATGAGAGCTTCCTAGAAGTCATTCCTCAAGAAGTTAAGTCACAGCATCTAATTATTTGGCAGGATGTTTTAAGTATATATAATTATATCTTCCCTCCATTTTGTGAGGGTGGTGAGCCAAGTAACCTGCATCAAGAGGAAATAAATAACACATTAATGCTACCAGCAAGGAGTGCCTAGCTAGTACTTTGGAAGAACCCTCATTATATAACCTTTGCATATAGAGTGGGCGTTTAGTACTTTTCAATCTGCCAAACTAACATCATCACTATCTGTACAGGTGAAAAAATGCAGGCAAAGGGACAAATGCTGATCCTCTTCTGTGTTTCAGGAGCTGTACAACTGTAACTGAGACCTTGGCAGTATGAAGTTCTCAGGCCTGACGGTTTACCTTGGAGAAATCCCTTCTGTTATGTGTGTTCCTATCTGCTTCCTACTCTTGAAGACTAGACCAGTTCTCGATCGGGTCCAGGGCAATGGTGAATAATAAGACAAGGCAATACAGTGAATATGGCTTTATAACTATGGGCACCCAACAATCATTTCTTTTTTTTGTTTTTTTTTCATTTCTTTATTTATGTCACACAGTCTTAACTCATACTCTGTCTGTTATTTGGGGTTGTTCACTGCAAACTAGAGTCAAAATTTGATCTGAAATGACCTTAACCCCACTCTAGCAGAACAAGTATGTAAGGAGGCTTCTTAGGTACTTTCTTCGGCACACTAGAGGGAGGTACCCAGGGAAAGCAGAATTGGTCAAGCCAGTCCACCTGGCCAAGCAGGTTGTCCTTGATATAGGAGAATTTTCAGCCCCGCCATTTGTGGATGGGGCCACTGAGGCCCTCTCTTAGCTTGTGGGTCACCGTGATGCCCTCGAAGATGCGTCTTGCCCAGCATGTGTCAGACTTGGTTGCTCTCCACAGAAGAGCTTAAAAGACCAGCTCTTGCCTTGCCCTTCATGGTTAACCATTCTTTGGCTTCTATTACCTCTCAGACTCTGGGGAGAGCAGTGTATAACTTCCATACATTCCATTCATTTCGGCCGGTACTGTTGGAAAAATTAAAGCTCCACTAGGGCAGTAGCCCTTGTTTGTCCGCATGACCCCTCTATCCTCTAGGCATGGGATCTGGTAAATAGTTGGCACTCTGTGGAGCCAAATATCTCTGTAAATGCAGGGACAGTGCAATGTGAAAACATTTCGCAAGCCCCAAAGAGATTCAATAACCAGGTCAAGGGCCGATCTATGAGCTTCCTTTACTGTCGCTGTTAATACCAGCACCAGAACACAGCAGGACCGATATGTCCTCTAGAAAGTAGGCCAGGCTCATTTCCAGTGAGCTCAGGACTTGGAGAAAAGTGCAAACCGCAGCTGCGGAAGGCCACAGGAGAGGAAGCTAGTCTCGGGACAAGGCCAGGTACCAAGGCCCCGCCATCGCACCAGGACAGGTGTCTGTTAGGGGTGTCAGGTGAGCGAGTGACATACCCCAAGCTGGTACACCTTCCTCCGCCTACGAATGACCTAATTACAGCAGCCTGCAACGCCCTGGGGTGGGTAAGGTCACTCCAGACAGCCTGCCATTAGGCGTCAGTTCTTGTCCTCAAAGACGTAGGGCTCCCATGCGGTTGTGACTGTTGTTTCAGTGATCAGGCTGCTAGGCCCAAGACCACATCTGAGAGGTGTTACCCGGCGGCCTTCCCGAGAGACCAGGTTACAGACGGCCAGCCCTCACCTAGCCGGATTGCTCATGCGCCGAGTTCGCGCAGACATCTTTCGGAGCCTGGAGCTCCAGGATTAACCTGGTTCGGCGCTTCGAGCACTGCGCTTGCTCCGACTCCGTTCTTCCCTTCCCCCGCCGCCCTCCCCGCGGGAGGACCACGCCCCGAAATCGAAGGCACTTCCTCCGGCGTCCAGCTCCGCTGCGCCTGCGCATGGGCCCCGCGGTGCGCCGCTCTGGGTCCGGGCCCCGCTCCGACGCCCTCCCCGCGGCTCCCTGACGCCGGCGTGACGTCACCACGCCGGGCGGCCGCCATTACAGAAAGCCGAGTCCCGAGCTAGGGCGAGCGGAGGAGGAGGCACAGCGGCCGGAGGCCCAGCACTGCGGAGCGAGCCAGCGGGCCGGCGCCAGCGCCTAGCAGCCGCCAGGGGCCGCAGGAAGCACCCCGGGGAGCGGTGGCGGCGTGTGCGTGTGGCCCGGGTGCGGGCGGCGGCGCGGGAGCAGCGCGGAGCGGCAGCCGGTTCGGGCGGGCGTCATCATGGACGAGAAGTTATTCACCAAGGAGCTGGACCAGTGGATCGAGCAGCTGAACGAGTGCAAGCAGCTCTCCGAGTCCCAGGTCAAGAGCCTCTGCGAGAAGGTGAGCTATCCTGGGCCCCAGGTGCGGCCGCTACCCGGGTGCCCCGATCAGGAGGCCGCGGGGACGGTGCAACATGGCGGCACTGAGGCCAGGCCCCTCGAACCTCGCACACCGGCGCCCGGCGCTGCCCGCGGCGACTCGCGAGCGACCCCGCGCCCCCCGCCTCCAGCGCGCTGATTGGATGGCGCCGCCGCCGCGGCCTAAGATGGCGCCGCGCGCCGGACTCCGGGCTTCCGAGCCTCCCAGCCCGGCCCGACGCTAAAAAGCAGGGCGGCCGGGACCCTGCGTGGTCCGGCCAGGGACTGGTTCTGCTTTGGGCCCAAGAACGGGACCCGGACCTGCTGCGAGGTGGAAAAAAGGCCTTGCGCTTGCACCCCGGCTTGCTTCATGGAGCCGGAGCTGCCCACAGGGTTCCCCCACACGCGCGTTTTTAGGCCAGACTCCAGCTCCCGTGGAAAGGTCACGTCGCGTTCGTGTCGGCTTGCCGGCTTCCTCGGAGCCCTGAATCAAGTGTGCGTTTAACGATTACAAAAAAAAAAAATCGCTAGCCCAATTTCTACGAAGGTCATAGTGGTAGTTTCAGGGGAGGAGTATAAAGTTTTCATAGTTGGAAGAAATGGAGGATTTGGTGAGTCATACTACAAGAAGAGCTTTGGGATTGGAAATCCAGTGTCATTTTCATTTATGATGTATATGCTGACTCAAATTGTGTAGTGTGAAATCCTTTTCGGTGTAACGTACTTGGCATGGTGCCATTTATGTTTAGAATGAGCAACACAAACGGGAAGAGAGTCAAATCTTGTGTCTTCTCTTGGTTGAAAAAGTTTCTTGACAGTATTTTTGTGGCTACAAGTAGTGCTAGTAATTCCCGAGTTGACCTCTTTCTGTATTTCAGGTGTGGTGTTGAGTAGTCTACTCAACAAAGTGATAACTATGTTATGTATCTCAGGTTATCTCGTTTCCATTGGTTTTTCCCAAGAGTTGGGAAAGCAGGTTGTTAAGTTTTCCGTCGCGTTGTATTTTTGAAGTCGTCTTAATACAATTTTCTAGTATAAAATGTTCGTCTTCACTCCATTTTGGGTTCACTTTTCACGGTTAATTTTAATATTTTACTGCAAAAATAAGTATTATGTTAGTAATTTGTGTTAGGAAGAATTTTTTGAGTGCTGTATGTTCAACCCCTTTGTGGTTTGATGTAAAGGGAGGTTTTTTCGTTTGATGAGTTTTTCAGAAACGCCTGAGAACAATTGGGGTTTAAGTCAGATGTGGATTTATCTCTGTACAAAGCTTCCTTCCCTCCCAGGTATCCCTGGCTACCCTGGTAATGGTTATGTAGCCAGGGTAGCTTTGAACTTGTGGCAATCCTTTTGTCTCAGTTTCCCAAGTGCTGGGATTACATGTGTGTGCTATATACCACGCCCCACTTGAATCTCCAGTAGTTTGATCTTTGTTTTTAAAGTTTAGAAATAAGCCTTGTTTGTTTTGGTTTATTTTTGTAGATCTAGCTGTTCTGGAACTTTAGAGCAGGCCGGTTTTGAACCCATGGAGAGCCACCTGCTTCTGCCACCCCAATGCTGGGATTAAAGGCAGGCACCACCACTGCTTGGTTAGAAATAAGTTTTTTTTTTTAATTAATATCTATTGTGTGGTCTTAGTTTCTAATTATTGACTGTGTGAACATTTTGAGTCAGCTAGTCATTTGTATGGAAAGAGTAAGGCCACTCATTTGGCTGTTAGACTGAAACACCACTCTTGTTTCCCAACTTAGTGATTGTAACTGGTTTTCAGATGACCAATTACTATAAAATAGTTAAAACATGTTCTGAGGTCACTTCTAATCTGATGGGATTTTGTCCTAAACTGGTGCTTGTGTTTTTGAGTATCCAAGATTGCATGCTATTATGGAGGGAATCAGAAGACAGTGAAGAATAAGTTATACATATTCTCAAGGAACTTTTAAACTAGTTGGAAAGATTAGGATGGTATTGTCAACTTGACACGCTCTAAATCAATGGTTCTCAACCTTCCCAATGCTACAACCCTTAAATACATACAGTTCCTCATGTTGTGGTGACCTCCAACCGTAAAATTATTTCTTGTTGCTACTTCATAATTGTAATTTTGCTGCCGTTATGAATTATAATGTAAATGTCTGATATGCAGGGTATCTGATATATGACCCCTGTGAAAGGGTCATGCAGCCCACAGGTTGAGAAGGCTGCTCTAGAGTCAACAGAAAAGGGACTCTCAGGAATTGTCTAGATCAGGTTGGCCAGTGAGCGTGTTTTATAGGAGTATCTTCATTATGATGAGATGGGAAAACACACCCACTGTTGGTGGCACCATTCCCTAGATGGGGAAGTCACCAGAGACCTGAGTTTAACCGCTTAAGACCTGTATGGTAGAAACAACTTAGTCCTTCAAGTTGTCCTCTGACCTGCACACACAAATAAATGTAATTTTAAACGTGTGAGCTTGCATTCATTGCTCCGTTTCTGATTATGTGATGTGAACTCTTCCCTTAAGCTCCTGCCACTCTGACTTCCCTGCTGGGATGGACTGGGACTGTCTTCCCACCAGGGATGGTGGTGTGTCTGTCCCTTTAGTTCCAGCACCTAGGAGACAGGGGCAGAAAGATCCCTGTCCACAGAACCCTGAGTTCAAGGACAGCAAGGGCTCCACAGAGAAACCCTGTCTCAGGAAAGAAAAACAAAACCACCTCCCCAATGTTGTGTTTGTCAGAGTGTCTTTATTACAGCAAGAGGAAACTAGACTAAGTATAGGACATGAACCAGTAAGTCAGAGGTTTGCTTTGGAGAGACTGTTAAAGATATCAGATGGAGAGATTTGATGATGAGGGTTGAAGCTTAATGGATCTAGTAATGTTTTCCACATCTTTGTGAAACTCGGATGGGAGGCTAGTCAGCTTAGATCTCTTTTTCTCAATATGTGCAGGTTTTAGGGTTTTAATGTATGTGTGTATTGTGTATGCAATTATGTCTGAAGGTGCCCGTGGAGACCAGAGGGGTTTTGGATCCCTGGAGTCTGGTCATTTTGATCCACTGGACTTGGGTGCTGGGAGCCCAATTTCAATCCTCTGTATGAACAGCATGGATTCTTAACCACTGAGCCATTTCAGTAGCCTAAAGTTTTAATTTTAGAGACACATAGAAATAACACTTGTGGGGGCTGGAGAGATGGTTCGGTGGTGAAGAGCACCGACTGCTCTTCCAGAGGACCTGGGTTCAATTCCCGGCATCCGCACGGCAGCTCACAACTGTCTGTAATTTCAGTTCCAGGGGACCCAATGTCCATGGCAAAGCACCAATGCACATAAAATAAAAATAAATTATAAAAAGAAAAGAAAGAAATAATACTTGCAGGCAATGGTGGCACACACCTTTAATCCTTTAGCACTCAGGAGACAGGCAGGCGGATCTCTTGTGAGTTTGAGGCTAGCCTGGTCTACAGAGCTAGTTCCAGGAGAGGTAGGGCTACACAAAGAAACCCTATCTGGAAACAACAACAATAATAATGAAATACTTGAGCCTGGTGGTGGTGGTAGCCTATGCCTTTAATCCCAGCATTCAGGAAACAGAAGTAGGTGGATCTCTACCTTCGAGGCCAGCCTGGTCTACAGCCAGGACAGCCAGTACTACACAGAAACCTTGTCTTGACAAACCAAACAACAACAAAAACCTGATTGGTGCATGCCTTTAATCCCAACACTGGGGAAGCAGAATTACAGGGTGAGACATTATCTCAAAAAAAGAAAAAGAAAAAAAGGTAAATTAAAATAAAAATTCTTGAATATATTTTGAAGTTTCTTGAAGTAGATTGTTTTGCCTGACTGTTGTTGCCTGACTTGTTTTAATTGTTTTTCAGCTTTTGTAACTGTGTAAGCCTTATACAATACTAAAATGTTTTGGGTAGGGTGATGCATGCCTTGGTATGCCTTGTACAAGGTTTGTAAAATAGAACAGGTAATGTTTTATTGCCAATTCTGCTTCTGGGTGAAAACTACATTTGCTTTTGGTGTGATCGCCTTCTAAATATTATTTGTTCATTTATTTGTTTTATTTGTGAGACAGCTATGTTTGTGTGCCTAAGGCCGATCTCAAACTCAGCATCTTCCTGCTTCAGTATCCCAGATGTTGGGACTGTTAGATATATTACTGATTCATGTGCCACCACGTCCAGCCTTAACAGATAATTTGAAAAATAAGCCACATTTTCCATCAGTTTATTAGTAGTGTTTGTTAAAGAACTACACCCATCAAAAATAACTACTGATGGATGATCTCGTTATAAGGAGTGATAGCATCAAAGTCCTTCTCCCTTATATAAATATAGAAATAAACCCAGCATGGTCATTCTGATTAAACAGACTTCTTGAGAACTCTGTTCTGGTACCTTGTCAACAACAGCAGTGTTGCTTCAAAGAAAAAATGATCCAGATGTGTATCATAACGGTGGTGAGCATGTTTTTTTATGTTGCTGATTCATTAAAAAGAAAGATGGCTTCAAGTTCCTACCTAAGCTAAGCTTACTGTGTGTATAAGTATGTACCTTGCTGTTTTAGGGAGTTTGGTGTTTTGGGTGAGCATGTATAGTTTCATCAACAGATTAAAAAAATAAATACTATCAACTTGCTGAGTGTTGGTCATGCATTCCTGCAGTCCCAGGACTCTTGAAGTTGATGCAGGAGGATAGCCATAGTCAGAGGCAGGTGGGTTTCTGTGAGTTCGAGGCCAGCCTGAGCTCTAGGTCAGCCAAGACTATATAATGAGACACTGCCTTGAAAATAAATAAGCCCATAATGGCCCACACCTTTAGTTCCAGTACTTGGGGAACAGGCAGGTCGATCTCTTTTAAGTTTGAGGATAGTCAGAGCTACCATAGAGAGATACTGTCTCAAATAAATAAGTAAATTATCAGTTTGCTTTTAGACTAACTACAATAAAATAATCTTTTATTATATGACTTAAGCAGTTTCTTAGGTTGTATGCCAGTTTTGGCTTTGTGCTTTCAGGCCTTCCAAATACATAAAGAATAAATGTTCTTAGTTTTCCCCCCAGAGTAGCTCTTGACCTAGGCATGCAGTTGTCCATTTCTTTGCTAGCACTGTAAATGAAACAGTTGTTATGGTGTCATTTAGTTTAACATTTGCTGCATTAGCATGGGAAAAGGAAACTTCTTATAATTTATTTGATAAGTTGGATTTTTTTTAACAGATTTTAGTCTTTTTAAGATTTATGTGTATGGGTGTTTTGCCTGTGTATATGTATGTGCACCAATCATGTACATGCCTGGTCCTTTGGGGCTCAGAAGAGGGTATCAGAATTGTAGATAGTTGTAAGCCATCAAGTGGGTTCGGGGAATCAAACCCATGTCCTGTGCAAGAGCAACTAGTGCCCTAAACCACTGAGCCACCTCTCCATCCCCCAAGATTAAATTCTTAGATGAAGTAACATATTTCTGGGTTTAATTTAAAAGGCTGTTTCCATAGCAGTAGTTAAGAACAAGAAGGTGGGAGAGGCATGTTAAAATGTTTTCATGATACTTTGGTGTGATGACTGCTGTTGTAGATTTAGAGCAGAGACCCCCAAAAGGTTACGTGGCTGGTTAGGGAACCTGGAGTAAGGTTTATGTGTATGGGTGTTTTGCCTGTGTATATGTATGTGCACCAATCATGTGCATGCATGCAAACATAATCCCAATGTTCCCATCTTGTTTCCAGACCCTTGTTGAGGTGAAGAAGGTGCATGTAGATTGGGTCAGCCTGAATTGTGGGCTCAGTGATTGTGTAAACTGAAGCATTGTGCTCCTTCTGCTACAAAGCTCCATTAGTCAGATAGTGTTGTCTCACCCCTCTTGAAAACAGTAATTTTCCATTTGCATGTAGCTAACTTCATTTGTCCCTCAAATAAGATTGGTAAGAAGAAAACTGGGTTTTTTGGCTTTTTTGTTTTGTTTTGTTTTTTGGTCACATAGCATAAATCTCATGAAATGTTCTAATAAAGGTAAATGGCCTCTGTTGTAATTGTAAAAGAACAGCTCAAAATGCTGTTCTTTTCATCTCCAAAGCCTCCACACACCTGTGAGGGTTTGTTCTATGTGGTGGTATTGCAGCTTGAGAAGGTGTAGTTAATTAAGCTCACGTGCTGATTGCTTGGTCCTCCCTGTCCTCTGCCAAGGGCCCAGATTTCTGTCTTCAAATATTGGCCATAAAGGTGAATCTCATGTAATATCAAGAATGATGGGCCCTAAAAACCAGACCTGGTAGTACAGAGTCCCAGCTATTCAGAGGTTGAGACCAGGAGGATTCCATATTCAAACGCATATTCCATATTCACTTAGTTTTGAGACCCTGTCTGAAAATGAATGAAGAGAAAGCTAGAGGTGTAGCTCAGCCACACAGCACCTGCCAGGCATGTACAAAGCCCAGCCACAGAAAGAGGCGCGTTGTTTATTCCCATTCTGTAGGAATAAATGGGGCAAATTCATCTCTATGTTCAGTCTATTTAGTTGTAACTGATATTTTCTCTTTTTCATTGTTTGCCATAGTTGTCTATGAAGTATCCTTTTTAGTGTGTAGAAAATAAACACTGAATTTTGAGTTGAGTCTTTTAAAGGGACCAGCACTTTTCTCCTACTGTGACTGGTTCCCTTATTTCCATTTTTTTTTCTTTAAAAATTAAAAGAATTTTCATCTTTAGAAAAGCCCTCTCAATTCCCGGGCTGTATCTGAGCTGAACTGGATTTAGGAGAGGGAAATATTTTGTTGGTGGTGTCATTGTTTTAAATAGCTTGCTTTCTTCATAGGAGTAGGGTAGGCTTAAGAAGGGAGAACTCTTAACTGCCAGTTTGGAAGGTGAGAGGTTACTGTGACTGCTTCAATTCTTCACAGTACAGTGGCTTTAACTATTTATAAATTGGGGTTGTGAGTAGAATGGATGAACACAACAGAGAACTTGTGTTTCTGAGTTCTGGGTATTTGTAACTGCATGAGCTGGTCCATTGCTTCTCCATTCCCTCTCCCTCCTATGTCAGTCATTTTTAGTATATATAGATGACTTTTTCAGTGCATATTTTCATGTTTTCAGGTTACTGTTATCTCACAGGTGATAATTCTTATCCTTGTGTTGGGGCAGAGCAAAAGGCTTCAGACTTTGGTTCTAGACTGTCCCAACTTTTTACCTGGGTAAGGCCAAGTGTGAAGTTACGTTCACAGACTGCAAACTTAGTTTTGCTGTTGATAGGCTTGTGCTGCTGTGGGTTCAGTTGGCCAGCCCTTATTAGGCCTTCACTGCTGAACTTGAAGGCATATCAGCACAGAATCAGTTTGATTTTTTTTTTTTTTAATTACTAGCAAAGTTGCAGCCGAGCAGTGGTGGTGCAGCCTGGTCTACAGACGATGTTTCAGGACAGCCAGGGCTACAAAAAATCAAAACAAGAAGAAAGAAAAAGAAAAACTAAAACCAGTGTTAGCTTCTTTGCTTAAGATGATTGATGGTTAGTGTCTCCTTTCAGATACTACCCAGGGCAGAATTTGTGAAACACAGAATTATTTCTGAGGTAAAACATCGCATTAATCACCCAATGAGCTGCATTATATTTCCCTCAATAAAGACCTTAAGATTCTACTTTTGATATATTATAGGAATTGCTTGGGGCACTTTTTTTCAATTTTATTTTTATTTATTGTATTGGGGCATTAGATGGTTTTATTGTATGGCCGAGCTTGTCCTAGAATTTGAGATCTTGCTGCTTTTGCCTCCTGATTACTGGATTTGCGGGCATATTTCCCCACAACCTCCTGAGTATATTATTGTTTTGAAGAAAAACACTATAGTCGTGCACCTTTAAGAAAGTGCTTCTAGGAGCTGGAGAGATGATAGCTTAGCATTTAAGAGCACTGGCTGCTCTTCCAGAGGACCCAGGTTCAATTCCTGGCATCCACATTGGCAATTCACAATTGTTTGTAACTCCAGTTCCAGGGGATCTGGCACCCTCACACAGATTGTGTATGAAGGCAAAACATAAAATGCACATAAGTTTATTTTTAATCTTAGAAAACAACCAAAATTTAACTCTAATTCTAATACAGTAGGCTAAGGCCTCCCCAGTTCAGGGCTTTATAAATACTTAGTCTCAAAAGGAGGAGGGAGCATCTAAGCCATGTGAGGCCAAATTATAGACAAACTTAGATAGTCAAGGCCTGCCTGCACTCTTAGGGACGCTCTGTGTCAAAAGTCAAGGGGCAGGGCTGCAAATGAGTGGCAGACTCCTATTTTTAACATGCTTTATTTAAGTAGAACAAAAAGATGAGCATTAGATGATTGAGCCAGTATTGGAAACAAGGGGTTTGGTTTGTTTTGGCACACTAAAGTATCACGATTCTTGATATGTGATTCAATATTGGTTTTTTGTTGTTGTTGTTTCTGATACATGTTGGGTTTTTTGCTTGTTTTTGTCTTGTTTTGTGTTTTGTTTTTTGAAACAGGGTTTCTCTATGTAGTCTTAGCTGTCCTAGAACTCCGAGATCCACCTGCTTCTTCTCCCAACTGCTAAGATTAAAGGCTTGGGGCCATTAGCCTAGTTTGAGATGATGTTAGTATGTTGTCCTGGACTTGAACTTTTTGAAGCAGTGTCTCATGGTTTAATCTAGTAGCCAAGAGCAACCTTTAACTCCCCAATCCTGCCTGTTTCCAAAATGCTTTTAATGATGTGGAAAAAAAACAAAACAAAACAAAAAAAAAAAAAAAAACGATGTCTGTTTAAATAGCCAACTGAGCTCCAGGAGATGATCCCATTCTGAACACCTGAGCATCATTTAATGGTCAGGAAGCAGCTGAGTGTAGCCTCCCCCCATAGGGGGGCTATGTGGAGTTTTGCCTCCTTGGGAGTCTTTTGGATCTGTTGCTTATTTGGGTCTTGACATCCACAATGAGTATAAGTGTTCTGGTTCTCCTGGACAAGTTTGCTTCTTCTGTGGGGCATTCTGAGGGTGTTTGACTTCCTATAGAACTGTGGCTGCTTGGAGTGCTGGGAGGTAGGGGAAGGTGAATGACAGACGTGGTCGTGGTGTCTCAGCATTGCCTTTCAGTTTTCAAAGTCGTGGATTTGGCTTTAGAGATAGCAGCAATAACTTCTGTGATTTCTCTGTCGTTTTGACGAATAGCTTGATACATAAGGGCATACGAGGATCTTGATGAAGTTGGAATATTGTGTCTGTGGTTCTCGACCTGTAAGTCACGGGTGGGGGGTTCTCGTGTCTGATATTCTGCATATCAGATTCACATTACAATTGATTAACAGTAAATTATAGTTAATGAAGTAACAATGAAATGATTTTACGGTTGGGGGTTACAACATGAGGAATTATATTAAAGTATCACAGCATTAGGAGGATGGTTAAGAACCACTGTTCTATTGTGTTTAACTTAAATAGATGGGTGCCCTTTTTCTATAGAATAAGTTAACTAGAAATGACAAAGTAATGATGAGTACTTAGATCTTCCTCCCTCCCGCCTCCTCCCTCCCTCCCTCTTTTTCTTGTGTATGGTTTTCTTTGAGACAGGATTTGTCTGTGTTAAAAGCTCTGGCTGTCCTGGAACTTGCTTTGTAGACCAGGTTGCCTCCGAATTTACAAAGATCCATCAGCCTCTGCCTTCTGAGTGCTGGGATTAAACGTGTGCACTCCCACCACCTTTCTTTCAATTGTCTTCCTTGAATAATTCTGTGGTGGGTGAGTTACAAAGTGTAGTTCACATAAGCTGTTTTCATTTTATCTTATTTGATGGTTGGGGATGGCCCATATTTAACTGTGGTGATACACCTTTAATCCCAGCACTCAGAGCAGAGGCAGGTGGATCTCCAAAAGTTCAGGGACAGCCAAGGCTACACAGTGAAACCCTGTCTGGGGGGGGGGTGGAATCTGTAGGCCACTTAACAGCAGGCTGACAAACAAAACTGTCCAAACATACTGAAAGAATGTTGGTAGTAAGCTAATGAGTTCCAAAGATTACATTCCTTCCATAATTTCCTCATTGTTTGGATTGCATTTTAACTTCTACATTTCCTGACCATAAGATCTTGTTTAATAGAATAGCCCATTTCTAGTTTTAACCTTATTTTAGGATGTTTCTCTAAGATCTCTTTTTTCCCTTGGATTTGATTGTTCCAATCTAAGCTATAACTTTAATTCTTTTGTTTTTGTTTTTCAAAACAGGGTTTCTCTAAGTAGCCCTGGCTGTCCTGAAACTCTGTATAGACTGGGTTGGTCTCCAACTCAGAGATCTACCCCCCCCCCTTTACCTCCTAAGTACTTGGATTAAAGACATGTGTCACCACAGCTGGGTTTTTTTGTTTCTTTTGTTTGTTTTTGGAGATAGGATCTCTATTATATAGCTTTCTGGCTGTTCTGGAACTTGTTTATGTAGACCAAAATCACAGAGGTCTATCTGCCTCCCCCTCCGCATTGCTAGGATCAAAGTTCTGTACCACCAAACCCAGCCTGGGAAAATGTTTTGGTGAAAGCAAAAAGTGGGTGTTGGTCATTGAGATGGCTCAGTGGAAAAGGTGTCTATCAAACCTAACTGCCTGAGTTGGATCCCCAGGCCCCACATGATGGGAAGAGAAACTGATTCCCACAAGTTGTTCTCTGAGTGTGGAATACACTCACACCATGGCTCACAGGTGTGTCTTCCCTCTGCTCCACTAAATAAATGTAATAACTTTTTAAATGTTTCCTTTTGCTTTGGGTACAAGAGTAAAAATGCCAGCATTAAATTGATTATTTTAAACACTTCAATGTTCTACCATGAGTTGATGCTGGAGAGATGACTCAGTGGTTAAGAGCAATGCTGCTCTTTCAGAGGACCGGGCTCAATTCCCGGCGTCCACATGGCAACTGAAACCTGTCTGTAACTTCAGTTCCAGGGGGTCTGACACCTTCATACCAATGCACATAAAATAAAGTTAAATGAAATTATTTATTTATGTCTTTGAAAGCAGGTTGATAAAGGCCTACATCTCTGGAATAAAGGCCATAGAAGCTGGGCATGGTGGTGCTTACTTTTAATCCCAGCACTGGGCAAAGGCAGAAGAGTGTCTTGAGTTGGAGGCCAGCCTGGTATACATAGCAAGACATTGGTGGTGCACACCTTTAGTCCCAGCACTCGGGAGGCAGAGGCAGGCAGATCTCTGTGAGTTCAAAGCCAGTCTGATCTACAGAGCAAGTTCCAGGATGGGCTTCAAAGCAATACAGAGAAACCCTATCGTGAAAAACCAAATAAATAACAGTAAAGATTAATGGTGCTCTCCAGGCCAGCCTTATTACACATGCTTCCTAGTTTTCCTAGTTGCACAGTAATCTTCAGCATATGCATCTGCAGCCTTTTTTGTCTTGGCATTTAAAATAATTTACTTGCTGTAGCCATTATCTTAGTGTTGATAAATTGAAAAAAGATTAAAAATACATATAAAACCAGTTCTTTATAAGCTTGTTTGTTGTTGTTGTTGTTTGTGTGTAACTGGAACTAAAGAGATGGCTGAGGATAAAACACCTGGTGCTCTTCCAGAGGACCTGATTTAGCTCCCAGCATGTCACCTATAATTCCAATTCCAGGAGATTTGATGCCCTGTTCTGGCTTCTCTGGATACAAACACATAATAAATAATATTGCATGAAAAGTCAGGCAGTTGTGGCACACACCTTTAATGCCAGCACTTGGGAAGCAGAGGCAGGCAGATCTCAGTGAGTTCCAGGACAGCCAGGACTGTTGCATAGAGAAACCCTGTTTTGGGGAAGGTGGGGGGCAGTAGTCTGTGGAGAACGTAGTTCTAGAATAGAATGCAAATGAAAACTGTCTGTTTCTGTATACAATGTGTGTAAAATGTCTGAAGTTTGAAAGAACACAACAAAATGCCACTAATGGTTATTTCACCTAAGACATTCAGGATTATGGTCTGTGGGGACGTTTAGTCTTATGTGGGGTGGGTATGGGGGTGTTTTTTGTTTTTAAATACAGGAGTATATTTTACCTGGCGTAGTAGCAGGGACCTTTAATCCCCATGTTTCTAGGAAGTATCTCTTTTAAAACTGAAAATACTCTTCTAAACTTCTTGGTGGATGTCTGGAAATAGGCTCCCCCAAAGTCTTTGGAGAGTAGGGAATAGTGATTGTTAAATATGGTTGTACTGAAGACAGCATTGGTAGGTGTGAGGAGGGACTTAAATGTTACTGACTTGGATTCTATTTTCAAAGATAACAATTTTGGGGAAGAAACAGAAACCTGTGTTTCAAATGTGTAGCCTTAAATTGTGGTGGTGTTGGTTGTCACCAGTTGGCTCATTAGCAGCATTGTTCTTGTGTGTGTGTGTGTGTCTGTGTGTCTGTGTGTGTGTCTGTGGGTGGGTGTGGGTGGTGTGGGGTGTGGTGGTGGGGTGGTGGGTTCTTTTGAGAAGTGACATCCGAATGTATCCTGGCTAGCCTTGAACTTGTAGCAAGCCTCCTGCCTTTGGCCCTGAACGCTGGGATTTATGGTTGCAAAAGTTGGGTTTGGGCAATTGGCCATTTTAAAGTGGTCTCCCTTTCTTCTAGATACTTAAGGTTGCTTTGTTCGTTCCGTCTGTTCTCTTCCCCCTCCTCCTTTGCCATATAAATGACCTGTTTTGTACACCAGTGTCCAGTGGCTAGCACAGGGCAGAGTCATTCAGATGGTTTAGCAGATTATTTCCCACTATACATTTTTAGCATATGTGGCTGTCTGACTGAGTGATGGTTTCTAAAAGCAGCCTAGAAAGCATGTATGCCATCTTGAATATTCTAATAACAAAAGGAACTATTATAAAGAAATAGAATGAAATGAGAGAAAAATTTAAATGTCTTAACCTCCAAAAAAGTCAAGACCGAAAAAATGTCAAAGCCTGGGTAGGCAACATTAAGTGCTCTCTTTTTTACCCCTCTAAATTTATTTATTTATTTGCCTGCATAACTGGAGTTACAAATAGTTGTGAGCTACCGTGTGGGTGCTGGGAATTGAACCTCTGAAAGAGCAGCCAATGCTCTTAACCACTGAGCCATCTTTCCAGCCCACACCTCCTGATTTTTTGTTGTTTTGTTTTGTTTTGTTTGTTTGTTTTTCGAGACATGGTTTCTCTGTGTAGCTTTTGGAGCCTATCCTGGCACTCGCTTTGTAGAGCAGGCTGGCCTCAAACTCACAGAGATCCCCCAGCCTCTGCCTCCCGAGTGCTGGGATCAAGGCGTGCGCCACCAACGCCTAGCCCCCTCCTTATCATTTTTATTGATCTTGAATGGGTGCTACTGATATCTTCAGTATCCTAGTGAAATGGAAATTTGATAGCTTTTGCAAACTGAGTGGTGATTGACTATTACTGTGGTACATGTTCTCTGGACATCCCCCATAATGTAGCCAGTGCATAGACTGTAACAATATCTTGTCTTATAAATATAGCCAGTGGGCTAGTAAGGTGACTAAGTCTCTTGCCAGTAAACCTGAGGACCTGGATTTGATCGATAGAACACATATGGGTGGAATGAGAACTTGCACACAAAATATATAAAAAGTAAGCTTTGGGGATGGGGGAGTTTCAAGACAGGGTTTCTCTATGTAACAGTCATGGCTGGCCTCCTGAGTGCTGGGATTACAGGTATGCACCTCCACCAACCAGCACAAAATATAAATTTAAAAATTTTAATGTCTATCTTGGGTTGCAAATGCCTGTGGTTGCATATTACCAAGTCTGCCCTTTGCATTAATATAAACAAAAGCATCATTTTGGCATCATTTAATGCTGAATGTATTTCTTTATTTCTTTATTTCTTTTTTATCTGTAGGCTAAAGAAATCCTGACAAAAGAATCCAACGTGCAAGAGGTTCGATGTCCAGTCACTGTGTGTGGAGATGTGCATGGACAATTTCATGACCTCATGGAACTCTTTAGAATTGGTGGTAAATCACCAGATACAAATTACTTGTTTATGGGAGACTATGTGGACAGAGGATATTACTCAGTTGAAACAGTTACACTGCTTGTAGCTCTTAAGGTAAATTTACTTTTTTTGTTTGGGCCTTTTTTGAACTGGGTGAGAAACCTTCGGGAATGTTCTTTTCCTACCATGATTTGTTTTGTCTAAATGTTAAATTTTAGAACAAACTGCTATATTTAGCAATTCAAGTGTCAAACTTACTCATCATATCTGCCTGTGGAGCCCGAAGATGGTTCAGAACATAGTGCTGTGGGATACCTCAGGGTTTTTATTTGTTTGTTTTGGTGTTTTGTTTTAAGACAGTATCTCACTATCCTGGAGTGTATCTCTGGCTCTCCTGGAACTTACTATGTAGACAAAGAGTTCATAACCTGCCTCTGTCTTCTAAGTGCTGTGACTGACAAGATAATCAAGTAGAAGTTTTAGTTTAGTACATTGGCTATAGAAATAATATAACCATATTAATTGTTAAGAGAGTTTGAACATATGTGTTGGATTGTTTATATATATCATTTGACAGTCTTATGAAAATTTCACAGAGAAAGAATTGAGAGATCTGGGCATTGGTGGCACACACCTTTAATCCCAGCACTCAGGAGGCAGAGGCAGGTGGATCTCTGTGAGTTTGAGACCAACCTGGTCTACAAGAGCTAGTTCCAGGACAACCTCCAAAGTCACAGAGAAACCCTGTCTCAAAAAAAAAAAAAAAAGAAAGAAAGAAAGAATGAATGAATTGAGAGAAAAGGGTCAGATTTATAAAGTGAAGATTTTGTTGTCTTAATATTAGAAAAGGAATTTGATCTAAATGTACAAAGTGAGCAAATGCCTAAACAATAGTTTATTCCCCTGGAGTAATAATGATTAAACATGAGAACTGAAGTCTGTAATCCCAGCTCTGCTGAGGCCCAGGTAAAAGCATTGAGAGTTGAAGTCAGCTTGGCTTATACAATAAGACCTTTCCTTAAAATAAAAATAATAAAAAGAAGCAGATTTTACAATCCTTGCTTGTCATTTGTAGCTCTGAAATATAAAGAGTCAATACTGAAACACAGTAGCATTGATTTTTAGAGTGGAATGCTGCCTCTGCCTTAAGGAGCTGCTTGACTTAATCTTTGGAGGGGAAAACTTTACCACTCTTCTTAGGAAACCTATGAGATTTTTATTACAGACTATTCTGAACAAGAAATTTGCTGTCACTGGTTTTTCTAACATTAGAGATAGTGGTGAGTTTTCACCAGAGCTGACTGATGATTAGCATCTGCACTGCTTAGCACACTAAGCGGAGAGTTTAGAGTAGATGGTGGGCACTTGTATAGTGATTCCAGATACTCTGAAAGAAGCTGGTAGCCTGGGTTTACTCAGGAGGAGTGAGCTGCCTATTAGAATTCATGTACCACTAGGCCTGGTGGCTCTGCTTTAATGCCAGTACTCCAGAGGCAGAGACAGTCCAATCTCTGAGTTCAAGGGTAGTCTCATCTAACACAAAGCTCCCACTAGCCAAGGCTCCATAGTGAGATCTTGTCTCAAAGGAAGGAAAGAAGGAAGGAAGGAAGGAAAGAAAGAAAGAAAAATTATATACCAAGGACTAGACTGCATTGTGTACTCATAAATATCAGAGGCCCAAACCTAATTCCCTGTACCTCAAAGTGTGGTAGCCCTTTAAATGGATAGTTAAATAAAATGAGGTCACATGGGTAGGTCTTGTTCTATTATGAGTAGTTCTCTCTAAAAGAGACTAGAAGGCTAGAGATAACTCAGTAACCTAAGTTCAGTTCCCAGAACCCATTTTTTTCCTAAATGCCAAGCATGGAGGCATGTACCTATTATCCAGTCCTGAGGAAGTAGAGACAAGAGTCCCTAAGGCTCACTGGCCAGCTAGCCTAGCCTAATGAACTCCAGGTCAATGAGATGATGTCTCTAAGGATGGCCACTTGGATTCTGAGCATGACACCCAAGGTTGTCCTCTTGCCTTCAGCTGTACATGAACATAGGGAAGAAGATGAGAGACCACATGGAGAAAACAACTGTCTATAAATTAAGAGATACCTTTAGAAGACCCCAGCTCTGCTGATACTTTGAGGAAAAGTACCTCTGTAGTGTATGGACTCGCTCCAAAACTCATGGCAGCCCTTAGCAGATGAACATTATAGGGAAGGTGGCCCTTTCCTAAATGGTGTCTAGACAGATGCATCAAAACAGATTCTTAGCCTAAATGAATAGCAAAGGCTATAAATTTAAGAAGAAAAAATCTGTACTCTTAATTAGGCTCAGATTGCTCAGCTATGTTCATAGAAGGACTGAGGATGCAGCAGGTTTCTAGAGTGCTTGTTTAGCATGCAGGAAGCCCTGCATTTGACCCCAGCACAGTGTGAGTGTATGATGATGGATGCTTGCAATTCTAGCATTCAGGAAATGGAGGTAGGAGGAACAATTCAAAGATACTGCAAAAAAAGAAAGAAAGAAAGAAACGTTTGTTCAGTTGTTACTTTCTTGGTGCTTCTGGTTGAACTCAGCCTCTTGCATTCTAGCACAAGTTCACCACTGAGCTGTAGCCTGTTTTCAAATTTAAAACATTTTTACAGTTGTTAATTATGAGTAACTGTGTGGGGGTACAAGCATGCATGGAAGTCAGTTCTCTTTCTACCATATGGGTCCTAGAGAGCAAACTGTTACAACAGATAAAGTGTAGCCATAGCTTATCTTGTGACATAGCTATCTTGGGCCAGTGAGGTGGCAGAGTAAAGGCAGTTGCCACTAAACCTGATGTCCTGAATTTGATCATTAGAATACACGGACTTACAATAAATGAAATGTAATTTTAAAATAAGGCTTGATGGCAGACACCTTTACCCTTAGCCATCTCACTTGCCTGTACATAACCTTTTTTAAAAGCCTCTTAATTAATAATAAGATAGGGTTTTTGTTGTTTTGGGGGGTTTGTTTTGGCTTGGTTTTTATTCTACAGGGTGGTTAGCCAAGGCTGCCCTCCAGTTGGTTGCAGTCTTTTTTAAAGTGTTGGGGTTATAAGCATGTGCAGCCATGTTAAGACAGATTTATTTCTTCCTGTGTGTGGGGAGGGGTGGGAGGTTGTTGTTGATATTACACGGTTTTACAGTATAATAGCTCTGGCTGTCCTAAAATTCCTTTTGTAGACCAGGCTGGCCTTGAACTCACAGAGATCTGCCTGCCTCTGCCTCCTGAGTGCTGGGATTACAGGTGTCTGTCATCACCACCCAGCTAAGACAGATTTCTTGAGACAGGTTCAAGATATACTGTAACTTGAACAAGCCTCAAACTCTTCATCCTCTGCATGGACCACTATGCCTGACCTTAGATAAATAATCTAATTTTAAATGGGCAAAGTACTTAAATAACTACTTCATCCTAGAGGATAGATGATTAGTAAGAACATGGTTAGTTAACGTCATTAGTCATTAGGGAAACCTATGTTAAAGTGAACTGATAGCATAGATGAATATTCCAAGAAGTTAGACTCCTCATCCATTCCTGTCAAGAATGTGAAATGGTCCAGCCACTTTGAAGAATTTTGATAAAGTTGCATATAAACCAATCATGTAGCCCAATAGGTACACTCTAGGAATGTGTTCAAATATTAGAAAGCATGTGAGCAAATACAGAAACCATGGCGGGTGGCTACCATGTAAGCTAGTGGACAGCTGTGAAAGGTGTGCGCCCCCATCTATGCCGCAGTATGGTGACTTTGGGATAGTGCTCCAAGGAATATGCAGCACAAGAAGCTGTGTTTTGTAAGTTTTTACTTACATTAAATGTCCAGAACAGTCATTCTCGGGCGCTACTATTTGGCTGGGTGGTGGTGGCGCATGCCTTTAGTCCCAGCACTAGGGAGGCAGAAGCAGGCGGATCTCTTGAGTTCAAGACCAGCCTGGTTTACAAGAGCTGGTTCCAGGACAACCTCCAAAGCCACAGAGAAACCCTGTCTGGAAAAAAACAAAAACAAACAAACAACCCAACAACCACAACAACAGTCATTTGTAAGTAAGTGGTTGTTAGGAGCTGAGAGAGTGTAAGTAGGGGAAAGGGTTGTAAATAGGCATGAGGGATCTTTGTAAGCAATACAAGCCTCTAAAATTGGGTTGTGATGATTGTTGTTTATAAATTTAGTAAAAGTCATAGAAAAAATACATGGTTTTTATTTCACATCAGCTGGCACAGGGAGGGGGATTTAGTTTTAATTGAAGTGATATTGATAGGCTGGAGAGATGGCTCAGAGGTTAAGAGCACTGGCTGCTCTTCTAAAGGTCCTGAGTTCAATTCCCAGCAACTACATGGTGACTCACAAACACCTATAATGAGATCTGGTGCCCTCTTCTGGCCTGTAGGCATACATGTAGGCAGACCACTGTATATCTATATACATGATAAATAAATAAAACTTTGAAAAAAAATACCTATTTAAAGTGATACTGATAAACAATATTTTTAAAAAATACATATTTATAATCTCCAAGCATGATGGTGCACCTTTGCACTTGGGAGGCGGAGGCAGGCAGATCACTTGGGTTTGAGGCCAGCCTGGTCTACAGAGCAAGTTCTAGGACAGCCAAGGCTATACAAAAGAAACCTTGTCTGAAAAAACAAAAAAGTTTATAATCTGAGATTCCAGTTCATTGATGTGTAGAAATGTGTGTTTTGTTTTTTTCTTCAAAATTAGAACTCTGGGTTTCACTATAGAAAGTTTTATGAAACTTTTTTTGGAAAGAGCTAGCTGTCTGTTGTCCATTTTGCTTTAGGTTCGTTACCGTGAACGTATCACCATACTCCGAGGGAACCATGAGAGCAGACAGATCACACAAGTTTATGGTTTCTACGATGAGTGTTTAAGAAAATACGGAAATGCAAACGTTTGGAAATACTTCACAGACCTTTTTGACTATCTTCCTCTCACTGCCTTGGTGGATGGGCAGGTGTGTGCATCTTAAAACTCATTGGTGGTTTTCCTTTTTCCAATAATCTGCCTTCTTAGTGTTTAGGAGCCGCTAACTTTCCTCCCTTTTACAGCTCTCATCCCTTTGGGGTTTTTTTTTTTGTTTTTTTTTTTTTTTTGGTAAATATTGGGGTGTGTGTGTGTGTGTGTGTGTGTGTGTGTGTGTGTGTGTGTGTGTGTGTGTGTGTGTGTGTATTTTCTTTTTAAGTTTTTTTCTATGTTTGATCAAGTGTATGGGGTGGAAATGTAACCCATTCAGCTTTGGGGGCTGTTTGTAGAGGAGCCTGGGAGATACAAGGGGCTGTTAGCTACTCGTAGGTAGTCTAATGGGGTATAGGTAAGGAGCCTCAGCGATGGCAGTTGGTCATAAAGAAGAATGGATGCATGCTCAGTAGTCAGGAGTAGTGCAAAACAATGGCCAATTCTTCACTTCATTGAAACAGAGAAGTCCTAGAAACTGATGCAGCCAGATGGTGGAGGCTCCTGTCTAAATTGTACCCCAAGTATTTTGACTCTAGGTATAGTTACTGTTTGTAATCAATGTTTTTAGATCTTCTGTCTACATGGTGGTCTGTCGCCATCCATAGACACACTGGATCACATCCGAGCGCTTGATCGCCTACAAGAAGTTCCTCATGAGGTATGACTTCTCTTTGATAAATTCTCCTCAGAAACTCTTTAGGAAAAAGGAAAATTGTTTAGCTGTAGCTTAGTTCATTATATGTCAACTCAGACTTTCAAAATGAAATGACATGTGTGCCCTGTTATTATTGCTCAGTTTAGAAGCCCATACTGTCTAATAGTGAAACTTGGACACACAGGCATATCGGATAAGTTACTGATGGAATGTGCCTATTGATGTGCACTGTACCTTGTTAGAATCACTTCTCATTTCAGAGAGACCTTAACTGCAAAGTTCACACTTTGTTCAGCAGACACGAATCAAAAAGTGATTTTGTAGAGTGCTGCATTTGGTGAATTATCAAATCAAGACTTTTCCACTTTGGTAAAAATCAGTTTATAACTTGTACCTGCTTTTTAGGGTCCAATGTGTGACTTGCTGTGGTCAGATCCAGATGACCGTGGTGGATGGGGGATATCTCCTCGAGGAGCTGGTTATACCTTTGGCCAAGATATTTCTGAGACATTTAATCATGCCAATGGTCTCACGTTGGTGTCCAGAGCTCACCAGCTGGTGATGGAGGTATGTTCTTTTCTTTGAAAAGTGTCAAACTATTTAGTAGCTGGTGGAAAGGAGTTTGACATTGGTGCTGTTAGTGAGACAGTCCTTTTTTCCTATAGATTTTGCCACTGGTGCTAAACTATTTTCAGTAGATGTGCAGTCAAATGAAAGACACGTTTGTGGTGGTGGTGGTAGTGCATATATTTAATGGATCTTCAGATTCTTGATGACTTGGAGGTACTTGGGGGTGAAAGGGTTAAGATCTAGAGAGGTGGAGAAGGGTATAATATATAGTACAGTTGTTTGTTTATACATATTTAGTATGTCTGTGTGTAGGAAAGGAAAGGACCATCAAAGCAGTGGTGTAGTCCTTTGGATAACTGGGCTGTAGGTGATTTGAAAGAAGTCTCCTCTAGTGGGTTCTTAACTTTGATTGTGGGCTGCCACAATTTCTCCCATAAGGTGTTGTCAGGACTGATCCTCAGCCAAGTACTGCAGCACATGCCTGCAACCTTATTGGTTAGGCTGAAGTAGGATTGCCTTGTGATCCAGACCAGTCTGGGCTGCATAGTGAGGCCCTGTCTCAAAAAGGAGAAAAAAAAAGTTCATTTTAAAATCATGTTTAAGATCATTCGTGTAAGTAAAAGACACATTTATAGGAGCCTACTACGTGAAAAACAATTTATTTGGTGATGGACTGTATGTAAGTTGGATTTGGTTGGTTGGTTGGTTTGGTTTGGTTTCTTACAATATGATCTTTCTATGTGCTCTGGCTGTCCTGGAACTCGAAATGTAGATCATACTGGCCTTGAATTCACAGAGATCCACCTGCCTCTGCCTGCCTCCTGGAATTAAAAAGTATATGCCACCATGTTGGCTTTAGCAACAAATATTCAAACACATTTTACAGGTTGTGAGAAATACAAAATATGAACCCTTTTGGAGAGAAACTCATTTTTTCTTAGTTTAGTCATATTTACCTGTGTGGGTAGGTAAGTAACTTTTTCCCTGCTTCTTTTTAACAGGGATATAACTGGTGCCATGACCGGAATGTAGTAACAATTTTCAGTGCTCCAAACTATTGCTATCGTTGTGGTAACCAAGCTGCAATCATGGAACTTGATGATACTCTTAAGTATTCTTTGTAAGTATCTACCCTGAGCTAGAGCTGCATGTTCTCCAGCTCTTGGTAAAACCAGATTACATGTTGATTACATTTTCATGGGAATGGACCTACATGTAATGGGAATTAGCTTCTCTTATTTGGAACCCAGAATGAATTACTAGGTCTTCAGTTTCTTGTTATTGTTTAAAACGAATCTCACTGTATAGCTCTGATTGTCCTGGAACTCACTCTGTAGACCAGGCTGGTTTTGAAGTCACAGAGATCTACCTTCCTCTGCCTCCCAAGTGCAGGGACTAAAGGCCTGTACCACTAAGCTCAGTGGTCTTCAATTTCTAAACCCATGTTTTTAATTAGGGATCAGACCAATGTGTCAGACATTTAAATGATCTTATTTGAAGGGGCCCCATTGTGTGATAATGTAGCCTCTAGGACTGAAGTTGGCTGTTTTTGAAGTACCATTACAGCACAGGATCAGAGCTCTAATCTTAGTAATTGAAAGACTGAGGCAGGAGGATTGGGAAGGTAAGGACATCCTTGACTACTTTTCCTGTTGCTATGATAAAAAAAACACTGACTAAAAGCAACATGTGATTGGGGGAGTGGTTGTTCAGCCTACAGTTCCAAGTTACAGTCCACCACCGAGGGCAAGTTGAAGCTAGTATTAAACACAGCTACAGTCAAATACATCCACAGTCAAAGAGCAGAGCTGGGTATAGTGACTCATGCTTTTAATTCCAGCAGAGGCAGGATGCGCTCTGAATTTGAGGCCAGCCTCGTCTATATAGAGTTCCAGGGCAGCCAGTGCTATATCAAGAAACCTTGACTCAAAACAAAACAAAAAAGCAAAGATAAATGTGTGAGTCCTTGCTTATGCTGTTAGCTTTCTTTATTCTTAAGCAGTTTAGGGCCCCCTGTCTAGGGAATGGTAATGGCCACAATGGGCTTGATGTTCCTGCATCATTTACCAAGACGGTCTTCTACAAACATACCCACAGACCAACCTCAATGAGACAAGTCCTCAATTAAAACTGTCCCCAGATGATGACTTTCTTATATGAGGTTGACAGTTAAAGCTATGTATGAGCAGCCTGCTACTCCCTAAAAATAAGCCAGCAACTTGAAATGGGGTCTTGCTATGTAGCTTTGGCTAGCCTGGAACTGAATCCACTGGCCTCTGCCTCCCAGGTGCTAGAATTAAAGGGGGCTTCATTTTTTGTATTTATAGCCCAAGGTGGTCTAGAACTGTGATCCTCTTGCCTCAGCTTCCTGAAAGCTGTTGTTAGAGCTGCGCCCCAGTACACCCAGCTCTAAAGTTGGGTTGTCTATTAAAATAGGCTGAAATTGGATAGGAAATAACCATAACATCTGAAAAACTGAAGGTCTTAATTTTGATAAGTACATGGATGTCTTAGAATAGAAACAGTCAATCTTATTTTGTTTTTCAGCTTGCAGTTTGATCCAGCACCCCGTAGAGGCGAGCCACATGTCACTCGTCGTACCCCAGACTACTTCCTGTAATGAAAATTTAAACTTGTACAGTATTGCCATGAACCGTATATTGACCTAATGGAAATGGGAAGAGCAACAGTAACTCCAAAGTGTCAGAACATAGTTAACATTCAAAAAACTTGTTTTCACACGGACCAAAAGATGTGCCATATAAAAATACAAAGCCTCTTGTCATCAACAGCCGTGACCACTTTAGAATGAACCAGTTCATTGCATGCTGACGCGACATTGTTGGTCAAGAATCCAGTTTCTGGCATAGCGCTATTTGTAGTTACTTTTGCTTTCTTGAGAGACTGCAGAAATAGGATGTAAACATTAACACCTGTGAGTCCAGTTGACTTCCACTTAGCTGTAGCTTACTCAGCATGACTGTAGATGAGGATAGCAAACAATCATTGGAGCTTAATGAACATTTTTAAATAAGTACCAAGGCCGCCCCTCTTGTTTTGTTTCTTTTCAGGGATACCATTTAATTTAATTGTATGATTTGTCTGCACTCAGTTTATCCCTTCTCAAATCTCAGCCCCACATTGTTCTTTGTTATTGTCAGAAAACCTGGTGAGTTGTTTTGAACAGAACTGTTTCCCTCCTGTAAGATGATGTTACTGCACAAGTCACCGCAGTGTTTTCATAATAAACTTGAGAACTGAGAAAGTCAGGTTTGAATTGTATCAGTGGGCACGACTGGTGCTGTTTATTAAACAAGATAAATCAATTGATCAATTTTGGAATTTGTAGAATTCCAGGTAAAGAAAAATAAAGATCAAGGCCACTGTGTAACCTCTCTGGCAACTCCTTGGCATTCTTCAGAAGAACTTGGGGACCTGTTTGTCTGACATATGACATATACTGCAGTTTGTCTTGTTGCTGGCCTGCGCTTGTGAAAGGAATCTGTGCTGCTTCAGTAGGACTTGATTGTTAAACCATAGAACTTGAGAGTTTGTTTTTAGGATTTTAATTAAAATGGCATGTTTTCAGGTAGAACTTAACAAACTAAATGATGTGTCTAATTAGTGTAGTTTCTGGTTATAAATATATTGCTATGTATATTTCATGACTAAAATGATTGACAGAATGGTAAGTTCTTAACAAACATTTGTACATTTTTTTGTCAAGTCATGTGATCTTAGAGTTCAATTTGTCTCAGATAAGCTGTTAGTTAGAACCTTAGTCTGTGTTAAGTTCCTTGAGTGGTAAATCAGTGAAGCCAAGTAGAAATGGGTTTTTGGGTTACGGTTCATGTTTTGTCCCAGATCCAAGAGTGGTGCCTGAGTGCCATGCTCAGTGAATAATGAGTTTTTCCCTACTATTCTTTGACTTGGCTTTAAAAAAAAAAAAAAAAACCAACAACAACAACAACAAAAAAAAAACGAAGACAGTTCTTCTGTGGGGACTGAATATTTGCTATTTTAAGCTACCTGGGCAAACATGAGGATGCTTAATTATTACTGTGTGAGTGTAGTAAATAAATGTTTCCTTGCTTTGTACTGTGTTGAATTTGGAACCAACAGTGAAGTTACAACATTGCCCTGCATAAACAAACCAGTTTATGAGTTAATTGTCCAAATCAAAAGGCCCTTGGTTTTTCTAGGTATCTTTTCTGCGTTAAAAGAAACACATTCTCCAGCCTGTTATTACTTTTGCTACTTTGTCTTTTCTTCTTGGCCAAACAAATAACATCTATGTACAACACTTTCTCTTAAAAAAATAAAAATAAAAAATAAGGGTGGGGTATGGGGAGGGCAGAGGGACAGGGTCTTACTGTGTGGCCGTGAGTGATTTGGAAGTAGTTGTATGGCCAAGCTGTCCTGGAACTCATGGGTGATCTGCCTCCACATGCCACCCTGCCCAACTTAATGTACCCGCAAGTGTCCTGGACACCAAGCAGCTGCTTTAAGGAACCTGATAATAATAGAGTGGACTCTAATGGAGACAGTGTCCTGTAGTTGACATGTGTCGTCTACATACAAATTCTCAAAATGGGGCTTGTGGCAAAGATTGCTTGGTTTTCAAATCATTTGAGTTGGAGCAAATTACAAGGCTTCCCATCTAAACTTGAAGATGTTAATAGTTTAACCTGATTGTAAAATTAGTAAAATGTATGAGCTTCTAAAAATCTAGAGTTGGATGGGAATCACTAAAAGAATTTAATGGGTACCGTAATGAGATTGCCATAATTTTTTAAGCTTCTTGATTAAGAGCAAAGAATTGCCAAAATGAGTGTTATGAAGGTGTCTGGAGAGGTGCTTAGTAATTAATCAGTTAGTTCCCAACTGCCTGTAACTTCAGTTTCATTCCCTCTTCTGGACTCCACAGCACCAGGCACACACATGTACATAACTGCAGGCAAAATACTTAATATATATAAAATAAAAATGAATCTTTTTTTTTTAACAAGTGTTGGTAGAGCGATTGCCTAGCATGTGCTGTGCCCTGGGTTCCATCTCTAAAAGTGAGTGTGTGTGTGTGTGTGTGTGTTGGCACAGTCTGACCCCAGCCTTTTGGAGGCAGGTGATGGATCTCTGTGCTTAAGAATATGAGTAGTCTGTACAGAAGTTTACTCCAGAGCTGGTAAGACCATAAAGGTACGCACTTAACCACCAAACTTGAAGACTGAAACTTCGGTCTGTGGGACCCACGTGGTGGACGGAGAGAACCAACTCCTACAAGTTGTCCTCTGATCTCCGTACACAGTGATGTGTAACCCGCGTACACAGATGTTAAAAAAATAATTGGGGGCTAGAGAGATGGATCCATGGTTATGAGCTGGTACTGCTCTTGAAGAGAACCCACATCCACATCTGAAACTTAACAGTTGTCTGTAACTCCAGCTCCAGGGGATCCAGTGCCTCTCGTCACCATGGACATCAGCTCTCACATACATACACATGCATAATTTTAAGATAAATACATTTTTTAATTAAAAGCTTGAGACTGAACTTACAAAACTCATTGTTGGACTTGAGTATTTTAAGAAAATATGCATAATTTTATTTTAAAACAAAAACAATGCCATATTAAGGGATACCAAGTAATATTTTGAGGCTTGTACATTGTTTAAGTTGAAGTATGCCTCAGGTATTTATCATTATGATTGGAGGCATTTTACCTTCCTTACTCATGCAAAAGGCTTTCCCTTTTCTTGGCTGATTATTTATGTGTGTGGTGCCCACAGACACCAGAAGATGGCATCAGATCCTCTGGGGCTTCTGAGTTGTTGGCTGCTGGTGTGGATGCTGAGAATCAAATTTGACCTCTGGAGGAGCAGCAAGTGCTCTTAACCTCTGAGCCATCTCTTCATCCCCTCCTGTCAATATATTGAATACTTGCTGGTTTTAGTGGGTGTGCTTTGAATGGAAGTATAATATCTGTATTCTGGTTTTGTTTGTTTCAGAATGACCTAGCTTCATTAGAAACAATTATTTCTGTGGTATGTCTAATGTTAAGAACCTCTGCTTGGTTTGGCATGGTGACACACTTCTATGATCTCAGCACTTGGGAGGCAGAGGCAGGTAGGTAATCTCTTGAGTTCCAGGCCAACCAGGGATACATAGTGAAACAGTCTTTTGTGGTTTTTGTTTTTGTTTTTGAGGCAGCGTCTTAATGTGTAGCTCTGACTGTCCTGAAACTCAATATAGACCAGGCTGGTTTGAACTTACCGAGATCGGATTGCTTCGGTTTCCCAAGTGCCGGGATTAAAGGTGTGTATTACCATGCCTAGCATGAACCTGTCTTAACAATAAAGAACCACTGCTTGTTTGTCAACTACAGTTTTGTGGTGATGGTGGTGTCTTTTGGGGTAACAGTGGCTTTACTAATGTGTTCCTAGATACAGCCAATAGTTTGATAATAGGCTTAGTTTTGAAGTGGATTCTTTTCTCATGACCTAACCTGCTTTTTATTAACTTCTTAATCTCTCATAGTTCTTTGACTACTTTTAACCTTTATAAACTTAAAATTTTTTTTCATAGTTGTGCCTATGTTAAAAATAACCTTTGTCACCCAAGCATGATGGCACACACCTTTAATTCCAGCACTTGGAAGGTAGAGGCAGGCTGTTCTGTGTTCGAGGACAACTTGTGCTACAAATGAGTTCCAGAACAGCTAGGTCTTTTACAAAGAGAAACTGTCTTGAAAAAACTAAAATAAAAATAACCTGTGTCAATGTTATAAATGCATTTGAGCATGACTAGTAATGACCATGCCTCTTGTCAGTCTACTCTGTCTTTGTATGTTAGATCTGTGAAGATATTGTTTCATTGTGACATTTTCATGTGTATGTGTGTGTGGTGTACTTTGGCTCCATTTTCCTTTCCATTCTATACCTTGATTGTGTATGTTGCTTTCAGTAATGACTTGCTTTTTTGTTTTTGTTCTGAGACATACATAAATACTACAAAAATACTGAGTTCATTTTGTGTTGACAATTTTGGCATATTTTAGGCTTTTCTACATTTATTTATCTTAGTGTGTGTATGTATGTGTGTCCATGTTCTTGTACATGTGTGCATGTGGAGGTCAGAAGATAACTTGGGAGAGTCTCCTGAGGAATCAGATTGGTAGGCCTTTGGGCAAGCACCTTTTACACTTTTTAAAAGATGGTAAACACCGATGAGATTTCATTCTGTGTGTATGGCTGTTTTGCCAGCATATACATCTGTGCATCATATGCATGCCTGGTGCCCATGGAAGCCAGAAGAGGGTGTGAGGTTTCCTGGAAATGGAGTTAAAGATGGCTGAGGCCAACATATGGGTGATGGGACTTGAACCTGGGTCCTCTGGGAAAACAGTGTTCCTAGCTGCTCAGCTGTCTCTCAGCCCCACTGTTTTTTGTTTGTTAGGTTTTTTGGGGGGGAGGGGGTGTTGCTGCTTTCTTGATACAGGGTTTTTCCTGTGTAGCACTGGCTGTCCTGGAACTCTCTGTAGATCAGACTAGCTAAAAATCAGATCCACTTGCTTGCGCCTCCTGAGTGCTCCATCACTGCTGGGCTGGTTTTGTCTTTTCATCCATTCATCCAGTCTGACTTACTTTGGTTTGGGGCACTGAAGATTCAACCCAGGATCTCATGGGACTAGGTAAATGCTGTGCTGCTGTACTATACTGCCCCAGCCAGTCTTGTCTTCACTTTATTGGACTATTCCCATTGGGATTATAGTGGAAAGGTCTACTAACCCCTATCGTGTTGGTCAAGTCCAATCATCTAGTTCTCATGTACTCATCTAACTGTGCTGCCCTGTTGTGCTTCTGTGGGAACAATTCCTTTGTCTTATGCACTGTTGACTTAGTTTTTACATATGCCTTTGTGTTTGTTTATCTTATTCTGTTTCCAGTTGGATGAAGGATACCTGCTGGCTGTAGTGATCTAGGTTGCCTTTTGTTTTTTGACAGCCTGAAATGCTGAGTGATGAGATCTGTTCGGATTCGTCAGTTTTCATAAGTGATGGGATTCTCATCTTCTGTAGTGTATGGGGTCGGTCTTTCCTGCTGGTGGGTGAAATTCTAAATGCCTCCTATATGTGGGCACACCTGCACCTCCCCAGGAGAGGGGTTTCTACTCATGAGTTTTGTCTTTGGAATATTTCTTGGCATCTTCTATATGGGTCAGACCTCTGTAGGGTTTTGGTTCAAGGCCCTGACTGTCCTTGAACTCAAGACATTTGTCTGCCTCTACCTCCCCTGTGCTGGGATTAAAGGCGTGCTCCATCACCACCTGGTGTGGGTTTTGTTTTTTTGTTTTTTAATGTGTCTGAGATCATGATCTCTTCATCGCCCTCTTTTCTTACTGTCTGTATGCTTTCTTACCAACCTTACCTTCAAGCACCTGACCTCGTCTAGCCAGCTTCCTCTCTGTTTAATTCTGCTTTATTTTTCAGACATGGGCTCAATAGAGCCCAGATTTGCCTCTGTATTCATTCTCCTAACACAGCCTCTCAAGTTCTTCAATCTTTTGTTTTTAATAATTTTTTTTGATAGACCTCTCTTCAGAATTCCTTATCCTGAGTTTCATCTAGCTAAACATCTGGAGTAGAACTTTATTCTGTGCATAGATTCCCCTTCACTGGTCAGTGATGAGTATATTTTGACACATTGAGTACTGTATTGGTACTTCCCTATAGAGCTCCCAAGTTGGTACTTTGTAGGTAGATAGTGATGTCTGTGGGATTACTCAGATTCCTCCTGATCTTGTGAACAGTATGGTGGGAAGGGATATGGAGGTAGTATGTGGTTCTGCACATACAGGTGGTGGTATGTAGTCTTACGGTGTCTTCCTCTGTGGGGTGGATGTCCAGCAGTGGGTCTTGAGCCCCACCCCTCCCTTCCTACTTACTAGCTGTCCCCACTTGAGTACAGTCATTGGCTTGGGGTTTTATGGCCCCTCGTCTTTAAAATAAAATATTTGACGTTGGAGTAGAGCAGTGCATTTGTTTTATGTAACTGAATAACTATTCTGGCCTAGTCTCAGGGATAGTCTGTCATGTTGGGAAGGGGACAGTGGTTAGGGCTGCCCTATCTATGGCAGCAGGAGTGAGAGTTGGCTGTCACATGTCAGCAGAGAAGGCAGATGCCTTGAAGGCCTGCTCCTGGGACTCACTCTGCCAGGCAGGTCTCACAACCTCCCAGAACACAAGTTAGGACCACATATTCATTAACTTGAACGGAACATACAGATCTGTCCATAATGGGTGGTGTGTAGAACAAGGTGAGGTCTGGGAGTAGAGCTGAGTGGTCGAGCTGCTGCTTAACATACCAAAAGTGTATGGATGCAGACGATAACAAAAGCAAGCAGGAGTGAAAAACACCATGATACCAACAGCCACAACAGGAATGGTTGGCGCAGAAATGACTGCTAAAGGACTACAAATGAAGATGAGAAGAGGAAAGCAAAAATAGAATACTCGAAGGGAAAAGAGAGTTGAGTGAAAATTAAAAAACAGGCAGCAAAGGGGATATGATCACAATGTGTTGTACTCATGTATATAATTCTCGGAAAATACTGTCCAGGCCCTATATTGCAGGTGATGCTCTAGTTGCTGCCCAGCCCAGTACCCTCCTATACTATACTCAATAAACTTTTTATAAACCACCTCCTGATATTCTGTGTCACACACTGCCCCTACTGTGGTGGGCAAGCAAGGATGACTTCACTCCTGCCAGTCTTGTCTTGACAATCCTTCCTTGTCTTCTGGCTGCTGGCAAGAGTAAAGGCTAGGGAATATTCACCCCATTGTTGTCACCATTTGATTGATCAGTGTAAGTGGTGGGACAAGGGCTGGCTGGAATACTTTATGGTGTCCCTGTTAACAGCTGAAGTTCCCTGGGTTGGTGCCTTCAGGAGCCCTCAGAGAAATTCATGGACCTAGGACGCCATGGTAGGGTCTTGTGCTTTCCACCACCCACATCTGTAGGTGGGTTTTAAATTACCTGTTTGTGGGTGGATAAGTTTGTACACAGGAGTGCAGTGACCAAGAGGCCAGAAGTGGGGGTGGTATCTGCTGGAGCTGGAATTAAAAGTGGCTTGTGAATAGTCATGTCCTAATTCAGGTCCTCTGCAAGAGTAGCAAGCACTCTTAACCACCAAGGCGTCTTTCCAGCCCCACCCCAGTGTTTTCTGTGACTCTGCATGGAGTTTGGGGTGGCTCCTCTACCCCTCTGCAGCAAACTTGAATAAACCTCATGATCCTCATCACCACACCACACTTTGACACCGAGTAACAACTGTCTCCACAGTTCCCAGTCTAGCCAAGCTGAAGACTTAATGCTTGCTGCATCCGTGTCTGTGCTCCTTTCTCTCCACTGTCTCCCTCTTCCCCTGGCTCTGGGGCTCTGTGGGCTCAGTGCTGATGCACTTTCTCGTCCTTCCAGAGACAGCCAGAGTCTCTGTGTGTCACTTCTCATGCAGTCATGAATGTGTGTTTCGCCATCACAAGTAGCTGTTCTCTGTCTCAACTCTGAGCTGCCAGAAGCTGGAAGACTGTTTTGAAGTCCCATCTGTGTTCCTTTTTTTAAAAAGATGGTATCCCTGGCTGTCCTCAGAGTCACTATGTGGCAGAGATAGGCTTTGAATTCCCAATCCTGCCTCCACCTGAAACAAGCTGGGATTAGGATGCCACTACAACTGGCCTCTCTTGCATGTATATTGATGTATAGATAAATTATTGTGGTGTGTATATGTATGTAGGTGATCCACCAATGTCAGGGTCTCACTATGTAGCCCTAGCTGGCCTGGGAATTGTTATGTAGTACAGGCTGGACTTCAACTCACCGAGATCTGCTTCTGGCCAATTGCTGGAATTAAAGGCATGCACCACAACAAAAGGCCTTTTCTTTTCTTCAAGGACTGATGTGTTCCTGAATGCCAGTATCCGTAGAGGCTAGAATGTTGGATCCCCCTTGGAGCTGGGGTTATAGGTAGTTGTGAGCCTCCAGGCATGGGTTCTGGGAAATGACTCCTGAGGGACTGTGCAAGAGCAGTCAGCACTCATAACTGCTGAGCTATCTCTGCAGCCCCTCTCATAGGTGTGGTAGGTCTTTTGAGTTCATCTCAAATTCTGGGGGTAGGAGGTAGCAGAGCACTAGGCTGCAAATCAGAAGCCAGCACTTTAAAAATAGGCCTGGTGGTATGTGAGTTTTTCAAAATGAGACTGTTTGCTTAAGCCACCTAGAAACACTGGGACATTTCTGTCTTCTGCCTGAGCGGCAGATGGTCCTGCACCATTTGCTGCTTCAGAAATGCAGCCTAAGTGATTTGTAGCTTCTACCAATACATCTGCAATCCAGAAGTCACAACTGGCATAATGAACCAGCTCACACTGGTACTACATGCTGAAGGAAGAATCCCCAAAGAGGGTTGAATTGAATGCAGAATAGCCAGAAGAGCAGTGATACCACATGTTTGGTCCTGAAATGGCAGCTGAGAGTGAAGACTGCATAGCTCTGAGCTTTCCATGTGCCCGACATTTTGTGTGGCATGCTTCAGGTGAGGTGTCTCCATACAGGTGAGAACAGTGAAGGACCTGCTGCTAGGGAACCCTGGATCCCCTGGACACACCTGCTCAGAGTGCTGGAAACTGATCTTAGGTCCTGTACAAAAGCAGCAAGTCCTCGTAAACAGGGAGCCATCTCTCCAGCCCCTATCCTAATTTAAATGTGTGTATTTGTGCGTGCATACACCCAATGCATGTACATACTGCACGATAAGTGCAGGTGCCTGAGGAATGCAGAAGAGGGCATCGGGTTCACTGGAGATGGAGTTACTGTTGTGAGTTGCCCCATCTGAATGCTGGCCCTCTATAAGAGCAGTGTGTACTCTCTAACTTTGGGGCCATTCGCTCCACTTGTCACTGATTAATATTGCAAAGCACAATTAAACAAATGCCTCTCTCTATCCTGCCGTCATAGCTACCAGTCTCCAGCAGCTGCACCTCTAATCTTGGCCTGAATTGGACTATCCTACCAGTATACAAACAGGGCTCTCTCTATGCTCCTGGAAACACACTTCTTAAGCACCTGCCCCTTCCTGTGCTCCTATAAGCAAAACTCAAAGGAACATCTTTTATTTTTGTTTTCTTTGAAACAAGAGTTTCTCTGTGTAGCTTTGCAGCCTGTCCTGGAACTCGCTCTGAAGACCAGGCTGGCCTGCCTCTGCCTCCCGAGTGCTGAGATTAAAGGTGTGCGCTACCACCACTGCCTATCTATTTATTTTTACACTTTAATTCATAGAAGTGTTTATCTATAATGTACATCTGCGCACATGCATGTGCATTTCCCATGGAGGCCAGGAGGAGGCATCAGGTTCCCTGGAACTGGAGTTGCTGACAATTGTGAGTCACCATGTGGGTGCAGGGAATCAAACCTGGGTCCTCAGGAATAGCAGCCAGTAACCACTGAACCATCACTGCTGCTACCCCAGGCTTCTCCTCTACTCTCTCTTCTGTGATCCTGTGATCCTGTGAAGAGATGGCTAAAACATCCTGAGTTGTAGCCTCAGACCAGCTTCTCCCCTGAGTTCCCCAGCTACATAACCAACTGCCCACTTGGATGTGCCTCATCTGGTCAGCATCTCAAAATGAGTTCCCGGGGCCAGTGAACTGGTTCATTGGCTAATGGTGCTTGCAGCAAGCCTGATCACTTGACTTTGATCCCCCGAATCCATGGTGTGGAAAGCAAGAACTGATTCCCACAAGTTGTCTTCCAATCTTCAACACAAACCATGGCTCACCCCTCCTTAAATAAATAAATATAGAAGATGAGTTTCTCACCTACCCAAACTCTTGTTCTTTCCTTCACCTTTCACACAGCTACCCTTGACATCCATCTCTTTCCTTCTCCACAGTAGTCCAACGGCAGGACTTCTAAAGCCATCTTTCTCATTATCCTTCACCTGCCCTAGCTCAAGCCTCCTAAAAAAGCCCACCTGCCACTGCTGCCCCACCTAAGGTGAACTGGTTTCACAGAGGGACAGTGGCCCAGTGCTGGAGGACAGAACCACTGGGCACTGGTTATTCTAGATAAGAGAAGCAAAGATGGGGATGGAGGAAGCTGTTCTGGGACAGCCAAGTGGCCCTCTGGCACCATCTGCTGGGCAGACCAGTGAGTGCTGGTGGTTCTGGGGCCTTAGCTAGGCTGCTAAGGCTGCTCAGCCACAGTCCCTGTCTCTGCTTTCTGTGAGCACTTGAGCGGCACCCATCGGTCCCAACAGATTCTGCACTCTGGGGCAGGGTGGAGCAGAGCAGGGGCCATTCTCTTCTGAGAAGCTCTGACTGCCTGTGGTGAGACAGCCACACCCAGGTTCAAAGTCTCACTTTTTTCTTTTTGATTCTTTGCGGTTTCACATCATGCATCCTCATCCCATCCCATCCCATCTCCGTCCCTTCATATCCACCCTTTGCCCTTGCAACCTCCCTCCCAAAAACAAAATTCAAAAGAAAAACAAAACAGACACACGTATGCACGCACGCAAGCACGCACACATGCATGCGCCTGTGCTCAAGCATACCTCAGCATGGAAGCAGTAGTGTGACAGAGTGAGTCACACAGTAAACCCTTTAGTTCATATATCTTTACTTGCAAGTGTTCATTGCCATGAGTCATTGGTCTGGTTTGAAGCCTCTGACTTCTGCTACACCCTCAATACTGGGACTCCTCTGGAATATCCTTATTGTTGCCTGTATCACAGAGATCCTGCAGTTTTGGATCTTCAGGACCAGTCCCTTTGCATGCTCCCACAGTTCATAGATGAGGTGGATGTTTGGGTGGACCCTGGTTCTGGGCCTGGATGGTAATTGTGTTGGTCAGCCTGCCAGCTTTCCTTCATCAACACAGCAGGGCAAGCTCTCCAGCATTGTCCTGGCTAGCTCACCCACTGAAGCAGACAGTAAGGCATAGAGCCAGCTCTCCTGCTCTCACACCCTTGGGGCTGGCTCACCCACACACACCCACACCACCAGGACCAGCTCTATTGTTTTGCCTAGGAGAGGCACGGGGCCTGTTCTCCTGAGTGCTGCAGCTGGTAAGGTGCAAAGCCAGCTCTCCTGCTCTTGTGCACTCTTGTGCTTCCAAGGCCAGCTCTCCCATCTGCCTCGGGTGGCAAGGGGTGGGGTGGGGGAGCATCTTACCCTCACCCAGGCTACCACATGGCAGATGAGGGGGCCGGGTCAGCTCTCTGCTCCCATGCCCTCAGGTCCGGCTCTCTCACCCTAGGTGGCAAGGGTCAGGGGATGGAGGGTATTTCTCCCTTACCCACTCCACCATATGGCAGATAAGGGGTGGGGTCAGCTCACCTGCACCCCTATCAACAGGGTCAGCTCTATTGTACTGCCCAGGTGAGTGCTGCAGCTAGTAAAGGGGCAGGGTCAGCTCTCCCACTCTTGTGACCATGGGACCAGTTTTCCCATCTGCAGTGGGTGTCGAGGGGCAAAAGGGGACATCTCTTCCTCACCCACTCCACCATGTGACAGATAGTCAGGCCAGCTCTCCCACTTTCCCACCTTCAGGGCTGGTTCACCACGGTGCTGCCCAGTCAAGCAAGGTGCAAGGCTTGTTCTCCTGAGTGCTTCAGTTGGGGGGGGGGGTGAGTTCTCCCTAGTGCTGCAGCCATCGAGGAGTGGGGATGACTCTGTGCAGCCCTATCCTCTGTCTTTAATGTTAACAAGAGCCATGGACATCAATGTTGCAGCAGGGCCATGAACCCAGACATGACCCTTGGCAGCAGCCAAAATCCAGACCACACTATGTGAAAGGTTCAGGCATTATGCTGGCCTGCCCCTGTTACCTGGCAGAACAGGCAGTACCCGGTCAGCCCAGGGTTCCATGGGAACTAAGTCTGCATGCAGGAGCAGAGGACTCCTTTAAAAGACAACCCCCTGCCCATTTATGCTCTTTACTCCTCTCTCTCTCTCTCTCTCTCTCTCTCTCTCTCTCTCTCTCTCCTATTCTCTCTATTCTCTGCTCTACCCTTCTCCCACCTATGTGCTCTCTCTGCCCCTCTCTATGGCAACTGGCCATGGCAGTCAGCCATTAACCCTGTTCCTCTCCTCTCTTAGTCTCCCTACTCTGCCGGGCCTATAATTAACTGGTTAGTATGTCTAATAGTCTCATGTCTCATCTTGCGCCTCTTCTTCATTATTTCTAATTTAAGCAAAAGAATAACACTATGGCCCCAGGTGGCAGCATAGGCCACTCAGATCTATATGACCCAGGCACTGACACAGCCTTCAGACACTAGCATGGGCCTAGGTGGAGGCTCAAACCCCAGTCATCCTCTTGGCTCTTGGTGGCAACATGGGCCATGGATATCAGCACAGACCCTGACTACTGTTGTACCAGGGACCCAGACATGTCCTTGTTAGCAGCCTGGCCATGTTGTTACCATGGCCCTGGTTGGCAGTGCAAGTCACTCAGATTGGGATCGATCCAGTGTCTGTCTGGCCCTGGAACACCTACATGGTCTCAGGTGGCAGCCCAGATCCCGGGCTGCACAGCTCTTGATGGGAATGGGGCATCGGACATCAACATATACCCTGGCTATGGCTGGACCTAGACATGGCCCCAGCCTCAGCTTGGCCCATAGAACATGGGCGTGGTCACAGGTGCACTGGGTCTGGGGTTCGGGACAGGCTTACTCTCTTGGTTCTGGTTGGGTTATGGAGAGCAGCCTGAGTGTGAATCCTTGGAGCTGGAACTTTCGAGTCATCGGTTTTTTATGTAAGTGACTTCTCCCAGAATAAAATTAACCTATATTTAACCAAGTCCTGTGTGTCTTAATCTGTGCCACTACAATATGGTACAGATGCATATATGCTAGTACACACACAAATATAAAACAAATGCTTAGATTAAAATTTGTAACATTTTATAAAAATTTTACTGTGTGTGTGTGTGTGTATGTGTCCCTGTATGTCATGGCATACATGTGGAGGTCAGAAGGCAGCTGAGCCATCTTGCTGGTACTAAAACATTACGATTTTTAAAATTTCTTTTGTGTGCATGGTATGTGTGCATGCCATGTATGCTTGTGGAATCCAGAGGACAGCATTTGGGAATCAGCTCTCTCTTTACAGCATGTGGTACCTGGGTTTGAACTTGAGCTGACAGGCTTTGTGGCACTGAGCCATCCCACCAACCCACACATTCCAGTTTTTTGACCTATGTACACTAATTTTTTTTTCTGTATCCACACATGAAACCACCACCTGGATCAAGATGGAAAAAACCTGATGTCCCAGAGCCCTCCTTCAACACCTGTCAGCGGCTCAGTGCCATCATTGGCTTCCTTCACCTTCCTTTGTGGACTTTGTTGGAATGGATTCACACAGTAAGTCATCTTGCACCTAGCTGCTTTCATGTAACATTGAGGTTCATTCATGTTCTGTTGGTTTCTCTTTCAGTTTAAAATTCTATGGCATGAATATCCTACAGGCTATTTGTGTAACAGATGGATTTGTTATTTCTAATTTTTTTTTTTTTTTTGGTTTTTCAAGACAGGGTTTCTCTGTGTAGCTTTTAGAGCCTATCATGGCACTTGCTCTGGAGACCAGGCTGGCCTCAAACTCACAGAGATCCGCCTGCCTCTGCCTCCCAAGTGCTGGGATTAAAGGCATGCACCACCAATGCCCAGTATATTTCTAATTTTTGATTCACAAATAAAGCCGTTGTTTTTCTCAGGTGTGGTCTGACCATAACCCCTCAGGATTCCCATCCTGGAAGCTCATCCTCAGTGTGGTGGTGTGGTCCTCGATGTGGTGGTGTGGAGGAGGCAGAACCTCTAAGTGACTCCTTAACTCTTGAAGTACCTAATGTGAGGTAATTAGGTCATGGGGGACTACCCTTGAAGTAGTTAATGAACTACTTCAGGGTTAACAGGGTTAATGCTGAACAGGGTTAATGCTGTTCTTGTGGAGTGAATTAGTTCTCCACAGAAAGTGTTTGTCCTAAAGCGGAATCATCTTAAGCATTTGGACCCTAACACAGTTGTTATGAATACTGAAACATAACCTGTGGTGCATGAGCACTTATTTCTACTGGACATATGTTCAGAACTGGAATTGCCAAACCACTGGGTTCATTTGTTTTTCTTTAGTACATACTGCCAATTAGTGGGGTCCACCAGTTTGTATTTCCATCAACAGTGTTTGTAAGAGTGTCAGCTTCCATGCCCTTGTCAACACTCGATACTGTCATTCTTTAAGTTTACCTATTCCAGTGGCATAAATGACTTTCACAAAACTTTTAACAGGTTATTACTGTTATGAAGGTCTGACTGATAGACGAGAAGAGTGACAGCCAGAGGAAACACCTATCCCATGTCACATGAGAAGTTTGAAGCAGGTATGCAGCAGTGGGCCTACATGATTTCTGTGCACCCGTGACTGTATGAACTTGAGACTACTAGGACACGGATATGTCGAAATGGCAGAGCTCTTATTTTACACAGTATGGGAGATTGAACCAGAGTGTGATGGTTAATGTCAATAGGATCACCTAGGAGGCAGGCCTCTAGTCAGTGGTTCTCAACCTGTGGGTTTCGACCCCTTGGTCACTTTTACAGGGGTCACTTAATCCCATCCTGCATTTCAGAGATTTATATTACAATTGTTATGATGGGAGCAAGTTTACAGTTAGGAAGTAGTTAACAAAAATAATTTTATGGTTGGGGGGTCACCACAATGTGAGGAACTGTATTAAAGGATCGAAGCATTTGGAAGGTTGAGAAACACTTCTTTAGAACATGGTCATCAGGAGCTTCCCTCCAGGAAGGGATGTTTTATCTCTGAGGAAACTGGCACACAACTGCTTAGCTTAGGTGCTATCCTCTGGCCTAGAGCACACCAAGAGTTTACATACAAAATGCCCTGTGATGGATGCCTAAGAAAGAGAATATTAACTGAGTCTGAGCTGCCAAGTGACATTTGATTGGTTTATTGTTTGGTTGGCTGATTGAGACATGCTCCCATGCATCTCTGGGTGGCCTCCAACTTCTAGTCTTTCTGTCTTCACCTCTCAAGATGTACACCACCATTTCTAGTCTTATAGTGATAGAGACTACTCAGGGCTCTGTGCCTGTTGACAGCACTCTACCCAGTTATGTTGTTGTTGTTGTTGGTGTGTGTGTGTGTGTGTGTGTGTGTGTGTGTGTGTTTTAGGGTTACTATTGCTGTGATGAAACGCCATGACCGAAAGCAACTTGGGAAGGAAAGAGTTTATTTTGCTCACAGTTTCATACAGCAGTTCATTATCAAAAGCTGTGAGGGCAGGAACCTTGAGGCAGGTGCTCATGCAGGAGCCATGGGGGAGTGCTGCTTATGGGCTTGCTCCTCATAGCTTGCTTGCTTATAGAACCAGGACCACCAGCCTAGGGGTGGTAATGCCCACAAAGGGCTGGGCCCTCAACCATTCATCACTAATAAAAAGAGTCTTCCAGCTGGACCTCATGGAAGCATTTTCTCTGAGGTTCTCCCTTCTTTGATGACTCTAGCTTGTGTCAAGTTGACATAAAACTATGCAGTGCAGAGTGTTTGCCTGCATATATGTGTAAGTGCAGTACCACCTGCAGAGGCCAGAGAGGTTACTGAATCCCCTGAAACTGGAGTTACAGACAGCTGTGAACCACCCGGGTGCTGGGAACTGAACTCAACCACTGCCAAGAGCTGCAAGTGCTTGTGTATGTGTGTGTGTGTGTGTGGTTTTTCAGACAGGGTTACTCTGTCTAACTGTCCTGGCTGTCCTAGACGATGGTCTGTGGACCAGGCTGGCTTTGAACTCAGAGATCCACCTGCCTCTGCCTCCCTAATGCTGGGATTAAAGGCGCACACCATCTCTGCTTGACACAGCAGCAATGCTCTTTTTTTTTTTTTTTTTTTTCCCTCGAGACAGGGTTTCTCTGTGTAGCTTTGGAGCCTATCCTGGCATTCGCTCTGGAGACCAGGCTGGCCTGGAACTCAGAGATCTGCCTGCCTCTGCCTCCCGAGTGCTGGGATTAAAGCGTGCACCACCAACGCCCAGCAGTGGCTGTGCTCTCTGGCATCTCTCCATCCCCCAAATCCCTTTTAAAACCCATGGAGAAGGCTGGTCCTCACAGGAATCTTTTTGTGGACTCTTGACAGTAGTGGAGACTAGCTAAGGCAGATCATCTCCAGAAACAATGTATAAAAAACAACTGCATTTTTTCCAAGGATCCTGCCTGACTCCCAGGCTCTCATTTTGCCTAGAGGTTGTATTCCGGGAAACAGGTGTAGATCAGAGCTTGTCTGTTGCACTGGAGGAGGTGGGGCTGAGCTCTGGGTTGTCAGGGTATGCCTGTTGGAGCCACAGCTCTGCTTTTCAGTTTGCTACTGAGAAAGGACCTCATCGGTTTTCTTTCCTTCCTCTCTAGCAAAAAAGGTTTGTTATTTTCAAGGTCGTCTTTGTGTGTACTCAGGTTGCTCTAAAACTCATTATGTAATCCAGACTTGGCCCCAAACTCCTGATTCTCCTGCCTCTCCTCTCTGCTAGGGTTCCATGTGTGTATCATCAGGCCTGGCCAAACAAGGGGTTTTGATTACAAGTATATGGAGAGAATGAAGAATGACACCCCAGCCTCCTCAGGGCCAATTTGGGAACACAGACACACAGACACACACACACAGACACACACACACAGACACACACACACACAGACACACACACACACACACACACACACACACACACACACACACACACAGTGGTGCCAGTTCTTTCTTATCTAGAATGACAATTAATAAACTGGGTGAAAATGCATCATTTGAGTCTACACCCTAAATCCTGCAGCCATCCTGGCTTTTGAGGGGAGGTTTTAAGGGAAGGCAAGGTTGATTCAAACAGTGTGGTACGGATCCAGTCTTTTTTGGTAAATGCTGCTGGCTTCTTACTGACAATGCATTCTCACCCATGCCCTATTAGAGAAGTTTATCTACTTACTCTAAGCTTATGAAGCACCTGAAATAGTTTAAAGTTAGTTTAAAATAGTTTAAAAATAGTTAAACCTGCTCCCAGGTTAGATTAATTACAATGAAAATGGACCCAGCTGCCTTTCCTTACAGTGGGCCAATTAATTATTTTCTTATTCACTTAAGAACATTTTTTAAACTCAGGTTCTTGCTATATAACCATGGCTGACCCAAAATTATGTAGGCCAGGCTACCCTTGAACTAAGTGCAGAGGGTGAACTTGAACTTATGGTTTTCCTGCCTCCACCTCCTGAGTGCTGGGATTACAGAAATGAGCCATCGTGCAGTTTATGGAGGTGTTGGTAATCAAACCCAGGGTTTTGTGCATGCCAGGCAAGCACATTACCCACTGAACCATGTCCCTAGACCCAGGGAATAGACTTTCAATAGACTATAGTGGAAGAGCTGTACTGCTGTGTCTAATTCATTGCAGGGGGAAAATATGTGATAATTCCTGTGAATCCATATCCAAACAGTAGAAAAAAAATATAAAAATCACCCAACTTTTGCCCCAGCTGCTTAGTTCCATTTCTTTTTTGTTTTGTTTTTTAAAGATTTATTTTTATTTACTATGTATAGTGTTCTGCCTGCATGTATCCCTGCAGCCCAGAAGAGAGCACCAGATCTCATTACAGATGGCTGTGAGCCACCCCTATGGTTGCTGGGAATTGAACTCAGGACCTCTGGAAGAACAGCCAGTGCTCTTAACCCCTGAGCCATCTCTCCAGCCCTGTTTTGTTTTTTTGAGACAGAGTTTCTCTGTGTAGCTTTGGAGCCTGTCCTGCAACTCACTTTGTAGACCAGGCTAGCCTCGAACTCACAGAGATCTGCCTGCCTCTGCCTGGGATTAAAGGCGTGTGCCACCACTGCCCAGCAAGTTCCATTTATTTTAGGCAAACAATTTCTTGTACATCTTTTGTTAAATAATTTGAATCTTAAATAGCCTAGTTGTGGCAAGGACTGAACCCAGGGGCCTGGGCATGGTAAGCTTTGCCCCAGCACCAAAATCTCCATTTTCTCCTCCAAGCATCTCTTGGTAATTCTAGTATCAGAGAAATTCTAGTATCCAGAAAAGACATATACCTATTTTGTGCCAAGCTCTGTGATGGGTTCTTAAGCTAGCTATATGACCCAGCACTGCCCAGTACTGCTTAAGATGCCCTCCATGTGGAAGAAAGGCTCTCCAGTGGCCCTTACCTAGGAGGCCCAAAGCAGGAGCTGTGAAGGGCAGGCAGTGCTGCAGAGAGAAAGCCTGAGAAATGTGGGCCTTTCATCTTCTGTCATCAGCAGTGGCACCTGGCAGACACTGGATACCATAGCCCGCAGACAAAGACCTGGTAACCCAAGCCATTGCTTGACCTCTCTGCCCAGTCTTGTCCTAGAGAAACTGTAGTCTCTGGTTTCTTTAGGAGGCCCTGTGTGGAAGTGCCTTTTGTCTTTGTGGTGTCTGGAATACTATCACGTGCTTGCTGGCTAGGTGAGCCAGGCGCCTTGGTGGGGACAGTGATGCTCCCTAGACACAGCAGGGCAGGGCAGAGCCACCAATTGCACAGTTCCTGACTTGGGTGAGGCCAGATGGGTGCTTTTAGGCCTCTCCCTCTTTACTGCAAAGCTGTTTCATCCTAGCGACCTTATCACAGCCTTCTGTGAGCTGCTCACACAGCACAGTCTGTTCAGGCTGGGCTTGACTGCCCTGGTTCACTACTAGATCCCAGCACTGGCCTCACCTACAGGGTTGAGTGCATGGTTACACAAAGAATGTATTCTCACATTATACATATTACGATGTTTTCATTTTCTAGGCTTGGAGCTTCGTTAACACAATGGCTATTTGGGGTCTGGAAGGCTCTTCAAAGGTCGAGGGTAGGAAATAAATGTTTAAAAATATCCAACAAGGTAGTGCATGACTGTAATCCCAGTGCTGTCACTCGGGGGTAGGCAGCCTGGTCTACATAGCAAGACCGGTCTCAAAACAAAACACTTCAGGCCTGCAATCCCAGAGCAGGGGGTTTTAGAGCAATTTGGTTTACATAGTAAATTTGTGGCCACCCTGTACTACACGAGACACTGTCTCATCAAGACAAGACAAAACAACAACAAAAAACTCTTACAATCAAACAGGCAGGGTGTGCTAAGTCAGGAGTATCCCAAGTTCTTAGGCCTGAAGTGACACCTGGTCTCAACATGCCGTGAGATTTTTTTTTTTTTTTTTTAAATTAGCATCAGTGGAGTAAGGTTCAAATCCCGAATTCCTGGTGGGCAAACACAACCTCACCTCTTTGGGTTATTAGGAGAGTAACGAGGTGAATCTGTTAAGTGAAACACACATAAGCCGCTTTTGCGGTTTGTTGTTTCCAGGCTTTTCAGGGCTGGCGTCTTTCATGCAGTTCAAGACAGCCCCTGCCTGAAAGACCCTTAGGGTCGCGTTGGTACCTCAGCCGCTGCCGGCGTCCGCACTGAAGGAGAGCATGGCGCTCTCGAGGGCAGAGGAGAAAGGCGGAAGCCCCTCCTCTGCCTAGCCGCCCATCCACCCGATGTCCCTCAGCATCTCTCCCGCAGGCCTCTGCAGCGCTCAGGGTCTGGCGCGCCGCCCTCCGCCTACCGTCAGGCGATCTCAACGGCCAGCCCGGCCGGCTGTGTGACGTCACGAGCTCGGGGGCCTCGGCGCCCGCTTCCCGCTCCTATAAAAGCCGGCCGCCGCGAGGCGTTGCTGTAGTGGCCTTGTCCTCGGTATTTCTCGTCGTGTCTGAGTGCTGCTCGTCAGCCTCGACCGAGCACCGTGAGTAGCCGCCCGCGAGCTGGGCCAGGACGTGGTCCCTGGAGGGCGGGCGGTGGTGGAGCCCCGGGGTGGCTATGGCCTGCACGAGGCGGCGGCGGCGGCGACTCGGCCTGGCGTAGCCTGAGGCACTGTGGGGCCCGTTGCCGACTCTGGACCGCGGAAGGCGCGAGGCGGCCGAGTCAGGCCTCCGCGGGCCGCGTGTCCTCACGGCGCTCGCCCGAGGAGTGTGAGCGGAGCCCTGTGACGAGCCTGCTCTGAGGGCGGCGTCAGTCAGGCTCGAACGCGGCTGCAAGGCCCAGGCTTCGGCCCGGGCCTGCCTGGGCGATAGGTTTGCTGCCCCGCGCTCCAGGACAGGTGGCGGCGGCGCTCTGCGTTTTGGGGGGAGGGGGGGTTGGCCGCCCAGGTGGTGGCGGTCGTTGTTAGTCTGCTCGATTTTTGGCTCCCTCGCCTGTATCTGGCGCCACTAGCTCCCTTTTGGTCTCGCTTCTTCTACCACCGAAACTGCAGGTACAGACTCGATATTTCTTTGCGTTGTTTTGTCGTGTCCTGCAGTCTCTGAACTTAGCTACTGTAATAGCAGACCCCGTCCTCTGAGGTGTGTCTTTTAGGAGCTTCCGACTCCTAAACTTGAGATGCCTGGGTTCTTTAAAGGGATAGTGTGACATCTGCCCTTTGGTTCACTTTTTTTTTAATGGAGTCCGCAGGTTTGGGGACTTGCAGTTTTTCTTCCGAATGTCACAGTAGAATGTGTCTGTGGCATAGAACAATGCAGCCCCTTCCATCCTGCAGTCTAATAGCAAGTGTCAGAATTTCGAGTCACTTAAAAACAGATTGTTTTTTAAGTCTGGTGTACTAGAATTCTTTAGGTTGTTTAATTTCCAAGTCCAGGAGTTAGAAAACTGAAGGTTTTTTTTATTATTATTATTTTTTTGAAAGCATGTCAGGTCGAAATCTCATGCATTATTACTTGAAAATTTTGCACTTAATTCCAACACAACACCGAAAGTTAAGTCTAGGATTACAGAGTGCATTGAATTACAGATTAACCGATTGTCTCCCTGTCATTTAATAAGATCCTGGCTCCCGCACAAGCAACCTAATACCTGAATTCTACTATGACTAAGCACATCTTTACTTATTGTGGATTATTTCAAGGAAATATGGAATGATGTTGCTTTTAAAGTAATTCTATCAACTACGTAGTTAGACTTGTTCTGGAGTGTTCGTTACAGTACTGGGGACTATAGAAAGAAGGTAATGTTTTGCTATGAAAAACTAGCCTCCCTTCACTGTTAACTGTGTTGTTGCCTTATTATAGGGAGGGTCTGCTGCTCTGGGCTTCTCTGTTCTGCATTATTGGCAAGCACTGAGAAACATGGAGAAGCAGACATGTTTGTGAGTGGAAAAGTGAAATCTGATTCTCTCAAACCATGGGTGAGGGAGAGCTGGGTATTTTAGTGGATGATTGTAAAATGATTTAGCTCACCCCTGCCCCAGCTTGTTTGCTTGAGGCATGGGGACAAGTGTCGGAGGAAAGCTGAATTTAAGAGAATTTTAAGAGATGTCGAGTCTTAAGTGTGTGAGGGTAAAATGGGCGAAGTAATTATTTTAAATGCCAAACACCAGGCTTTTGTGAAAATTCACATTGTCGCCCCCCTCCCCCCAGGGTTTCTCTGTGTAGCTTTGGAGCCTATCCTGGCACTCGCTCTGGAGACCAGGCTGGCCTTGAACTCACAGAGATCCGCCTGCCTCTGCCTCCCGAGTGCTGGCTTCACATTGTTTCTTAATACAACCTAGATCAGAAAGCTTCAGAGGTACCTTAAGTTAGTAGATAGTAACATTGGAGGATTGTCTACCTCAAAATCACAGACTTTAACAGTTGCTTGTGAGTCAAGCTTGGTACACACCTTTAGTCTCTGCACTGGAGGCAGAGGCAGGTAGATCTCTGAGTTTAAGACTAGCTCTGTCTACAGAGCAAGTTCCAGGACTGCCAGGGCTACACAGAAGAACCCCTTCTCAAAAAACAAACAACCCCTAAAAAAAAGTTGCATATGAATTTTAAAGAGGTCTTGAATTAATCCTCTTTGGAGCAATGTGGGAGAAATCTGAAGGTGATAAGAAATTTCAGGCTTGCTTTGAGCTTTTAGTTTTAGATTTTTTTTTTTACTTTCCCTCAAATTCAAGTCATGTTAGGAGTTTTCGGTTTCCTACCTTTTTTATATATGAATTATATTTTTCCTAATGGCTCATATTTTATCTGAGTCCATGAGATTTTTGGAGATTTGGGCTGTTGAGTTCCGTTTTTGAGACAGGGTCTCATGAAACCCAGGCTAGCCTCATACTTCCTTCCTATGTGTCAAGATGGCTTTGGACTCCTGATCCTTCTGGTTGCCTAAATGCTGGGATTATGGCATGTACTTATTTACTGGCTCACCTTTTGGACAGGAGGAGAGGACAGTGTTAGGTAATTATACTACTGAGCTATATCCACAGCCTCTTTGGTATTTTGTTTTGAAGCAGGCCCTTACTGAGTTCTCCCAGGCTGGCTTGAACTCATTATATAACCTGGGCAGTCCTTGAATTTATTATCCTCCTGGCCTTAGTCTTCCAAATATTGGGCATTACAGGACTGGTTTCTCTGTGTAGTGCTGGAACTCATTCTGTAGGCCAGGCTGGCCTCAAACTCACAGAGATCTATGCCTGTCTCTGCCTCCCCAGTGCTGGTTTAAAGGCAAGCACTGCTGCTGCCCAGCCATTTATTTTTAATAAATTTAAATACATATGTATATTTTGTTTTTTGAGACAGGTTCACAGGTAGCTCAGGCTGGACTTGAACTTGGCTGTGTACCCTGGGTCTGAATTCCTGCCTCTCCAGTACTTTTATAGGCATGTGCCACCATGACTTAAATGCATTTTGTTCTTGTTTTGCTGTTTTTGAGACAAGGTCTTTCTATGTAGCTCTGACTGACCTGGAACTCACTATTTAGACCAGGCTGGCTTCAGACCCAAAGATCTGCCTGCCTCTGCCTCCTGAGTTAGGAATTACAGGTGTGTGCCACCACACCTGGCTTAAAGTGAAATCATTTTATGTATTTATTTATTTATTTATTTATTTTCTTCAAGACAGGATTTCTCTGTGGCTTTGGAGGCTGTCCTGGAACTAGCTCTTGTAGACCAGGCTGCTCTCGAACTCACAGAGATCCACCTGCCTCTACCTCCCGAGTGCTGGGACTAAAGGCATGTGCCAAGCTTCAAAATGAATTTGGTTTTTGAGACAGGGTTTTTCTGTGTAGCTTTGGAGCCCATCTTGGCACTCGCTTTGTAGACCAGGCTGACCTCGAACTCCCAGAGGTCTGCCTGCCTCTGCCTCACAAGTGCTGGGATTAAAGGCCTATGCCACCAACACCCAGCCAAAATGAATTTTTGAAGCAGATTTTTTTACTGTAGGGACTTAGCCAGAGGATCTCAAACTTGGACACCTGAACAGTGGGTATTGAAAAATTAAAATGGTCTCTTCTAAGTTTAAGCTCCTTGTGGGATTTAGGGATCACATTGACACTTGCTTATAATGTCTTTTATTTTCTTGTGTGTAGGCTTGCATTTGTTTATAAGTGTGTGTATCCTAGTCTACTCTTTGGAGTCATTTGTTTTTCACTGGTAGATTTCACTGTAAGAAATTTACTTTCATTTGATAGCTTTGTTTACTTTGGACTGACTTCACTCAGCTTTGTAGGTAGTTAATTGTGGCAGTTAATTTTTCATATTGTGTAATTTCTCAGTGGGAGCATAGAAAGCATGTATCTTAAAATTTTTGAGAAGTTAACAAATGGCTGCCAGGCCTGATAACTAAGCTTAATCCCTGGAACCCACATAGTGGAAAGAGAGAACTGCCTCCTGCAATTTGTTCTCTGACCTCTGCATGTTGCTGAGCTATATGCACACCCACACTTTATATTCTAAAGTAAATGTCACATACAGATAACTCTTAATACCAGTTGTAAATTCAGCACTGCCTTTAAGTGGACCTTTAAAGCCAATGTTTAAAGGAGCTGTACTTGGGAATTTCTCTCTCTCTCTCTCTCTCTCTCTCTCTCGACAGGGTTTCTCTGTGTAGCTTTGGAGCCTATCCTGGCACTCGATCTGGAGACCAGGCTGGGCATGAACTCACAGAGATCCGCCTGCCTCTGCCTCCCGAGTGCTGGGATTAAAGTTGTGGAATTTTTTTAAAATAAAAACAATTATAGGCTGATTTGTGAAGAACTTGGAACTGTACAGAAGCTCTAGTTACAGCTTCCTGACAGACTAGTTGATGAAATATCTTGTGGAATTAACAGCTTACATTTCTTAATTCACTGCATCTTTTTTAGATGCCTTCGATAAAGTTGCAGAGTTCTGATGGAGAGATATTTGAAGTTGATGTAGAAATTGCCAAACAATCTGTGACCATCAAGACCATGCTGGAAGGTAACTATGAAATCTTGGTGTGAAAAAGTGGGATGTGTAACTTAGGATGGTGGTATGTAACCTGTAAGTATTAGGTTTACTTGAGCCAGTCTGTTACAAGCTTCTGAGTAAAAAAGGTAGTTTCCTTTCTGCATTGTATGAATAAAACTACAAGCTATTAAAGTGTTGGGTTTTTTTGTTTTTAAGATTTGCTAGGCATGATGGCTCACACCTTTAATTCCAGCACTTAGCAGAGGCAGGGGAATCTCTGAGTTCCAGGCCAGCCAAAACTACATAGTGAGAACCCTGTCTCACAAAATTTACTGTGTGAGCAGGCATGCCATGTCATGTCAGATAATGTATTTTAGGAGTCAGTTTTCTTCTTTTCACCTCCCCTACTCTACCTTGTTGGGGTTTGTTGTGTTTTTGCTTTTTCTACATAGCCCTGGCTGTCTTGGAACTCTGTCTGTAGACCAGGCTGGCCTTGAATTCAGGGATATCTACCTGTCTCTGCCTCCCATGAACAGGAATTAAAGGTGTACACTATTATACCTGGCTACATTTTTTTTAAGGATTTATTATTTATTATGTGTGTGTTTAGATATATGCACATGTTTGCAAGTGTCTGTGAAGACCAGAGGCATTGGATTCTGCTGGAGCTTGAGTTAACAGGTGCTTGTGAGTTGCCCAGTATGGTGCCAGAACTGGGTCTGCTACAAGAGCAGTCAGTACATGCTCCTGACCACTAAGCCATCTCTGCAGTCCATTTTGAGGCTGGTTCTCTTCTGCTGCTGCAATACACACCCTTACCTCCTTGCCAAGAGTGCTGAGATTACATATATAAGCCTTGACATCCAACTTTTTTTGTTCTTTGTTTTTCCAGACAGGGCTTCTCTGTGTAAAGCCCTGACTGTTCTGGAACTCACTCTTTAGACCAGGCTGGCCTCAAACTCAGAGATCCTCCTGCCTCTGCCTCTCAAGTGCTGGGATTAAAGGCACAAACCACCATGTCTGGCTACAATAGTCCATTTCTGTTTAAAATAAATTGGATTTACAAATCTTTGTTTTTCCTAATAAAAATTGAAGCATTTGGAAAGGGTAATGTTGCTGTGTGACAGTTAAATAGAACTACTATTGAAGGAAGTGAGCTCTGTGAATTAGATGCTGTTGAAGACTTTTATTTTTTAAAATTATTTTTCTGTATATGGCTGTTTTGCCTGCATATGTGTTGCGCACTATGTTCATGTAGAGGACAGAAGATGGCATCAGATCCCCTGGAATTGGAGCTGCTAGATGTGGGAGCTGGGAACCAAACAAACCCAGGTCCTCTGCAAAAGTAACAAGTGCTCATAACTCCCTGGCCCCTGCATTTAATTTTTATTATGTATCTCTGTTAGTGTATGTGCATACCTCAGGACAACTTTAGTTCTCTCTCTCTCTGTTGTGAGTTCTGAGGATCATTGAATCAGGTAGTCAGACTTGCATAGCAAGCACATTTTACCCAAGGTGTCTTTGTTTTTCAAACAAGCTTTCCTTTTTGTCTACTTGCTATCCTGATGAAACTGCCGCAACACATTTGTGTGATTGAACAAAGGTAGGATAAGACAATAGGTCCTGAAACATTGAAAGCTTACTAGTTAATAGTAATAGTATATATAGGAAATATGTACACGCCTGTGTTTAAAATTGATGGGAGAAATAACAATAAGAAGTTCTCTATTACTTAGAGGTCCTAGGGTTTTGCATAGAAAGGTCTGCAACTTAATAAATGCAGGTATAGTGGCCTATGTCTATAATGTTAGCACTTGGGAGGTTGGGGCGGACCCTGGAATGGGTGTGGGAGATATATATGAACTCTAGCTATATAAGCTGGCAAAAAGTTTAAACATGGTCTTTTTCTTACAGAATTTACAAACTAGAAAGGATGCCAGATACTAAACAAAACTCACTCAGTACACTTAGTGCATTGTAAAGTTGTATGCCATGTGGTGCTGCAGGAGCTGCTTGACTGGTGTCATTCTATGTTTAGAAAGACTACAGTGTGTGGTACTAGTGAGATGTTAATATTTTAAAGCCCGTGATTGTGGGAAGTTATACTGAGGTAAAGTAGGTGGATTGTTAAGGAAAATTAAGCATAGAAGATCTATGTCAGCTTGTGTTACATAGAAAGTTTAAGGCCAGCCTGACCTACATGAGACCTGTTCTCAAAAAAGGAGAATTGAGGAACTGAAAAGACATTTCAGTGGCTATGAACACTTGCTGCTTTTTTTTTTTTTTTTTTTTTTTTTTTTTGAGATAGGGTTTCTCTGTGTAGCTTTGGAGCCTATCCCGGCACTCACTCTGGAGACCAGGCTGGCCTCACAGAGATCCTTCTGCCTCTATCTCCCGAGTGCTGGGATTAAAAGTGTGCGCCACCAACACCCAGCACTTGCTGCTCTTGCAAAAGACCAGAATTTGGTTTTCAGCACCTATACCAGACACCTTACAACTGCTTGCAACCCAGTTCCAGGGGATCAGACTCACTCTTTTGGCCTCTGCAGGCACAGCGCGCGCGCACACACACACACACACACACACACACACACACACACGCACGCACGCACGCACGCACGCACGCACGCACGCACGCACGCATAACCCCCACATAACTAAAAATAAAATAATTAAAAATCAAAAAGGGAACTGAAGGGGCTAGAGAGATGGCTTCAGTGGTTAAAAGAACTGGCTGCTCCTCCAGAGGACCCATGTTCAATTCTAGCACCTTCTCTGGCCTACACAGGCACCAGATATGCAGGTAGTACACAGACACATGCAGACAAACAGCCACCCTCATAAAATAAATAAGTAAATCAAATGCCAGGGGGTTTTTAGTTTTTTTTTTTAAGGTAGAGTTTCTATGTGTAACAGCTCGACTTTTCTGAAACTTGCTTTATAGACCAGTCTGGCCTCAAACTCACAGAGATCTGCCTCCCAAGTGCTGAGATTAAAGGAGTGAGCATCCACTACCCAGCCTACGTACAATTTTTAGTAGCTGTTTGTCTAGATGGCGTAAGATTGTAATACTGTAACTGGTAAAGATGAATGAATTTGAGAGGAATAGAAATGAAAATGACTTTGAACTTGAATTATGTTGGAGATTCCCTCAAGGGAAGAGGAAACATTTCTAGGTGACTGGAGTGCTTGCTGGATTGCATATCTAATAGAAAAAGTGTAGGGCACTTTTTCTTCCCCTTGCAGTACTGGGAACTGAACCCAAGGCTTGTGCATAGGCAAGTATTCTTCACCTGAGGTAGAGGACTTATGCTGATTGCACAGGGTATGTCTTCTTTGTAAGTGACTTGGTGTTTTGCCTTCATGTATGTTTGTGTGAGGATGTTGGGTCTCCTGGAACAGGAATTATAGACAGTTGTGAGCTGCCATGTGGGTTCAGGGAGTTGAACCCAGGTCCTCTGGGAGAGCAGTCAGTGTTCTTAACCGCTGAGTCATCTCTCTATAGCCTGTGAGTGACTTTTTAAAATAAAAGCTGTGAACACATTCTCTTTGGTAATTGTTACATGTCATGTGGCACCTGAAGTTCTGTATTCTGGTAATACACGTTGCAGATCCCCTCTATTAAGTTTGTAAACTCCTTGGTGTATATCCTTAAGTCATGGTTTATCAAGTACCTGTTGAATGAAAAAGTATGGAATGATCACAGTAAGAAGAAAGTAATCTCAGTGTGTCTGTAAAGGTAGGTGAATAACTGACAGCAGACTTGCTCCCTAAATACTTGTTTTGGCGATGGAAGTGTTTATTTCATCTTCGTGGTTGCTTGACATGCTGATCTGTCCTATGCTGCTTCAAAGAAGCATTTGCCGATTTTAAGAGCATTAGTTGCCTAGAAACTTTTACAGACTAGCTTTGATCTCAGAAGTAGACTGATAGATCGTTAAAGGCTTCTTTCCCTGTATATCCCTTGTAGGCTCAAAGCTTCATGGTTTCATTTGAGTACCTGGAGCTTACAGGATTCTAGCCTTTTGAGATCTGGAGTTCTTTGAATTTGACTGCTTATTGATTTTGTTTTGTATTTACAATGTCTGGTTAGAGTTCCATGTGACTTTAAAGAACAAAATGAAACTCTTAAACTCAGGATATTCAGAAATGAAAATCTTGATATGTGTACACATGGGTTGGCTTATTTGTTCAAGTATAAGGTGTTGTATCAGATACAGGTGTCTGTCAGAAGTACCTGAAACTAAACAGCTTAAAAGAGTGTATTTTGCTACTTTCATATATGGTCCTAAAGAAAAACACTACTTATCTAAATACTAGGGAAGCAATTCTTTATAGCCATCAGGACCTTATTATTACTTAAGCCTTCTTCCAAATAGCTTTGTATTTAAACAAAGGTAGTATTTTATGTTGTCTTTCAATATCGATATCTGTTACCCAAAGAAAAATTTTATATAGATTCTCTTAACAGTATTTGTTGAGGGGGGTGATGTTTATATATGAAACTTGAGGCTTTACTTTTTGGTTTCATTTTACTCTAAGGTGGGAAGGGGTCTAGCACAAGTATTGGAGTTATTAGGAGAGAGGAAATGATCTGCTCTTACCACTCTGCTGAAACTTGTTGTAAAGGACCTTAGTGAGTGCTTTGTGCTCAACTCAAGTGCAGTGTCAATTTTGGTTCTCATCTGGATTTGCAGTATTAAAGATTTACCTTTTACTTCTCCTTTGACTTCCAGGATATATATGTTTTTTAAAAAAATATTTTATGTGCACATTTGTCTGTGTGAGGGTGTCAGATCCCCTGGAACTGGAGTTATAGACAGTTGTGAGCCACCATGTGGTTTCTGGGAATTAGGACCTCTGGAAGAACAGCCAGTGCTCTTAGCCACTGAGCTATTTCTCCAGCCCCATATATATGTTGTTTTTTGTTTTTTTTTTAAATGTAAGTGTTTTACCTGCATGTAAGTGTTTTACCTGCATGTATTTATGTATACCCTGTGCATGCAGTCACTAAAGAGGCCAGGAGAGAACATCAGATTCTCCTCTGACTGGAGTTAGAGACAGTTGTGTAAATTGATGGAGAGGGGAAACCTTGTAAAGTTTTTGATTGCAGTTGTGGAGTGGCTAAGTACTATGTCAAAGAATAGGATATCCCCAAAGAGTACTTCAAATATAGGAAATAAAAAAAAATTGGCTCATACTTAAAAAGAGAGAATAGGATTCAGCTTTTCTAGATTGTTTCTTATTTATCCATACTCCATTAAATCACTGACAGGTATGTGCCCTCATGCCCATCCATACTAGATAGTTTTAGAGGCATTTGTAAAAAGGGAATCTCAAATGAGAAAATGCTCCCACCAAATTGACTGCTGCTGGTGGTGGTGGTGGTGGTAGGGGCAACCCATTGTGGATTTGTCTTGCCTCCAGGAAGGAAGTCCTGAGTTGTATAAGAAAGCCGGTTACGCTAGCACTCGGGAGGTAGAAGCAAGTGGATCTCTGAGTTCGAGGCCAGCCTAGTCTATAGAGTTCCAGGATGCCCTGGGCTGTTACACAGGAAAGCCCTGTCTGGAAAAAAAAAGAAGAAAAAAGCTGACTGAGCAAACCAGTCAACAGTGGCTTCTTCAGTGCCTGCCTGCTTCAGTTCTCTCCAACTTGCTTTTGGTGTTTTATTGCAACAACAGAAGCCCTAACTAAGTTGTTGTGGAGTTGACACTCACTAATGGCTTGTTTTTCCTGGTTTTCTTAGATTTGGGAATGGATGATGAGGGAGATGATGATCCTGTTCCTTTACCAAATGTTAATGCAGCAATTCTAAAAAAGGTTAGTGATTAGTTTTCACTTTCCTTATTTTGGTGTTGGGGATTGAATTTAGGGTCTTGAACATGCTTAATGAATGTTCTGATGCCGAGCTACATCACCAGCCCAGGTAAGATCTTTTGTGGTAGATTTTGTTGTTTTATTTCTTTGGTTTGTGTTTGTTTTGTTGTTGTTTTTGAGACAGTTTCTATGTGTAGCCCTGTGTATCTTGGAACTCGTTTTGTAGACTAGAATTCCCTCAAACTCAGAGATCTCTCTGCCTCTGCCTCTGCCTCTGCCTCTGCCTCTGCCTCTGCCTCTGCCTCTGCTGAGATTAAAGATGTGCACCACCACTGCCAGGTTTGGTTTGTTTTTTAAGATGGGGTTTTGCTTGATAGCTCAGGCTGGCCTTGAACTTGGAAGCAATCCTACTGCTGCCTTGTGGATGCTAGAATTGCAGGTGTGTGCCACCATACCTGTTAATGAACTTAGCGTTTATTCTTTCCATTGTTTCTTTGTGTATATTAGTAATTTGGTTTTGATTGTATGTGGTATGTGCATACATGTGTTTTGGATGTCTACCTGAATGAAGCCAGAGGAGGACATCTGGTGTTCTGATGTATTACTTTCTTTGTGTCTTGAGTCTTGAGCTAGACTGGTAACCAACAAACTTCCCATCCCACCCCACCCCACCCCACCCCACACACAAGCAATAGGGATTGCAAGTGCATGCCATCTCATCTTTTTTTATGTAGATGCTGGGGATTCAAAATCTGTCCTTAGGCTTGTTCAGCAAGTGCACTTACTGACTGAACTATCTCCCCAGCCCTGCATTTTATTTTTAGTATATATGTATATAGGTATTTTGCCTTTCTGTATGTGCATGCCTAGTTCCTGAGCAGGCCAGAAAAGGGTGTCAAGTCTCCTGGAACTGGAGTTACAGATGGTTGTGAGTTCTGGGAATTGAAACCATGTCTTCTGGACTAGCATCAAGTTGTTCTTAACTACTGGGTGCTATTTCCAACCCCTCTGATTTTTTTTTTTAAGGATTTTTATGCATATATGTGTACAAGTGTTTTGTTGTGAGTGTACCATCTGCATTCAGTGTCTGCAGAGACCGGAAGACAGAAAATACAGGCATTTGTGAGGTGCCCATTGGGTGCTGGTCTCCTAGAAGAGCAGCACATGCTTTTAATCTCTGAGTCATCTATCCAGCCTCTTGGTTTGTGGAGAGTTTATTGTTTTGTATTTTTTGAGACAGATCTTGCTGTGTCTTTCAGGCTGGCCTGGAACTGCCTTATTCTTTCAAATCCTACCCTGTTTTTCCAACTGCTTGGATTATAGATGTGCCACAAACGTCTGGTCCCTCTACTGGTTTTTGTTTTTAACAGAGTCAGATGTATTGCTATGAATGATTCGGCTACATCTAGTAAGATCTTTCATCTTTGAAAATTAAAAAGATTATTCAAGCCTCATTTTGCCTTTTGAGCTTGGCTGTTAGAGGATTTGGTGGCTGTGCTTGTAATCTCAGCCTTGGGGGTGTGGGGTGGTGGTAGGAGGATCAGGAGTACAAGGTAATTGGCAGCAACTAGCAAGTTTAGGGCCAACAAGGTATCTTGATGATGCCTCTTACTGCCAAGCTTGATGGTCTGAGTTTGAACTATGGATCTACGTGGTGGGAGAAAAGACCCAATTCCTGCCCAGTTGTCAAACCTTCCTGTGTGTGATTGTGTGTGTGCAATAAATAAACTTTATTTTTAAAAGTTAACTCTTTAACTTTTTGTTAGATCAACCTTTAGCTAGTTCTTATCCCAGTGTAGTGTAGGGTTGATGTCCCCAGCATTAAACTGAGTCTTGTAACAGAATGCCTGAAGAATTGGTTGTTGTAGGTCATTCAGTGGTGCACCCATCACAAGGATGACCCTCCTCCTCCTGAGGATGATGAGAACAAAGAAAAGCGGACAGATGATATTCCTGTTTGGGACCAAGAATTCCTGAAAGTTGACCAAGGAACACTTTTTGAACTTATTCTGGTATGTTAATGTATAAGGTAGTTCTGTTGCACAACCTTCACTATTTAAAGGGTTAAATTTGTTAGGTGCATTGATCCTCAAATGTGGATATTCTCTGGACTCACATGCAATGTTACATGTTAGTTACATTAAATGTAAAGGACCAAGCACTTTTGAGAGGTAGAAATGTCAGGTCAAATAAAAACTCTTTTGCTGTCTGTGAAGATCACTTTAAGTAAACAGGCACAATTAGAATTAAAGATGGAAAAGAGAATGCTAATACAAATCAAACGAAAGCTAAAATGGTTATATTTTGGAGCTAAAGAGGGTTGTTTCATAATGATAAGGGTATTGATTTAGTTATAAACACCTAGAAGCAGAACTTCAAAAAGTGAAATAAGTAGTGAAACACAAAGGTCATAGAGACTCCAATATTGTTTCTCAGTAATTATAACAAGTGGACAGAATCAGTTCAGGAACACTATTGAACAGCTTATTTTAATTGGCCATATAAATTCTTGTCAAGATAGACCAAGTTCTGGGCCAAAAAAGTCTTAATTGGTTTTCTGACCTCAGTGGTAGAAGCATAAAAAATATTTAAAGCTGGGTGTAATAGTGCAAACCTTTAATTCCAGAATATAGGAGGCAGAGGCAGGTTGAGCTCTGAGTTTAAGGCCAGCTTAGTCTGCATAGCAAATTTTAGGACATTTAGGGCTACATAGTAAGACCTTGCTTCACAATAAAGTATGGAAAAAAATTGCAAATATTTGAAAATTCAGTAATTTCCTAGTTATTTATCAGCCAAAAGAAAAAATTTAAATTAGTATTTTTAACTGAATTGAGATAAAACAATTAAAATTTGGGATAAAGGTAAAGCAGTATATTAGAGGAAAGTTAGTAAAAGGCGAAGTTAAATTAAAGTAATTAGTATTAAAGGATAGAGAATTTCATTAAAAGATGTATGTTTTAAGCTCAATTTGATGTAGCTTGTTAATTAAAGATTCAGTACACATGATTAAAAACCAGCTGTCATTTACAGGCTGCAAACTACTTAGACATCAAAGGTTTGCTTGATGTCACGTGCAAGACTGTGGCCAATATGATTAAGGGGAAAACTCCTGAGGAGATTCGTAAAACCTTCAATATCAAAAATGACTTTACTGAAGAGGAAGAGGCCCAGGTAAGTAGGATACAGCCTATTTTTGATTACTTTTTTAAAGAAACTGGAACCCAGTAACAGTGACAAAAAAATGGTGCCTATCATGAGGTCTTGGGCTAGGGCTACAGCTTACCTAGGATGCCTTTTTAAATACCTTGTGGTGCATGCCTTTGATCCCAGCATTTGGGAGGCCGAGGCAGGCTATGAGTTAGTCAGCCATCCAGGGTTATATAGAGAAACTTTGTCTTAGAAAACCCAGTAACATTAACAAAAGTCTTGATACAGAGGAATAATGTGCACCTCTGTGTCTCACATACTACTCACCTGTTTCTGAATCTAAGTACTTAGATGATACTGTTTTGTTTCTTTTTAATTAATTTTTTTTCAAGACAGGGTTTCTCTGTGGCTTTGGAGGCTGCCTTGGAACTAGCTCTTGTAGACCAGGCTGGTCTCAAACTCATAGAGATCTGCCTGCCTCTGCCTCTGCCTCTGCCTCTGCCTCTGCCTCTGCCTCCCAAGTGCTGGGACTAAAGGTGTGCGCCACCAATGCCTGGCTGATACTATTCTTGAAGACTTTTAATTTTTATTCATGTGTGTGAGCATGGTGGCCAGAAAAGGGCATCAGATACTCTGGAGTTCTAGTTACGGTGGTTGTGGGGTAGGAACTAAATGAAAACAGGATTCTTAACCTCTGAGTCATGTCCAGCCTGATACTATTTTTTAAAATATTTATTTATTCGTTATTTTATTTGTATGGGTGTTCTGTCTTCATGCACACAGAAGGAATTTGATCCCATTATAGATCCTTGTGAACCACCTTGTGGGTGCTGGGAATTGAACTCAGGACCTCTGGAAGAGCAGCTAGGGCTCTAAACTGCTGAGCCATCTCCATCCCCCCAGTTGTCTTCCCCCCTTGTTAACTGTAAACATAAGAAAAATGAATTTTGGGCTGGGCGTTGGTCATTCCCGCCTTTAATCCTAGCACTCGGGAGATAGAGGCAGGTGGATCTCTGTTGAGTTCGAGGCCAGCTTGGTCTCCAGAGCAAGTGCCAGGATAGGCTCCAAAGCTACACAGAGAAACCCTATCTCAAACAACCCCCCCAACCCCCCCACCTCCCACCCCGCAAAGAAAAATAAAAAGAAAGTGGAGCCTGATAGTACGTACAAAAGTGGATAAATGTAGTTTGTTTACTAGCTTGGAGAGTGGGACTAGAGCTCCCAGTTGTATGTGCTGTTTGATGTACAGTGGGAGTCACCAAGTCTACTCTTCTTTCCTGGTACTTTCCCAGCTTCCCATCTGCTCTTCTCACATCACATAGGCTACTGATGGGATAGTATAGGTAGTGTTTAGCCATCTCACAAAAGACCACTAAAGGTATTTACTTGTCTGTCTCTTCCAGGTACGCAAAGAGAACCAGTGGTGTGAAGAGAAGTGAAGTACTGTGCCTGACACTGTAACACTAGAAGGGTTGTTCTAAATGCTAGTTGCACTGCTTTGTTTATAATTGTTAATATTAGAGAACAGTAGACAAACACAGCCTTGTCCTCACTGCATGTGTAGTTCCAGTACAGATCTGACCTATGGCTGAGTTTCTTCTATATGAGTAGAAGTTTTTGTTTTTTGGTTGTTTTTTTTTTTTTTTTTTTTTTTTCTTCATTACTCTGAATAAAACTGAACTTTGGGTTCTCTGTGGAAAGTGGCATTTGGGCTTTCCCTCTTTCTGTAAAGCCATTTCTGCCTAGTTCATTGTCCAGTTAATTTCAGTGAGCCTTTGTAAGTTGGCATTGTAAATAAAACAACTTATGAGAAGTATTCTGAAATAGAATTAACAAAACATGATCTTTGTTCATGAGTCGGAAACTTGAACAAGGCAACTTGAAGTTAATGTTGTGAGTGGGGTTGTTAGAATTAGGATGTCTTTCATCCTCTCTGCTGCTGGTAAGCTTGTACACAGCTGGGCTCTCTTAATTGGATCTGAGGACTTATTTTATCTTTTTTTTTTCCTTTAATTTTTAATCTCAGCTTTTAATATGTTGCTAGAGATGTAGTTTACTACCCAGTTTGGTTTTGGAGGGGGCTGTAATTAGATTATTTTCTTTGCTTTTCAATTAAAAAAGACTTACTTCATGTGGTATGTCATCTTTTTATCATCATTGTTCCCACATGGGGAAAGACACTACTTGCATGTAAAAAATTATTTAATCTTTAACATTAAAGTGTACCACAAAACTCAGAAAACAGCCTTACTAAGTGCAAGATGCTTTTCAATAAAAAGTAATACAATAGGTAGTAAACAGTTGCTTTTGTGGATATAAATGTGTCTCTTCACTTAACATATTGTTTGTTTTGGGGGTTTGTTTTTGTTTTGGGGGGGCGGTTCTTAAGACATGGTTTCTCTATGGCTTTGGAGGCTGTCCTGGAACTAGCTCTTATAGACCAGGGTGGTCTCGAACTCACAGAGATCACATTCCCTCTGCCTCTGGAGTGTTGGGATTAAAGGCGTGAGCCACTACCGCCTGGCTAAGTTTGGTTATTTTTTAATTGAAGAGATTCTTAGGTGGTTTGTCTTTAACTGGAGACTCTTAGCATTTGTGTGGTTCCTTGAAACCAAATGTTTAGTCAGTTCTTTTTTTTCTTTTTAAAGTAGTTTAATTACATTTTTTAATTTTGTGTGTGTACTTGCATGCTTGGTACACACAACTGTGACACATTTGTGTTGGTCAGAAGATGACTTGTGGGAGTCAGTGCTCTCCTACCACTTGTGTGACCCAGAGATCAAGCTCAGGTTGTCAGACTAGGTGGCAGGCACCTTTGCTTACTGAGCCTTCTTACTAGTTTGCCCGTCCTCCCTTAAAGCTTTGCTTAGTTCCTTTTTTTTGGGGGGGGGGGTGTTCGAGACAGGTTTTCTCTGTAGCTTTGGAGGTCCTGGAACTCACAGGGATCTGCCTGCCTCTACCTCCTGATTGCTTAGTTCTTAAGACATATAACTGCTTAACCACTATTTCTAGCTTCCTCTTTATGGTAGAATGGTTTTTACTTAAAATGTGGATTGGCCTAGGGCCTTGCACATGCTAAGTGCTCTGCATCTGAGCTACATTCCCATTTGTTTTCCACACAGATAGAAAACATGTCCTATCTTGTTTTAGTTTGGTTCTTTGTAAGTATTTGTGTTTCAGCTTGAAATATAACTTCAACCTTTGTTAAAATACAAAAATATAGCTGGGTGGTTGTACTAAAAGGCAAAGGCAGGCAGATCTCTTTGAGTTTGAGGCCAGCCTGGTCTATAGTAAATTCCAGGACAGCAAGTACTATACATAGAAACCCTGTCTCAAAAACAACAAATAAATACAATACTGTGTCTATGAGATGTTGGAGTAGATAAAAGCACTTGCTGCCAAGCCTGATGATCTGAGTTTGATCCCAGGAACTCACAAGATAAAAGGAGAAAAACCAACTCATACAGCTACTCTGCCACTTGAATGCATGGCACAAAAACATCCACACACATACTTAAAAATGTATGTGAAAATAAAGCACCAAAAAGTATAAGTTGTTTATCGGGAATTCTTTTAGAAAGAGCATTTTCCCCTGTGATTATTCTCAAGAAATAGTCATCCCCCCCCCCATTGTGCTGGTTCAGTGAGGGGGGAAAGTAACAACTGTTCAGTGTTAGCTGGAGTGTTTCACTTAGAAAACCCAAGTCTTGGCTAAAGTTCTAGGGTTGCTGATATATACCATGTTTATAAAGCAAGTGTCAACTTCTAGGGAGAGGAACCTGTCTGTGAGCCTTTTTTGAATCAAGGAGGGACAAGTACCAGGTCCTGTTGTGTGGCCCAGGCTGAACTCATTGGACATAACAGTCTTACCCCAGCATCTCCAGTGGCTGCAATGGGGGGTGGGGGTTTATAGCATCTGGCTTCGTTGTTGCTTTGTGAATTAGTAAGCCCAGGAATTATGAGAATGGCAGGATCAGGAACATCACTATCTGTATGTCAAAGAGGGGGTCTCTCCTTGACTTTTTGAAAGTTGTAACCTAATCTTTCTTGGTGGCTGTCTTAGATATAAGTCTCACTATATAATATATTGTTATTGGCTTGTATCAAACTTCAATCTCCCAAGGAGCTGAACTCTATATGCTCAATAGTCTCATTGTGATACCTATTCTTATTTTGGTTCTCTGTGTAGCTCTGGTTGTCCTGAAACTCACTCTATAGACCCTGCTGGCCTCAAACTAAGAGAGATCCACCTGCTTCTGCCTCCTGAGTGTCAGGATTAAAGGCTGGTGGCACCACTGTCCCTCCCTTTTTAAAACGTCCTGAAGTACTTGACAAGTTGAAAAAACAGTATCTGCTATTTTTTTTTTTTTTTTAATGGTAGTGTATCCAGGATTTGGAGGCCACTGAAGGCAGACAGGGATTGTCTTTACTTAGCAACACTGTTCCATGCATTCCTGTATAAGAATCAGAAGTGAGAAACCCCATGAGGTAGATAAGTTAGGCACAGAATGACAGTGAGGGGAAACTGCTCATCGCCTTGGTATTTGAACCCAGGGTTTTGTATGTCAGCTACATCCCCCAGCTCAGGAACCAAAAACATCAAGCCTCTTGATCAGCCTTCAGGTTTAACTAGGAAACTGCCTTTTGTCAGCAAAGACGAAGGTGCTTGGCAGATTCATGATTGCCAGCTAGGACTGAAGAATGTGCTGGATTACATTTGTACCTGTACAAAATGCATAGCTGCAACCTACAATGCAGTGCTTTTTTAATGCTGTAAACTCCTGTGACAGTTGTTCGGTTTGTCTGCTTTTACTTTATGATATCTATAATTGTGTGTGTGTGTACAAACACCAATGAAAGTCAGAGGACAACTTGGGAGAATCATTTCTAACCACATCAAGCTCAGGTCATCAAACTTGGCAGCACACTTTTTACTGGATGAGCAGCTGTACTTTTTATTTTGAGGTAGGGTTTCACTCTGTACCTGAAGCTGGCCTTGAACTTTGAATCCTGTGAAGTGTTGGTATTACAGACTTGTTAAATTCCAAAAGCCTGAAGAGCTTCCCCTTAACCTGGCTGACTGGCCCTCCCTTATGTAGCCAAGCCTAGTTTCCAATTCTGTGTATCTTATTTTCTATGTTTACCTCCCAAGTACTGAGTTTACAGGACTGAAAAGCTCTGAAGAGACTCCAGGAAACTGACATAGCCTTCCTAATTACAGAGAAAAGCCAGCTCAGCTTTACATAATTGATTTGGCGTCTTAATTCTTTTTCGATACAGTGGCCTGGCAAGGATTTGATATAGCTTTGCAGTTCTTGCCCTTCTGTTTTCCCAGGAACAGATGTAGGAACAGAATGTAAAGTGCCATCCTATTTCTATTTAGGCTAGGCCTTCCTATCACTGCTCATTGTTTCCTGGACAGAGATAGGCAGTACTTCAGATCAGATTCTGCTTTCACAGCCAAAAGGAACTTTACATATAGGTGGAGCTCAAAAGAATCCAGTTACTGATTTCCCAAAGAGGGAAATTTTTCTGCCTTCAAACTGGAAGACAAAGGGAGGCCCTGATAGCATGCTGGGCTCAACTCTGACCTTGTCCATTCAGCATAGGATCAGGGAAGTCTTAAGTCTGCCATTTGTGGAATGGGTCAGAAAGACTAGGGGGGGGATATCCTGTTCCTCTAGTGGGTTCATTTTTGGCTGGCTGTGTATAGAGATTGGCATATTTGCAGTTAAATTAGGGTTGTATTATCAAATCCTTAAGCCCTCAGGTCTCAGGAATGTAGTGTTGTGATTTGGGAGGATTCAAATTTTGTTTTTGGAGTTTGTTTTTCTAAAGAGTTGTTCTTGTTCTAACAAAGTTGCCAATGTATCCCCCACCACACACACCAGCCCTGCACCCTACAAAGAGTGTATTGTTCATGTACCCACTGTACTCTAAAGTACATACCATATCAGATACAAAATAAAACCCCAACTTGCTCATGGTAAGAGTGTAGAGTTTTTTGTTTTGTTTTTTGACAGGGTTTCTCTGTGGCTTTGGAGGCTGTCCTGGAGCTAGCTCTTGTAGACCAGGCTTGTCTTGAACTCACAGAGATCTGCCTGCCTCTGCCTCCCGAGTGCTGGGATTAAAGGAGTGTGCCACCAACGCCTGGCGTAGAATTCCTTAAATTGGGGGAGGTATCTAATCCTCCCCCCAAAAGGTATTAAAAGTCCAGGGTTGCAATTTCCAGTGGTCTACATACTTTGGGGTATAAATCCAAATAATGTTCTGTGAACTGAAAGCTGCAATTCAGGATAAGATGGCTGTCCTAGAAAATTCATTTTCTAATGGTTGACCTGAGGTGGTGTTGGTACCATTTATATTCATGATAAGAGCTCTAGAAGTTAGCAGCACAGTATACTTCAGCATGGTGTGACCTGCATGTAAAAATTATCACTCAGACTTCATCAGAGAAACTACTTCAAAATGTCTCAACAGGCAGTCCTTATAAGAATAGAGTGCTGCTAAATCTTGGTGTAGAGAGCTGGGGGGGGATGGTTCATCAGTTAAGAGGTCCTGAGCTCAATTCCCAGCAACCTGAGTGGGGTCTAATGCCCTCTTCTGGCATAAAATATCATGCATGCAGATAAATTTTAAAAGTCTATGTAAGTATAAGACTTGCTTATTTTCCTTAAAATAAGCATGGGGTATCTTTTCTCTCTGCCCTTAGAGGAAAGTAGATCCTGAATACATTTCAGGTTGGACTCTCCAGTGTCTGGATGGCAACTCCCAGCTTATTAGTGCACAAGGGTACTGGGGAGAAGGCTGGTCTGCTTCAGTTGTAGTGTCAAAAGAATAAAGAGTAGAGCTTGGAAAGTGAGCTCAGCTGTGGCGATCAGGACTAAGCCCTGTAGGAGACTCTTGAGAATGATTTTTGATTTTTGTAGCTTTGGCAATCTTGGGATCTTTGTACATAGTAGGGAACACACTCCATGTTTTGTGACAGCTAAGAAAAGGAAAATTAGGTAGGCACTGTTAATTGAAACAGCTTACTACTCAATCAGGCTTTGAAAAACAAACCCAGTAAAAAGTATCTTTATTCTCTTGTTTAAAAAAATTCTTCTATGATAATGAATTAATACAAAAATACTTTGGATACTACATCAGTTTTTGTTTTTTCCTTTTTGAGACAAAGTCTCTATACAACTCTGGCTGTGCTGGAACTCAAAGAGATCCATCTGCTTTTACCTCCCAAAGACTGGGATTATAGGTGTGCACCACCACACTCTGCCAGTCTTTTCAACACTACACTAGAAACATGATCTTTGGATTGAGAAACCAGTGGCTAAAATAGAAACAAAATGCTTTTTTAAAAGTGTGTAGAATACATGGATAACCCCTTTTCTTTGGATTCAGGCTATATACAGTAAAGAGAAAAAAGATAAACAAAAAAACTTGTTTTTCAAGGCTCAGGGTTAAGTTTGGCTCAAAAAGGGTTTCTAGAATGTGGCAAAGAACCATGTCCACAAGAGATTTATGGACTCCTTGCTTTAGTTGTAACAGATATGTTCCTTCCTGCAGCCCTATAGAGAAATTGAAGCTGGCCAGTTCTAAATGCTGAAAAATGGGCTCCAGCGGTTGGGGAATTTGCCCTCTCACAGCTGCCCAGGAGCTATGACTCAGCTGACATAAAATGGAACTGGGAAGGGGGCACACTGGGCTTAGGCCAACTTCAATTTATTGACTGTAGTTTCTGGGGCTGATGAGTTTCTTAGCAAAGATTTCCAAGTCATTCTAATTAAAGCTGAGTACTGTCCACCAGTAGCTAGGGTCGGTGTTATTTTGTTGCCTAGGTTAGAAGAGCCGTAGAAGCTCAACCTATCCCATTTCCTCTTGCAAGCTCCTGAGAACATAGAAGCATCCTCTGGCCCAGCTTATGAACAGCAGCTGTTATTTGTAAACAGAGCTTCTCAGCTCCTCAAGAGAGAAGCGTTATTATTTAGACTTTTGTGACTGGTGACCAACCACAAAGTCATCTTGTATGATAAACCAGGTATTCTTGGTCCAAGAAGTATTGGCATGGGGAAGGCGTGGCAGAGGGCAAGAGAAGCACTTGCAGAGAAGGCAGCTGGAACTCAATCCAGCCCATCTGACCTGCAACAACAACAACAAAACAAAAACCAAAAGACAGTAGGGGCATCCAGCTATCAAGACATAATAAGTGGCTGCCACAGGCACCAGGATGCCCTTAGTGAGACATATAGCTGCACAGATCTGATCCCCACCACTTCAATGGATGGCCTCTGGTTCAGGGAATAGTGAAGCAGCCTTTGCAATCTTCAGCACCTTAAGGACCCTTAGCTGGTTCCATGTGATCTGGTCTTGTTGCCTCCTCTTGAGTTAGGGTTGGGCCCCTGGAGCAAGCCAGGTGTCCTGTGCATACTAGGCTGCCTGTCTCTGAGATTCCTGTTGCTGCACTTGTGTGTTCTGGAGGGTGCTGTGGAGGGTCTTTGGGGACTCGGGGGCTGGAAGTGTAAGAGCTACAGAGCGACCTGAGAATGTTGGTGCTGGCTCCACTGGGCTAGCAAGCAGTTCTGTGGGGAAGTGAGGCAGCAGAAGATATGAGGGTGAGTCCTGGGGAGCTGGGGACCGGGGACAGCCTAGAGCACTGTCATCGGAAGGAACGGGGCTGGGGCAGCGGCCTTCTCCGGGTAAGTACCGAATGCATTTCTTTTTCCTCCTAGGAATAGTGAAGAGAGTTATCTGTAAACAGAGGGTGAGTCCATAGTCACACACCACAACCAGAAAATGGCTGTCCTTGAACTGGCCTGGCTAACCACTTTGTCCTCTCTCTCTGTGGCCTGGAAATTATGTCCATTCCTTCAGCCCCACCTGGCCCAGATCTAGGATGAGTGCAATTACACAGAACAGCCACTAGATGGCAAGAACTTTTTGTAGGTAGGCTTGTGGGCTGCTTCCAATTTTCCGGGGGAAGTATCTCTTAGTTTGGGTCCTTGAGCTACTACTGTTCCATGTCTACCTGCAGGGATTAGATAGGTATTAAGTCAAGGGACAGTGATGCTGTGAACAATCTTGGTTCTCACAACCAGGCTAGTGGAAGAAGTGCATGGTGACTGGTCAGACTATTTCCACGAGTCTCTGATATTATTACCTTGCTTTTTATATTTAATTTAATTAATTTATTTGGATTTTTCGAGATGGGGTTTCTCTGTGGCTTTGGAGGCTGTCCTGGAACTAGCTCCTGTAGACCAGGGTGGTCTCAAACTCACAGAGATCCGCCTGCCTCTGCCTCCCAAATGCTGGGACTAAAGGCGTGCACCACCACCGCCCAGCTACCTTGCTTTTTTTTAATAAGCAGGAATTCCATTTTAAGGAAATGAGGGTGTTTGTGGACTTTAATCACTCTGAGGCTAGGAGTAAGGGGCTCTGGCCACCTAAGTATGACAGATCTGAGGATCTGGTAACCCTGGCTGGTACCAAAGCCACCCACTTGTGTATGCCCTTCTTTCCGTCTGGAACACTGTCTTTCCCTCTCTACTTGTTCCACCTAGACTAGTCATCTCCACAGTCTGTGTTCAGTGTTCACACATGTTCTTAGAAGGCATGGGTTCCCTTCTCTACAGGGCTTGCTAAGGGACTAAGGGACAAGGAGGGGCTGCAGACCCAGCAGAACATGTGCATAAAGGGAAGCAGCTTGAAGCGAAGGGAGAATGATGGTGGGGACAAACCTGCACGGACCACACCAATCCGTCTGCTGGTTGAGGCCAAAGCGAGCACGACATTTCTTAGGCGAGCCAGGGTCTGCTCACAGCCATGCCAGAGGGGCAGAACAGGGCAGAGGGCGAGCAGGCAGGCAGCAGGGCAGAACAGGGCCCAGAAAGAAGAGGTAACATCAGTGTTAGCCAGTTACAGACACCCCATAGACCCCATAGGCAGAACGGACCTCTCCATGGCATAGCTGGCCCCAGGGGAAGCCTTGGGACCCAGAGCAAGGTTATGAGAAAAGGCAGTCACCCAGTTGGGCAAGAGTCAGTGGGAAGAATGATGGAGTGTGGAGGGCATTCTCATGCTACCCCTGCTTTGGCTGATCATCCTTCTAGCATGGAGGCTCCAGGACTGCACAGGGGTCCTCTAGGGCTTCTGCATTTTCTATCTTGGTGCTGTCTGTTCCCTTCCCCCAACTACCTGCATGTTTTAATGCAGTTTTCCCCTCATTCTTGCCAATGCCTCATCTCCCTCTGGCCCATAGTCTTAATAAGACTAAAGGTACAGCATAATGTTCCACACAGATGGAAAGAAGGACCTGTTGGAGAAATGGCTAGGGAACTTTTTCCTGTCCTGTCCCAGGCCTAGGCCCCAGCCTTCCTGTTTGGCGTAACATAGCTGAGAGAATCATAGATTGTCATCTCAATCAGAGTTAGGGATGGGAATGAGGCATACAGCAGGATGGGTTCTCTGGGCTCTCTGTAGCACTGTACGCTGCCAGGAGAAATGGGAACTAGCGATGGAGAAATCTCCACATTACCTGTCAGCAGGCTATGTGACCATTGGGTCCTGGCTGACATTTTTGGTTTAGACATGGAACCAGACGATCAGTTCATTAGCTTCTCTGGTGGAACCTAGCTGTGAGGAGGGCAGGCCAAGGTGGCATAGGGGTTTATCACTCTAGAGTTGGCTTCTGCTGGTCTGTGCCTAGCATACAGTTAAACTGTTACTTGCATGGGATTAGACTTCAGAGGTACAGGTTGGTTTCCAGAGGGCTTCAGGCCCTGAAGGTTCCTGGCTCAGTATTTCACCCCACCCTCTGGGCCAGAGCAGGGCTGTGCTTGAAATGGAAATATGGAGAGAGGAACCTCTATTACTACTGAAGCAAGGTCTCACCTGTGGTGGATTCTTGATGCTTTTCCCTTGACCGCCTCTTCTTCTTTCCCTGCATGGACAAGAGAGATGGTTGGTTCTAGGAGGTGGACGCTGGGTTATCTGCAACCTACTGCCTTTGAGTAATAGCCTTCCAGGTCAATAGGCCCCTCCTACTTTGAGGGTCCTCTTTCTTGGTTGTAGTTCTTGCAAAACGACTGTAGATAGGGTACATTTAGGAGTCTTTCCCTCTCAATCTGATCTCCCCTTTGAGTACAGGGAGGGATTTCTAGGCTCTTTTCCCCTTCTCATATGGCCAAACCAAATACTGGGCAACAGTCCCACCCACAAGTGAATGTATTCTGGAGTAGAGAACTGCCTTTAAGGGAAGTTGCTTAAACTTTCTCTTCTGAAATACCCAAGGGAGGTTGTGGGGGTCTCTCTGTGTTACTTTGCCTATACCATCAAGGCAAAAACTCCTCTTCCCATGTTGAGGTTGTTGCCTTGGGAATGGTATCTCAAAGGTTCCACCACCCTCCCCTGTGGTGTATCGCTGGCCACTCACGTAGTTATCCCGCGCTGACCAGCCTGGGTATAGCTGCATGTGCAGCTGCCGTTCCTTACGGGCCAGTTCATAGTACTTGGCCTGCTCTTCTCGAGACAGTGCATGCCACTGCAACAGGGAAGCGGAGTGGATGGGATGCATCACGGAGTTAGGACTTTGTACCAGGGTGAAAGGGACTGTGGGCAATCCCTGCCATCCTACTTGCCCATGGCCTTACCCTGCGACCCAGGATCTGGTTGATGGCAGCGCTTTCTTTGAGTGTACACTCTGCAATGACTTTGGCTCTCATCTCCTTCATGTAAAGCATGAAGGCATTGAGGGGTTTTTTGATAGTTGGCTTCTTAGCCTCCTTCTCTGCCTTGGGTTCTGCCTGTGTTTTTCTGGGATGCAAAACCAGATTACATTACTTGGAAAGCACCCCCCAACCCGTCTCTGCCCCAGCAGTGACCATTACCTAACACCACCAAGCCACCACATCCCCCCACTTTTGTTTTTTTGAGACAGGATTTTTCTGTGTAGCCCTGACCATCCTGGAATTCACTTTGTTGATCAGGGTGGCATTGAACCCAGAGATCTGCCTGCTTCTGCCTCCCAGCTCTTGGGAGGTGTGCACCATCATTGCCCAGCTGCACCGTTCTATGTAGTGGTTTGTAAGTAGAGTCTTCTAATTGCCCCACATTAGTGAGCAGAGAATGAAGTAACTGTTCCTTTCAAGAATACCATAGCCAAGTGGGGAAAACACAGACTCATCCATTTCCTTCTTGGCCTAGACAAAATTTTTGTTTCTTGTCCCTCCCCACCTACTTTTTCTTTTGAAGACCACAAAGCACAGCAATGGTCAGTGCCAGAGCTACCAGACAGCTTGGCAGGGCTCTCCAGGCAGTCCTTTAAGATGCCAGAAGAAGGCCTTGAACCTGGTAGGCGGCATGTATATCCTGGCTGACCAAATCACTCTGCTCACCTGCCTGGCTCACACCTTCTTGTCCCCTCCTCCCAGCCCGTGTTTTGACTCACGGGCTTCGGTCATATGGCTGCAGCTCCTGCTTCCCTGAGGAGGGTACAATGGCCGGGTGAGGGATGGCTGCTGGGTGTCCAGGTACACCAGATCCCAGCATCAAGGATGGGTGGGTGAACCTGGAAGCAGGAGTAAAGGCAACACTAAACCAGAAATTTGGGCTAGATTTTGAACACATATGGAGGTCCCTGCACAGAGGACACAATTGACAGATATTTTATAACCACTGGCCTGGACACAGGGTACACAGATACATATGCACAGACACTGCAGAAGACCCACATAGGTGCTACTCAGGTGGTTATCAATCCTGCCCCTATCCACATGCTCAGGAGCCTTTGGCTGCCTGTGAGTCGTTTTGCTCTCTCACTTTGCTCCTCCAGTCACCTCTCCACGCAACAGACCAACTTTTTAAAAGAATGCTGCTAGCCCACTTCAGCTCAAGTTTTCCTGATACATAACAGAATAAAACAAGCTGCTGCTTGGGGCCTTTAAAACCCTACCTAAGCACCTCCACTACACCTCTCATCCCATCTTCCTCTTTCCCATCACCATCACCCCATCCCAAGCCAGCAGACAGTTTTCTCTGTCTACCTTTCTCAGGAACTGCCTCTCTGATGCATCATGCTTGGTTGGGGTCTTCTTGGGGCTTATCTTCAGCCCAGCTGGCCCATTCAGTTATTGTGCTGTATCTTTACCTCCTACTGTGGAGTGCTGAATGCCTTACCACAGCATGCCTGGCACTATGTCTGTCACTAGGAGAATGAGCTAAACATAGGGAGGACTATGTACACTCACCCCTCTATACACCTCTTTCCTGATGTTGTATGGAGACTACTCTGCCCTTTGCTGCTTACCAGGTGTAAGAACTCTGAGCAGACAGGCTCTAAAGGACAGGGGCTAGGGACACTACCTTCCAAGGTACAGTAGCCTTAGCTTGGGCAGAGCTCAGAGGACGTCCCAGCAGGGGTGAGCAATAGAGCTGAGTCATCCTGGCTGCTCTGGGATGCTCTGTCCAGTGTGGCTTGGGCTGAGACTCCTACTTCTAGTTGTATCTTCAGGTACAGAGCAGCATCAGACTCCAAGGTTACAGACAGACAGATGGACAAACAACTAACACAGGGTAAGCACTGGCCTGAACACAGCCCTGTGTGGGCACTGAAGCCTGGGCAACAGGAAGCAGGAGCCTGGCTGCAGGGATAGGGGACTCACCTGGGATAGGGGGCGCCAGGGGCTGCAGTGGGGGCAGGGAAGTGCTGTCTATATCCGCAGGAAGGGGACAGGGGGTAGAGAGGAGGGCTGGGCCTGTGGTTGGGAGAGACAGCTGTTAGCCGTCTGACTGCTAGCCAGACATGGGGAAGGACTTCTGTACCTTGTGCAGTGGGACTCATATATAGTGCTGCATGCATCTGGCAGTCTTCTCCCAGAAGCTGGTATCTCCAACCCCTCTACTAACACTGTCTGGATTGCTCTTCACCCCCATCTGCCTGCTTCAACTCTGTTTATTTTTTTAATGTGTATGACTGTTTTGCCTCTATGTGTATCTGTGCACCACATGCCTGCCTGGTGCCCTCCGAGATCTGAAGATGGGATTGGATCCCCTGGATCCATCATATGGGTGATAGGAACCAAACTTGGGTCCTCTGGAAGAGTAAACAGTGCTCTTAACTGCTGAGCCATCTCTTCAGCCCTGCTTCAACTCCAAAGCCTGGGATCCCAAGTGAATGAGGTGCCTCTCTGGGCTCCTAGAGTCCCAAGTCAAGAGTGTTAACAGTGCTGCATAACTGTTGGCTTCTTGCTTGGCTGTCCACTAGACAGACTTTGTTCTGAAAGGGCAAGGACCTAAGGTCACAGTCAGCTCTAATAGTGTTTCTCTGGCACTCAGATTTCTTCTCAGCATACATAGGACTCAGTGCAGAGGGTAAAAATGTCCCATGTCTCACCTGGCAGCAGCTAAGAACAGAGGTTCTCTTCCCTGGGCCTACACCCTTCTCCGAAGGCTCAGTTGGTGAATATCCTCTCAATGCTCAGATTTCCTAGTCTTTGGAGCTTCAGGCCTAAGGGACTTAGGAGGCTGTCCAAAGAGCTGCTTGTCCAGAGCATTGCCCTGGTTCCATCAGGCTAAGCACTGAGTCTTGGGGGTAATCACGGGTAGAATGGAACTTTGTCCAAAACAATCTGGAAATGGAGGAGTGTGCTGATCATGGATAACAGGCAAGTGGAACAGGGCAGGTAGGCCCAGGTTGAAAGTCTGGCCTTCACTGCCTTCTTGGGAAGACAGCCTTTCCTGCTACTGGCTAGAGACCTGCTCAGATCAAACTGATTAATGAGTAAAAGGCTGGCCAAGCGGCCTATTGAGACCCAATTCCAGCTGAGAATAGACTCTGGTCCACAGTCGGGCCTGGTCAGGGGAGTGGCTCAAGCAAACACCAGAAACCAAGGGCCCGGTTCCTCATATAACTCTACCACAGGTAGGTCAGACCAGCAGCAGACACTGAGAGGCAGTAGCCTCTCCCGGTGGAGTTTATGCATCTCCTTGCCCATGCTCAACTACCTTTCTCACCTTCTGGAGAATTTAGCTGGAGTAGGGTTGAAGAAGTATGTCAAGCTACCTGGGGGATGCTCACAGTCACAAGAATTGCTAGCTCAGAGCCAGGTTAGGCTAAAGTATGCTAGGGCAGACACAGTGCCCCTTTTTTCTCTGGGCCCACACTTACCAGCTCACAGTGTGGGGGAGCTGTCCCATGCTGCCTGAGGTCAGAGAGTAAAATCCAGAGAGATCAGGGGTCTGCAGCGGCCTGTGAACTCCTGTGGAGGAAAGGGGCCAAGTAAGCAGGCCACCCTCACCTGGGAGGTTGGGACATTCAGCCTTCCAAAGGGGCCTCTAAGATCCCATTTCCTTTTGCCAGAGGCCCAGATATCAGCTGGTTTGTTTAGAACTGTCCTAGGTAATAACAATGGCCTTCTGACAAAGCAAAAGGGACCAAGGACAGAGGTGCTGAGTGACTTGCCTTAGGACACTGGTTGGACAGAGGCAAAGCTTGGAGTCACTCAAGGATGAGGTCAGATCTCACCAATTCCTGGTGCACTGCTGCTCTGTCTTTGGAGCCTCTGCTTAGGACTTTGGCCTGGCTCTTTGGGTAGAAGGCAGCCCCCTAGTCTAGAGGAACCTGGCCTGAAGAGCCAGGGCTCCACCCAGCCCCAGGGTGAGTCAGCAGGTTTCCCACAGCTGACAATGGTGGATTTCAGAATGACTTTGGCTGAGGCTGAGGTGAATCAGCCATCACAACCACCACTTTCCATTTTCTCACTGAAGGAGAAAGGCCATGAGTTTTGCAGCTGCAGCAATGCGCAGATGCTGCTCTTACACTGGCCTAGGGAGCCAGAAGCCTCATTCTGATCTGGTCCACCTTCCTATACCCTTATGGTATTCTCAGATTCAATCCATATATATATATTTTTTTAAGCCTCTCTAAGGCAGAATCTTGTTTTTGTAGCTCAGGTTTGTCTGGAATTTACTGTGTAGCCCAGGCTGGCCTCACACTTCCAACCCCCCTACCTCTGCCTTCCATACTACTTGGATACACACCACACCTGGTTCCTTTCTGACATTTTCTTTGGGCTTTGCAAAGCCCCAGCTTCTACTATTATAAAATGTGGGCCAGGAACTTGGGCCACAAGTTCCTACCTCAATGGGCTTCTCCCATTCCCTTCCCATACCTTGCTTCTGGCTGATGTCCGCAGGTGCAGGGGTGGGGTGTGGACTGCTGAAATGTTCGTAGAGTGGAGAAAGCTGGGGGACGCCATGTGGGGGCTGGCCAGCCTTGTTATGCTGAAAAATGACCAGGAGGCTAGTGAACATGGAGTGTTCTGGGACGGGGACATGAGGGTGGAGGGGGCGTGCAAAACTTCTGTGAGCTCTGTGGCCACCCTGGCAGTCAAAAATAACAAGCTTATGGGAAGAAGGCACTCTGCACACCTTGTGGCCTATGGCACTGTTTTCCTGTGTCCCAATCCTGGAGACTGTTTATGCAGTCCCACCTAGTGAACCTCTTCTGGGACAGCCAATGTTTCTCCTCTCAGGAAGTCCTCCCTAGCTAGCCTCCTGCTCCCAGAGATCCCTCCTGACTCTATGAAGCCCAATGGCTGTCTGCAGCCTTTCCCCACCTTAGTTCTAACTGCATGTGTTGGCACAGGGCAGGGACCTCCTTTAGCCCCTAACTTGGGTATCTGGCTCCCTCCACAGACAGCTTGTCCACACATAGCTCTTCTGGTTTCCTTAGCTGCAGGACTTTTTTCACAGTCAAATGGTTCTGTCAAGAGATGACTGAGCAGGCTGAGAGCACATGAGCCAGCCACAAAGAGTTGCTCGCTGCCAGGCCTGGTGTCTTCAGTGCATGCCCTTGCAGCCAAAGTTTTGGGGACATCTACAACTGAGGCTCAGCTTCCACCCAGACAAGTGTGTCTGTGGGAATGCTGCTGGCTGAAAGCACACAGGAGTGACTGCTCACCACAGCACAAAAGGGAGAAACAAGACATCTTGGAGGAGGACAGTAGATGGAATGCCTTGCAAAAAGCAGGTAAAGTCCGTGTGGGCATCTCAGCAGAGAATCCTTAGATCTTGGATATCCTCTCCTGGAAGTGAATGAGGCCTAGGACAGGTCCCTTGCTTGTTTGTTACTTGGCTACTGCAGCTCTAGGCTAAACCAGAGGGAAAGCTGTGCATGGACCCCAGTGTATCCAGGGCATGAGGCCTCTAACTGGGTGCAGCTCCAGAAGACTCTACAGTAGTCCTAGTCTGCCATCTTTCCCTGCATTCCTGCCTCCAGCTTGAAAGCTACACCCTTCCCTCAAGTCTTGGGCCATTCAGGCTTCCCGGTCTTAAACAAGAGTTGATGTCTGAAGCTAAGTATGTTGGTGCTCCCCTTTAATCTCAGAACTCAGGAGGCAGAGGCAAGTGAATGAGTTCAAGGTCTGCATAGTTCCAAGCCAGCCAGAATGACATGGTGTGCCCATTAAGGGAGGAAAGGAGTCAGCTGGGGTAGCTGTGAGATGTGTGGACACATATTAGGCACTGACTACCTGCCACATGCCAGGCACTGTGTATGTTTGTAAGTACCTCAACTCTAGGCCTAAAATGTCCCCAAACTCCATACTCTTGCAAGTGGTCTCTTACTGAGGAACATCCTCAGCCCTCAAATCAGAACTTTTGGCTCGGCCTGTGTGCTGTGGACTTCCTCGGTTACCAGAAGCTCCGTCCTTCCATGAACTAGGACTGCTCAGAACAGATGACCTGTAGTCATTCTTGACACTGACCTGTGTCCAATTTCACAGCAGATTCTCAGGTTCTCCCTTCAAAATCTAGACCATAACAATTTCCTGCCTCCTGCCCAACCAGTCTAAGCCATCACTTCTCACCTGGACCACTGACTGATCCTTTGTGCTCCTTAGCCAGGCTCGAGCAGACACAGATCATGTCACTGTGCCCGACTGTCTCCTTACTTGGTGAAAGGTAGCTCTGTGATCACCCCCTAACAGCAGTGCCTTCCACCATGTCTGCTTACAGTGCCCAGGAACCCAAAGTACTCTTACCCAGGGCTAAGTTTTGAGGTATACCATGGTGTAAAGGAAGTTTGGAACCTCTAGGCTTGCTAACCATTTGCTGATCCTGTCACTCCAGGATTCTGATCTGGGCTTCTCCCCCTCCTGAACAGGAATGAGAACCAGTCCTACCCACCTCATTAGTCATTTTAAAAAGTCTTGCTGAGGCCTTTTACAATTGGAAGCTTCTTGACAGTCTTCAGGGCCTTTTTACCCACAGAGATTACAAGACAGTGCCAGCCAGCCAGCAGCCTCGTGGCAACTCCACACCTTTGAAAGTATCAGACCCTGGTATAAGGCAATGCACCACTCACTGCCTACGGCCCAGTTTTTGCTTCCTGAGCTCTAGGTTGCAGTGCAGCTCAGGCTGGGCCTAAGAAACCTCAGAGATCCAGCTCGGCCTACAATTCCTGCCTGTTCTGGGTGGTGGTGTGTGTGCGCGCGCGCGCGTGCGTGTGCATGTACAAGGGAGTGAAGTTAGGGTTGGGGGTCCTGGGAGTGGTGGGCCTGACATATCTACTAGTGTTCCTGGTGTTTGGGGAAAAGCCTCATTAATTAGAAGTCTGCAGCCAAACCACAGAAGCACTGGGTGGGCAGGGTGGGGCAAAGAACCCACCAGCAGCTAGAGGCCCTGGGAGGCCAGGGCTCCAGGGGAGGCACTGTGGGCCTGGCTAGTCCTTCACCCAACTCCTCAGCTCCTTCCATGCTTGATGGTGCTAGCCAGGGGCCACTGTCTGGTACAAGGCTCCCTGCCCCCTTCAGCCAGTAGAACGTCCCGCTCCAGGGCTTCAGCACAAGGCTGTCTCAGTGCCAGACTTCCCAGACAACAGGGTGGGGTCGCCTAGGGCTTGGCATGTGCATGGGAAGTCCAGGGATTGAGCTCCACCTCCCTCTTTTGCTTGAAGGTGACTGTCCTTAGCCTCCAAGGGAAGGAGGCAGATTGGGTTGACTGTCCCTACCAGACACTGAGCAGCCCGTCAACAGCATAGTCCCATCATCTGCTTAGTACGGGAAAGAACACAGTAAGTGTCAGAGCATAGTGGGACATAAACATGCAACCATGAGTCAGGAGCTCAACTGCACTCGGATCTTTCCCCCACATCCCCCACTCCTTGCCTTTGCTTGAGTGCTGGCACCCCAGGACAGGTCCAAGACTCAGGCCCCAGGGGTGCCTACAGCTACCCTGCTATTCCTGCCAGGAGCTATCTACTGCTACCTACCTGGTGACTAGCTCCAACAGAGGTGGTCCTTCCTGCTACTGGCATGTTCTTGTTCGGAGACTCTCCCACACCCACCCTCAGCCACTGTCCCAAAGCCATCTTCTGGGAAGTCCCCAACTCCAGCGCCCTAACCCGGCTACCTCCTCAGGCCAAGGCAGCACAAGGCTGAAATGGGGGACCCCTGAGCTCTCTGCTCAAGAGTTGAGCTTGGGCCTAGCTAGGCTGCCCGTGGCCCCCCACTTCCTGCAGGTTCAGGTAAAAAATAAACACAGTCGGCATTTTCCCTGTAGACCGCAGCGGTCTGTTCACAAGGCTGTGAGCTCGCTGAGAGCCCCTGTCACCGCCAGCAGAGAAACTCCCTCGCCTCTGACGGTTGACTCTAAAAACCCCCAAGTTCTTAAGCCCCACAACACTTTCCCAGCGAAGAAAGTTGCCGTTTCCTCTGGCCTCAAGCTCGATGGGGGCGGAAGAACAGGTCCTCTCAAGAAAGCCCTGTGGCAGGGTCTGAGCCAAAAGAAGCGTCTCTGAACATCCAGGACCCATAAGCTTGAACAAGTATCAGGATGTGTCCCTGAGCTCCTAGCATATGCCAGGTCAAAGAATGTCTGAGGCTGAGAACAGCATTTGCTAGTGCTGGGCACAGGACAGGCACAGTTCTGAACACCAGACACCCCTCCTTAAACAGACCTACCATTTGCAGACAGCCCAGTGACTATCTATCACCACTGGCAGGTAAGGAAACCGAAGCATAAGGTCACAGCTAGAGCTCAGCTGCCAACTGCTACAGTGCAAAGACCTGTGATTAGTATGGATAGAGCGGGAGGCTGGAGTGCAAAGGATCCATCAGTCTTCCCCTTCACCTGGACTAGCTTACACTTTGCTGAGTCTGTGCTCCTGACTAAAAATAGCTATCAAAAGCCTACTGACAGTGAAAGCCGGTATATGCCCCCAAGGCCCTAGCCCTATCTCCCTGCCCACCACTGGCATGCTCCTGTGTTAAGGAGACACCTAGCTGTCTGCCTCAATGCCTCTCTCTTCCCCTTCCCATGAGACTCCCTACACCTCGCCACATGGGCTCCTCCACAGACCTAGGCCACCTCTACCCTGGTGAGGGGTCTGCCAGCTTGGCAAGCAACTGCCTGAGCATCCTAGAGAACTAGCCATCTCCAGCTCTCTAGCTTTGCACTCAGGTCATTCCCTGAAAACCCGGAACAAAGGCCTGGCAAATTCTTGGTGCCCTACATTTCTGCACATCCTACCCACACTTGTCATTGTAGCTGGAACTTCAAGTCCCTCAGGGCAAGAGGCTGCTCCAGCTCCTCCTGCACAGCGGGAAAGTGGCCCCTAGGGAGCATCTGTGGAAGGAGAGGCTTCCACAGCCTCTCTGTAGGCTCTGTGCTCCAGGGTACACGCTAGCAGAAAGGTGGGCCACTGCCATGGCGGCTCACTCACTGTTTGCCAAGAGCACAGCAATGGAACCGAGTAGTATAAATACTGAGGCAACTCATCTCAGGCAGGCATTGAAGTGGGGCTTGTGAGAAAAGCATGTCATCTACAGCACACAGCTTGCTGGGCCCCTTCAAGGATTCTTGGGGTCACCACGGATGGCAGACAGTCACACCCCTCTGAACTTTCCTTTTCTCATTCTGCACCAGCTACAGAAAACTGGAGCGCTCTTCCTCCTGCCTCAAATACAAGAGACTGCCTCTGGGAGCCCTTTCCAACCCTCCATATGTGGCTGCTTCCCTGCTGTGTCCTTACCTGCCTTCACCCTGTGTTCTGGGATTATGTCTTTAACTTTTGTCACTGAACTAAAGCTGGTATCCAGGCTGTTTCTCTAGAAGCGGGTGCAGATAAGCCCACAAAGAGAAGACTTGCAGCACTGGGGAAGCCTAGGGCTGGATGTAGGATTACAGAGCACAGAGGAACTGGGACCACTTTAGGGTCAGGAGACAGTCTGACTAGCATCTGAGCCCCCTTGCTTTCCTCCTTTCTACTCCATCGACCTGAGGGACTCTGGGAATGAGAATGAGCAGAAAGTCAAAACTAGACCTGCCACTAGTTCATAGGATGTCTCTGCTCTGATTAGAATAGGTACACCATGGACAGATAGATGCCCAAGCCCAAGCCTCTGACCTGGGGAACACTGCCGGCTGGCTTCATCCTCAACTCAGCTCCCCTAAACAATCCAGTGGTGGCCACTGAAAAAGTCCCCGCCAATTCTCACTTCTTGTCTTCACACTGTCAGACAGACAGGTGCCCAGCTCCCCATGTGGAGCACAACAGTATCACCATTCACCATCAGTGGCATGTATGTTTAGGAGTTTGACTGGGATGCTCCCTAGTGGGTGAGCTCATGAGAATGAACTTCCCAGGATACAGGTTTCCACAGACCCTCTTCCGCAGACACACTCAAGACCAGCTACCGAGAGGAATAGGCTCGAATAGCCCTTGCTCCTTTTGGCTGCAGCCCCAGCTCCTACTACCAAGGACACAGTGCTCTCCAGAAACAGCAACCTATAAGCTTCTCATCAACACCCTATGCCAGATTCCTACCACAGAACCAGGGCCACGGCCTTAGGGTCAGCAGAGCTGAGAGGGCTTGGAGATGGCTGGACCACACCCTAGACCAGGAGGCTTTAGATCCACCTGCTAGCAACAAGGTTGTTGCCATGGTTGCAGAGCCCTGCCAAGTGCATGTGGCTAGTCCACTAGCCTCCTGGCCCTGACATCAGATAACGGGACCTGCCTCACCGGAGGTGAGGACCAGAGTCTCTGCACGCAGCCTCGGCAAACCACAGGTTTCTCCACTCAGCCCAGCCCAGAGGCACCATCAGAGTGAGGTGAACCCCATAAGCTGAGTGGCCTTGCCCATGGCCTCTCGTGGTTTCTGTTCATTTGTCTGCTTGTGTTTTCCTTCCTCCTCTTTGAGGTAAACGCCCCTCAGGACAGGATGTTTTCAGAGGAAAATATAAGCTTCCGGGAGCTGCTGCAGCTGAGCTGCTAGCTAACACTATGAATACCCTGTCTGGGGATTCTGCAAGCAGCCTAGGGCTGGACATGCTCCAAGTGCAGGCAGTCCCGCTGCTCCTCCTAAGTGGCCACTGTGGAAGTGACCTCAACCCTATCTGGGCACAGCTAGAGGCTTTGTAAAGATGGAAGGTCAAGAAGAGCAAAGCAAGGGCAGACTTAGAGCTGGTGGTCCCTGCCAGTCCAGTAATGGCCTCCTCAGTGCCCACCAGTCTACAGAGTTCCACCTTGTGCCAGACTCCTACCAGTTTTCCTTAGTCACTGTGCTGTGCATGAGGAATCTACAGATGAGGATGGTGAAGCAAAGAGCAGTTACCAGTCTGAACCTGAGGCTGGCCCTCTGGGTTCTCAGTCAGCAGGTCTACCTCTTGGCCAGCCCTCATGGGCAGCACTTACACTGGCTGTTCCCTGCCAAGGAAATCTGAGCGGGTTGGCTGGTTGGTTGTTTCTGAGAAAGGGTCTCAACTCTGTAGCTCAGGCTGGCCTGGGAGATCCCAGACAAGCCCTAAAAGGTGAAGCTGAGGAGAAGGATGTGGAAGAGAAGAAACTCAGACACCTCATGCTCAGACAGCCTGCATTTTTACCCCAATTCAATCTGTGAAGGACAGCACAGGCCCCCCAAGTCACCCAGACTGTCTAGACTGCCTCAAGAAGCCAGTTTTGCTTGAAGGCCACATCAGGACACCCGTTCTGCTCTGACCCTCCAAGCTAGTTTGGGTTAAGGCCCAGGAGCTCTGTATAAACTCAGTCCAGCTATTCATCTACAGGGCTACAAGATAAGGTACAGAAAGAAACTGCTAAGGGCTCCCAGGCCTAGAGTGCTCCCCACAGTCCCTATACCCAGTGTAAGCAGGGGTGGGGTTGGGTTGTTCCAATTGTCACAGGGCTTTGAGATGAAGGCCCTAAGGAGGCTGAGTTAGGGGGCTCATGTAAAATCACACTATACAGACACCACTACACACCTGTAAGAACAGTGTTCCTACACAGGGCAGGGAACACCAAACTCCCATGGGCGAGGAGGCAGATGCATGGGAGAGCCAAAAGCACCCAGCTGCCTGTGCCATGAATATTGCATACAGGGCATTGTGGAGGAGCTGGGTTCAAATCCCTCCTCCAACACTTGCACTCTTGGTGTCCACACTTCCTGCTCTATAAATGCCCATGGAATGTGCTGAGGCCCAGGTGAGTTCTCATTTGTGTTTGCTAATATTCTTTTTGTATTTAGGATCAAAAGGAGGGGGGAAAAAAGTCAAAAGCAAGCCCTATCCCTAGATAAAGGCTTTTCAGGAAAGCTAGCTCCATGCCAAGTTGGGACTGCTGGCCTTCAATGTCCTTTGGACCACTGCCTGGTCACCAGCAGACCAGGCTTCTGAGCTCCTCTCTGGCCTGCAATGACCACAAGGGATGGTTCAAAATCACTGTCCTCAAAATGCTCCCATGAGGCTGGCAGGAGGCTCTGGCTCCCAAGAAGCTTGTTCATAGGTGTCATCCCCAGGCCTTGGGTGCCCTCAGCTTCATAGCCCAGCTATTCCCAAGGACCCAGGGCCTAGGAAACTCTTCAGCCCAACCACAGACATTCCAGAAGGGATTACCTTAGCCCAGGAAGCCTAGCAACAGGTTTTGGGCTAAGTGAGGACCAAGCTGGCAAGGCAAACTCTAATGGATAATTTCTCAGCATCTTCTGCTTCACACCAAACCTGGCTTAACCTTACAGGTCATTTACAGACTGTCTTCGTATGACATTTTCTTGGAGGAGGTAAAGTCCTAGAGTCTGGTCTCCCAACCAAGAAATTCAGTCTTCACCCTCAGAGGACTGACTTTGCTAGGTGTTCAAGGAGAGGGACAGCTCTGCCCAGGCCCAGAGCTAGGAGGGGCAGGGAGAGTCCAAGTCTCTTAATGGGGCCAGAGGAAAACCATGCAGCTCCACAGTCTGCACTATTCCCGTCTCTCACATTCTAGAACAAATGGCAACAAGCCGCAAAGAGCACAGACAGCAGGGTAGGAGCCACATCCAAATCCTGACCACCAAGTACTTCTATGAGCCTCAGAACAATGGCAATAATAGTCACTGTGTGTGTGTGTGTGTGTGTGTGTGTGTGTGTGTTTACATATATGTGCCCATGTACACGTAAGAATATGTGCACAAATGTGTGAGTATATTCAGTTGTTCTCAACCTTCCTAATGCTGGGACCCTTTAATATAGTTCCTCATGTTGTGGTGACCCCCAACATAAAATTATTTTCGTTGCTATTCCATAACTGATTTTGCTATTGTTATGATCATTAATGTAATATCTGTTGAAAGGGTTGTTTAACCAGGTGTTGGTGATGCATGCCTTTAATCCCAGCACTTGGGAGGCAGAAGCAGGCAGGTCTCGGTGAGTTCAAGACCAGCCTGGTCTACAGAGTGAGTTCCAGGACGGGATCCAAAACAATACAGAGAAACCTTGTCTCGAACAAACAAAAACAAAAGAAAAGAAAAGAAAAGAAAGAAAGAAAAAAGAAAAAGAAAAGAAAGGGTTGTTTAACCCAAGGGGGTCACAACCCACAGGTTGAGAACCACTGGGATACAAGATGTAAGATGAAATAAACCCTTTCATCCCTCCCTCCCCCGCCAAAAGTGTGAGTGTATATGGCAGCCAGAGGTCAAAAATTCCCTCATTTTCTATTTTCTGAGACAGGTTCTCTCTCAGGAAAGTCAGAGCTCACCAGCTAGGCTGGCTGGCTCCAAAGCTCCAGCATCAGCCTGTGCCTGTAACCTGGCACTGGGGTTGCAAATGTACATTAGCACCCAGTTTTTTATGGGTGCTGGGGAACTGAAACTGAGATCTTTCTGCCTATCCACACTACCAAATGAGCCCTGTCAAACAAACCAAACCAAACAGGGCCTTGTGTAGCCTTGGCCTTGAACTCACTGCATAGCTGGGGACAACCCTGAAGGTCTATCTGATCTTGGGATCACAGGTGTCTACCTGTGTTTATGCAGTGCCAGGGATTGAACCTAGAGAGGGCTTCCAGTGTGCCAGGCAAGCACTGGGAACCTACGCTGTTTTAGTTCTGGCATAAAGGAAGATATATCATGACACACGAGATGTTTAACTGTTCTCGGAGCACCTAGTAAGTGCCAGTTCCCAAGTGGCACCAGGAATCTAGTATTAAAAGGGGCAGATGCAGCCTGGACCCTCTATCCTTTCTGATCAAAGCTACCATCCCTGAATGTTTCACTTGACATGGTAACCACCCTCTTGTCCTTGGTCTCCCTGCTTCATTTGTTCCCTCTGTCCCCACCCACAGGGCTGCCCACCACAGCAGGACAGTTCCTGGGGCCGCACACTGCTTCAAAGCCCACCATCACGCTCTGGGGTGGCTGCCACAACCGGCACTCCCCGAGTGTCCAGCCATGCCTGGCAAAGACCTCACTGCTTCCCACAGGCTGCCTCTGAGCATCAGAGGCCCACCCACCCTCTGCCTGCCTGGCCACCAGGCAGCCACAGAGCCATCTGATCTGAGTGAAACTTCAAACTTAATGACTTTCATGCTGGTTATTTAAAATGCAATGTAATTTTCTTAAACACCCTATTATTTCCTTTGATAGCTACAAAGCTTCCCCCAATCCCATAAGCATGTTTATTTTTAGAGAAAAGAGTGGTTTGCAGTTGGTCAGAGACCATAGGGAGAGGGAACCCACAGAAAGCAGGGCAAGGAGTCAGTGCTAGCATCTGGGAGGCCCTCCTGCTGCTGGTTTTCCACGCCACCCATCATCAGACGGGCCCACCCTTCCCTTACCAGCACCTCAGCCAGTGACCCTCCTACCCCACACTTGACAGTGACCAGGTCAGTGTTGGGCTGGGCCTTGGTGCCCTTGATGGTTCCACTTGCTGCTCAGGGAGCCTCCCACAGGATTCCAGGCAAGGACAAGCCTAGGGAAGGGTCCGCAACACACCCTTTAGCAGCTTTTCTCCTGTTCCAGACAGTCCGCCCCAGGTAAGGCCTCGGGCCTGAAGCCTTGGCCAGCAGAGTAAGAGACACGTCTAGATACAGCAGCCTCAGGCTGTGGCTGCCCACATTGGGTGGGTGGGTATGTGCAGCCCTGCCATTCAGGGCTCCTGGGCAAGGGAGGTGGAATGGAGGAAGGCTTGTGTGCAGAGGTCAGCTGAGCCCCACCAGTGCGGGGCGTCCTCTGGGAGCAGCTATTTTTAGGTCTGAGGCTTTCATGTGGCTGAATGATGGGAGTTTACAGAGCATCAGTAATGCGTTTCAGATGGCGGCCCAGCAGGCCAGGAGGCTGGGCCCGACACCAGGGACTAGTCAGAGTTACTCAGCATCTCCATCCTGGGTTCCCATCACCTGTCCATCCCTTTCTATGGCCCCTACTACCTAATGGTGGGGCTGGTACCTGCAATAACCTTCGAATCCTACCCAAGGCCCACCTTATCAGGCCTTTCCAGTTTATAGCTATCTGAACCTCAAGAATCCTGCTGGGACCAGGATTCCCACCCATTGAGGACACTGAGATCTAGGGAGGTCAACAGGCTACCACAACCCCCTGCCCTCACAGGAAAACCAGCTTGAAGGGAGTACTCCACCATCATTGACCCCAGGCCTGCTCAGACTTAATGGGGTTTGGGCAGCACTAACCATGTACATCCTGAGCCCACACCCATTTTTCCCTGGGGCCCAGACCTGCCCACCCAGGCCTGGAGTCTCTGCTATACACACACGTCATCTGGAAGCAGACAGTGTGGGGCCCAGACAGCTCCCTTAGCTTTGGAGAGGGAGGTGGCTGTTTTAATGGGGGGTAAGGGGTTGTGGAGGAAGCGTATTTATTTGACAGCGTGTCTGCTTCCTCTGATCTCCAGGGAGTTCTGGCTGTAGAGTCAGGGCCTCGAGGGAAGGCTGTGTCACCCAGTTGGCTCTGGCTCTAAGGCAGAACCTGGGTGCAGTCCAGGAAGCAGTCTTCATGGGTGGGACAGGCCACAAGAGCAGCCTCCTGGCAGAAGAGACCCAAACTCACACCCTTCACAGCTCTGCTGAGGCAAAGGCCCCCAGCAAGTGACTCTCATCCTCCATCTCGAGGCCCTGCACCAAGAGAAGCCCTGTGTACCAAATGGACCTGCAGCAGTAGATGGTACAAAACCTGATGAGAGCGAACCCCTCTGAGCTTTGGTGACACAAGACTGTAATCCCAAGTTCCTAGGAGGTTGAAACAAGAGGAGCTCAGGAATGGGTACAAGTAGGCCGGACGTTGGTGTCGCACGCCTTTAATCCCAGCACTCGAGAGGCAGAGGCAGGCGGATCTCTGTGAATTCGAGGCCAGACTGGTCTCCAGAGCAAGTGCCAGGATAGGCTCCTACACAGAGAAACCCTGTCTTGAAAAACAAACAAACAAACAAACAAACAAACAAAGTGGGTACAAGTCCAGTTTAGGAAACATAGTGATATCTCAAAAAGTACAAGCAGGTATGGTAGCTTACAACTATTAGTTCCAGTACTCGAGCAGCAGAGGGAGGAGGACCATTACAAATCCCATGCCAGCCTGGGACACATAGCCTGTTCCAAGTTAACCAGGACTACACCAAGTAGATGGGAGAGAAGAGGAGTAGCTGGGGATATAGCTCAGTAGTATCACCAGAGCCAACCAAACAAAAACCCCAATAAAACAGATGATGAGCCCACCCAGGCTAAAGAAAACTTTCTAGTTTGATTTTTTTGAGACAGGGTCTCATGCAGACCAAGCTGGTCTTGAACTCAGGGATCAACCCCAGGGTTTTGTGCATGCTAGGCAGGTACTCTACCAGCTGAGCTCCAGCTCCAGCCCAGCCCCATCTTTTTAGCATCTGTTTTTTTGCTTTGTTTGGAGGTGGTTTGTTGTTGCTGTGGGTTTTGGTTTTTGTTTTGTTTGTTTCTTAAGACAGGATCTCTCTATTTAGTCCCAGCTATCCCAAAACTTGCTATGTAGACCAGACTGGCCTTGAACTTACATCAATCTACCTGCCTCTGCCTCGCAAGAACTGGGACTAAAGGCATGTGTCCTAGAGTCAGTGTGTGAGGGGAAGCTACAAACTGCCTGAGGGAGGCAGCAGAGAATATTCTGGGTTCTAGGGTGCTCCAGAAGTTCCTGAGCCTGCTAGATGGACTCCTGACTAGAGGCCCTCCTTCACCCTGACTAGATCACCAATGGGCTCAACGACAAGAGCGATTACCTTGGAGACTCTCTGGCCTTACACTGGCCAACATCCTTGGGTCTCCCTAACCCAGAGCTCAACCCTCCCATGGTCTGCTCACAGTCTTCCAATCACCCTGCCACTCCCAGTGTCCACCCTGCCCCAGCTGCCAGCTCTGCCTGCCACGGCCCTCCGCCTCCATGTCCAACCCAAACCATCTGTGGTGGGCACCGCCCTGCCCTGCCAAGGCTGCCAACCCACACCATGTGCCCACCCCCCCCCTTCCGAGGTTCTGGAACCAGTGAGGCTTGGGCCCCAAAGTCACATGCAAGACCCTTACTGGCAGCCTTCCCCAGCCTCACCTCACACTCCTCAAGGATCCTGGGGTTGAGTCTATCCAGGTAAAGAAAAAGGAGTCCATCTAGGCCTCTCTCCTGTACTCTGCTGTGCCCCACCCAGGGCGCCCTCCCACTTTCCACTACAGAGGCTTCTCTCAGGAAGCCCCCTTGCAGGCAGCCTCTCCTGTGTCTTCTATCCAGCTGAACAGAACCTCAGCTGAGCTTCGGCTCTTGGGCAGCAGCTTTGTCTCACCAAGGATTGAGCTCTGTGGGCAGTGGGAACCTCCCACCCACGTGGCTCAAAACTTAAGAGTGTGGAACCAAGGTTCTAGCAGGCACTGCTACTAGGGGATGCCTGGGTGACCCCAGCCTGAGGTATAGGAGGACACAAACTGCCATGGCCTGATCCCAGGCCTTCAGTGCATGTTCCAATCCACTGTGGACTTCACATGTGATGCCTCACTCCCCAAAGAGAACAGAGCCCTCATATCCTTCGTTCAGAGGGCGGCACGTGACTTTCCCAGGGCCATCCAGCTGGGGAGTGGCATATGCACCAGGAGCAGAGATGGACTGTTCAAACTAAATGGTTGTCCTCTTTGTGCTAAGACAAATTCGTTCCCACCTGGCTTCCATCCCCAGCTGCAGGGGGATGTTCCTCAAGAATCTGAGCGCTGTACAGTTGGGGTGGGGGGTGATGCTGCTGCTGTGACCTGATAAAAACACCTGCTTCCTCCGACAGAGCCTTGTTTGTACACAGTGGCAGGAAACACCAGTCACAAGGTGTGAGGGGTGTGACTCTATGGCTCTGGAACCACAGCAGACCTGAGGAGGCTCAGAGGGACTGGCTTGCCCTCCTTCCCCCTGCTTTGGGCCCACTGCGACCTAATCTAACCTTAGCAGTAATAGGACTTTAAACTGACACCCCAGAATGCTTTACAGTTCAATTCAACCTTGCTGCTTTCAGGGGCAGGGAAGCCTGTGGTGTCTATAGAGAGCACCCTCCTGTGACTGGACCCCAACCCACGGCTCAGAGCAACCCCAGAACCAGGCAGAGCTGGGGTAGAACACTGGGTCCTACTGATCCTAGCAACCACCCCATCAGGACTTTGTGTTGGCCTCTGAGTCTGAGGATAGCATCTCTGCCCTGGTGAGCTAGTTCACCCTGTCCTCCTAGGAGTCAGAAGCAACCCTACAGTTGTAACCATCCTTGCTCAGGGCAGGGTGGCCCAGCTCTAAGCAAGGGTCTGCAGGGCAGGCTTCCTGACCCTGACAACAGCAGTAAGGTACAAGCCACCCTAAGAGGTTTCCAGCTTCGGGACAGAGGAGAGGCAGCAAATAGTCTAAACGTTACACCAGTCCTTCACAGCCCTCCCAGGCTTCAAAGAAATGCAGTTCCTGGGGACTCCAAGTCCCCCTGCCCACCCACTGAGTGCAAAGCAACATAGACAAAATGTCACTTCAGTCCAGGGGCACTCAGGCTTTGTATTGGCTAGCGAACAATCATAGACTCAAAACCTACAGTGAGTGACCTGGGGCTGTTCCACTTCTTGGTTCCAGAATTACTCTGGATAGTGTGCTCTAGGAACATCATCCAAATGAATGCTGAGGTAAAGAACTGGAAGCAGATACATGGGCACTGCCTGGGGGCGACACTTCCACAGAGGCCTACAAACCAGAAGCCTCTGTGTGCGGTGCTGTGAATGGCTCAGCAGCCAAAGATGGGAAATCTTTTCTCCCTTTTCCATACCAAACCTGATTTCTTCACATTCTGAAGGAGGGCTTTGGGAGGGACCAAACCTTTATGGTAGTGGTGGTAGTTGGGGCAGGGCGGGTGCCAGGTAGGAGCCTGGCAGCCTGAGCCCTATACCTTCGGGGTTCAGACAATCAGATCTCTCCAGCCCAAAGAGAAAGCACAGCCCTCCAGATGGAAAGCTATGTGAAGGTCCATGAACAACCCCTGGGCCCAGGAGAGACAAGATCAACCATGGCCAATACCTGCCCCCAACTGCCCTGGCACCTCTCTGGCAAAGCTGCAAATCCTCACTCTACTTCTTAGAAGGGTGCCTGCTAGTCCCCTGTCCAGATGGGAAATCAGGAGACATTAACAGAAGAACACAACAAACGCCCTGGAGGGCAGCACCCACTGCCCTGATCTAATGAGCTGCCAGTGTGAGCGAGGCAGCCAAGGCCCAGAGCCCAACTGGTGAGAGCTCCTGGAGCAGACCCTGAAGTAAGCCCTGAATGAGAAGGGGGTACCCACATGAAGAGCTAGGGAAGAGACAGCAAGCTGAGGTAACGAATGTGAAAGTGGGAGGTAAGGGGGGGGGTCTGTAGGTGTGGGCCCCACAAAGACACAGAGCTGACTACTGTGAGGGCAGGGAGAGGAGATGGGGAGCCTCGGTGCTCAAGCTGGGGTACACAGTTTATAGACTTTCCTGCATGAGTAGTGCAAGTCCTAGGTGGTTCAACAAGGCAAGGTCTGACCCAGGCTCCTGAGGAACCCTTTCACCGCTATGTGACTGTTGGTTAAGAAGGGGTCAGGGAACGGAGAGGGAGGAAAAGGGACCCTGGAGGAGGCACTGCTGCCATCTAGAAGACAGCACCAGGGTGAATACTGGGTGGGTGGCATGACAAAGTAAAGAATGGAGAGGTCTGAGATGTATCTGGAGACACATCCCTGATCCACATATCTGTCTGGAGAGAGGTCCCAGTGCATGCTGGGCCCTTCCTATCTTCTGTTGAACAACCAGTGGCTTTCAATGCTGCTCACTGGATCCCTCACAGCCATAGCTGGACCTTCCCTGGGACAACTGCACTTATTTGGTCATGTGCAACCTGGTGTCACACTCCACCGAACTCTCCCTAGCAAGCTTCACTATAACCTAGACTGGTGCCCAGCCATCACTAAATCTTGCAGCAAACCCTCTCTGTGGGGAAGGCTGGATGATACTTCTCCTCACTCAGCTCTGATAGGGGGCACACAGGGCAAGAGTAATTCCCTCCTTGGCTCCCAGGAGTCCTGCTTAACCTCTCACTCCTGCTCCGCCAAGGGTTCACTGCACGGCTTTCAGCCTGGACTTCAACACAGGAACACAGAGGGGAACCCAGAGGTCTAAGGATGAGTCCTGTGTCTCCCTTTACTAGCCAAACAGGAACAGCTGTTGGGTTCACCAGATGAGCACATATACAAGTACCAGAGAGCTGCAGGAACTTGGGACAGGGAAATGTGACTTCTGCCATGGACAAAAGCCTAGGCTTAAAAAAACAAGACCAAAACAAACAAAACAAAACAAAAAAAAAGACAAAACAAAAACAAGCCGAGATGTAATTCACATACCATAAAGCGCACCACTTTAAAGCATCTGATTCTGTGGCTTTAGTAGCTATGGAAGGCTGTGCAATAGTCATCACTATCTCATTCTGTGACATCTTCATTACCCCAAAAGAACCCCCCCAATTCTCAACCACCTGAAAACCCAACCACTAAGCTGTCCTATCTGTTCTGGATTTTGCCATTTGGATGATTTGCCATTCCATGTCCAAAAAAGCCCATAGAAGGGGCCCAAAGATTCATGTTGCCTCTGTCCTGTTTGGGAAAGCACCATCATGCAAAGCCATTTGCCTGAGTTTCCCTAAGGAATGACACCTTACTCAGTCCAGCATATTAGTCTGTTCCCCACTCTGTTCTGAGTCTCAAATCAGAGGAAACAAGATTTAAAAAAAAAAACAAACAAAAAAAAAACAAGCAGAAGCCTGCTGCCAAGCCTGACATGACAACCTGAGTTTGATCCCTGGAACACACATAGAAGAAGAAAAACTACTCCCCCAAGTTCTCTGACCCCCCTGACACACATGCAGCAGCATGCATGAGTACACACACATACATGAATATAGAAACAAACAAAAAACCCCACACAATCCCTAGCTATTGGTCTGGACCACTAACTGCCTACAAGCCAACAAGAGATGCCCCACCAGCACCGGTTGAGGAGTCAACTTTGACCAATTTCCCATTCCGAGAGAAGGTGTAAAAGAAGCCAAAACACCAAAAAAACTATTTGGGCAGGGGGTGAGAGTATGTGTTCCATGGCAGTTGGCAGTGAGTCAGGCATTTGGCTCATTGCTCTGGGCAAGGCCCAAGCTGGCCTGTTTAAGATGTCTCCAATGTGGTAGCCATGTGGGCAGAGAAGGTCCCTGGAGCAGGCTTTCCCTGATACCGAGGAGGCCTATCCATTTGTCTTGTGCATCTCAACATAACCACTGATGTCTTGTATGCGTTCAGGAAAGACTGGGAAAAGAGAGAGGAGGCCTATGTCCAAGGCCAGTCAGCAGGGCATGAGCAGCTTATCCTCTGTATTGCTACAGAGGAGTGTGGGAAAGGATGAGCTTTGGCAAAAGACTCCCCGCCCCAGGGCCCTTGCAAGTCACTCCTTACCTGCTAGGAGAATGAGGGCGTCTCTCCCAGCACCACACAAGTAAGCCTTGAAGTCAGGTGACAAATGTGCTCCCAAACCATGGGATGACCAACTTTGCTTTGCAAAACCAATCTCTACTTGAAACACCCACACAGTTCTTCACAGGTTGCAAGCTACTTTTACTTTTTTTTTTTAACCTTTTATTTGTTATGTGTTCTATCAGATTTGCTTCAGAGACTCTCTCATGCCGCGTGGTGGTGGCGCAAGCCTTTAGTCCCATAGTCCCAGCACTCGGGAGGCAGAGGCAGGTGAATCTGTAAGTTTGAGGTCAGCTTGGGCTACAAAGCTACACAGAGAAACCCTGTCTCGAAAAACCAAAGGGGGGGGGAGCACTCTCTCAGGCCAGGAAGATGGCTTAGCAGCTAAAGACACTTGTGCAAGCCTGACGATCTGAGTTCCATCCTCAGAACCCATGTCAAAGTGGAGAGAACAGACTTCACCAAATTATCCTGAGTGTGTATGCTCTCATATACATCACACACATGCACACACACATAATAAAAGATAGTCTCTCTACACTCATGCACATCTATCCCCCTAACCCAGCATCCCTCCAACACAAGCCCCTGCTTCTCTCTAGCCGTGCTCAGCCACTGATGCCATGGTCAAGAAAATCAGTACCAGAGCCTGTCCTCCCCCATCTAGTGTTACCAGAAGACAGTGGCTGAGAAAGAAGGCAGGGGGACAGTGACACAGATATCCATCTGTTGTAGTTTGAGAAGAACTCCAAAGCAAAATCCACACAGTCCTAAGCCAGGTGAGTGCTACTGGTCGTGACTGTGAGAACCCACTGTTCTCCAATGCTGGCACCTCTAGGTGTCTCCTGACTCTGGCTCAATCTGTGAGTGAATCCCCAAATCACACTGTCCTCTCCCTTTACTGCTGTGCAGTTCTTAAAGCCTACCCTGCTAGCCAGGTCCTGGGTTTTTTGTTTGTTTGTTTGTTTTTATGTCTGGTCACAGTTACCACAGTGAGCCTAGTCCCAGCCCAAATAATGTTTGCCAGTGATATCAAAGTTGTAGATTATGCCAACTGGCCCCCAGATCAATGGCTTTACACCCATTAGGGGATTTTAAAAGGTTATCTTTGTTAAGCATTGCTTGTACAAGGGACAAGTACCCAAGCAAGTGGCAGTGTTGGGAGTCAGCCACCTCTTCACATATAAGTGAAGAGGTGGCTGACTCCCACACATATAATATTCACCTCATATACCAAGCCATCCTAGAGCAGAAAGGCAGGCACAGACCACACAGCCGACACGAAGAACTTGCAGGTGAAGAATGGGAGGTCCAGACCCCCTACCCCACCTTCCTGGCAGTGAACTTTGCCAAAGCTTGCTTCTGGAGAACAGCCTGCATCTACTGTCTCACCTCCAACAAGCTTCAATAGGAAGCTGCTTTTAGAGCATCCTGTCTTCCGCATGGACCCTGCCACTAGCCATCAGAGCCTTTAGCCTGGGCCCCGACCTGCACTGGGTTTATGGCTACACCCAATGGATGTCCATGCTTTCCACACACCCTAGCCCCCAATTGAGCACAGTCTGGAAGCCTCGTAGGGACTTTTCAAAGGTTGCATTTTGCTGGTAACCAGCTCAGAAACAGCAACTCGTGCGTTATCTACAGCAAAGGGCCAAAGTTCTGGCTCATGATGAGCACAACCATGTCACAAAGCCTGATACTAATTCATGCGGCTGACCCCTAACCAACACCCTTCCTGGTGTGTGTGTGTGAGGCCAGGCCAGCCTGCTCAAAACCCACACCGTGTGGCAAGGGTCCCTAGCAAGGGCTTATGTATTGCCAGTAGGGACACAGTTGACCAGGGAAGGTAGCTCCTGAGACACAAGTAGGAAACAGAAAAGATTAGGTCTACCTCTTCTACTCACCAGGGCTCCCTTGCTTATCTGGAGAGAGCTAACCGCAAAGCTCTTGCTCATGGCATGCACAACACGCTAGGGAAGTATATGGGCTCAGCTTAAAGCAGTTTTCAGAAGACCCCGACCCCCAACACCCAGCCCCATCATGGTCCAACATAGGCACCTGCTTGAGAAAGCTGGGAGGACATAGGCCAGGGGAGGGAGCCCAGGCACCCCTTCAGAGTTCTCCTTTTGGGTCAGACTCCACTGAGTGTGACTGGGAAAAGAGCATCTAGGAATTCTCATCTGGGCAGAAGTCCCTTTTTGTCCAAGCTTCATCTGCATAGACAAGGAGTTAGCCAGCCCATTACTGGGCCTGTCTGCTGGGGTCACTTACCAGCGGGGGTTGAGACTGAGGGTGCTGCCCTGCTCCCGAGGCTGGTGGGTAGTGCATAAGCAGATTGAAGGCAGAGTAGACAGTCTCTTTGTACATGCCGCTGGCACACTCCGGGGCCTTCAGGCCTGGAAAAACCACAGCTGGGTCAGACACCAGCCCAGCCAGCTGCTCCTAAGGGCTGAAAGCTGTCTGATCAAGAGAAAAACAAAAAAACTGCCAAGGGGTCCCCTTCAAGTTCGTGACTTGAGAGAGAACGGGGATCGGCGAACGGATGAGATTATCTGCAATGCCAAGTTTAGGGGTAAAGACCCAGAGTCCAGGCCTCCACTTAGCGGCCGGGACTTGACTTCTCACCCCGCCCTCTCGCCTGGGAACCTTAGCCAAGGCTTGCTCCTCAAGGCAAAGGATTAGTCAGTCACCTGGGCTGGAGGGGAGGCGGAGTTGGCGGGGGTCTGTTTACTCCTATAAAGGTCAGGGCACCGGAAGTGACTCTAGCTCAGCGGCGCCCGGGAAACCCGCCCCCCACTCCCCCACCCCGAGTTCTAGCGCCTTTCCGAGCCGCGCAGAACTCACCATCCTCTAGGGACTCTGGAAGTTTGTCCGGGAAAAGTCTTTGCGAAGTGTGCTCTCGTCCCAAGGCCTGCAGAGCAAAGCAGAGGGGCCGTGAGGAGTGGAGGAGACACGAGGGAATCCAGGGATGGGACCCACGAGGGCCGCGGGCGCGGGGGGCGGGTCCGCACGATCTCAACCCCGGACAAGGCCCTCCGGGGAGGAGCGGGCCGGGCTCACCTCGGGCGCTCCCTCGGCCTCTCCATGCACCCGGACGCCGGGACCCGGGACACCGGCGCCTGCGGCCGCGCCCTCGGACTCATTCACCAGTGAGGACTTGAGCTCTGCCAGGTCCCGCTCGGGGCCCGCGGCGCTGTCGCGGCTCTTGTCGTCCTGTTCCTCGCCTTCGTCCTGGAAGGCCAGAAGCTCGTCGGGCGCGCCGAGGTCGTCGCCTGCACCCGCACCGCCCCCGCCCGAGTCCAGCTGCGGCATGGTGCGCTGCGCCCGACGGGGCGCAGGGTGCGGGGCGCGGGAGGCGGCGAGCCCAGGGTGCGGAGCTCCGAGCCCGGAGCGCGGCGGGCGGAGCGCGCGCTGACTCCGCCTGAGCGGCCAGTGGGCGCCGGGCACAGCCTCTTCGGGAGCTGGCGGGTCGGAACATCAAAGGCGCCGCGGGCAGAGAGCCGGGGGCGGGACGGGCGCCGGGGCGGGGCCGAGGTGGGAGGTGCTAACGTGCCAGGCCCCGCCCTTCTCCCTGGAGAGACCCGGACAGGCCTACTGGGCATAGTCTTAAAGGGCTAGCTCTCCTCTCGCTATTCCCAGCCTGAAATGTGTCCCGAAACTGTAGGACTCTGCTTCCTTACCAACAAGATAGCCACAACTTGCTCCCAAGTTTCTCCTCCAGCTGCAGAGAATGCGGTTCCTTAGAACGTGGGTTGTGTGGGTGGCTTGGAACCCTAGTGTGAACTCTGTTCTGTGCCTGATCTGGAAGCTTCCTAGGGCCCGGGCTGCTGGAGGATGGACTCACCCACCCACCCCCACACCTCTGCTTCTTTCACCATCCCTGCCCCGACCTGGGACCTGATTCCAGACCTCCCGCCAACATAGACACAAGCATTCGCGCCTCAAGTTTATTGAGTGCCTGTTGCATGCGCGACTCAAATACTGAAAATCTATGACATGTGGCAGCTCCGAGACGCAGAGGACGAGGAAGGACTGTGGCCACTCACGCGGGTTCTCCAGCCACTCACCAACTCGCTAAGACTTTTCCAACTAAGTTCGACGCCTAGAACCTGCTGCCCTGGAACTGAGACTTCCGGCGGCCACGTGAGCCACGTGATTCTGTCTTGGACTCTTTAGGCAACAGTTCAATACGGGAAGTTGCATCCCAGAGCCCATTGACTCTGAGGCTACTTAGGGCCGCAGCTTCAGTGGCATCTCCTTTGCACCCAGGGCCGTATCCACGCGGACCTCCAGGACACGGGTGGCCTTCCCCGGCCACTGTTTCTGCTAGACACTAGACCCTTTGGAAAGTGATGTAGTGAACTGAAGGCGCACACACCTCCGCCCCAAGCACGTTTCTGTGTTGAAGACAGTGTGGACCCATCCACCTCTTGCGAGAGCAATTGGAACAGAGGGCAATTTGTGGAGGAGGACACTAGCCGCCTCTCCGGCTCCGAGCCCCAAAGGACCCCTGGCAGCCGCGCAAAGCCGGCCGGAAGACAGCCGCACCGCCCCTCCCGGTCCAGGCCCAGCCTGCCTGGCCAAGGATCAAAGAGACAGGGCCTTGCTTCTCAGCGCTCAGATTCTATCAGCGTCCTGCCAGCGAGGCTTCTGGGTCTTCCAGCTCCCGATTGGGATGCCCATTTTTTTCTCCCTCCCCGGAGCTGAGGGACTTGGCCATTAGTGCTCAGCTTGGCAATAGAGATGCGGTGCAGATCCCGCCCTTGACGCCTCTCCAGTCTTCCTTCCGCAGGTGCCAGCTTGCTGCTGATTTTGACCCCATCCTCTCAAGACTGGGGGCAGGGCAAGGACTCCAGCAGAAAGAGACAGGAGAGGAAAGGTCCCGGGGTGAGGCCTCCCTGACCTCAGCTCCAAGGTTGTCTGGGGTGGACCACCTTTCTGAGAAAGTTGCAGAGAAATTAACATCATCTTAAGCCATCTTAAGGCACTGTGGATCCTCCCATGTTTATGGGCGACTCCAGTTCAGGCAAAGTTGCTTCCATGCTGGCTGGCAGACTATGAGGTCCCAACTGACACAGGCCATTGGGGATCGAATTTCTCTATATCCAAGAAGTCAAGGAAGGGGAGATGAGATCTCACCCCCCACCCCTGCAGGGTAAATTTTTTTCCAACTTGGTATTGCCTCTTTATCAAATAGCAAGGCCTTTCTACTTCATTGGTGCAGTAAGTAGCCTGTCTTCACACGGTAGTGAAAAGAGAATTTTTTTATATGCCCTTATTTGGCAAAAGAAAATATACTTTTTCCTGATTTGTTCGCCCTCCCACCCTCAAGTGTCTTTGGATGACTTTATAGAGCTGTGAAATCCCCCAAGCCTGGGAACCACTGCCGTGAGGGATCCTGGGCTCTCAGCCTCACCCCATCAGGATGAGCAGTGGGGAGGAGATGAGAAGGGTTACTAGGAGTTTGAGGAGGGGGAGGACTGGAGTAGAAGGGCTTAGTCTTCTCTACATCCACACTGAGCTCAGTCTAAAGGTTTGCTGAGGAGCGGCTACTGTGTACTCACCCAAGACGGTGGGCAGGAGTGCAAGTGGGATCAAGAGACCTAAGAGGGATTAGCATGGCTTTGGGGTTGGTGAGGTGGTGGTGGTGGTGGTGGTGGTGGTGGTGGTGGTGTGTGTGTGTGTGTGTGTGTGTGTGTGTGTCAGGATTGGAGATCTAATCCAGCCTGGGCTACGAAATGAGATTCTAGCTGAAGAAAATAAAAACAAATAAATCGGTAGCAGGAACCCCTTGCCCAGACAGCACTGCCTCCTTGATCATCACCTGACAGATGGCTTCATATACTAGGTGATTACAGTAAGCCAGCATCCTTAGGAGCTTCACACATATCATCTCATTTAATCATTGCTGAACCCTGTGACATGGGGACAATGAGGTAACTAAAGCTCAGAGAGGTTGCCTAAGTCACCCAAGGTGTCACAGCTTCAATATGAGGATGCTGAGCTGAGCTTCCAGCTCCTGGTAGTCAGACTCCATAACCCACAGCTGACTGCCACACTTATATCCCAGTAGGATCTCAGAGGAACTCTCCCCCTCTTTAAGACAGGGTTTCTCTGTATAGCCCTGGAAGTCCTGGGACATCTTTTGTAGACCAGGGTGGCCTCAAACTCACAGATATCTGTAATAGCATCTTGCTTGCCTCCCAAGTGCTGGGAAGGAACTTCTTATATGACATGGGACCTTGTCTCAAAGGGGTGAGGGGATCTCTCAGAACGATGCGTCTCAGTGGCCCAGCCCTTTGGTGGCGACTCCCTTGGAAGTTCCCAGAGTGTTGAAGGACCAGACTAGCTGTGGGGGAGATCCAAGTTTTCTGTGGCCAAGCCACGGGTGGTGACTGTAAAAGAGACTTCATCTTTATGCAAATGAACCAGGTGAACTTGGTGGGCCTCAGAGGCTGGAGTCAAAGGACCCCTTCAGGGTTGGCAGTGGAGAAATGAAGCTCTGGAGTTTCTACCCTTTGGGATCTGGGACAAATCACTGGCCTCAGAACCTCAGCATCCTTATGGGAGGAATAGGTGTCCATCTGGGCCTGCCTCTCATGCTAGCATGAGGCTGGGTGAGTCACTGTCTCCTAGTAAAGAGCTTCGCACAAAGCCTGGCACATTCCAAGGCGCTAATAAATAGGTGCTCATGAGCTCGATATTTTTCGGAAGTTGTTAGGCTAATTGGCTCTTCATGTAATGCCATGTAAATCATCTGGCTGTTCTCATGGCCTGAGCCCACTTAATCATAGCTAAGGCTGAAAATACACATTTCCTCTCCTTTCCTTTCAAGTTCCTTTAACATGAAAGGCCCCTGTGAACTCTCTGACCTTTTCTAACAGGGAGATCCTTGAAATGTGGCATTTCCAGAAAATGGCTCAAAGGAGCCCCAGATGGATTGAGTAAATTACAGCAGAGAGGGAGACTGAGGGGCAAGCAGAGAGCAGCCCTCTTCCTGCCTGCCAGCCCACTTGCCATCCTGTTGGGACTTGCCAGGAGCTGCCTGCAGGGTAGTTGCAGGCTCTGGGCAGAACAGCTCCCCATGGGCGAACTTCTCTAGGGACAGAGCTGGACACAGTCCCTGAGGCAGACTGTGGTCTGTTTCTAGAAACTCTCTGGAAGCTGTGTAGTCTCTGTCTCTGTGAAGGGTGTGTGTGTGTGTGTGTATGTGTGTGTGTGTGTGTGTAAGGGGATGTGTGTAAGGGTGTGTGTGTAAGGAGAGATGTCTGTGAGGGTGTCTGTAAGGAGGGATGTGTGTGTGAGCCGGATGTGTGTAAGGGTGTGTGTGTAAGGAGGGGTGTGTACATAAAGGTATGTATGTAAGGGGGATGTGTGTGTGTAAGGGGAATATGTATATGTAAGGAGGGATGTGTATATAAAAGTGTGTGTAAGGCCATCAGCTTGGAATACATGATATCTTTTTGTTTTGTTTTGTTTTGTTTTCGAGACAGGGTTTCTCTGTATTGATTTGGAGCCTGTGCTGGAACTCGCTCTGTAGACCAGGCTGGCCTCGAACTCACAAAGATTCACCTGCTTCTGCCTCCCAAGTGCTGGGAATAAAGGCATGCACCACCAATGCCTGGCTACATGAGATATTGTATAATATAAAAATATGTAATAAAAAAACAATTATAAGGAAGAAATCTGGCTGGCTAGACCATGCTATAATACCTGCTTTTGGGAGGCTGAAACAGGAAAATGGCTAGTTCAAGATTAGCATGAGCTACATAGTGAGTTCAAGTACAGGACAGGAAACCTACAAGATCCCATCTTTAGAAAGTTCAAAAAGCAGATGGGTTGACTAGGGGTACAGCTTAGTGAGAAAGCACTTGTCTAGCATGCCTGGTGGGGGGGGGGGCGCTTGGGTCCAGTGCCCAATATAGAAGAGGAGGAGGAGACAGTGGTGGTTTTATGCAATACCAAGAACTATTAAAAAATATAAACTGCATAATGGCTGGGCATGGTCGTACATGACTTCAATTCCAGCTGTCAAGAGGTAGACACATGTAGATCTCTGCAAGTTTGAGGCCAGCTTAGTCTACATAGCAAGTTCCAGGCCAGCCAGAGATATACAGTGAGACCCTGTCAAAAACAAAAAACGACAAACAAAAAATCTAGATTAAAAAAGCTATTTTAGTTGTGCAATTTGTCCTGATGAAACCCAAAAGAACTTTGCCTAAGATGGGGATTAAGAAATATGTCTTACAGGTTCAGAGGGCCTGTTACCACTATTTCCCACAGGCCAGATCCCACACTGGATTCCCAACAAATGGACCTGGAATTCATTCATCAGAAGGAATGATCTGGGTCAGAGTCAGCAAGGTAAGCCTTGGGTGTTTCCTGTGTGCACTGGTCACTTGAAAACTGGATAGGCCCAGTACTGTGCGAGTATCCCCAATCTACCAGGGGCCTATTGTGCAAATCCAAGTAATTTCTCTGTGTTCTCTGGGCTCAGAATTATTTAGAAACTGCAGGTATCCCTTACATGGTTTCAGGGGTGCAATGAGGGGTCCACAGCCGTGAGCCTAGTGCTAAAAGTCAAGCAGCATTATAAGACAGGGGTGTGCCAAGCCCCTGCCTGGATGTGGGAGCTGCCTGCAACTTCAAGAGAGAAATACCCATATCAACACTAGTTTGGGCTTCCTAGGCCTCCTGAAGTAGGAATGTCTCACGAAGCAAGAAGAATCATTAGATATTTGTCAGTCTGTCTGTTTTGTGTGGACAGTACTCTTCTATCTAATGCACACTATTGGAACTCACTATAAAGCCCAGGCTGGCCAGAAACTTGAATTCGTCCTACTGCAGCCTCCCAAAGGCTGGGATGGTACGTGTGATCTGTCACTCCAGCTTAAGATCTTTATTCCTTTTCTCTCTTTTTTTGCCTAGGTACCCAAGAATGACCCCCACTCGTTCAGCTCCCACTCGTTCTGAATACTGGGCTTGCAGACATACACCACCACTTTTATGTGGTACTGGGAATGAACCCAGGACTTCATGCTTGCTGGGCAAGAAGTTTATCAACTCTCCTGGATTTCCACCAGTCCTAGTTAGGGTTTCTGTTGCTGAGATGAAACACCATGACTGAAGCAAGTTGAGGAGGAAAGGGTTTATTTGGCTTACACTTCCATATCACAGTCTATCACTGAAGGAAGTCAGGACAGGAACTCAAGCAGGGCAGGATCCTAGAGACAGGAGCTAATGCAGAGGGCATGGGAAGGGGCTGCTCACTGGCTTGCTCGTTATGGCTGGCTCAGCCTGATTTGTTATAGAACTCAAATATCACCAGCCTAGGGATGGCCTCACTCACAATGGGCTGGGCCCTCACCCGTCAATCACTAATTAATTACAACAGATCTTATGGAGGCATATTCTCAATTGAGACTCCCTCCTTTCAGACAAACCCAGCTTGTGTCAAGTTGTCATAAAACTAACCAGCACACCCAGCATCCAGATTGGGTAGATCACAACTGCCTGTAACTCCAGATCCATATGGTTCAATGCCTTTAATCCCAGCACTCAGGAGGCAGAGGCAGGCAGATCTCTGTAAGTTCAAGGCCAGCCTAGTCTTCACTATTCTTTTAGTATTTTTATCAGGTGGGTGCTATGCTGAATTGGTTTTCTCCTTCCATTTTGTTTTTGAGGCAGAATCTGTCATTTCTGGTGTTGTTCATACTCCAGGATGGCTAGTCTTGGAGGGTTTGGGGGGGGGAAGGGGTTCAAAGCATGGTTCCTTTGTGTAACAGTCCTGGATGTCCTGGAACTCACTCTGTAGAACTTACAGAGATCGGCCTGCCTCTGCCTCCCAAGTGTGTGCCACCATCACCCTGCAGGAGTTTTTGACTTAATCTCCTGTCTCTGCTCCGTATTTCACCTTAGGAGTCCTGGGATTAAATATGTGTTCCAAGGGTTTAGACTCAGGTCACCAAGCATATGTAGTAAGCACTTTTACTCACTGAGCCATCTCAGTGGCTCCAGTGGTTGTTTTTTTTGTTTGTTTGTTTGCTTCCTTGTTTTTGTTTATTAATGTTATTACATTTGTTTATTTATTTTGTGTGAGCAGGGTGCTAGTGTTCGAATGCTGTGCACAAACTGCAGAAAGTCAGTTCTTTCCTTCTACTATGTGGGTTCTGGGAATTGAACTCATTATTATTATTATCATCGTGTGTGTGTGTGTGTGTGTGTGTGTGTGTGTGTGTGTGTGTGTGTACCAGGAGGCACACTCAAAGGTCAGAGGACAACTCTATGGAGTTGATTCTTTTTTTTTTATTTGAATTACAAACAAGATTGAATTACATGACAATCCCAGTTCCCTTCTCCCTCCCTTCCTCCCCTACTAACCCCCCCTCGCAACTAAAACCCTACCTACCACATATCCTTTCTTCTAATCTACACCTGACTCAACTTTTCTGCTCCCTCACGACCTCTGCATCCTTCCTCTTCTTCCCTTCTCATTCTTGTAGCTCCCTCCCCCCTCTTCCCATTCTCTCAATTTGTTCAGGGGATCGTGACCCTTTCCCCTTCTCCAAGGGACAAAGTTTGTCTCTTTTCGGGTCCTCCTTGTTTACTAGTTTCTCTGGCAGTGTGGATTGTAGGCTGGTAATCCTTTACTCTATGTCTAAAATCCACATATGAGTGAGTACATGTTTGTCTTTTTGTGATTGGGTTACCTGGAATTGGTTCTTTCTCTTCACAGTTTTTGGGTCTCTATGGTTGAATTTCAATCACCAGGCTTAGGGAGTAAGCATCTATACTGGCTGTGCCATCTCATTGACTCCAATGGACCTTTCTGAGTAGAAATAGGACCCATGTATAATGTTGCAACTAATAAATGCTTTCCAGCAGAGGATATAACCATTGCACAAAGGTCCTGGGATACTGTGGTAGCATTTCAGTTTGTTAGTTGGTATCTCTACGGTGTCTGAGAGGTCTCTGTGCTTGATGGTCTTTCCCTGTTCCAAAAACCTCCCACCTTTGCAGGTCCACAGGGGTCCTTTTTCCCTTCAGGGCTCCCATTGGCCTCTGTGCACTGGAGACATACAGCCCATCCCAGCCTCTTGGTTTAACTCTCGAGTCTCCTGTCCTTTGGTTGCTGTGTCTTTGCCTCTTGGAGATCAAGGGCTGCATTCTGGCCTGGCATAGTGGCACAGGTCTGTGACTCCAGTTGCAGAAGAGTCTCAAGCAGGAAGGTCTTGAGTTTAAGGCCAATCTGAGTTATACAGGAAGTTCAAGATAGTTATAGACTATAGAGTAAGCCCCTGTCTCAAAAGGGAAAGGAAAATTTAAGATTAAAAAGGGTCGGAGATGTACCAAAGTTGGTGCAGTGAGCTTTTATGCATGCACAAAGCCCTGGATTTAATTCCCAGCATCAAATAAACTAGGCAAGGTGGTGCATGTCTGCCATCTTATTACTTGGGAGGTGGAGACAGGAGGATCAGGAGTTCAAGGACCTCCTCAACCACATAGTTTAAGGCCAGCCTGGATTTACAGGAGACCCTGTCTCAAAAAAAAAGAAAAAAGAAAAGAAAGAAAGGAAAAGAAAAAAGGAGAGATGTCTCAGTGGTTAAGAGCACTTATTACAGAGGGGCCCTAAGTTTTATTCCCAGCCCTGTAACCCCAGCTCCATGGGGTCAACATCCACTTCTGGCCTCCCCAGGCACTCACGTGTATACACACACCATATATATTTATGGTGGTGCTCGTTTTCAATCCTAGCAGAGGCAGGCAGATCTCTGTGAGTTCAGGGCTGGCCGGGTCTACAGAGTGAGTTCCAGGACAGCCGGGGCTATTGCAAAGAGAAACCCTGTCTCAAAAACAAAACAAAACAAACAAATTAGCAAATCTCAAAACTAGCTGTTTTCCATCAGAACTGACTTACGTACGTTGTGAGCAAGGCCTTCTGGAACCTTCTTAAGTGGGGGTAAGGATGATGATTGTCAGAGTTGAGAAGTTGGGGTGAGTTCCTTCTGGAGACAAGCTCAGGGTGCCTGGTTCAGAGCAGGTGCTTGCATAAGCAGTGGCCATTGGCAATCACCATCAGTGTTGCCAGCCAGCAGGACTAAGCTGGGGTCAGCCCCTGCAGGTACTTAAACCAGGCACCAACAGGGAAAGTAGCAGCAGTGGATTGTGGGTAGAGAGTGGAGACCAGGGTAAAAGGGTAGGGGAACCTGCTATCTGCTGCCAGCAGAAGCATCCAGAACATTCTGCCTGCTGGGAGCCTCTCCAGCTAAGAGTCCAGTCTCCCGATGTCTGCAGGCTGAAGGAGCGCTGGCCCTGAGGGTACAGACAGGACTAATGGGAGGAAATTACTCGAGAGATTTCATCGGGCCCCGAGGAAGCCTACCAACCAGTCAGAGCTGGTGGACCATGGCAGCCCAGCTCTGCTGAGTTCTCCAGCTGCAAGGGCGTGGGAGCATAAGGAGGGCTTCGACGGCACACAAGATGCGCAGTTGTTGTTATACCACAGGTCCCCCTAAGAATGAGGGCAATCCTCTCTATTTTCCAGGTGACTCTGCTCTGCCTTGATCCCATGAGCCTGGGCACACATCTGACCAGCTGTAGGGTAACTGGCTCCAAATGGGGGCTGCGGGCTGCTTGGGGAGGGGCCGTGCTACAGTAGATCCATCTCAATCGTCCATTGTGGAGTTGGAGTCTGTCAGCTTTGTGCCCAGTACCCTTTTCATCCTGCTAGAGCCAGAAAGGGCAAAGATTGGGAGGCAGAATCTCCCTCGCTTACTTCAGTTTGTTCTAAAACCAGGGACAGGAAGGAGAAAGATGAGAAGCAGAAGAGGAGGAGAGCTAGGGTCTCGATTTTGGTTTTGCCATTGACTTTGGGAAAGTCACCCTGGGCTTGTGGGATGTCATGATCAGTCACACTTCTTGTCTCTTACAAGGATTCTTGTGATGATGAGAGGAGTTCTCACAGCTGGAGAGATGGCTCATGAGTAAAGTGCATATCGTGCAAGCCTGATGACCTGAGTTTGATCCCCAGACCCCACATAAAGGAAGGAGAGAAACAATGACATAAGACTGTCCTTGTGGCATGAGTGCTATCCCTCCCCCCCGCAACAATAGCAGCAAAAACAAAGATCAACAGTGAAAATAATAAAAGACTAATGAGATGACTTAGCAGGTAAAGTTTCCTGCCACCAAACTTAACAACCTGAGTTTGATCCCCAGGACTCATATGGTTGAAGAAGACAAATGACCCTACCATGTGGTTTGATCTTTACATGTGCACTCTCAAAAAAAAAAAAAAAGTAATAAGAAAATGAGCAATTTTGGGGGGTGTTTTGAGACAGGGTTTCTCTATGTAGCCCTGGCCATCCTGGAACTCACTCTGTAGACCAGGCTGGCCTCAAACCCAGAGCTCCATCCGCTTCTGCCTCCCAAGGGCTGGGATTGATTATAGGTGTGTGCCACCACTGCTCGATCTTCAAATAAAATTTTAAAAGAGTTATTGTTTTTAACATAGTTCCATATTAATGAAATAGATAAAAAGAAATAATTGGACAGCTCAGCCCTGCCTAGGATTGTACAAGGGGCCTTACACCAATTGTCTTGTTTAGCATCCTCAATGGCTTAAAGGTGGAAGGACCATTACTAGAGAAAGTGAATCCAAGAAGATCATTTTCATGTGCCTTGCCCAAGGTCGAGCAATGACAGGAAGCACTCTCTGAGGCTGGCAACTTCTTAAAGGAGTGGTGGTGCCCACCCCCTGCCCGCAAATGGGTGAAATATACCAGTCAGCCCCTTGGGCTGGAGAACTGCTGGATGGAGACTGGGTTACAAATTGTAATCCTGCTGAGCAACCTCCCCCATGGGGACCAGAAAGTAGGGAGTTTCTGGGCTGGACAGTCCCAAGGTCAGAGGAGGGGCTGGCTGCTTGTCCCGCGGAGGTAGGTGATCCTGCAGAGGGAGCTGGGCCACCATAAACAATCTGGAGGGACAGGGCCTGAGAGCTGGAAACCCTGGTCCCCTGCTTAGTGTCTGAGCACCAGGCTGGGACTGCTCATATCATTTTGACTCCTTCACTGGCAGAGATGGATGCCCAGTATATAGCATCTGGGCCCAAGATGACTCCAGACACACGCCCAGCACTTCACTGTGCACCAGTGCCTTCCTGTCTGTTATCTCCTGTGTACTGCAACCCTGAGCACTCTCAGTCCATTTCACAGATGAGGAAATTGTTGCTCAGAACAAGGAAGTGAGTCACCCAAGGGCTCACAGCTCAACCCTGGTCTTCGGGCTCCAAGTTGATGCTAGCTCTGCAACCCAAAAAAATTTCCCTCTCCTAAGGTGAGAATGCCAGAGGGCAGAAGAACCCACAGGTGAAGGCCCAAGGCCCCTTCAACATACAGGTGTTTCTCCAGATGTTCTGAGGAGAGTGATGGATGGATCGGCCCCCTGAATGCTAAAGCCAAGCTCCTAGGTTTTCTAATGGGACAATGTGTCTCTGGGGTCCCATGGCTACTTATTCACCAGACCAGCTCTCTGAAGCTTCTCCCAGATATGAGGACTGGACGGGTCCCTCCCAGTTCTCACAAGGGATGGGGGTTGGACAGGTCCAAGCCATTGTTCCAAAAAGTGTCCAACCAAGTTCTGCCTCACTGAAGGGAACATCTACTGTATTCCTGGAGACTTAGTTTGGGGTTCCCTGAGGTCCCTGCCCTGTGCCTCTAGTCCTTGGGTAGATCTCTCTGGGAGCAGGGTGGTGGCTGGGTCCCCAGAATGCCACCAGCTCTCACGGTGAAAGTACCTCCTTTACCTGGGGTCACTGGTGGCCTCCGCTGACACTGCGGTTTCCTCAGCGTCACTGTGCTGAGCTTTTATTCACTGCTCTGTTATTAGTGACAGAGGGATTTCCCTCAAGGTCAAGCTTGTCTTTTTATGGCTCTGGAGTCTCTGTCCTCTCCCTGACTCTTCCGATTTGCTCTTGTGGAGCAAGAGGTAGTGGGGGCTAGTTTAAAAGTAACCCCCATTTGTACCCTTGCCTTCCTGACCTTGATCCCAAATGGCCTGAGGGGACCCCACAATATCACCAGCTCTGAGGGCAGTCTCTGGGGAAGATGATGCGTGCACTATGGATTTATTTTATTTTATATTATTTTGCAATGGGATCTCCTGCAGCCCAGGCTAGCTTGGAACCCACTATTTAACTGAGGACAACCTTGAACTTCATATACTCCTACCTCTGTTTCCCAAGAACTGGGGTGATAATATTCTGTTTATGGACTGGAGAGCAAACTCAGGATTCCATGCATGTCAGCCAAGTGCTCTACCAACCAAACTGCATCCCCAGCCCCTGGAGACTCTTTCTTGCTTTACGATACCTGTAGAGTGGCCTGCTCACTCTCCTTTACTCCCCCTTTCTGCCCTCCTCAGACTGCTCCCACTGCTGGGGAAGTGTCTAGTACCGAAGCCTGTTGCCAGCAGACAATACTTTCCTTTTTGGCTGCATGGCAGAGAAGAATCCAGAGATGGGCCCCTCTGTAACTCCTGATTCATTGTAGTACTGGTTCTGTGGCTGAAACCACCCCTTCAGAAATCCACAGCCCCTCAGGCTAGAGTTGGGTCTTGACTGTTAGTTTGGATTCAGAACAGCCAGGGCCCAGGGTAAGTCAGGGAAGCCCTCTGTCCTGACCCAGGCTTTGTGCTTGACAGTTGGGTTTTGTGAAGGTTGGAACCAGGATTGAGGAACCCCCTAGAGATTAGCCCCAACTCTTGCCTTTGTCTTGGAGTCAGAGAAATGCTGCATGCTTTGAGGCCCCTAAAGTGGAGAGAGAGAGACAGAGAGACAGAGAGACAGAGCAAGTGACAGTTTCAAAACATCTATCCCAGCCTCGCCTTTGCAAAGCAGTGTGCATGTGTGTCAAATGACTCCTGCTTGGGTAAGTGGCTGCTCCCCGGTTGGCTTTGCGGAAGAGAGGCAGGCCTGAAGGGGAAAGCCCTCAGCTCCTTCAACTGCTGAGAATCTTGCGTGAGGCAGACCCACAGAGCCTCTGTGTTCCCCACAAGACCTTTCCTTTACACCCACAGAAAGTCCCGAAGTTGCCCCAGCTCCAAGCTCTCAGGCTGGTTGGGAACTCAGTGGAAGGGTTTACAGGGCCTACCTTTCACTGCAGCTGCACAGAACAGGAAGCTAAAGGGTGTCACTGTATGGATGGGGTGTGAGAGATGCCAGGCAGGTCTCAGAGGGGGTTGTGAACAGCCAGGATCAGTATGGTCAGGGAGAGTCTGGGAGGCAGGCCAGCATTGGAAGTAAGCTGGGGGCAGGGAGTGAGGGGTGGCATGGAATAGAGGCCAAGGACAATCCTGTCCTGCCTCCCTGAACACTGAAGTAAGAACCTGCTAGAACTCAAGAGAGACTTGGAAACAATAGCAGACCACGTGGACATGAAACTGAGGAGAAACTGAGGCCCTCAGTCAGTGAAACTTCCCTACCTCATCACCTATGAGTACAGGTAGCATTGTAAGACAGGCTCTCACTCTAGTCCAGACTAACCTGGAACTCACTATGTCACTATGCCTTAGCCTCCCCGAAATGATGGGATTTCAGATACGAGCTACTATGCCCTGACTCTAAGGTAGTCTTGAATATAAAACACATAAGCCCTGAGTACCATTCATGTAAAAGCATTATTGCTCCTGGAACAAAACCCTAAACTAATGTTATTTTTTTAAGTGCATGAAACAGAGTGATGGTTCAGTGTGTAAAGGCACTTGCCACCAAGCCTGATGTCCCGAGTTCTAGTCCTGAACACAGTATGGTAGAGGAAAGAAGTGACTCTTGTAACTTGTTCCCTGAACTCTAAGCATGATTTAAGAAATATTAGTAAATTTATTTGCATGTGTGCTTGCATGTGTGTCTGTGTACCACCAGCAAGCAGGAGCCCACAGAAGCCAGGTCATTGGATCACCTGGAATTGGAGTTACAGACACTTGTGAGCCACTGTGTGGGTGCTGGGAATTGAACCAAGGCCCGCTGAAAGAGCAGCCAGGCTCTATACTGATGAGTCATCTCCCCCAGGTCCCACAAATGATTTTTTAGTGAAAAAAAAAAAAAACAAAAAAACGGGATGGCTGCTGCACACTTGTAATCCCAACACTGATGGAGGTAGAAGGACAGGAACTTAAAATTCATCCCCTGCTACCTAGAGAGTTTGGGACCAGTCTGGGATACAAGACATTCAAAAAATTCAGGTGTGTGGCTGGAGGGACAGTTCAGCAGTTAAGAACACTTCCTGGTCTTCAGAGGATGAGAGTCCACATCCCATATAGGGTGGCTCACAACCACCTGCAACTCCTGTTCCAGGGGCTCTGACATCCACTTCTGTCCTCCACAGGCTCCTGAGCACATGTGGCACACACACACACACACACACATACACATACATTTAAAAAAATTAAATGCAGATAGAAATCAACCAAACCTTAAGCTGTGGGTAGAGTGTGGCTGAGGCCCTTGCAGTACCAAGCAATGCACTCATTCACTGCCCTGGCCTAGCCTTACCAGAGGGGGCCCATTCAACAGCTCCCCTCCTCTCTGCTTAGAAAGGCTGATTCAGTGGTAAACTGAGAGCAGTGGGGGCGCCCCCTGGTGGTTGTCTCTGGAAGAGGCCTAGTTCTGCCCAGCAGGTGGGCTGTTTGGATGCTGAGTCCCTCAAAAAAGAACCCATTCCCCTTTCCTTTCCAATAGTGGCTACCTCTTCATTATGAGGAACTCTGTCTCCCCAGGTCATCAGGGGCTGTGGCAGTGTGTTCACCTGGGCTCTGAAGCAGGCCTAGTGGTCAGACACATTGGAGTTAACTGGCCACAGCAAGAGTCTTTTGTAATAGGATTGTTAACACAGGGCCCAACAGGAGTGACAGACTGTCAGAGCTCTGACAGCTTCTCAACTGTCCCCAAGTCTCCTCATCTTCAGTATTTATAACTGAGCTGTGACACACAGCTGGCAAGGACCCCAGAGAGCGGTGGCACAAGGGGCCTCTGAGAGTAGCTTTGGCTCAGCTTCTCAGACTTGAAGGGTAATAATTCCAGCCTTGGCAGTGACAGTTTGTTTACTCAGATTTACTGAACACCAAAAATCTGTGACATCCAGTGAAATCTCTGAACAGCTATCAGGAAGGGGCTCTGATTTTGGTGTTTTGCAACAAGGTCTCATGTAGTTCAGGCTAGCCTCAAATTCAAGTATAGCTAAGGACAGCTTTGAACTCCTGATCTTCCTGCCTACACTTCCCAAGTGCTGGGATTACAGGTGTGTGCCACTATCTTTGGCTATGTCATTTCACTCTTAATTGCTGAAATGTGTATCCCTAAATATTTTATTTTGTTTTTACTTTTTTGAAATAGGGTCTCATCTAACCCATGCTGGCCTTGAACTGGCTATGTGGCTGAGAATGACCTTGAACTTCTGATCTTCCTACTTCTACCTCTTGAATGCTGGGATCACAGACATGTTGCCTGGTTTAAGAATATAGATATTTTCTTGGGCCATCAAGAAAAGGTGCTTAGTGCCAAACTTGATGACCTGGATTTGATCCCTGGTAGAGGGAAAGAATCAACTTCTGCCTGTTGTCCTTTGACTTCAACACTTGTGCTGTGACACACACTCGCAAGCACACACACACACACACACACACACACACACACAAATAAATTAATGTAATTAATTTTTTTCTTGCATGACAACAAAGCCATGACCACGTTCTTCAAAATCAAGAATTCCTCATGCTTAACGCAGGAGATATCAGTCACTTTCAGGTCAATAGACTTGAAGGATACAAATTATTACACCCAAGGTCACACAGCTTCTAAATTTTGGAGATGGGATTTGAACCCAGGGAGTCTGGTTTGGGAGCCTGTCTCTGGGCCTCAGTTTCTCACTCGGGAGGTGAAAACAGATGCTTCACTGCCTCCCAGGGCAACGATGGATGCTGTACCATGCTACTCTTGCTTCCAGTAACAAGGAAGTAACAATGGAACAAGGCGAACAGAAGGCAGAGTTAACAGAAAATGAGCATAACAGAAAAGAAACATGCCAACTAAGAAAGCCAAGATGTGCTGAGCCCTTCCCTATACAGTAGATTTCTCCTTATCTCATTTATGCTTTACCTCAATCTTCTATGTATAATTAACAGGTGACAGAGCTAAGGGGCTCAGAGGCAGGAAGTGCTCAGGGTTGCAGTGGAGGCTGGCAAGAGCAGCTTTTGAAGCCAGGCTGGTCTGTTGGGGGTAGAGTGAGAAGATGGCAGAAAATCCAAGGGTGTGTTAGAAGCTGAAAACAGTCTTTGCCAAGGGCTTTGAGGCAGCCTGCCACCCTGGGTGCATGTTTTTTGGAATTATTGCTTGCAGGCTGGAGAAGTCAGCTCTGGTGGTCCTGGGCAAATAGGACTTCATTGGAAGCATGTGGGGTGGCTCACGGGATGGATTAGGAGGAGGAAGCCAGGCTGAGAAAAACAGGAGTGTAACACAGTCCCCCGGCCTGAAGTCAGCAGCTTGTCCGTCTAGGCCCTGCCCTTGGCGTGGATCTCCAGCTGCCTGCTTCTCTGCTTGGGTGTGCCTTCTGAGACTCAAAGGGACAGTCTGGGGGAGGGGGGTCTACTAAAACACAGTCCCTGCCCATCACAGACGACAGGAGGCGAGCACTTTCTTGGAAGGTTCTAGAGTGACGGGCCATGGCCAGAGTGTTTTAGTGGAGTGAAGTAGCTTGAGTTGGAGGGGATCCCCCTGCTTCCTCTCCCCCTCTCAGACTCAGCCAGCTCTGGTTTTCACAACTGTAATTTTTCTTCTGGCCCTCCGGTGTGAGTCACACGTGAAAGTATCTTGTTTTGCTCTGCCTCCTGTGTCTACTGCTGCCACCCTCACCGCAGCTGCCACCCCTAGGCAGGAGGCTGGGTCTCAGGCTACACAGAGGCTGGTTCTAGATAAAAGAGCAGGACACTCTGTCTGCCACTGGGTGCTGTGACTGTGAGAGCAAAGCAAGCTTCAGGGGAAATTTTCCAGCCTTTTGGGCCACATGCAAATCAAATGCAAATGATAGGGTCCCTAGAGAACTTGGGAGAGCAAGGTGAGGCTCCCACTGGGGCACCTTGTGTCCCCTGACATTTCCAGAAGGCCTGGCTGCTTCTGCCTTCTCCTGGAGACCTACTCTGGCCCTGAGGGCTCCTATGTAAAGATTGGGTGCACAAACCAAAGAAACGGGGGAAAAATGATCAAAGTTCATTATGTGCATATGTGAAATTGTCAAAAAAATAATTAATAATTAAAAAAGCGTCCCAGCTGGCTTGGTTGTGGCGAGCAAGCTAGAATGACAATGAAAATTATGAGAGTGTAGGAAATAAAGGAGCTCTGCCTTCAGTGTCTGGTGCCAGCCCCTTGTTAGTTATGGGTCCCAGCAGATGCAGGTGGATTACTCTGAGTTCCAGGTCAGCCAGGCCTACATGGTGACCCTGAGTCTCTTAAAAAAAAAAAAAATTTTTTTTTTTTTTTTTTTTTTTTTTGGCTAGGCAGTGGTGGCACATACACACCTTTAATCCCAGCACCAGGGATGCAAAGGTAAGTGGATCTCTGTGAGTTTGAGGCCAGCCAGATCTACAGAGCAAGTTCCAGGACACCCAGAACTACACAAAGAAATCCTGTTTCAAAAATAAAAACAAAAACAAGATAAATAATACAAATAATATTTTTTTGTCCCAACACAATATCGTGTCTTTAAAGCCTTTCTCCCTCCCCAGCCTGGACTCTCACCAGAAACAACACCCTTTACAATAAAAGGACCCGATCAAAACCCTTTGGTGAAGCCCTAGTGGCTCCTGGTTTTATCGGACCGGATTGTAATCCCATTCAAGCATCTCCAGAGCTGCCCTGTAATCTCACTTAATCAGAAACAGAGAGAAATGAGAAAAGGAAAAGTTTCTTAGCTATTGTTCCAGAGATTAACTTGGAAACCCAGCCAAATGGTGGTGGTGCCAAACATGTGATTGGTGCCAAGCTACTTTACTGTGACTCTCCCTGGAGAAGGACACCCCCCCACACCCCTGCCACCAAATCCCTTTCTGTATTTTAATTAACTCCTGTTCTCATTCTGGCTGATCCTTGAAATGATTTTTCTGTGTTGAAGTCAACCACGGATGGTTTTTACCTGAGTCAGGTCTGTAGATGATTGAGAGAAGTCTTCCAATTGCTGCGGTGATAGCACCGAGCGGTGTCTCCAGCCATGCTGTCCCTGCTGCCACAGCCAATGGTACAACATGCTTGTGGTATTATGGCAGAGACCAATTCTGAAGCCCTGGTATATGCGTATGTGTGTGCAGGTGTGTACCTATGTTCGAGTGCATGTGTGTGTGTTTTGCCTACATGTATGTCTCTGCACCACTGTCATGCAGTGACTTGGAGGCCAGAAGGTGTAGGAACTCCTGGAGCTGGAGTTATATGTGGTTGTGAGCTGCCTAATGTTGTAGGATGCTGGGAATTGAACCCAGGGCCTCTACAAGGGCAGCCAGTGCTCTTAACTCATGAGGCATCTCTCTAATCCCCAGAAGATATTCTTTATTTCATTTTATTTATCTATTTGTTTATTATTTATTTTGTGGTGTGTGTGTGAACGTGCATGCATGTGAGCACATGCGTGTGTCTAGGTCACAGGACAACTTTTAGGAGTCTAGTCTCTCCTTCCACCAAGCCAGATCTGGGAATTGAACTCAGGTCCTTAGGCTTGGTGGCAGGAGCTTTTACCCACTAAGCCATCTCATTGGCTTGAGAGTAGATATTCTAAAGAGAGACCAGGTGTGGGGCATACACCTGCAATCCTGGTACTTGGAAGGTGGAGGTGGGGGGGCGGGGGCTGGAAGATCAGAGTTATCTTTGGCTAAATAGTGAGTTCAAGGCCAGCCTGGGCTACAGGAAACCATGTTGAGGGAGGAGAGCAGAGGGAGAGAGAGGGAAGAGAGAGAGAAACTGGGGAGAGAGGAAGAAAGAGAGAGAGATTGAGAGGGAGAGAGACTTGTATCACTTCCTCCCTCTGGCTGTCAGACTGTTGTAGCAATGGGCCCCAGAGAATTAAAATTTCTCCAGGAGTTCCAGTGTGGTGGCAGGGAGAGGCTGGTGCCAGTCAGAGAAGGACTAACCTTGCAGGAAGAAATTTCACAGTTCTGATTCTCACAATTCCATTAGTGTCTACCTAGTTCCTAGCTTTGTTTTTATTTTTAATCTTTTCTATAAAACTGTAACACCGCTGTAGGAAAGATGGAGAAAAACTGGAGACTTTTTCTCCTTGCCTTAGTCAAACTGTGACTAAATCTGTTTTCCTTTACCAATTCCTAATCATTATTTTGCTTAAAATACAGGGAAACTGTGTGACAGGAGTATGCCTGGGAATGGTCTCAGCATTCAGGAAGTGGAGCCCACCCTCCTCATCAAAAGCAAGCAGTCATGTTTACTAGTGTTGCCTGTAATCCCGGCACTCAGGGAGGCTAAGGTAGGAGGACTGCCATGAATCTCAGGCTAGCTTGGGCTCCAGAGTGAGGTAAGTCTTAATAAACAAAACAGGGCCTACAGAGATGGCTCAGAGCACTTGCTGCACTTGCAGAGGATCTGCAAATTTGGTTCCCAGTACTGGTATCTGTTGGCTCCCAACTGCCTGTAATTCCAGCCTCAGGAGTTCTGAAGGCCTCTTTTGGCCTCTAAGGGCACCTTCATGCATGTATAAATGTATCTTCACACAGATACACACACTCATACACACAGTTGGAAATAAATCTTATAAGGTCGGGCAACGAGATGACTCAGCAGGTAAAGACACTTGCCATTAAACCTGAGGACCTAAGTTTGATCTCTGGGACCCACATGTGGAAAGACAGAGCTGACCCTCTCAAGTTGTTCCCTGACCTCCACATGAGCACTGTGGTACACTAGTGAAAACCCGTGCACAAATAAATAAATGAAAAAACAAAACAAAAACAGCTAAGTATGGTGTGGTGGCACACACTTTTGCAAATCCTAGCTTTTGAGAGGCAGGGGAAGGCAGGGGAGAGGCAGGGGAGAGGCAGGGGAGAGGTAGGAAGATATATATATATATATATATATATATATATATAATATATATATATAGTTTTTTTGAGACAGGCTTTCTCTGTGTAACAGCCCTGGCTATCCTGGAACTCACTTTGTAGACCAGGTTGGCCTTGAACTCACAGAGATCCAACTGCCTCTGCCTCCCAGGCGTTGGAACTAAAGGCATGAGCCACCAATGCCCAGCCATGATCTAGATATTGAGTTCCAGGTCAGACAGAAATATACAGCAAGACCTTGTCTCAAAAAGACAAGACAAAGCGAAACTGGGATGGAGGGGGAGGTAAACTGGAGTAATGGCTCAGTGGTTAAAAGCCCTGGCTGTTCTTCTGGAGGACCTGGGTTCAATTCCCAACACCCACATGGCAGCTCACAACTGTCTGTAACTCCAGTTCCAGGGGATCCAACACCTTCATATAGACATATGTGCAAGCAAAACACCAATGCACATAAAATAAAAATAAATCATTAAAAAGCAAAACCAAACCAGGTATGACAACACATGCCAGTAAACATAGTGCCAAGGAGGTAGAGGTAGGAGGATCAAAAGTTCAAGGTTGTCCTTGGCTATGTAGTTAGTTCAGCCAGGGCTACAAGAGACTGTCATAAAACAAAATGTAACAGCAAAAGCTACAAGAGACTGTCATAAAACAAAATGTAACAGCAAAACAAACAGCATCCCACTAGTCCTGCTCTTTGGGTAGTGTCTATGCAAAGGGCCTGAGCTGCACTGGATTGAGCCTGGGCTTGTCCAGGGGCCAAGCTGTAGTGCAAGACCTGGGGTGATGCAGACAAGCACAGCAGATAGCCTAGTGACCTGGACTCCACTTGGCTTGGGTTTGTACACTTCTCTTTTACTAAGGCACTTGGCAGCCTGGGACTCTCCCCTACATGCACTATACAGACCCCAGCCACATCTCTTAACAATGCACCTGGCAGTCTGCTAGTACCCTAGGCCTGAATGGAGCTACATGTATACCCCTCTCTGAACAATGGGTAACTTTCTCCTCTCCTTAACAACCATCAAGCCTGGAGATAGTGGCTCATGCCTTTAATCCCAGTACTAGGAAGGCAGAAGCAGGCAGATCTCTGATTTCAAGTCCAGTTTGGTGTACAGAGCTAGTACCAGGACAGCCAGGGCTACACAGAGAAACCCTGTCTCAAAATAAAATAAAATATAAAAGCAAAAAACAATCAACCAAGTAAACAAACAAACAAAATCATCAAACTCAGATTCTTTTCACTCATATTCCACTTATGCCTGGATAGGGGCCCAACCAGTGTAGGCTAGTTTTGAGTGTATGCACAATAAGGCAAAGTGTCTTCAAAGCAAAATTTTAGAGAGAATCCCCTATTTACCCTCCTAAGCATATGCATAATTGGGTGTGCGTGTAATTAAAATTAGATGTATTAGCCAGGCAGTGTTGGTGCACACCTTTAATCCCTGCACTTAGGAGGCAGAGACAGGTGGATCTCTGTGAATTCAAAGCCAGCCTGGTCTATATAGTGAGTTCCAGAATATAGTAAAATCATACAAAACAGAATGAAGAGGAGGAAGAGGAAGAGGAAAAGAAATAAAAACTAAAATCAGATGCATTTGCTTCAGTTCCTTGAGTAAGAGGCTAAGAACTTGGGGACACCCAGCCAGGTCTCCAGCCACAGGTAACAGACAGCTTTCCTCCCTCTAAGTAGTCTCCTTCCAGGGCCTGAGGTGTTCATGGACTTCCAGGAAGAGGTAACTTCCAGACACCTGTACCTAGCTGTGAGTAGATAACATGCCCCATTCTTTCCTCGCCTGAAGATTCATTTAGTGGGTCCTGAATCTGGGCAGGCCCTGGGTGAAGCCTGTGATGTGAAAAGCCCTTCCCCAGGACCTCAGTGAGTTGCCACAGAGCAATGAATTTTGTTGGGACTTTTTGTTCATGAATGTTTTCCGTTCCGACCTTTAATTAGAGGCATTATTTAGTGAGGACTTTTTCTTTCATTGTGAATTTATTTCCAAACCAGGTTCTGAGGTTAACTAATGTTTGTTTTTATTAATCCAGGCTGGTTTTCCAAGAGAAAACAAGATGCCATTATCAAAACACTGGGCCTGGGGTAGGGATGTTGGAGACCCTGGTGGTTTCAGTGATTAGTGAAGGACCATGAGAGTCTCGGGTCAGGACTCACAGGTGTGGATGGCGTCTCTTGTTTAGCATTTGGGGAGGCAGTGAAGCTGCAGTTGCTGATGGACATGTGGACGAAGCTGAGGAGCTTCTCTCATGAGCTGAGGGCCTGGAAACTTACAGCTCACTGAGAAAGGGCTGCAAACCTTGTGGAGGCTTTGGGATGCCTGTGGAGAGCTGAGGGCCTGGAAACCTACAGCTCACTGAGAAAGGGCTACAAACCTTGTGCAGGCTTTGGGGTGCCTGTGGGAGGAGGCTTTGGGGTGTCTATCTGGAGATGTGGGGTGGAGAAGGAATATCCATCAGGCCACAGGACAAGCCAAACCAGCTCTCAGAGTCCCCGTGTCTCTGTTAGAGTGAGATGAGATTTTTGTCAGGGTGTCTCACTCTTGCTGTTATGAGGTGACTGTTATATTGGTGGGGATGGGGATAAGGGTGGGTAGGTGACTGTACATGGAGCTAAGGATGAGTAGGTGTATATGTATATGAAGTGGAGGCCAGAGGTTAACCTTGAGTGCTGCTCCTCGGGTGCCGCCATCCACCCAACTTTTTAAAGCAGCGTTGAGCCAGGTGGTGGCACACACCTTTAATCCCAGAACTTGGGAGGCAGAGGCAGGCTGATCTCTGTGAGTTTGAGGCCAGTCTGGTCTACAAGAGCTAGTTCCCAGACAGTTTCGAAACTCTGTTACGAAAAACAAAAACAACAGCAACAACAAAAAACACCACCAACAACAAAAGAAGTGGTGTTGACAACTTCATTTTTATTTTACTTACTCATTTTTGGTATTTTGGGAGAGGGTCTCACTATGTAACTCTGGTGGGTTTCTGCCTTCTAAGGGCTGGGATGAAAGGCATGTGCCACCATGCCTGGCCTTGACAATTTTATACATGTTTATAATGTACTCTGCTCACACTTACCCTCCCACCCTCTCTTATCCCAATTCTCCCACCAAGACCTCCCACCACTGCCATGTCTGTTTGTCTGTCTGTTTTGCTGAGACAGCTGTCCTGGAACTCTCTATGTAGACCAGGCTGGTTTCAACTTAGAGAGATCCACCTGCCTCTGCCTTCAGAGTGCTGGGATTAAAGGCGTGTGACACCATGCTCAGCTGTTTTTGTTTTGTGACCCACTGAATTTAACCTGGGCTGCCTTGGGGGGACGGGTGTGGATCTATCCACTGGACCTACACCACTGGTAATGGGTCCTGTTGCCACCAGCAGCCATCAACTGGCCAGGACCTCGGCCCCATAAGCCCTTCCCTTCACCTTATGTATTTTTTAAAAAGATTTATTTTATTTTCATTTATGTGTGACTTTCTGTGTGCTTGTGTGCATAAGTTGGAATGCAGGGTGCGGGGGAGGCCAGAAGAGGGCATAAGATCCCTGAAACTAGTTGTGAGCCCCTGTGTGAACGCTGGGAACCAAACCTGGGTCCTCTGCAAGAACAGCAAGTGCTCTTCACCCACTGAGCCACCTCTCTGCCCCTCCCTCATTCTATTTTTATAAATCTTTATGTCTTTATTATGGGGGGCATGTGCCACAGACTATGGAGGTCAGAGGATAACTCTGTGGACCTAGAGCTACCCTTCTTAGTGTGGATTCTGGGGATTGAACTCAGGTCACCAGGTTTTTGTGGCAAGTGCCCTACCTGCTGAGCCATCTTGCCAGCCGTCCACCCTGTTTAATGGTGCTGTGGTATTCCATGTGTATGTGAACCATGGTTAAATGAGCTGCCCCTCTTTTGAACGTCAGCCAGGTGTTTCTAACACTGTAGCAGGAATCCATTGCTGGGTGCATTACACACACAGACAAGTCTATTTACGGCTAATCCCTAGCTGTGGAAACACTCAGTCAAATAGGAAGAGCTTTTGGCCTGCCATTGTGATAAGAACGCTGCCTCCATAAGGGAGCTCCCAGCTCAGAACTGTGTGGTTCACCACAGCCCACTAGTATTACCAAATGGGATGATGCCCTTCTGATAGGAGAGAGGCACGTCGCACTGTGTCTGCGTTCTGTTCTACCAGAGGATTGAAAGCCCACTTTCAATTCCTAATCTCTCGGCTCTCTGCGACTTTCATCCGTTTAGTTTTGGGCTATTAGATTTCTGAGATTTTTAGGAGTGACATGCCTGAGATGAGCATGGGCTTATGTGCCTGTAATCTCAGACTTGGTAGGGAGGCCAGGGGTTAAAGGCCAGCCTGGGCTATATGAGACCTTGTCTCAAAAACAAACACCCCTCCCCCCTTGAGCCAAAAAAACAAGGGGCTGGGAGATGGTTCAGTGGGTGATGTTGTTGCTAAGCAAACATGGGGACACAAGTCCAGGTCAACCAGGTGTTTCCACGGCTAATCCCTAGCTGTGGAAATGCTCAAACAGAAAGAGCGTTTGGCCATGGTTGTTCATGTTTGGATGTGTGCCTAAACTGAATTGAATTTCAGTGTGGCTCGTGGTTGCTGGCTTGGGTTCTAAAACTCCGGGGTCTTGAGCTTCACCAACCTCACCTAGCAATCTGGACCCCTGGAGAATGAGAAGTGAGCAGCATGGGGTACAGCATCCCCTCACTTCAGGCTCTAGGGAACCCCAGACTTTTTGTTGTTGTTACCAAGACTTTATTTATTAAATTGTTTTATTATTTTATTTACAATATTTTTAATTTTTGTAGTTATAATTACATCATTTGCCATTCTCTTTACATCCTCCAACTCCTCCCATCCACCCCTCTTTGCCCAGTCTCACATTCATTGCCTCTTTTCCTTTAATTGTTTAATTGTTGTTACACACACACACACACACACACACACTTCTAAATACATAAAATATACAGCCTGCTCTGAAGGGGACCCCGCAGGTATCACAGCAGGCAGCAAAATGAAGAGGTAAGAATGAAAATTTGGCTCAGATGGACTGATCAACCTGATCAAGGCATGGGAGAGTCTGTTCCCAGTCAGTCTGTAGCAGGCTTTCTTTTAGACCAACAACCAGCCCCCAAGTCATGACCCAGACACTTCTTATTACTTATGAATGCTCGGCCTTATCTTAGCTCTTATCTTAATTTGCTTCTCTTTATTTATGTTTTGCCTTGGGCTTTTTACCTTTCTTTCTGTTTATCTTACTTTCCTGCTGTCTCCATGTCTGGCTGGTGGCTGTCTGGCTTCTGGCCCTAGGTATGTCTCTCTCTTTCTCCCTCCTTCTCTTTTTCTGCCTATCCCTCTCCTGCCTACCTATTGGCTGTTCAGCTTTTTATTAGACCAATCAGGTTGCCTTAGGCAGGCAAGGTAAAACAGCAACACATCTTTGCATAACTAAACAAATGCAGCATAAACAAATGTAACACAGCTTTACATCATTAACTAAGGCAGCAGAAACAACCGTAACACCCTTCACGTAGTTAAAGTAATATTCCACGGTATAAACAAATGGAACACATATTTTTGCCTAGTTAAAATAATACTCCACAACATCGGTCCACTGGCAGTGTACTTAAAAAACAGTACAATTTGGGGAAAAGTTTCCAGGGAACAAACATCCCAACTCTAGGTGTACAATAAAGCTTAAAGTTTGACTACAATGAAACTCCCTTACAAAGTATATGTGACCATAAGGGTGGGTTCTATGGCTAAAAAGCCTAGGATCTAGTGTGGTCTCTAATTGAGATCGCGTAGAGGTCAGCAGGCCCTACAGTACATGCAACATCTCCCCTAAGGATGGGTTCTGTTAACTGGGAGCTAAAGACAATGATCTAGGAGCTAGGAATCTGGGATAAACATTCTGGGTGAGGTCTGTTGTAGGGAGACACTGTAGCCCCGCCTCCTAGTAGCCCCTACAGGTGTGCTTGGCCACGCCCATGAGGGCGTGGTCGGGGAGGTCAAAGATGACATGGGGACAATTCTTAAGGGACCCCCCACCCCCCCCACCCCCGCACACTTGGATGGCCCTTCTCTCTGGCCACGCTAGAGGTCTCTGGGCATGCTCTGGCTTGCGTTTGGGCTGGTGTTTATCTGAATAAAGAAATCTTAGTCTTATAGACTACGGATCATCTTTGAGCACACGCTGCACGCAATACTCAATAGTCTGCCTCTACAGACAGCAAAAAGGTCACCAAGTCACTAACAATGTCCGCTTCCAGCCTCCTGGGTGGAAAACAGGTAATTCCTTGAGGGGAGGTCCCTGTTCCCAAGTGTAGGGAATCTTTCTCTGGCCCGCCAGCCAGCTCCTTATTAATAATAAGAGACTTCTTATTAACTATGAAAGCTTGGCTGATAGCTTAGGTTTGTTTTTAGCTAGCTTATAACTTAAATTAACCCATTTCTATTAATCTATGTGCCGCCACATGGCTCATGGCTTGGTACTTCATCTCCTATATGTCATGCTTCCTCCCTGCATCCTCTCAGGCCCCCCCCAAATCCTGCCTAGCTATTGGCCGTTCAGCTTTGTATTAAATCAATCAGAGTGACACTTCTTCACAGTGTACAAAAAGATTGTTCCACAACATCCAAGTGCTTATTTGTGGGCTCAAGGACCTCTGTGCCCCATCACTGCCCTGTCTGTATAATGTTACTTGTATGTATGATTTCAGAGATGACTGCTTGATATTGGATCACCAACTGGGGGGTGGGCAGGGCTCTTCCCTGGACAAGACCATCTCTCCTGCTCTTGGTGTTCCCAAGTTGCCTGTGGTTTTTTTTGTCTAGGGTTGACCCCCCTATGAGATTTCTCCCTTCTATGTTAGCATGTTCGTTTGTGCCATTGTTCAGGTCTTATTTAGGCAGCCATGTTGCTGAGATTTCATGGGCATAGCCTCTCTGACATTTCTAGGAGACACAACCTCACATCAAACTTCCTGTTCCTCTGACTCTAACAATCTTTCTTCCCCCTCTTCCACAATGACCCCTGAGCCTCTGGTGCAAGAGTTGTGTTATAGAGGAATCTGTTGGGGCTGGTACCACACAATCTCTTGTTCTCTGCATTTTGATTGGTTGTGGTTTTCTGTAATGGCCTCTGTTGTAAAGAGAAGTTTCTTTGATGAGGGGTGAATCTATATTTGTGGATATAAGGTCAAATAATAAGAATATAGTTAGGGATTTGCTGGTTTAGTAAAGTAGTGTTTGTAGATTCTCTCCTAAGGTCCATGACTTCACTAGTGCTGAGTGGTTGGCTAGGTTTCCAGTACCAGACATGGTTCCTTTCTTGTGCCATGCTGGTTGTTGTGATTCACAGGCAACATAGCTGGATAGGACTGTTGGTTCTTCCTTCCCTTGGAAGCTTGCACAGCACCTTCTGGTACCAATAAAGCTGGTCTTCAGTGAGGAGGCTTAGATCTAGCTTGGAACCTTTAGGTCCTGTGTCTGAAATGCATAGGGACTTCAGCAATAGGGACTTATCTTCCATCTGTAGGAGTCAACCATGGAGTATGGTATCAACAATGGCCTGCATGTTTTTCAAGTCTCTTGGGCAACCCTGAACAACTCAAAAGAAAGTTTCTCATGCTTGGTGTTGGGGTTTTTGTTAGATAGTCTATGGCTCTTGGGAAGGGAAGGGTTGTTATCCCACTTGGGAAAATGTAATTAAAAAAATATATATATATATTATAAAATACTATATATATATATATATATATATATATATAGTTTCATATGTATTATAAGTAATTTTAGGTAGATAGCTAATATGATTCCTTATGACATTTTCAGACATTCTCACTGTTTTTTATCCTCCTCCCTCCTTCGATATTTGTCTGCTTCCCCTATCTGCAGTTAGAGTTCCCCCATTTTCCCACTGTCCCTGCTCAAGTCCCATGTACCCTGTTATTCCCTTCTCTATTGCTCCTCCCCACCCTGCTCCCTTTTCCTATAAATTGCAGTCTTATGATAAACTCAGTGAGGCAAAGCCTAGATTAAACCAGAAACACTCTGTCTTACCTGAGACAGGATAGAAAGAGTAGAACTTATGGAAGGAAAGGAGTCCCTCACCTCAGAGTCTGGTTAAGAACTAAGAATTCCAACACAATTAACATTGGCTTAAAGCCATTTGCCCTTCCTGGCTATAAGCTGCAGTCTTCCAGGACTCTCACTAGACTCCCTTTGCAGTAAGAGATTTTAGGAAACTGTAGTGGCTTATGGGGTTCCGTTATCAGACTGTACTGTCATCCAAGGCACCTCGGAGCCACCTCATGTCAGTTATTGAAGAGGGAATCAGAAGCAGAGGAGACAAGCGTCTTGTAGAAACCTGCTGAACAATGACATTCCAAACACATCCACATTCTACCTGTGCTGCCACTGGCACAATGAGGGCTTCTGTTTTAAGGAACCCAAGACGAAGCTCTCAGGTATGCCTTGCTCTTTCTCTGCCTGCCTCCCTCCTCCCCCCACCCTCTTTCTTTCAGTATGTAGTTCTGGCTTGCCTGAAACGTACTATGCAGATCAGATTGGCCTCAAACTCAAAGATCTTCCTGTCTCTGCCTCCCCTCTTCTGGGATTAAAGACTTGTGCCACTACAATTGGCCTTAAAATTTTGTTTATTCTTATTTTTTAATTTTGTGGGTTTTTAAAATTTTTATGTGCATTGGTATTTTGCCTGCATGTATGTCTGGGTGAGGGTGTCAGATCTCCTGGAACTAGAGGTACAGACAGTTGTGAGCTGCCATGTGGGTGCTGGGGATTGAACCCAGGTCCTCTAGAAGAGCAGCCAGTGCTCTTAACCACTGAGCCATCTCTCCAGCCTCTTTATTTTTTTTTAAGATTTTTATTTATTTATTACATATACAACATTCTGCTTCCATGTATATTTGCACACCAGAAGAGGACACCATATCTCATAACAGATGGTTGTGAGCCACCATGTGATTGCTGGGAATTGAACTCAGGACCTCTGGAAGAGCAGTCAGTGCTCTTAACCTCTGGGGTTAAGAGGGGCCATCTCTCCAGCCCCTCTCTCCAGCCTCTTATTCTTATTTTTTACTATGTGTATATGTGTGGGTATAGGCTAGAAGCATCAGTTTCCCCTGGAGCTGGAATACTTAGGTCCTCTGCAAGAGCAGTGTGTGCTCTCAACCCTTCCACCATCTTCTTATCATTGTGCCCTGCCTTTAACCTGCTCCCCTGCCCTTTTTGTGTAGAGTTGGGCATCAAATGTATGGCCTCAGACATGCTGAACTCTGTCACTGAGCTGCATCCCAGCTCCATTTCACGTCTTTTCAACCTGCTGCTGTTTTGACTGACTGGTTGTAGGTCCATGAGTCACTCCACTGCTCTGGTGTCTGAGCTGGACCCTGATGGGAGTAGAGGCTCAGCGCTCAGGTGTCCTCAAAGTCTGGTTGCATCCTCAGTTTTCATGTAAAAGACCAGAGCTGGCTGGAGGTCAATGGGCTGCACCCTGCAGGAAGAGTCCCAGAGCACCCAATGGAAACCATGCCGGGGTAAGTTCTCTGCCTGCTGGGGTCACACAGTTCTGGTGGCTGGGGCACCTCAGTGGCATTGGTGTTGCCAATGGTAGGTGAATAACAATGGCTTCATGTGAAGCTTGTGGGAGGGGTAGGTGGAGTTCCACTGTGCTTCTCAGAAGAGGAAATGGCCAACAGGCTGTGGCTGTCTTGGTTGGATTCTGGTCTGTTGTCCTCTGAATAGCTTTAGCTCAGTTCTCTCTGGGCAATAAGGAGGGATGTCCTCACCTCTGCTACCCCAGAGCTTGGTTGATGTTGTACTGTCCTGCCTGCCTGGCACTGACTTACTCTTTTCAACCCAGCACACTGTTTAGAGCCCAATGCAGGAGCCTTAGTGGACAATGTACAGTCCCTCCAAGAACTCCACTCTGACAGTGGAAGCTACACATCTGGAGTCACGTGAAGGACATCACCAGACAATGAGCATTCACAGACTTGCAAAGCTGGGGTCAGTGGGATTTTCAGCTCCGAATCTCTCTCTCTCTCTCTCTCTCTCTCTCTCTCTCTCTGTCTTACGTGTGTGGGTGTGTGTGTGTGTGTGTGTGTGTGTGTGTGTGTGTGTGTGTGTGTGTGTATGTGTGTATGTGTGTGTGTGTGTGTGCCTGTCTGCTATCCCAGACTGGACCCTGAACTTGAGACAAGAATGACCTTGAACTTCTGATTCAACTGCCTTACCGTCCACGTGCTAGGATCACAGTGTGAGCTTGTTGTGTGGTTGCCTGAGGTGTTAGAGAGCAAACTCCAGGCTGTGTGCATGGTAGGCCAGCACCCTACCAACTGAGCTACATTCCCAGTCTGTGGCAAGTTTCTCTTTTTTATTTCTCCCTCTCCTTTCTTCTTTCCTTTTCTCCCTCCCTTCTTCCCTTTCATTCTTTTATGTATGTATGTATATATATTTTTTTTCTTTTTTTTTGAGATAGGTTTTTCTGTGTAGCCCTGGCTGGAATTTGCTCTGTAGATCAGGCTGGCCTTGAGCTCAGACATCCACTTGCTGAATGCTGGGATTAAAGGTGCGTGCTACCATGTCTGGCCCCTTTCATTCATTTTTTTGAGACAGAGTCTCATGTAGTATAGTCTGGCCTCAAACTATCTTATATAGCCAAGGATGGCCTTGAAATCCTGGTTCTCCTGCCTCTACTTCCTAAGTGCTGGGATTGAGGTCTCTTTGTGTCTCTCCTCCACTCATTCCCCCTTCCCTACTTCCCCTACCTCCTTCCCTCCTTCTCCCTCCTCCTCTCCTCTTACCCTCACCCTCCTCTCCTTACCCCTTCTTTCTCCTTCCCTCCTCCCCACTCCCCCCTTCCTTCTCCTCCTTCTCCTCCACCCAACTTCTCCAGGGTCTCATTATATATCCCAGACTGGCCTCAAACTCAGGAACTTCCAAGTTGTGGGATCACAGGTGTGCATGACCATGCCTGGCCAGCCTGTTTTCATGTGGCTACCAAATTCCTCACATCCTTGGGTACATACAATGCGTGCACATACACGCACACTTTCCTCTCAAGAAACCCAGCAGAGTTTTAAAAGCTAGGTGTTTTAACCCCCACCCCAGAGGGCTCCCACCCCAGGATGTCTGCAGTGGGTACCTTTTGCCTCCAGCCCTCAGGATCACATCCAACTCTCTCCACAAGGTATACCCCAGTACCTACAGGCTCGCTACAAGCCAGGGAGCCACATTTCCACCTGGAGCAGACAGCTGGTAAATTCCTGACTCTCGGACCATGAATCTATAATCACCTTTATGACCCTGCAAAGATGACAATGTTTGACCTAGAAGGGGACTTTTGTGGCAGATGTCTTTGGTAAACCCTGGCAAAGTTGTGAACCACATCAGATTGCCTAGTCAGTAAGTACAGGGATACTCTTATTTCCACACTAGGGAGATGGAAGCAGGACGGTCAGGAGTTCAAGGCTATTCTCAGCTACATTGTAGGTCTGAAGCCAGCTGGCAGGAGACCCTCTCAAAAAAAAAAGAAAAAAAACCAAAAAACTAAAAGACAAAAAAAAAAAAAAAAAAGAGTTCAAATCTTTACAAAATGCTTCACTGTTCACGGATCACTGGAGTTGATTCCCCCCCCCCTTTTTTTTTTTTTTTTGGTTTTTTGAGACACGGGGCAGGGTGGGGGGAATTCCCTGTGTAACTTTGGAGGCTGTCCTGGAACTAGCTCTTGTAGACCAGGCTGGTCTTGAACTCACAGAGATCCGACTGCTGATTCCCCATTCTTAAGCCCCACCCTGCCCATTTCTTTATTTGAGTGCTGATTTTTCTATCACTAATTGTCCTAATGTTTAGAGAGTAGGGTCTCATAAGCTCGCAAGACATTCTGCAGCAGACAGGTGCTCTAGCAGCCTCTGTCCCTGACCCCAGACCTCCTCACACAGGGCAGGACCAGCTGTGTGAGCTGTCACCAGCTGAGCATATGCAAAAGGTCCAGGAGCTGACATGCCCAAATAGGGATTCAGTGTCTTAGACAGGTACCCCCAAAGGAAGATGGCAACTTGGGACTGTTATTGTCAGTGAAAGGGCTTGTGTGAAGATCAAAGCCTAAAGGAAGTAAGTGGTTCTCTGACAAAAACATTGTATTTTTAGAAGTTCTCTGTGGTGTAGGATGTTTTGCCCCAAGCTGCTTGCTGAAAGGGGTGATGCCGGAGGTGCCCCCACAGGCTGCCATCTTGAGCTGGGGGCTGGTGGGAAAGGGTTTCCTGGCACAGGATGGAGCTGGGAGGCTGAAGGGGGAGGGGGTGAGCCACCTTTCCTGAAGGTCAGAGTACCCGCTTGGGCCGGTACTGTTTTGGGTTGACTGGCAGGGGTCTTCAAACCCCCCCCCCCCGTGTGTAGCTCAGGTTGGCCTTGAACTTGTATGTTCCGCCTCTACCTCTCCAGGGCTGGGGGCTCCACCACACCCCACTGAGACCCTACTGAGAGGATTAGAAGCCTCCACCTTCTGCCCCACCTTCAACATACACATGCCCTCCCTTCTGGAGACTGGGGTCTGCATGCAGCAAAGTCAGAGAACAGTACATTCATTCTGTAATCAGGGCTAATTGGTATGGTGTACAAGTGGAGAGATGCCACACTCCAGGGGGTAGAACAGCAGTGGGTTGCTAAACCAAATGCCCAGGAATCCATGAAGGAACCTCAGGTAGGTGACAGGATAGTTAGGGAAGGTACCCAGCTTGACCTGAGAGTGGGAATGGCAGGAGGAGGGCAGCATGTCCATAGAATGGATGGGAATTGAGGATGAATGCCTCAGGGGCCTCCCTGCTAGTTGTTGGGTTGTTGCGATACCTTGTCCTTTAAGAGTTGAGCTGGCCCCTCCCCTTCGTGCAAAAAGGAGCAGAGAGAGGCCATGGTGGGTGGGTGGGGGGCTGCCCAGCCTTCCCTAGCTCTCTTCAGTATCTCTCCCTTATAATCAGGGTACCTTTGCCTTAATGTTTATGCCAAAATCCCCAGCAGCCAGGCTGGAGTGGCAAGCTGTAATTTACATCATTTTGCATCTGGGCTACAGGCTCTAAAGACTCAGCCTCTTGCAAATGGGAACCACATTGGAGAGGGAAACCAAGAGGAGGCCACATTAGGATATGCTGTCAGGAAGCCACCTGCTTCTCGTTTGGGACCCGCATTGGTTTGTTGCCCTGTCCCAGTGCCCAGTGGGTTTTGGAGATGGCAGAGCAGTCATGGGCATTCTCCTTGACGGGCATCCGGTACAAAGGCTGGGGTGAGCCACTTGCAAACCTCAGAATGTCCCATGCAAAGCTCTGCAAATGCTGTTGGGCACCCTGGCTCTGTGTCCTCCCCAGTCTCCACAGAGCAGCCTCCTAGAGAAAGTAAAATATAGTCAAACCTAGAGTCTGTGGGAGGCCTGGGACCCCTGGCTTGGGGCAGGGTCTGGAGCATTCCACATCCCCAAGTTCTACCTCTTGAAACCCAGAAATAGACACTCTGAGGTAGGCCAGGGAGCTAGCTATACTGAAAATGAAGGGACCAAGGTCAGTTAGGCCTGATGGCTCACATCTGTAATCCTAACACTGTGGAGGCTGAGGCAGGAGGATTGCAGTGAGCTGAGAGCAATCTGGGCTGCATAGTTAATTTAAAGCCAGTCCAGTCTACCAAATCAGACTTTACCTCACAAAAGCAAATTAAGCCAGGTGTGGTGATATATGCCCATAATCCCAGCACTTGAGAGGTGACTGTAATCCGAGACTCAGGAAGTCGAGGCAGAGCAAGCCTCAGCTATAAATGAAGCCAGCCTGAGCTACATGAGACTCTGGCTTAAAACAAACAAACAAGCTCAATAAATAAGTAAATGTACAGTGACTGCACACACACATTCACATATACGTACAATAACTTTTAAGAATGTTGTCGTAATGGTCATTTTGAATGAGGGTCACATGTGGGGCTGGGGCATTTCCAGGCATGGCCATGCTTTCATGCTCTTAGTTCATTAGTTTGTTTGCTGGGGTTTTGTTTTAAAATAATACAATGTTTTTATGAATCCTTTGATAATTTTATGCAATGTATGTTTGATTGTATTTACCCCTTCCTCCTTCGAACTCTTCCAAAATGCCCTCCTCCCTACCCCCTCTACTTTGTGTCTCGTGTTGCACCCCCCCACACACACACACCTCTTACAACAGACTGTCACACGACAACAGATGTCCTGATCTTCTAGCTTTTAAAATCTTTCCTCCATATTCCCTGAGCCTTAAGTGGAAGGGTTGTGTTGTAAATGGATTAACTGGGGACAGGCACTTCATGGTCCAGTAATGGTCTCTGTCTGCTGCAAGAAGCAGCTTTGATGAGGGGTGGAGCTGCACCTGTGGGTGCAGGGATTCGTATATAGACATTAGAGATTATATAAGAATACATATGTATATATAAATATATATGTATCTTATGTAAGTATATAAAATGCCGTTAGAGATTGGACCTGCTTGACCAACAACTTGAAAGTAGGTTTCCCATACCTGGCACTGGGGGTGGGGCTGTTAGATGGTTTTAGGGGCAGCATTGTCACCCAAGTGTACACACACACACACACACACACATACACACACACACACACACACACACACACACACACACACTTTGTCTTATTCAGGCTGGCCTCAAATTCACTGTATCTTTGAACTGGTCATCGTCCTGCCTCAGCCTGACCAGTAAGTGTTTGGGTCAGTGGCATGAGCTACCTTGCCCAGCCAAACTCTGTTTCTTGCCCCTCAGGTTGCTGTGTGACTGTCCCTGCTGTCATTGTGTTTTGGTCTTTTGAAGAATATAATAATTAAGGGGCTGGGATGGAGCTTACTGGTAGTGGAGCTTTTATTTAGAATCTGGCCTCTAACGTTGCAAAAAAGAAAACTCGAACTTAAAATATTTGGAAACCTACAGCAGGGGTATTGAACACCAGCCTGGCCTCCATTGCCCTCCCTGATTGACTCCCTTCTGGTTTCATTTTTCCCCCTTAGTCCTTCTACAAGGTTTCATATGTCCCCTCTTCCACAGCTGTGCTCAGCCCCCCACCCCCCACTTAGCTCAGGTCTAGGCCTGTGCTAAGATGTGGATATGTACCCTTCAGAGCCTCATGTGTAACAAACTCAATCCTCACAGTCATGTGTTGATGGCATTCAGCAACGGAGATATGGGGAACTGATCAGGAATGTGAGAGGTTCGAGGGTGAGGGCAAAGTCGCTCTAATGGCCTTCCTGGCTATCTCCCTTACCCTGTCAGGTTATAATGCAACCCGAACTATCAGACAAATAAACCTATATTCTTTATCAATTATCCCAGCTCAGGCATTGTGTTTTAGCAACAGAAGATGGACCAAGACAGACTGGATTCAGCCAGATGGGATTACAGGGCTTACTGACCCCAGAGGGCCTGAAGTGTAGGGGGCCATGCAGTCACCCTTTTCAGTAGCCCCTGGCAGCTTGACTTAGTCTGGCACTGGTATCTGGGGAAGGTCTCCTTCTGGACTTGGGGAACAGTTCTGTTCCTCAGAGAGAGTCTGTGATTTCCCTCTGGGGTCAAGAATTGTCAGAACTCTTTGGCCATCTTTTTTTTTTTTTCTTTGAGACAGGGTTTCTCTGTGTAGCTTTGGAGCCTGTCCTGGAACTTGTTCTGTAGACGAGGCTGGCCTCAAACTCACAGAGATCCGCCTGCCTCTGCCTCCTGAGTGCTGGGATTAAAGACATTCGCCACCACTGCCCAGCTCTTTGGCTGTCTTTGATGGGGTCCTCTGAGGTGCCATTGTCCCCAGCAAGAGCACAGGAACCAGAAGACCTTGTAGTTAGCACCTGGTGTTCTCTGGTAGTAGGCCCCCTGGGCAATGCCAGCTGATTCCAAGAAACACCCAGTAGATCTTTTGCTGTGACATAGAACATATCATTAGAACAGAAACATTTTTCTTTGCTGGGCAGTGGTGGTGCTCGCCTTTAATCTCAGCATTCTAGAGGCAGAGTCAGGTGCATCTCTGTGAGTTCAAGGCCAGCCTGGTCTACAGAATGAATGCCAGGATAGCCAGGACTGTTTCACAGAGAAACACTTTCTCAAAAAACAAAACCAACCAACTAAACAAAAATACCCAAACCAAACCAAACATTTTTCTTTGAGATGGGGTCTCATGTAGCCCAGGAAAACACCAAATAGGATACCTTGAACTTCTGATCCTCCTGCCTCCATCTCCCAAGTGCTGGGTTTAGAGCATGTTACCACACCCATTTATATGGTGCTGGGGATCCAACCCAGGGCTTTTGTGCAAGCTAGGCAAGCACTCTTCCAACTGAGGTACATCCCTAACCCCATGAACCCTTTTGGGAAGAAAAAAATCTCTGATCTTCAAAGTTCTGTTTGCTCTCTTTATTTTCTTCAGAAACTATTGACATACAAAGCAGGGCATCACCTGCGGTAGAAGAAACCTGTGACAAAGAAAATCAGCAGTGTGGGCTGGGGGCTCCTGGGTGGGAGGGGGCTGGCTTCCTCAGGCTCCTTGTTTTTCTGGGGCACACGAGTCTCCCTGGGGCACACAGCACTCCCCTTCCCCTCCCCCAGACCTTTCAGGTGAGAAAACTTTCCATTGTTGCCCTATCTCGCGGTAATCCACTCGCCTCCTTGCGGGAACCACAGGTGCACACAGATCTGAGGCCCGATCTGTTCCACTGGGTGCCAGGCAGGGCCGGGGACGCAACCCCAGCATGAAATAGCGCCCGCAACCGCAAGGCCGGGTGTGCGCCCTCTGAAACCATAGGTAAAGACAATTACCGGCAGTTTCCATCCACCGGTTTGTTTTTTGTTCAAAGGCCACCGAGCATTCTCAGCAGCAGACCTGAGACGTAGTATTCCCACCACACGCCACCTTCATAAACGTGCGATAAAAGCTGTGGTCGCTTTGTCCTGGCTCTTCCTTTTAACAGTCAAACCTTCAAGTTTGATGTTGAAACTGCTTTTTTCTTCAAGTGGGCTTTGATGCTTAGATAACGCTTAGAGATAAGGAACCTGCCTTCAAAACCGCTCACTGTACCTCGGGCTCACCACTGGGAGCGTCACAAGGGAAAATCAGACACCTGAGCTCATGAGAGGGAAGAATGTGCTGAGTCTGTGAAATGCTCCTGTGTCTGCCTGCTTGGGAGATTTGCGGGGAGGGGGTTGAGGGGGGGCGAGGGAGAGTCAGAGAGGAGTGAGGGAGCGAGGGAGAGCAGCCTGGAAATGTAGGCCCTTAGTTGATCGAGGGCTAGCATAGCATCACACTGGAAGCCTTAAATTCAATCCCCAGCATGATGTAAACCAGGAATGGTGGCTCATACTTGTAATTTTGGCACCTGGGAGAGAGAGGCAGGAGGATCAAAAATTCAAGGTCATCCTTGGCTATGTATCAAGTTTTGGGGCTAGTCCCAAAACATAGTTTTAAATACTCTTAAGCACTGTAGCCCAGTTTTAAATGAATGAATGAATGAATGAATAATGAAGAGAGAGAGAGAGAGAGAGAGAGAACTTCAGAATGTAGCTTACTTGGCAGAGAGGGCTTGCCTAGGGGCCTCCAGTACTGTGTAAATTAATGATGGTGACACATGCTGTAATTCCAGTGCTTGGGGGATGGAGGAGGAAGGATCACCAGTATTTCAAGGTAGCTTTGGCTCTACAGGGAATTGGAGGCTTGCCTGGTCTAGATGAGACCCTGTCACCCCTTCCCCATAAGAAGGAAGGAAAGAGAAAAAGAAAGAGGGCTGGAGTCTTCAGCGCCACGCAGAGTAGGCACTGGTGGCATATGCTCAAAATTTAGATCAATAGTTCAAGGCCATCCTTGGATAAACAGTTGGAAGCCAGCCTGAGCTACATGAGATCCTTTCTCAGTTAAAAAAAAAACAAAAACAAAAAAACAATTTTGCTTAAATGGAGAGACTGTGACAGTGAGCTGTAGTGTCAGCCAGCTGACATTTGTAATTCCAGTAGTCCACAACAGGCAAAGGGAGAAGGATGAAGTTCTAGCTTATCCTGGGCTATATAGCAAGATGCTACCAAAAAAATAAAAAATAAATAAAAAGACCCTATGACGCTTATGTTAGGTGGTGCCAAGCATTCCCTAGACCTGGGACATCTGCATGGGTAGTGGTGCTGGCTCTAGATTCATTGACCTCTGTCATATGAGCAGGGTCATCAATATTTGCAATCTGCCAAGGCATAGAGGGCCACTTCTGTAATCCCTGCATTTAGGATGCTGGGGCAGGAGGACCTTCAGTTCCAGGTCAACCTGAGCTGTAGCCATAGAGAGAGTTTCTTAGCAACAGCCCTTACTATGTCTGTAGAGACAAGGGAAAGACTTCCAAGGTTTCCCTGTGACTTAAGGTAAACTCTCTTGGTTCTTGGTTTTATTGTAATGCTTTTTTGTCTGCTTTTCTTTAACTTTTTAAATTTTATTATTTTATGTATATGGATGTTTTTGCCTACATGTATGTCTATGTACTACATATGTTCAGTGCCCATAGAACAGAAGAGAGCATTGGATCCCCTGGAATTGGAGTTATAGACCATTGTGAGCCATATGTAGGTACTGGGAACTGAACCCCATCCTCTGGAAGAGCAGCCAGTGTCTTAAGCACTGAGCCATCTCTCCAGCCCCACTTCTTTCTGCATTCCTCTTTTAACCCAGGCTAGCCTAGAACTCAGTGTATAGCTGAGGAAAATCTTATATTCCTGATCATGTAGCCCAGGCTAGCCTAGAACTCTGGGTATAGCTAAGGAAAACCTTATATTCCTGATCCTTTTAAATCTGTCAAATTTAAAAGTGCCAAATTAAAAGTGTGCAAAAAAGTGCCATTTCCCAAGTGCCAGGATTACGGATGTATACTACCATGCCTGCTTTATGTTGTACTGGGGATGGAATCCAGGACTACTGTTATGTTAGGCAAGTACTCTACTGAGCTGCTAACTAACCCTCTATTTTAGCTTTGTCTTGTGACCTTGAACCCCAAGGATCTGAGCCTGAGAGGTTGAGGAGTGAGAGCTGGTTTAGATCAGAGAAACCAAGTCTTGAATTGTATCTTACTAACTGTGTGACTTTAGGTAAGTTACTTCACCTCTCTGGGCTTCAACCCCTTTGTCAAGAAAATACAGGTTTCATAGTAAAAGCTCTTTAGATGTGCTGTTGCCAGGTGGTACAGTCTGTGATTCTATGAATCTATGAATCTCCAGGATTTGCATAAGTTTAGCATCTTATAGGTTTCTAAGTGTTTTCAGATCTTTCAGCAGCTGGTTTGATCTCTGCCACGAGCTGTGGCTACACAGGCAGGTGTGCCAAGCTTTCATATTCCCATTTCAGAGACAGGAAAATGGGAGCGCAGAGAGCTCAAACGGCTAACAAAGGAATGAACTGATGAGCTAGGCCTGTGCAGACATAGGGGCCTATGGATCCCTGTCTTATGGAGCAACCCAAGTACCACAAAGAAAAAAAGACAAAAATAAAATCTTGCTTGGAACAGGGTGGTGGCGCACGCCTTTAATCCCAGCACTGGGGAGGCAGAGGCAGGAGGATCTCTGGGAGTTCAAAGGCAGCCTGATCGACAGAGTGAGTTCCAGGACAAGCTCCAAAGCTACACAGAGAAACCCTGTCTCAAAAAACAACAACAAAAAAATCTTGCTTTGGTCCTTGGCAGTTCCATGGCTTCAGGCATTTGTCTTAACCTTCCGATCTGGGATTAGAACCTAGGACTTTGAGCTAGATAGACAAGAGCTCTATCACAGAGCCATACCCCAGCCCTGGAGCCTAGAATGGAAATTTTATGAACTTTATGATTTAACATTCCTCCACCCGACCCCTGCCTCTCCCTGAAGAGCCTGGTTATATGACCATAAAGTTTTGGCATCCCCTGCCTCTGCCTCCTGAGTGCTGAGAGTGCAGATGTGTGCCACTGTATCTGGCCATGATCTAACTTTAAAAGCCCAAGGCTTTATGTGGAGGCAGGAGGGTCAGAAATTCAAGAGTGTCCTTGACTACATGTCAAGTTCACGGACACCCTGGAATACAAGAAGCCCTTTCTCACAAGGCTAGTAAAATGGCTTCATGAATAGGACCACTTGTCACCATGCCTGGTAAGTTTGATTTCTGGAACCCACAGGGTGGAAAGAGAGAACTGTCCCCCAAAGTTGTGCTCTGATGTCTACACATACACTGTGGCATGAACACACACACACACACACACACACACACACACACACACACACACACTAATGATAAAAATGAAATTTTAAAATTTCTTAAAGAAACCCTGTCATTAATAATAATAATAAAATAAATGGGATGAGACATTAGCTCATTCTGCCTGGTACAGGGTAGGGACACAATTAAGTGTCAACTGCTCATGCCCCCCCCACTTAACTTATGTGGATGCCTTACCTCTCTAGAGACATGACAGTTTCTGTAGGGCCCTTTTTCTTTTTCTTTTCTTTTCTTTTCTTTTCTTTCTTTCTTTCTTTTTTTTTGTTACTTCAATGCCAGGTTTTATTCATTACAAATGTAAAAATTTGAAGATACTGTGGGGCCCTTTTTCATTAATGGGTCTGAAGCTAAGAGAAGACAAGAGCCCCTGCCCCTGGTTCCTCAGGAAACTTATGCATTACACACAGCATTCTTGGTCCAGAGTGGACCCCAGACCTCAAGTTGGGCTAAAGAGGACAAACCCAATTTCCAAGGACCTAGCAGTGGTTGTTTTATGTGAATAAGGCCAGTGGGGACTGTGACTTCAGATGTCCTCTGTCTCTGATGCTTCGTCATTATCGAGGACGACTGACCACAATGAGCAACCTTCGGAGGCCACAGCTCAACTGGCTTTGATGTTGCCTAGCCTGTGGCCTGCCTGCGTGGATGCAGCGTTCCTTCTATACACCCTTACACCCGCTGGGCCTCGTGTCCCCTGCAAGTGATTGGAAGCCAGGCTTCACAGCCACTGTGAGAAGACCCTACCGCAGGCCGCCCCGGCATTACTCACAGCTTCCAGTACCTGCCCAAGTTCAAACAGGAAGCCTGGGTTTTTCCTGTGTTGACGACAGACTGCTCATGTTCTCTTTCTGTTCAGCTTTGGGGCTCCCTGGTGGCGTGGGCTTCTGGGGATGAATGTCTGGGGATGTCAGTGAGCTTTGGGGTCCTTCTAGCAAATGTCTCAGTAAAGCCACTTCCCCCAGGATGGCTGGGCAAAGGCCTTTGTGTCCTCAGGCCTTGAGGGTGACCTGGATCATCTATTGCTTTGCCAGTGAAGGTGGACTCTGCCCAAGTACACAGTGGGCCTGCAGTGCACATGCATTCAACCAATCCACACTGAAGCTGCCTGTCCCCAGACAAGCCAGGCTGTTTGCTTGTTCCTGGGATCATAGCATCTGTTCTGTGGCCATGGCCTAGACACCCTGGAGGTGTCTCTTGGCTTTCCTCTTCCTCATTTCCTTCCCCAGTAGAGACAAGTTCATCTGTCCTTTTTCCTCAGTGTCCCCGAGTTCAGCTCCTCCCCCTGCCATCTGTGAGTGTCTTCCTCCACTATGTTCTCACTGTCCTGCCTCATCTCTTTCCACCCACAGACTATATGGTGGTCAAGGAATCTTCCTGGACACCTGAGGGATCACTTTGATCCTCATCCTTGCCCACCTTTTGTGTGGTGAGTCTGAAGCCCCTACTGTGGCCTCCAGGCCCAGAGGAGCCTCTGTCCTCTTGGAACTCATCCTTGTCTCTGTGTTTGTGTTGACAGCACCCGGCCTCTTGTGAGTTCCGAAGGAGGCCACAGTCTTGTTGGTTTCCTGAGCTCCATGCAGTTTGACTGAGCCTGCTTGATCCTGACCTCTGTGCTAGCTGCCAACTCTTCCCCTCTGCTGATCCCTGTCACTGATCTCAGAATCAGCCTCCTTCCTCTGATGCTGTCTGCTTGCTTGCTGGCTGGCTAGTTATAAGATAGGGTCTCATGTAGTCCAGACTGGCCTCTAATTCACCATATAGCAGAGGATGACCTTGAACTTCTGATCCATCTGCCTTTCCCTCCCAAGTAGTGGGGAAACAGTATGTGCCACCACAGCAGGTTTGATCTCTTTCCTTTACTTGTGTGTGGTGATACATTCTACAAGCATCCTCTATAGGGTCTCTGGCCTTAGAGAGCAGGGGTTGGAGGTGGCTTCCTGTTTGAAGACCAGCCCCACCCAACTTGGTTAAGAGGGTCCTTCCCAGTTGGCGTTGGAGGGGGGACTAACACATACCCAGTACTCTGAGTATATACTGGATGACTCTGTGTGTGTGTGTGTGTGTGTGTGTGTGTGTGTGTGTGTGTGTGTGTGTATGTGTGTGTGTGCCTTTCAAAACATAAAGGCATCAAGTCCAGGCCCCAAGACCCCTCTGCATAATTCCCTGTTGGAGCTTGTGATTGTGCACTCTCTCCTCTGAAATGAGGTCTCTCCATAGCCCAGCCTGCTTGCTTTTAGCCAGGTTTGGGCCTCCGTGGAAACATAACATGGGTTCCCAATGGATGTTTGAAGGAATAATCTGGGGGAAATGCTTGCAAACTAGAGTCGCTTACAAATAACTTGAAGTGTTTCTTCTAAGCATTCACCTTAAACCTCTCTATTTTCTCAATCGCACAGTCTTCCTTCCTGGGCAAAGGGGGAAACTAAGTAAAAAACAAACACTCCAAACACACCCAACGAACTCCCTTCCCTCCCCAGACAGGGCCGTATGTATCTCAAACCTGCCTTAGACTTGTTATCTTGTCAATAATGGCCTTCAATTTCTGACCCTCCTGCTGCCACTGCCCCGGCTCTGGGGTTATAGGCACACACTAAGCGGCTTGGCTTTATGCATGGGTTGGGGCTTTGTGCTCAGTGGGCAAACTCTACCCTCTGAGATGCAGCTTCACTCCAACCAACTTACTGGGTGCTTTCTGTGTGCAGCCTCCACCTTCACAGCATCTCCTCATGAGAAAGACGACAGCTTGGTCCAAAGGGTGGGGGGCCAGTCTTCTCCACACTGGGACTTGTATACTCTATGCTGTCCGGGCATGTCCCAGGGCCCATACCTGTCACCGTCATTATAACATCAGAACCTACAGCCAGCCTGGTCACACATGATGTCATCACAACTCTCAAATGACTGAGATAAGAGGATAAGGTGTTCAAGACTAGCCTGAGCATAGCAAGCCCTTCTATCAAAATGAAAGAATAGATGTGTCACTGGGTTTAGAGTTTTATGCATATTCTCTCAGCTAATCAACACTGTAACCCTGCACAGCAGTCACTCATTGTTCACTCATTGTATGAGGGGACTGAGGCACAGAGAAAAACCAGGTCTCCTTTTGGCCTTCCCAGTACCCAATCATCCTGGCACAGTGATGGTGAGGTCAGGAGCACTTTCTTCAGTGCTCCTGGAAGGTGGGTTGTCTGGGGGTCCTAAGTCTTGGCTGAGGTCAGATTTCCAGTTAATAGCAGGAAAGGACATTAAAGGCGCCCAATGAATATCTAGAAAAATTTGCCCAGAAGACCAGAAAGGACTCTGATTGTGCTCCCTAAATTTAAAGCCACAGGCTCTTCTTAAAGCAAGCTGAAAATTAGGACATACTAGCACACTTCAGTAATCTTAACACTTGGGAAGTTAAAGCAGGAGGATCAAAGCTTAAGACCAGGCTGGGTTATAGAGTAGAATCCAAGCATTCGTTTAAAACAACCTGATCAGCTAGACATGGGGGGGGGGCATGGTGTGTGCATGCCTTTAATCCAAACTCTCAGGAGGCAGAAGCAGTGGATCTCTGTACTTAGCTACATAACGAGCTCCAAGCTAGTTAGGGCTACAAACTGAGCCTTGTCTCAAAACAACATCAACAACAAAACAAGCTGGATTGGAATTGGGCATGGTGTCATATGCCTGTGATCCTAGCACTTGGGAGATAGATGCAGGATGAGGAAATAGTTCAAGATTATTCTTGACTACAGAGTGAATTTGAGGCCATCATTGTCACCTGGCAACAAACTATGTTACAAATCCTAAGTCTCCCCCCTTCGTGTGTCTGGCTCAGCACCCACAGCTTTAAAAACTCCCCAGGGCATCACCAACGCCAAGGGACACTATTTTTCTCTTACATGAATGCCTTCTCTGATGGAGGGCTCATTGCTCAACAAAGCAGCTAACCTTTAGATGAAGTAGGCTGAGCTTAGTCCAAAGACATCTGCTAGAGTGCTGTTTGCAATTGTGACAATCTGAACACGTCGTATGTATTCAACAGTGGAGGAGTGGGCACACACTTGGAATACTGTACAGTCATCTGCAGAGAGTCAATAATCCCGGCCACTGGGAAGCCTAACGGGAGGACCCAAAAATCAAGTTCTGCCTGGCTACAGAGTGAGATGGAGGCTAACTCTGGCAACCTAGTGAGACCTTGTCTCAAAATAAAACAGAAAAAGGTTGGTGATATAGCTCAGTGGTAGAGTGCTTACCCAACAAAAGGGGGGTTCTAGGGTTAATTCCCAGTACAAGCAAGGAAGAAAGCTCAGCACTTAGGAGGCAGAGAGGCAGGTGGATCTCTGAGTTCAAGGCCAGCCTGATCTACAGATTGAGTTCCAGGACAGTCAGTTCCAGGGCATCTAGGGCTACATAGAGAAAAATAAAAAACAATAAATAAATAAAAGAAGAAAGAAAGGAAAGAAGGAAGGAAGGAAGAAAAAGAGAGAGAAAGAAAGAAAGAAGCAGAGAAACAAGAAGTGGGTAATCTTCAAGATGTGCTATTAAATGAAAAGGGAAAGTGTTAGAAGCTATAGAGATGATTCAGAGGTTAAGAGCATTCGCTGCTCTTCCAGGAGGCCTGGGTTCAATTCCCAGCACCACATGGTAGCTTACAACCATCTGTGACTCTAGTTCCAGGAGAAAGGACATCCTCTCCTGACCGCCATAGGTTCCAGGCATGCACATGGTACCAGATGTACATGCAAAGAAAGCACAATTCACATAAAACAAAACAAAAAAATAAGAATAAGTTTCTAAATAAATATATAACTCAGATATAAGGGCTCTGAGAATGTAGCTCCACTGTAGAGTGCTTGTCTGGAATGAATAAGACCAACACTGCAAACAAACAAAAACTCTCAGGCTCATATAATATTCTGATATATTGGGGTATAGTGTACTGCAAGCAAATCATATATATGTTGAATACACACTGTTGAATACATATGATTTGCTTGCATATATATATATATGATTTGCTTGCAGTATATATATACATACATATATATATATGTATATGTGTCCTAAAGCTGAAGATGCATCCATCTGCTGCCCAGAGGGAGGGCACTGGAGTTGGAGAGATCCTATTTATCTTGGGAGTTGGTATTATTTGTGTATATATTAGAAGTCTATTTTATTTAAAAGCCTATTCCTGGTCTACAGAGAGAGTTCCAGGAACTACACAGAAACCCTGCCTCAACAACAACAACAACAACAACAACAACAACGAAGCCTATTTTAGTGCAGGCGGGATGGCCCAGCTGTCCTTTCCTGGCAACCTGAATTTGATCCCAAGGACCCACGTAAGGGTGGAAGAAAAGAACTCACTCCACAAAGTTGCCCTCCGACCTCCACATGTACGCTTTGGCACTTGTGTTTACATGTATACATACACACAGAGACAGAGAGGCAGAGACAAAGTCTATTTTATTTTTTGGTTTTTTGAGACAGGGTTTCTCTGTGTGTAGCCCTGGTTGTCCTAGAATTCACTCTGTAGACCAGGTTGGCCTTTAACTCACAGAGATCGGCCTGCCTCTGCCTGGGATTAAAGGTGTGTACCAACACTACTGCCAGGCTGACAAAATCTATTTTAAAGAATGCTATCTTGTGTGGGAGAGGAGGAGGAGGAAACAAACAGCAACCCCCTCTTCAATGAAGTCTTCTAAAGGTCTTGAGGCTTCAGAGCTAGCACGCCCTCTGTGTTCTTCATATGTTTGCTAGCGGTCGCACTGGATGGGGAAGAGCAGGACCCTGGACCCTTGCAACTAAAGACCATCAGGAAGGAGCCATTGTTTTCCCCAGGTCCTTCTGGTGACTTTGGAAGTCACTTCTGCACCTGTATAAACAGTCTGGTTACCAGCTGAAAGCCAGACCTGGGGCAGACCTGGAGTGCATTTGTCTTACACCTTTGCTAAAGAGCCATGATGCCTACTGCTCAATGGGTCCTTGCCCTTTACTCTGTTCATGAACATGGGCAACCTGATCTTCAGACAGGGGCTTCCTCTGGTCGGCTGGCTCTTCTCTTTATTGCAGTTATCCCATGGGAGGCTGGGTCACCTGTCACAAATGAAAAGGGAGGAGAGCTGCTCCAGGCCCCACCACTTGTGGGACAGCTTGGATCCAGTCTTGATGCTAAGATGCCATACTGCTGCTGAGAAAGTGATGTGTCCGGGAGCCCCTCTCTCGTTGGATTACATCGGACCCAGGCTGATCTATACAGACTCAGCTGAGGGAACAGAGAAAGATTTAGAAGGTGTCTACAAGATGGGCTCAGCTTCTCAACTCCTGCCAGTGGGGGCTACAAGGGACAGCCACTTAGGTATCAGGAGATCTCCTAGCGCCCTACAGCAGCGGAGGGGGCTGGGTCTCATTCCTAGAAACAACTTCTGCATCCAGGGTTAACTAACCCTCAGGGGGGAAATGCAAAGGCTTCCTCTTCCAGAGAAGAGTAAGGTGCGATGGATCCATGAGCATTTTTCAAGCCTGCTGTAGCCCAAGTTCTGTCCATGCCAACTAAGGGAAGGGAGGGGCTCTGTCCAGGACCCCACCAGACACCCCTCATCCACCTTCCCCTCCAACTCCGAAGTAATATTGGAACTAGGGTGGGGGTGGGAATGGCAGAAGCTTTTAATGCTTTGTGACTCAAAACAGATTTCTCATTTCTTTCAAGATGCTCCTCTAACCTGGTAGACGACAGCAGAGCTCAGGGGAATTCTGCTTAGTGGAAAAGCTTCAGGTGTTACTTTTGGTCTGGGTGGTACAGGCCTCTGCTTTCCTTACTAGAATTTCAGACTAAAAGTACCCTAATACTAGCTGGAGAGCTGACATCGCTGGAGAGATGGTCTGTGTAATGCCTGAACCTGAGTAGGTAGAGTTAGTAGGGAGGGTCACCCCTCCTGGGCTGGCCCCCTTCATCTACAGTTCCCAAGTAGAGAGCTTTGAAGTGACAGATGTCCCAGGCACCTTGGCTTGGTCAGCATCATCCTGTGGGTTGCCTCCCCTCCTCCAACGCCAGCACCTTGGGAGCAGCAGCCCACGCTTTGCATAGGAATGGGTTGGTGACACCCACTGGGTGCTCTTTGTTTTTTATGAATCCAAACCCGGGGAGGAGGGCTAGGGGCTTCCCTGCAGATTCTGCCTTTGAGTGTTGGGGTGTAGGCGTGTTGGCTTGGCATCCTTCTGGGGACCCAGAGGGGGAACCATTGCAACACACAAGGGTTTCCCTCTTGAGGAGTGGGGAGGTCTGCTGCAGGGCCAAAGTCACCAAATGGACCTGTGCTTGGCAGGGTGAGGGCCAAGGACCAGTTTTCATTAACATCTCTGTGCAGACTTTTGACTTGTGAATAGCATTGCTGAGAAATAAACAAAGATATATGCAAAGACACAAAGAATATTGTTTGGAATTGGGAAACAAATGGAGAAAATTCCAGGCAGGGGGTCGGGAGAAAAGCTGGCTGCATTCGCTCTTTATCTCATGTCAGGCAACAGCAGAGGAAAGGCATGACTTCAGTACCCAATATGTAAAAATCTCTTGATATTAGCTCGGTCAACTTTATAAGCCTAAAGAACCGGGGTGGGGTGGGGTAAGGTGGGGTGATGGAGTGTGGGGGTGGGTATAAGACACCAAACAACTAGCCATGGTTTTCTTTGGCTAGTGGGCCAAAGAAGTCTGGACTGTTGTCTTAGGCTTTTCTGAAACCTTAAAAATATTTTATACCATAAGGTATGTATTTTATTTTAGTTCTTTTGCATAGGTTTATTTTGTGTGGGCAGAGGTCAGAGGATACTGGTCTCTCCTTCCACCTTGTGGGTTCTAGAACTCAAACTCAGGCTAGGCAGCTAGAGCCCCTGCCCCCAGCCACCTTGCCATCTCCTTAAATACATTTTATTTATTTTTATTGTATGTGTATGGACATTTTGCCTGCACATATGTATTTGTACCACATGCATGCATTGCCCATGGAGGCCATCAGAACTACTTGGACTGGAGTTCTAGATGGTTGTGAGCCACCATGTGCATCCTGGATACTCAACCCAGGTCCCTGGAGGCCCAGCCAGGGTTCTTAACCACTGAGCCATCTCCCCAGCTCCCATTTTATCTAAATAAAACTGTGCAGGCTAGAGTTGTAGATAAGTGGTAGAGCACATCCTAAACAAGTGGTACACACATACACAAGAAACTTCAGTTGTAAAAATAGAGAGAGGGGGCTGGAGAGATGGCTCAGAGGTTAAGAGCACTGACTGCTCTTCCAGAGGTCCTGAGTTCAATTCCCAGCAACCACATGGTGGCTCACAACCATCCGTTATGAGATCTGGTGCCCTCTTCTGGCGTGCAGATATACATGGAAGCAGAATGTTGTATACATAATTAATAAATAAGATCTTAAAAAAAAAAAAAACAGAGAGAGGAGCTGGAGAGATGGCCCCGTGGTTAAGGACACTTGCTGTTCTTCCCAAGGAGCTTGGTTCCATTCCCAGAATCCACACGGGGGTGCTTAACACCATCTGTAACTCCAGTCCCAGGGGATTCAACACCCTCTTCTGGTCTCCTGGGGTACCAGGCAAGCACATACATACATGCAGGCACAACACTCATTCACATAAATAAACCCTTAAAAAATTAAAAAGTTAAAAAAACTAAAATAAATCTACCAGGTTTCTTAACTTCTCAATGTTTAAAAATTACATCTTGTGTATATGTGTATCTGCGCACGCGCGCACACACACACACACACACACACACACACACACACACGCATGCATACTTCAGCATGTGTGTGTAGGTCAGGGAGGACAGCTTGTGGAGTAAGTCAATTTTCTCTCTCCACTATGCAGGTCCTAGAGTGAATGCAGGTCGTCAGGCATGGCCACCAGCACCTGTACCTGCAGAGCCCTGTTGCTTCTGAATTTGAATGGCATCCATCAGAGACTCAGAAGATTTGAGCATTTTTTTTCTATTTTATTCTTTGAAACAGGCCCCTGGGTGGTCAGAGATTTAGTCAGCTAGTATCTCCATTTTGTAGAGGGCTGGCTCCGGGCCCTGCATCCTTCCGGGACTGAGTTCTTCCCTTTGAGGGATATGGATGGAGTCATAGAATGGAAAACAGGGAGAGGGTACAGAGTCGAGCCTCCTGACCGGATTCCCTTAGGCTGTATCCACTGCTCAGGGCCACTCTTCAGGACATGGCCAGCATCCACACATTCTTGGCTTCCCTGGTACCAACAACACTCAGATGGCCCTGTCAGTGATGAGAGGGCAGTGACCTCAGGAGCCTGAAGAGTTCCCATGGACTTTTAGGGTCCTTGACTCAAGCCAAATTCAGGTTCGTGGCTTCGATACTGAAGAGAATTTCAGGACTGGCCAGTTTCCTGGGGTTGGTGACTTTATTAAATACATTTTAAGGACTTTTTAAAACATGTATTTTATTTTGTTGTGTGTATACTTGTGGCTGCTTGTGCCACAGTGTTTGTACGTAGGTCAGAGGACAACCTGCTGGGGTTGGTCCTCCCTTTCCATCAAGTAGATAGTGGGGATTGAACTCAGGATAGCAGGCTTGGTGGCACCATCTCACTGACCTAAAGCTATTTTAGTATAAGCTTGGGCATGGTGGAGAGGGGCACTGAGAAGAAAGTTAAGACATACCAAGTGGGGGAATGCTTTCTAGGAAGAGTAGGGAGTTAAGTCAGACATTCCCAAGCATGAGCCAAGAGAAAACAAACGATTCATTGTTTTAGCAGTGGCCATATGTACCCTTTGGGTAATTTTCAAGGTTACATCTCAAATGCTGCTAAGAACCACCCCCTCTTCTCTGATTATTATTATTATTATTATTATTATTATTATTATTAGAGAGACCGAGGTGGCTCTGGAGGTAACCTGGATGTGATTTCAATGTGATAAGGTAAAACCAGGAAGCACTAGGGTCACACAAGGTGGTTAGGATGCATCTTTTCCCTGTAAATGGAGTTTCTGGTGAGATTCCTGGAGAACTGAATGTTCATGGCTGGGAAGGGAAACCTCAAGCCCTTGTTAATGGGACTGGATTTCTTGATCTTCTGCAAGCAAAGGCTTCAACCAGATTCCTGCTTAGCTGAGGGGACCTCTGCAGGTGTCAGATGGGAAGTGAACCTGCAAAGACATGGGAATGACTTTGTCAACCTGGATCAGACTTTGGGGAGTCTAATGTCAGGCAATTCATTGTCAGCATCTTTAAAACAATACAATCTAGGAAAAGGTCTCCAGGCAACAATCATTTCCATTCTAGGTTTCCAGTCAACAATCTTCCCAATCCAGATGCATGATAAAGCTCAAGGTGTGACAGTTTAGAAACTCCCTTACAAAGTGCATGTGGCCATGAAGATGGGTTCTGTAGCTAAAGGGCCTAGAATCTAGTGTGGTCTCTGACAGAGATAGCATAGAGGTCAGAAGGCCATAAGTACAGGTGACATCTCCCGCTCTTGTATCCTGTCTCAGCCCCAGCATGTATCTTCAGATGTGGAGCTTTGAAAGACATGTTAGGAAACAACAGTATGTAACACCTCCCCACTCGGGCCCCCCCCCCGCCCCCATCCCCAGCAAAGCCATCACCTGAGACCCAGGGGCTTTGTGTCTGTCACATTTGCCCTTGTCTGCTCAGGATTCTTGAGGTGGTAGAACACACTGTGAAGCTTCCCTCCCGGAAGGTGATGGCTAGCAGGCCTTGGCAAAACCCCTCCACCCTCTGAGGTCATTCCCATGGTTACCAATCCTGTTTTTTAGGGGATGATTAGTGGGAGAAAAGCAATGAAGCATGGGTTATCTCTATTACTGCTAATCTACAGCCTATTGCAACAGGCCCTTCATTTACCATTAGATGGAGAGAATCTCTCTCTCTCTCTCTCTCTCTCTCTCTCTCTCTCTCTCTCTCACACACACACACACACACACACACACACACAAAATCCCCTTTTCTCTGAAGCCCTGGTGATCCTTTGAGGTACGTTGGCGGTTTATTACTGTAAGTCATTCTAAACTTCTGATTTCTTTTACCATTTGTTTTTTACTTTCATTTGTAAGCAAGTAAAACCTGGTGAGGCTGTGAGCAGGGGAGACTTGCTGGGGTTCCCAGAGGTACTAGATTTCAATCTCTCTCTCTCTCTCTCTCTCTCTCTCTCTCTCTCTCTCTCTCAACACACACACACACACACACACACACACCACACTCCACATACACTCATATACCACACATACCACATACACACATACACACACACACACACACACACACACACACACACACACACACACACACCCATCCCAGGGAAGTTTATTTTTTCCTAAATTCACTTTGAAGAATTGTACTAATTAAGTCTAGAGGTTTGAGTGTGTGTGTGTGTGTGTGTGTGTGTGTGTGTGTACATGCATTTGTTTTTTGAGATAGGGTTTCATATTTTCTGGACTGTCCTCAAAGTAACAGTCCTGCCTCAGTCTCCTGAGTGTGAAGATTGGAGGTACATGTCACCACGCCAAGCCAACACAGAATTGAAAAGATGGAGAATGAATGGAGGGTCGTGTTTGTGGGTTGGTAGAGTGCTTGCTAATGTGCACAAAGCCCTTGGCTTGATCCTCAGCAAGAACGGAGTGTGGCGGTACAAGACTGTGGTCCTCGATCTGGAGAGGTGGGACAGGAGGATCAGAAGTTTAAGGTCATCCCCAGCTACAAAGTAAGTTTGGGGACAGTCTGTGAGACATGACAATTCATCTAAAAAATCAATCTTTACATTTTTATTTTAGTAGGGCCAGGACAGGAGGGTGTGTGGGCTGCAGTTCATGTGCAGGTCAGAGAACAACTCACAGCTGGTTCTCTCCTTCCACCAGGTAGTCCCCAGGGGTTGAACTCAGGCTCCCGGGCTGGCAGGCACCTTTGCCCACTGAGCTATCTTGCTGACCCAAGTTTTTGTTTTTAAGGAAAATAGCTGGAGAAGCAACTCACCCATGAAGTGCTTGCCTTGAAAATGCCAGGAATTGAGGCCAATTCTAAGAACCCACACACAAGAACCTTGCAATCTCAGGGCTGAGGAGACTGAGACTGGGGCTCAGCCTAGCCTGATCAGCAAGCTTATCCCCATAGAAAGCACAGACAAAAGGATGTTCCGTTCCCTACAGAAAAAATACAGGAAAGCATCCCTCGTGTCAGCTGCAAAAAGACCAGAAAAGTGTCCTCAAAGTGACAAGGGAATCACCACCCTAAAGTGCTACAGAAACACTGTAATGTTCCAGAAGGAGTCCAGACAGACTTTTTTTTTTTTTTTTTTTTTTGAGGCAGGGTTTCTCTGTGTAGTCCTGGCTGTCCTGGAACTTGCTGTGTAGACCAGGCTGGCCTTGAACTCACAAAGATCTACCTGTCTCTGCCTCCTAAATGCTAGGATTAAAGGAATGTGCCACCACTACCTGTCTCCAAACAGACATTTCTTTAAAAACAAACAAACAAACAAAAAAACAAAAAACAAAACAAAAAAAAACGGTCTGGAGAGATGGCTCAGTGGTTAAGAGCACTGACTGCTCTTCCAGAGGACCTGGTTCAGTTCCCAGCACCCACATGGCAGCTAACAACTGTCTGTAACTCCAAGATTTGGACCCTCACACGGACATACATACAGGCAAAAACAACAGTGCAGCTGGGCGTTGGTGATGCACACCTTTAATCCCAGCATTCGGGAGGCAGAGGCAGGCGGATCTCTGTGAGTTCGAGGCCTGGTCTACAGAGCGAGTGCCAGGATAGGCTCCAAAGCTACACAGAGAAACCCTGTCTCGAAAAACAAAACAAAACAAAACAAAAAAAGCAATGCATGTAAAATAAAAATAAATAAAATTAAAAACAAAACATAGAAAGAAACACTGCTAGAGAACATTCCTCAGAAAGATGGGTGTTAACTCTGAAGGTTGATGCAGGAGGATCCTATGTTTGAGGATACTACATACCTAGCTATGCAGTAAGATTTAAAGAGAGAGATGGGGAAAAAAAAAAAAACAGGTGTGGTGGCACAAGCCTATAATCTCAATGCTTAGGAGCTAGAGTAGGACCAAGAGTTAAAGACATTCCTTGAGTACATGAGAGCGGATCTCAAAGAAATGAAAGAAAAGGCAGGGGTGGCAGAGAGGGAGCTGGAGAGATGGCACAGCAGTTAAAAGTGCTTGCCTTGAAAACATGAGGGCCAGAGTACCAATTCTACCATGCACAGAACAAGCCAAAATGGTCCCTCACATCCCTATAACCCCAATACTGAGGGGAGTGGAAACAGGAAGGTACGAGGTTCTGAGAGAGATCCTGCCTCAAAAGAACAAGGCAGAGAGATGGAGCAGGAGCACAATGTCTTCCTCTGCCTCTGCACACATACAGATGCACACACCAGCCTCTGCACACACACCAGCTTCTGCACACATACAGGTGTACACACCAGCCTCTGCACACATACAGGTGCACACACCAGCCTCTGCACACATACAGGTGCACACACCAGCCTCTGCACACATACAAGTGCACAAACCAGCCTCTGCACACATACAGGTTCACACACAAGTTTCTGCATGCATACAGGTGCACACACCAGCCTCTGCACACATAAATGTGCACATGGCAGCATACATATGCACATACACATTCTCCTACACACAGGAAAAAATACAGAAGGAAACTGAAGTCTGAAAGTAGTGGAATGGAAGAAACTAAGAGGGAGGAAGTACATGTTGGGTTAATACTGACAGCTGCTGATTGAAGGGCTGCAAAAAGAGAAAGATATCCAGATAATTTCTAGGGAGAAGAACTATGAGGGAAAAAGTAAGATATTTGAAAACTAGGGTTGGAAGTACAGTTCAGGACATCACTGGCATGTTGGAGACCCTGGGTATTGTGTTGTGTTTGGAGATCTTGCCTGGGGTGTGTTGGGGGAGCAGAACAAAAGCAAACCTTGGGCTCTTTAAAAAGGCAAAAGGCCAAGACAAACACCTAGGCAAATGGACCAACTGCAATGGGAAAAGGAGTCATCCTTGAAGCTAAGAAGTGAGTGATGGGGTTGGAAAGATGGCCGGCCCAGTGTTTAAGAGTGCTGGCTGTGCTCCCAGAGGACTCTAGTTTGGTCCTCAGACCAATGTGCTGATGACAGGGCTCAGCAGATAAAGGTGCTTGTCATGCAAGCCTAGTGACCTCCAAACTCATTTCAGTTGGAAGGAGAGAGCCGACACCACAAACTCCACCTGACGGCCATGGTGCACCATGGCACAGGTCTTCCCCCCACTGAGGAAAAGAAAAAATAGAAACATTCAGGTGTGGCAGCCACTGTCTGTAATTCTAGCATTGGGAGGCTAAGACAGGAGGATTACTGCCAACTCAAGGCTCACACATCTGTAATCCCAGCACTGGAAAGGCTGAGAGGGTCATCCTGCTTGGAGGCCAGCCAGATCTACATAAAGAGTTCCAGGGCTGCAAAATAAGACCCTGTCTCCAGAAACAAAACAAAAACAAGAAAGTGAAGGGAGAGGGATGTTGGAAAGTTATTTTGACAGGGAGGAGGAAGGTGTGGTTTTCAGTTTTCCTGGGTGCACCCACACCAGTGTTTAGTCCTGTATTTCCTGGGGACCTTCCTGGTGCCAGGCACTGTGCCAAGTCCTGGAAAGTGGCTGGGTTGGTGGTTGCACTGAGATGATGTGAGCTGGCCATCCTGGCACAGAAGCCCTGGGTCAGCTACTGCTCTGTGGTGACCCCGTTATTATTATGTTCATATCTCTACTGATTTCTAAGGTGTGGCACTGAGCTTTCTGCTGTGGGGGTTCAGGACCAGGCTCTTATGAGGCCTGCTTGGTTGTACCCCAGGCACGCTCATTAGTCTGTTTGGCTATTCCCTGTAGGAATAGCCAGAGTGTAAACAAGTGTAAACAAGTCATTGCTAGCAGAGCCCTGGGTGAGAGGCCCTCAGTGTAGCAGCCCAGGGCTTGGGGGGTCAGAAGGAGCTTCTCAAGGAGACTCACAGTCTCCTTGGGCCTCTGCCCAAGCCTGGCTTTGGCTCTCATTCCTTGCTGTCTGTGTTTTCCAGCATCCCTTTCAGTCACACAATCAAACATTTCTAACAAAAAGAAAAGCTGAATGAGACATCAGATTTAGGGAGCACGTAAATTTGCTGTTGTGGAGAATGTGGTCCCGAGCTTAAAGGAATGTTGTTGATGGTAGGATGCAGTTGGCCTCATTATATCAACATGAAAATTCTCTGAACCTTCTAGAAGCCCCTGATGCCTTGACTAAGCATATGCCAGAACTCAGAAGGCCTGTGCTATCATGCCTGTTTGGCCTCAGAGGCAGTGTGCTGGCCTCTGGCCTCCTGCTCTAGAGCAAGGCAGCTCCAAGTCCTGGAGTGTCTTGGATGGGGCGGGGGAACATAGAGGGACCTCCAGAGGCCACCTACTGCAGGACAAAGCAGGCTCTCTGGCAGTGCACCCTCTATAGCTGCAGTGGGATGGCTCTGGCTCTGAGATTCCACTAGGCTCTGGTAAAGCCAGTTTCCTTTTGGCCTGAGGTTGAGGAGGAAGTCCTGTGTCAGAGCATGTCCAAGCCTAGACGTTGGCACTGTAGCCTGGTGGCTGGTGGGAGAGAAGCCATAGGAGTGCCCTACAGTATGCAGGCCTGTCTGGGCCTTTCTTTTCCCATGGCCCCAAGCCTAGGGCTCCTGAGCTCCCTGCCAGCGTTGCCGCCTCACAGACTGGCACAGCCTGCTCATATGGAAGGCCTATAATTTGTGACTCATGGCCTGTCGCCGACTAGGAGTTGGCAAGCCTAGTGTCCGGAAGTACTGACTCACCAGGCTGGTCTGTTTCCTCAGCCTCCTCATGGGTGCTGGGAGTAGTCAGGTCCACCTGGAGCTTCTGAGAACAGCTGGTTTAGCCCCTGAGAAGGGCAAAGGTGAGAGACAGGATGGTCTGTGGGATAAGATGCCAGCCAGAGTTTCTTGTAGCCTGCACCATCAGTGCTGTGTCAGATATGTCAGCCTCTGCCTCAGGAAGGTTCAGGAGGCCTTAGAACCCAGATGCTTGGGTTACAGTAATAGTAACAGACTCGTTAAAGGAATATTATTTCTTTATGGGCAAGACAAAGGAATCTTTGGCCAGGTTGAGACCTAGCATTTAGTTAGGCAGGTCAATACCCGGCTAAAGGGCTAACTGGCTAGAAGGTGGGACTTCCCATTAGGGAAGTAGATTTACCCTGGCCACACTAAAGAGATAGGAGGAATAATTATCCCTTTAGTGAGATAATGTGCCTTTTACAATTTTCACTCTTGTATTATCTGTGTATGCCCATGTGCATGCTGTACCAGAGGAGGCCAGAAGAGGGTGCCAGATCCCCTGGAATTGTTTTATCCCCTGGAATTGAGCTACCCAACTTTCATGCTGGGAGCCAAACTCAAGTCCTACAGAAGAGCAGCAAGGGCTTTTAACTAAAGGGCTTTTAACTACTGAGCCATCTCTCCAGCTCTGAGATAACATACTTTTCTTTCCCTCAATCCCTGCCTTTGAGTGCATTGCTGAGGGCACTGCAGCTGTGCAGCTGACTTGGGTGAATTACTCAGAAAAATGAACTTTCCCTTCAGTCTCTTTCCTAAGCTTGCTTTCCAGAAGGTTTCTCAGCTTGACTCTTTCTCTAAGGTTCCCTCTCTGCCCTTGGCTGTTTATCTGCTATGAGGCTGACCCCATGTTAGCCAAACTCAAAGGAATGGATTTCATTCTCTTTATTCTCCATCTCCTCCTCTGGGCAGCTCTTGAGATTTCTCACTCACCTGCTTTGGAACTTTGCTTCTAAACTCAAATGAAATTGTCCTAGAGATTCCTTGAGAGTTGGTTCTTTCGAGGGAGGGCTGGTTTTTTGAAGCAGGGTTTTTCTGTGTAGCCTTGGCTATCCTGGAACTAGCTCTGTAGACCAGGCTAGCCTCAAACTTACAGAGATCTACCTGCCTCTGCCTCCCAAAAGCTGGGATTAAAGGTGTGTGCCGCCACCACCCAGCTAGAGTTGGTTCTTAAATTCTTTTATTACCGAAACTGATCCCCAAGAGTGAACCCTGATTTCCCCTGTAACACCTGAGAATGGAAGTTCCCTTCCTTTTCCATCCCACTGAGTCTGTAATGTACTGTGCACAGTCAAGGCTGCTACATTGATCTGCCCAAGAGCTCTCAAGATGGCTTATGCGTCAGTCACCAGCCAGGGGACAAACAGTAAACCCAGGCCCTCCTGCCAGTCAGCCTGTCAGAGCATATGAGCACAGAAGTCAGACCACAAGGAACACCTTTTTCTCTTCCTGCCTTTCTGTCTCTCGTTCTTCTGCCTCTCCAAATGGCAGGAAAATGTAAATAAAGAGCAAATGATATCCAGCACTGAGAGGGGAAGGGGGCCGAGTCCAGTCTGTTCCTCAAGTGACATTGGAAGTATCCGTAAAACTCAAATTTAATCTTATTTATGTGTGCATTTATGTATTTATTTATAAGTGTGTGTGTGCACCTGTGTGTGCATGCATGAGTGTGCACACACACGCTCATGTCTAGCATGTGTGTGGAGGTCAGAGGTCAACTTTGTGGAGTCAGTTCTCTGCCCTCATACAAGTTTCAGTGATTGAGTTCAGGTTGTCAGGCTTGGCCAGCAAGTGTTTGTACCCGGCCCATTTTGCCAGTCCTAGTTTTTATTTATTTTTGAGACAGGATTTCACTATGTAACCCTGGCTGGCCTGGAACTCACTATGTAGACCAGGCTGGCTTCAAACACACAGAGATCCACCTGAGTCTGTCTCCTGAGTGCTGGAATTAAAGGTGTGCACTGCCACACCCAGCATCATTTTTATTTTTAGAATGGGTAAACACGCTTTATTAAGAGGATCAAAAGTTCAAGTTTGTATCAGCTGCATAGCAAGACCCTGTCTCTTGAAGAGAGAAGGCTGGGAGTAGTGCTGCCTAAGGTCCCAGCACTGGCTCGGAAAGTTGAGGCAGGAGTATCGGGAGTTTAAGATTCTCCTCTGCTATATAGCAAATCCCAGACCAGCTTGGGCTTTATGAGACAGCATCTCAAATAACTACAGAGGACAGACACACACACACACACACACACACACACACACACACACACACACACACACAGAGAGAGAGAGAGAGAGACAGAGAGACAGAGAGAGACAGAGAGACAGAGAGACAGAGAGACAGAGACAGAGAGACCCACACACAGAGAGAATATGAATGAGTCATATAGGAGTAAAGGCTCATCTTGAAGGCATCAGGCTCTAATGTTACATCAGCCAGAGTCTGGAAGATGCATAGCACAGCATACTAAAGAGGACTGGAGTGTGCTAGAAAGATGGTTCAGTAGCCTGCTGCTTTTTCAGAGGACCAGAATTCAGTTCCCAGCACCCAAGTTAGGTAGCTCACAACTGCTTGTACATCAGTTCCGGGAGGGGCTGAATGCCCTCTTCCAGCCTCCACGGGCACCTGCAGTTACATGTTACTGCACACATCAAGTTGAGTTACGCACAGCTCTCACAGATGCACCCTCAAATTAATATCTAAATAAAAGGGGGAATGGACATGGTAGGGCACATAATCCCAGCACTCGGGAGGCTTCAAAGGCAGTCAGATCTCTGTGAGTTCAAGGACAACCTGTTCTACATAGTGAATTCCAAGACAGCCTGGGCTATATAGTGAGACCCTGTCTCATTAATAATAGTACAGATAACAATGATGAAGGTGGTGATGGTGGTGATGGTAGAGTGTGAGCCAAGTAACAGCCAGCAGAGTCTTTACGTCCTCCCATGTGTTCTAGTTCTTAGGGTTACTAGAACAGACTGCCACTGACAGGTGGCTCCATACTGTAAGAATGTCATGTCAATGCATTCCCTGAAATCTGGATGCCAGGAGGCTTCACCGCCCACTAAGACCTTGTCGCGTCCCAGCAGGTCAGCCCCACCCTTGCCACCACACTGGCAGGGCACCTTAAGCATTAGAAACCAAATAATTAGTACTTCAGGGTAGCTTCATTCAGAAAATTACTGCACCGAGGTGTCTCACCGAGAACCAACTTAATTAAAAGACACTTGGTGGATTCCTGTAAGAGATGAGGATGGCACTTTCCAGAAATGTAATGGAATGTTTTACTGCATATCAAGTAGTTATTAAATCCTTAATATCCTAATTCTTGAAGAATGCCATTGTTAGGGACAGCCGCACACAACAAAGGAGGGAATTGTTCCCTCCTCTTGGCTCCAAAAGCCACAGGAAGTCAGAAGAGCCAGACTCTCTGAGGTGCCTCTTTCTCTGTTCTGAGTGAGCGGAGGAAATGCCAGCTCTGCTGGGAAACTGAGGTTTATCCAGGTGTGGCAGCACACTGCTATAATTCTAGCACTCTGGAGACAGTGGCCAGGGATCTGGAGTGCAAGGCCAGCCTGGGCTCTATGAGAACTTGTCTTGAAACAACAGACTGAAAAAAAAAAAAAAAAAAAAGCAAAGTTGTGCATAGTATGTTTCGCACTTTAGGGGAATTCACTAGCAAAAAGGGTCCAGGGCACTTTCTTCTTCCCCCTGTTCTTACCCAGCTCTGACACACCCACTGATTCCCCAGGGCCTGTGATCAGGTTACCTTACTCAGCAAACAGAACTCTGCAGATGTGAGGAAGCCGAAGACCTAGAGAGAGGTCATTCCCCTAGCGTCTCAGAGACATTGCTGGGATGAGGGTCAGAAGAGATCCAACAGCAGAAGCTGAGGCTGAAGATATGCTGGCATGGGGATGAGGTCGTGAGCCAAGCAATGGCGGCAGCTGCAAGAAGTGGGAAAAGGAGAGGATTCTGAAGGGCCGCCACTCTGCTGGCACCTTGGTTAGGATCTCCGTTCTCTTGTTACAGTGCGAGGTGAAGCCAACGCCCTGGACCACACACACACACACACACACACACACACACACTCATCTGGTAGGGGCAGCATATGCCATGGCACACATGTGTAGGTCAGAGGGCAACTTGCAGAAACCAGTTCCCTGCTTCTACCATGTGGCTCCCAGGGGTGGAACTTGGGCTGTCAGGGTTGGTGGCACATGCCTTTACGTGGTATGCCGTCATGCTCATTAGAACCTGTAGTTTTTATTCACTATGGGCTTCATGGGGGTTTGGCCTGTGGTCTGACTGAAGAGGACAAGGCACAGGGCTTTGCAGGGTGGCCTTTGTTGGGAGTTGCTGGACCCTTCCTTGCCCTGGCAGCTGCTCACCAAAGGCCCAACCATTCTCTAGTCTGGGCCCAGCCACCTGTCTAGAATGGCTGGGGTGTCTCCCAGGAAGGTGAATTAACAGGGGCTCAGAGATCTGTGGGGCTGGTCTCTTCTGTGTGCTTAGATCACACACGATGACTAGGGATGCAGTGTCAACTGGGTGGACAAAAGAGCCAGTGATGGATGACAGTGTGGGCACCAGTTACTTCCACAAATGCTCCAGCACCAGCAGAGCCCAGGTACACACATGAGTTCACACGCATGAAAACACCTACATGCCTGGCAATGGTGGCACATGCCTTTGATCCCAGCATTCAGGAGGCAGAGGTAGGTGGATTTCTGAGTATAGGCTAGCCTGGTCTACAGAGCAAGTTCCAGAACAGCCAGGGCTATACAGAGAAATGGAGTCTTAAAAAAAAAAAAGAAAGAAAAAGAAAAGAAAACACGTACAGATGTGGAGGGAGGTACACACACAACCCGCACAGATCATGTATACACACAAAGCTGTGCACACATAAATACACAGATAGTTGTGTGACAGAGATGTACACTCCTGTGTCACAGAGCTGTGGTCTACGGAGGAGAGATGACTCGATGTGCATTGTAGGAGCTAAGATGCCAGATAGCTGAGCAAGGCCTTGAAGGCTTTGCAAATTCACAGACACCTGGGGCTTCCCTGTGGGCCCAGAAGCTGAGGTCACAGACAAGAAGGATGGCTCGTGTCTCCCACCAGTGGGGAGCAGGCCCCCGGATGTTGGCTGCCGTTGGTGGGGCCGTTAACACACACCTGTGTGATGGAAGCTGAGTGAGGGTAGGAAGCAGCAGAGCCCCATGCAAATGTCACCCCAGCAAGAGGGGGTGAGCCTTGTAGTTTAGGTCCCAAAGTGCAAACTCACTTGTATCCTGGAGCAGGCTCACAGAGGGAAGGGGTGGGAATCTGACATTTCAATATAACAAAGAGGCAGGGTGGGAGGCAGAGAGCTCCTCCTTTGCAGTTGGAGAGGCACCATCTGCTGCTTTAGCCTTTTTAATTTTTTTCTTTTTCTTTTACATGTTATTATTGTGTGGCAGGAGGCAAACATGTGTGGAGGTCAGAAGACAATTTTGTTGTTGTTGTTTGTTTGTTGTTTGTTTTTCAAGACAGGGTTTCTCTATGTAACAGTCCTGTCAGTCCTGGAACTTGCCTTGGAGTCCAGGCTGGCCTCAAACTCACAGAAATCCACTTGCCTCTGCCTCCTGAGTTCTGGGATTAAAGGCATGTGCCATCACTGCCTGACTGAGAAGACAATTTTGTGGAATCGTTTATCTCCTTCTACCTTTATGTGGGTCTCAGGAATCAAACTCAAGTCACCAGGCTTGGGCAGCAAGCGCCTTTACCCTCTGAGCCATCTCACTGACCCTTCGCTTCAGCTTTGTCATCTCTGAAATGCGCTAATGAAGACATCTCCCTAAGGGATACAGGGAAGATTCGATGAGAATGGAACTAAACATGGTGGCTTCAGAAAATGGAGGCCTTTAACAAAAGCCTACTCATACCCACCCTGGGCCAGCAGAGTAAGGGGAGTTGGTGAAAGTCCTCTGTAGTCACCTCCCACCAGCCAGAGGAATCTGGCTCCAATTTGTGGGCTAATTTCCGATCCTGGATGTAGTCCAGTGCTGAGCTGGTCTTTGCCTTGTGTCTGATGCTGGCTTGCTGTGTGTCTTTCAGTAACATGCTTTGCCTGTCTGAACCACAGTGGCCTCATCCTCTCTAGCTTAACTAGTTGCAAAACTCAAATGAGTTGGTGCATCAAAACTGTTAAGAGAGGCCAGGAACCAGCTGGGAGCCACCACTTGTTCAGGCAGTGTTGGGTACCACTCCACAGTCATCTGCCTGTCACCACCCTTCAGACTCTGTTGCTCACAGATGCTGGTGAAGTCTGCTGATAGGCAGTCCCCACCAGCCTGTCCCCCACACCCACACACTCTGTGTGTAGACCACGGGACATACTGTGTGCACTGTCCTGGAGGCAGATACCTGAGAGATCCCAATTTCACCAGGAAGCCCAGATGAAGCCCAGCTGGCTGGACACTCCAGAGACAGCCTGTGCTAGATGGGCTCTCATCTCTCCTTTGGGCAGAGCACCAGACCATGGACACCTAGCCTGGGCCTGGAAACTAAGGAATGGAGATGAATTTGCACTAGGGGCTTGAACCAACCCACCCCGACCTATGGTAAAGAAGTCTGGGGTCATTAAATGGGAAGCTTGCCTCTCTTTGGGTCTAGTCATCCCAAATACAAATTACCTAGGGCGAGTAGGGGTGGCCATGGCCCTAGTCCCCAAAAGTGGTGAGCAGTCAGCCCTGCCCTGACTCATCCAGAAAGCATGTGGCCACAAGAAGCCCTGTCCCCTTTGCCTTTGGTTTCTGCTCCCCACTCGAACAGCCTTGTTTTCAAGTAAAAACCCACAGAGCGCTTTCCCCGGTCTGATCCCCCAAACAAACAAAGGATGTTGGTCTGTGTTTTGGTTTGTTTTGAAGCTGCTAAAGAGAGTGAGGGAAATGGGTCACCTCAGGCGCTCCAGGGGTGGCGGCTGAGGGGTGTGTGGTGGCCAGGGTGGTGCTGCGTAGTCCCAGAGGACTGTTTGGCAAGGTCACACTGGGTGGGCCCTAATCCTCGGGGAATGACTCACCCACCAACAGGATGCTCTGACCTGGGGATCCTTTTTGGAGTCAAGAGCAGGGCCACATTGGGAAGGCAGTAAGCAGGGATCCCAGGCAAGGCTAAGAGGCCCTTTTTTAGGTAACATTAAGCAAAGCCTGTTTTTCTCTGAGATTCAGTTTCCAGGCCATGGGGCTCAGCCCTCATCTTGAGCTGCAGGACCTGGGCCATTGAGAAAGCACTGTCAGGCTTGAGGCCAAGAGGGCTGCCTTCCCCATCCCTGACCTCCTCCTGAGTCTCCCCACTGATTAGGAGAGGCTGTCACAGAACCTGGGGCCCATGTTCCATGGCTATGCCCCTAAGGGACCTGTGGCTGTTCCTCGGAGGTGGGCAGGTCCTGGCAGCAATAAGGAAGAGTAATGCTAAAACCTTTTAGCCATGACCTCTTTTCTTCTTGCCCATGCAGCAACCTGAATGCTAGCCAGCCCTTGAGGGATTTGAGACAAAGTCTCAAGTAACCAGGACTGACCTGAAACTCACTGTGTAGCCAGAGCCCAACTTGGACACCTGATCTTTCACCTTCCACCTCCCAAGTGCTGGCAATACAGGCTTGCACCACCATGCCCAGTTTAAGCAGTGCTGGGGTTCGAACCCAGAGCTTCATGCATGCTAGGCAAACATTCTACCAACTGAGCTGCATCCCCACCATTTGTTTTGACATAGGTCTTTCCATGTAGCCCAGAGTGACCTTGAACTCATACTGATCCTCCTACCTCAGCCTCTGCAGTGTTAGGTTTAAGTCTTCCTCAGTGGCTCATGCTCAGCTTAGGTCTGTGTGTTCTGGCCTTTAATGAAAGCCACAACTCTTGTTGGGACAAGATGCAAATGTTCATCATGTAGAGAGACTCCTGGGCTTCCCTGCTTAGTCCTTGGCCAGTAAAAAGAATGCAGGCAGAGGAAACTGTGGGCCTGTTTCTCACATTAGAGATGACACTGGAAACACAGTGCTGCTGTCACAGAAGATCAAAAGATGAGGTAGACTTTATGGGGATCCCACCCATGGGCTCTGTTTTTGGGTTCTCCTGTCCTTGGAAGGGCTGTGGTGATACCATTTGCTTTTCCAATGACCGCCATAGGTGTGTGGGAAGGTGCTTCGTGTGGAGAGGGCTCTGTACCTAACCCACCCCACAGAGACTCCATAGGAGCAGTCTAGAAAACACTCCTGGGTGGACATCTCACATAAAATCACAAGTGGGCTGGGAGTGTTGGAGCACAGCTGTTGCTCTATCCCAGATAGAGGCAGGAGGACCAGAGTTCAAAGCCAGTTGTGGCTATACAGCAAGTTTGAGGTCAGCCTGGAATAAACGAGACTCTGTCATGTAAAAAGCCAAATAGGGATGATGAGATGGTTCAGCAGGTAAAGGGGCTTGTCTCACAAGCCTGGCGACCTGAGTTCGAGCCCCAGATGCCACGTAAAGGTGGGAGGAAAAAATTGACTCTAGAAAGTCCTCTGCTTTCCACATGAGTGCTCCCTGCTCACTCACTTCAAACACACACACACACACACACACACACACACACACACACAGAGAGAGAGAGAGAGAGACAGAGACAGAGAGAGAGAGAGAGACAGAGAGAGAGAGACAGAGAGTAATAATAAAATTCTTGGGGCTGGAGAGATGGCTCAGAGGTTAAGAGCACCAGCTGTTCTTCCAGAGGTCCTGACTTCAATTCCCAGCAACCACATGGTGGCTCACAACCATCTATAATGAGATCTGGTGCCCTCTTTTGGCCTGCAGGCATACATAGAGGCAGAATGTTGTGTACATAATAAATAAATCTTTAAAAAAAATTCTTTAAAAGCCAAACAAACTACCTCCAGTGGCCAGAGGCTAGTGCTGCTCTCTTAAACTGAGGATTCCCACCTCTCTCACTTACCATTTGGGCACCAGGAAGAAGGGATTCCTTCTCTTTGGTCATCTTCTAGCGCCATCTGGTGGCTAAGTCTCCAAACAGCAACCAAGCTTCCAATAGACTTGGTCAGAGGAAGCTTAGACAAATGCAGATAATCACAGCCAGTGCAAAATGTTTTTGCTGGTGAAGGCCGGCATTGGTAGCACTCCCTAGATGATATCAACATGAGCCAGGATTGCAGAGCCACTGAGATATCCATCTGTTGGCTTTCTGTTTCTCTATGAACCAGCAAGGAGGGTTGAGTGGGCTGGAGGGGAGACACACCGGGGGCCTTCCAAAGCGCTTCACTTCCCTGGTGTGCAGTCTCCCTTCACCGCCTAAGGACTAAGAGGCCTGCAGGTGAGCGGGCACTGACCACCAGAATGGAGTATGGTGCAGATAACCCATTGAGCCCATGACTGACCCTCACATTGGTGTCTGTAGTGTTTTACTGAGTCCCAATTGTCCACATTTTGTGTCTTTATTTTAAGCCCAATGTAGTGTGTGTGTGTGTGTGTGTGTGTGTGTGTGTGTGTGTGTATGAGAGGGGATTCTTGTTCTAACCTGGTCTTCTCCTCAGCCTTTTGGATACTGAGATAACCAGCAATCCCCCCCCCCCCGCACCCCCACAGGGTTTCTCTGTGGAGCCATCCTGGAACTCTCTCTGTAGACCAGGCTGGTCCTCACACTCACAGAGATCCATCTGCTCTGCCTCCTGAGTGCTGGGATTAAAGGCATGTGCCACCACTGCCTGACTCTACATTTGTTTCTTTATGCTACTCTGAATTACCACAAATTTAGTGACTCAGAGAAACACTGGTTTGAGTCAGGAGTGTTGATACAAACACACAGTCCCCACACTTGTGACATGGAGCAAAAGGACCATCAAGACCCCTCTGGTCTACATACTGAATATGAGGCCCTTCACAGCTCCAGAATGAGAACCTGTCTCAACAAAACCACACAATATTTACAGAGCTAGCAGCTAGACCTCAAATGGCTTCCTTGGGTGGGAGCTAAGGTATTGTCAGGCAAGCTTCCTCCCTGGTTTGTGGGGATATCCATGTTTGTCTTCTCCAATCTGGGAGCTGTAGTTCCTGCCTTGCGGTCTCCTCCTCCATCTCCAAAGCCAGCAGGTGGCATCTTCTCTTGTTGCAGGGGATTCTTCTGAATACGCTCTCCTGTCTCCCTGTGTGAGGACACAGTTGCATACACTTGACAGCATCCCATAAGATAACCAGATAAGGCCGGGCACTGGTGGCATACAACTTTAATCCCAGGCAGGATAGGCTTCAAAACAATACAGAGAAACCCTGTCTCGAAAAACAAAACAAAAAATGAAAAAAAAAAAAAAGATAACCAGATAAAGAATTCCTATTGCTGCCAGGCAGCAGTGGCACACGCCTTTAATCCCAGCACTCAAGAGGCAGAGGCAGGCAGATCTTTGAGTTCAAGGCCAGCCTGGTCTACAGAGCCAGTTCCAGGACAGCCAAGGCTACAGAGTGAAACCCTGTCTCAAAAAAAAAAAAAAAATCCTATTGCCAACAGGTGGTATATCACATGTAACACATCAATCCTGTATCCATGGTGATGCTGGTGCAAACACACCCACTGCACTGCTAGTAAGGTAAAAATAGAACATATAGGGGGCTGGAGAGCTGACTTAACAGTTAGGAGTGCTTGCTGCTCTTATAGGGAATCAGAGTTTGGTTGCCAGCACCCACATCTCCTGCCCACACCCCATCATCTTTGTCAAAGTCAGTCCCTTCTATGTCATTCTGTCTTAGTTCTTTAGTTGTCCCCTCTATCACACTTTTCACTTTGGTAGATATTGTCTCTCCCTGTAGCCTGATCTCCTGGAAGGAAGGCAAGGACTTTTGTATAGCTGAAGCCTCCAGGGTCCGGTGCACAGAGGCCCGATGGTTCCTCCTGCTCATTGTTCCTTGATTCCTCATGGAGGTAACTCTGAGGAAAAGACGTGGGGGATCTGAGGCAACAGAGGCTGTGGAAGGCCTTCCCTGTCACTTCACAGTCCATTGCTCTTCAGAGTCTGGTTAATTGATGTCTTTCAATCTTATCACTGTTGCTATTATGGGGATAGCTTTGGAGCCTACCCTGTAACTCAGTTTGTAGACCAGGCTGGCCTCAAACTCAGAGATTCACTTGCCTCTGCCACCCAAGTGCTGGGATTAAAGGCATGTACATCATAGACAATTATCATGGAAGCCTGTTCTGTGTAGCAGCATCACTGTCCACGGCCCCAATGACTCCAATATTTTAGTTAATTTTCTTGGTGCTACGATGAAATAACAAATGACTTAAGGAAGGTAAGGGTTTTATTTTTTTTAAGATTTATTTATTATGTACACAGTGTTCTGTCTGCATGTTTGTCTGCACACTGGAAGAGAGCACCAGATCTCATTATTGACCTTATAGACCGTTGTGAGCCACCCTGTGGTTGCTGGGAATTGAGTTCAGAGCCAGCGCTTTTAAGCTCTGAGCCATCTCTCCAGGCAAGGTTTATTCTGGCTAGTGACTTGAGGGTACAATCCATGGTGGTGGGGAAGCCTTGGTAGCAGGAGAGTGAGGAGGCTGGTCACATTGCATCTGCAGGTACAAAATGGGAAGGAATGCTGTTGATGAACGATGAACTGCCCCCCCACGCCCGCGCACCCTTTTTATTCAGTCTTGGATCCCAACTGTGGGATGGTACCACCCACATCCAGGGGCTTCCCTCCTCTGCGGATCTCCCATGCAACCCGCCCTCACAGACACACGCGGCTGATTCCAAACCAAGGCAAGTTGACAGTAAAGATTAACTATGACATTTTCCTACTCCCAACCTGTGAGCATCAAAAATACCTCTAGAGATTGCAGGATAATTCCCAGAAGCAAGGACTGAATTTCCTTTGGGACCAGCTCAGGGGACCATCAGGACGCTGAGACCTTTTCGTGAAGATGAGCGGCAGCTGTGAATCATTTTCTCCCCAGCCTTTCCCACTTTCCTCATCTGTAAATATTGACTGGTGCATATTCCCTACAGGGAAATGATCCGAGGGACTGTATAGGCTTTCAAGCGAGCAACCTGTGGGGCTGCTGCCACCTGTTGGTAAGTGGGTGGAAGTGCGTTCTTGGATTACCATGGATAGTTGTTGCCAGGTGGGCGGGTTGGTAAGGGCCTCTCTCTAGGACTCAGCCTGGGAGTCCCAAGCAAGGCAGGGCAGAGTGTATATAAAGCAGAGGAGTCAGCAGAAACAGGGCATCTTACATTATGCTGCTCAAACAGTGATGTTGAAAAGAAACCTGGCCTTGGTTCAGTTCTCTTTTTTTCCTGTGGTCACCCACCATGTCTATAAGCTTGGTTCTGTGTATTTGCATCGGGGAAGGATCCCCAAGTGTTGGCATCATATCCAGATACTTGCCTGGCAATAGCTGGCCTTGGCTAGACTGCTGGACATTCCAGAGGCTGTCCCCTCCCTCCAGACTGGCCACGGTGGAAATCAGGAGGATGGCACAACCAGTGGCCATACCCACCACCTTCCCTGGAACCCACCCGTCTTCCAGCCCTTCCAGCTCACTGTAGCTGTGTACTTCAGCTAGAAACAGCTTCACTCATGAAGCCTACGGCCTCTGCTTCATCTAATCCATCCAACACCCTGCCACCCTCATCTTTGGGCCACTCTCATATTAAACCAGAGGCTTCCCTGGGGCTGTACTTGCATCTCCCATGATGCAGTGTGAATGGGGCAGCATTCAGCTGGGTGTTTGGCTAGGCCTGGAATCTTCTATGGGGATGGTATAGATCGAATACCTTGTAGCATCCCTATTTGGGGAGAAATGGAGTAAGGAGGCTGCTGGGGTCCCTTCTGCAGCTTCTTTTTAGTTTTTGTTTGTTTGTTTGTTTGTTTCCGGAAACAGGGTCTAATTGTATAACACCGACTGAGGTAGAACTTGCTATGTAGATCAGGCTAACCTCAAACTCACAGACCCACCTCTTTCTGCCTCCCAAGTTCTGAAATTCAGGTGGGTGCCACTATGCCCAGCCAGCCCCCATTTTTGCCTGTTTCTTTTAGATAAGGTCTCACATAGTTCAGGCCTCAACCTTTCTTTGTAGTCAAAAGATGACCTTGACCTCCTGATCAACCTTCTTGTTCTCTGGAGTGCTTGGATCACAGGCATATGACACCGTGACCAGTCTTTACATGTTATTTGTATGGCATTTTGAGGGAAGTCTGTCTAATCCTTTGACTATGAGGTCCACAAGGGAAGCGACAGTGTCTGTTTCTCCCACACTGACTCAGTTCTTAGTGCTGGGAGAGCAAGTCTTGCATTGAAAATTGAGTGAGTGGGGGCTGGAGAGATGACTCATCAGTTAAGAGCACTGGTTGCTCTTCCAGAGAACCTGAGTCCAATTCCCAACACCCACAGGGTGGCTGACAAACATTCTTAATGAGATCTGATGCCCTCTTCTGACCTGCAGGTTACATGCAGGCAGAACACTGTCTACATAATAAATAAATAAGAAAAAAGAAAGAAAGAAAGAGAGAGAGAGAGAGAGAGAGAGAGAGAGAGAGAGAGAGAAAGAAAGAAAGAAAGCCGGGCGTTGGTGGCACATGCCTTTAATCCCAGCACTCGGGAGACAGAGGCAGGCAGATTTCTGTGAGTTTGAGGCCAACCTGGTCTCCAGAGTGAGTGCCAGGATAGGCTCCAAAGCTACACAGAGAAACCCTGTCTCAAAAAACCAAAAAAAAAAAAAAAAAAAAGAAAGAAAGAAAGAGAAAGAAAAAGAAAAAGAAAAAAAGAAAGAAAGAAAGAAAAGAAGGAAGGAAGAAAGCTGGGTGAGCGAAGGACCTCTGAGAGAGAGGGACAGTATGGGAGCTGAGAGGCAAAAGGGCATCCAGGCACAGCTACAGGGCTGTGGTTTGAATGAGAATGGCCTTCATATCATGTGTGTGTGTGTGTGTGTGTGTGTGTGTGTGTGTGTGTGTCCTAATTTCTGTTTCTGTGTGTTTGAGACAAGGTTTCTCTGTGTAGCCCTGGCTGTCCTGGAACTCGCTCTGTAGACCAAGCTAATAGCTGGAATTTTCTTATAGCTGAATTTTTTTTTTTTGGGGGGGGACTGTCAACCAGCTCCCAAATAAACACACAGAGACTTATTATTAATTATGAATACTCAGCCTTAGCTTAGGCTTGTCCCAATGGCTCTTTTGATTTAATTTAACCTGTTTCTGTTCATCTACATTTTGCCTCAAAGCTTTTTACCTTCCTTTCATTCTGTATGTCTTATTCTCCTGCTTCCTATATGTCTGGCTGGCCCCTGGTGTTTCCCTGGTGTCTCTTTTTCTTTCTTCATTCTCCTAGCCTAAATTCCTCCTCCTACTTACTCTCCCTGCCTATACCTCCTCCCTTGCTATTGGCCATTCACCTTTTTATTAGACCAATCAGATGCTTTAAACAGGCAAGGTAAAACAGCAGCACATCTTTGCATAGTTAAACAAAGATTCTGGATCAAGGCTGGCCCCAAACTCAGAGATCTGTCTGCCTCTCCCTCCTGAGTGCCACCACTGCCTGGCTTTGGCTCATATATTTGAATGTGTGGTCCCTAGTTGGTGAACTTTGGGGAGGGGGGCAAGTAGGACTAGGTGGAAGAGGTTTCAAAAGCCCATGGCCAGGCCCAGTCTCTCTCTCTCTCTCTCTCTCTCTCTCTCTCTCTCTCTCTCTCTCTGCCATGTGTTTATGGATTAGGATGTTGCCCTCAGCTACTCCTCCAGCCTGCCTGCTGCCATGCTTCCTGCCATGATGGTCATGGACTCAGCCTCTGAAACTGTAAGCAAGCCTGTTTTATAAGATGCCTTGGTGATGGTGTCTCTTCACAGCAATAGAAAAGTAACCAAGACAAGGGTTATAGTTCATTGTTTGTCCTTTCCAAGACTTAGGTTGAAACTTAACTACTAAGGTGACTACAGAGGCCATTAAGTTATTCTGACCTCATGAGATGATTAATGCAGTGTAGCAGGAGCTACATTCTCTTGCTCACCCAACCTTTACCCCTCCATCATGTGATGTCCCCACTACGGGAAGATGTAAGGAGAAGCCCCCGCTAAGTGCTGGTATCACATTTTCCAGCTTCTATGCCTGTGAGTCATCTGTTACTCTTCATTGTAACTTACCCAGGTGGTTACAGCTTTTCTAATGAACTGAAAGATGAGTGTAAATAAAAGCATTCTGGGGGCAGCAAAGATGGCTCAGCAGTTAAGATTTAACACTGTTCTTGCAGAGGCCCCAAGTTCAGTTCCCAGCACTCTCTCTGGGCAGCTCACGACTACCTGTAACTCTAGTTCCAAAGAAGCTGATGCCCTCTTCTGGCCGTGGCAAGTACCTGTACTCATGTGCACATACATACATGTAGACACACAAATACACACAGGTTTTAAAATTCAAAACAACAAAAATTCAGAAACACATTCTGGACCAGTGAGATGGCTCAGAAGGTAGAACCACCTGCTTCCAAGCTTCACACCCTGAGTTCAATCCCTGGGACCCACAAGATGGAAGAAGAAAACAGAGCCAACTTCAGGAAGCTATCTCTGATCTCCACTCTGTGGCATACACACGGGCGCACACATGCGCGCGCGCGCACACACACACACACTAAATATTTTAAAATATTTAATTATTTTTACTTCATTGGTATGAATATTTTGCCTGCATATACATAAATGTGCACACCTAGTGCCCAAAGAGGCCAGAAGAGAGCACCACATCCCCTGGAGTAAATGATTGTGAGCCACCATGTGGATGTTGGGAAAAGAACCTGGGTCTTCTGCAAGAATAACACGTACTTTTAACTGCTGAGCCATCTCTATAGGTTTTGTTGCTGTATAGACAATCTCTCTATTATGTAGACTAGGCTGGCATTGAACTCACAGAAGTCCACCTGCCCTTGCCTCTGTCTCCCAAGTGATGGAATTAAAGGTATGCACCACCACTCCTGGTCTAATTTTTCTTTTTTTTAAATCTCCTGAGGTTCTCAGAATGGTAGTAGTTAATGCCAATAATCACATTTAAGAGGCTGAGGCAGGACGACCTCTAGTTCAAAACCATTCTAGAATATAGAGGGATCCTTATTTCCAAAGAAAATAAAGGAGAAAACAGTTCTGGATTATTTTTAAAAACAGGTTAAGTTTGGTAGTGAACGCTTGTATTCCTAGCACTTCAGGGTTTGATGCAGAATGATTGCCACAAATTAGAGGCCAAGTTGAGCTACACAATGCAAGTCTCAAAAGGCTAAACCACCAGAGAACACAGAGAATGTGGTGCTGAGGAACAGCAGCCTCGTTCTAAACAACAGCCACGTTCTGAACAGCAACCACACTCTGAATAGCAACCACATTCTGAACAGCAGCCACACTCTGAACAATAGCCACACTGAACAACAACCACACTCTGAACAGCAGCCACACTCTGAACAGCAACCACACTCCAAACAGTAGCCACACTGAACAGCAGCCACACTCTAGATATCTTTCCTTTTCCCTTGTTAAGGGCGCACTTTTCTCTGGGCCTGCTGTTCTCGGATGCCTTATGGTGCTCAGGGAGACTGTGAGTGACAGTGATACTCCACAAATAGAAGTGGAGACCTGAGGAGGGCTGAGGTCCATGTGCCGCTCCCCCAGCCTTCCTTCCAGGACTCCTAGATGTGCATCCTTTTGAGAATCTACTTCTCTCCATTTCTCTTCACCAAGTTGGAACTTCTTCCTGGTACAGTGGCATCTCCTTTAACCCCAGCACCCCAGAGGCAGAATCAGATGGATCCCTGTGAGTTCAAAGCCATCCTATGAGTTCTAAGCCAGTCAGGGCTACACAATGAGACCCAACTCAAAAAAACCAAACCAAACCAAACCAAACCAAAATATCATCAACAACAAAACAACTAAATTGAAATTAGGACTTTTTTTTTTTTGAGACAGGGTGCCCAGGCTGGCCTGGGATTCATGCAGTGGCTGTGGACAAACTTGGGCCCCTGATTCTCCTGCCTGTACCACCCAAGTTCTGGGAGTATAGGCATGTACTGTCTTTAAGACAGCATCTCATTTCTGCAGCCCAGGCTAGCCTGGAACTCATTAGGTAACCCAGGCTAGTTTAAAATTCTCTGCATTCTTCCTGCCTGAGCCCCCAAAAGCTGGAATTACTGGCATGAGCCACCATGCTTGGCTTCACATTGGGATTTTCTTCAACTGACTTTTCCTCTAGGGTACTGCCTTAGTTATTTTCTATTGCTGTGAAAGGACGTTAGGACAAAGGCAACTCTTATAAAAGAAAGCACTTAATTTGTTGACTGTTTGCACTTCCAGAGGGTTAGTCCATGATCATGGTGGGAAGCAGACAGGCATGACACTGGAGCAGTAGCTGAGAGCTTTATATCCTGATCCTCAGGCAGCAGGCAAAGAGAGAGATTCTGGTCCTGGCACAGGTTTTGATACCTTAAAGCCCATTCCCAGTGACACACCTCCTCTAACAAAGCCACACCTCCTAATCCTTCCCAAACAGTTCCACTAACTGGGGACCAAGCATTTAAACATATGAGCCTGTGGGGACCATTCTCATTTGCACCACCACAGGGACTTTGTATCCCTAAGGGCCTTTGCGTTTTTATTTTCATTGGGTAATACACAATCTTTATGTTTCCCTGTTCAGGCTGGGCAGGGGGTCCTCCAACTGGGCAGGATTACATGGCACTCACCCCCAAGACTACTCAGCTCTCTCTCTCTCTCTCTCTCTCTCTCTCTCTCTATCTCTATCTCTCTCTCTCTCTCTCCCTCTCTCTTCAATGGCAGATAGAATTATAAAGTTTGTGTTTGGGATTTTGTGTGTGGAGAGAAGGGGAGGTACTTGACAGAGGCGGTTTTGGCAGTGACCAGGAAAGCTTCAGGGAGGAGCTGGGGGGCTGAGGGAGGAGCAGATGTCTGATCTGCTTATATAAGAGTCACAGACCAACTTGTTTTGTGACCCCAGGTGGCAGAGCTGCTAAATTTAGAGTTAAACCTGAAACTTTTAATCCTGAAAGGCATCCGAAGCTGGTGGCTCTGGCAAGAAGGGCTGTGTCCTGGGTTCCACGATGTGTGCCCTGCACCCAGGAAATGGTGGCTTCAGAGAGAGGACTAACTAACCTATGGGTTTGGGAGAAGAAGTTACAGCATGCCACAGCAAGCCCTGAAGGTCAGTCTCCTGCCTCCTTCCTCCAGAGTACCCAGAAGCCAACAAGCTTGGCTGCCGATTTGTTATCTGTCTACCTGTCATTGCCAAGATCAAAAAGAAAGTCTCCCTAGAATGTCAAGTTTAGAAAGAAACTTCTGTCCCTGGAGGGAGAGAGAGTGAGGCATTGTAGGAGGGGCCACTGGGGCAACAATGAGCCCCTCTGTCAGAGATACCTGAGGGGTCCAGACTTTGTTGCAGCATAGTGTCTGGTCTGACAGCTCAGTCAGCGCGCGCGCGCGCGCGTGCGTGCGTGCGTGCGTGCGTGCGTGCGTGCGTGCGTGCGTGGTGCGTGTGTGTGTGTGTGTGTGTGTGTGTGTGTGTGTGTATGAGAGACAGACAGAGAGGGAGAGAGAGAGAGAGAGAGAGAGAGAGAGAGAGAGAGAGAGAGAGAGAGAGAGAGAGAGAGAGAGATACTGATTTGTGGAAGTGTGGCTGCAGGGAGCTGCCATATTGGAGGTAGTACAGACACTGCTGTCAAGATAGGGAACAGTCTATCAGGCCACACCCACACCTCCTCTGTGCTGACTCCAATTGCAAATCTAGGGATCCCGGAGGCCACCCTCACATTTAAGAACTCATTGGAAGAGCCAGGTGTTGGTGGCACAGGCCTTTAATCCCAGCACTCGGGAGGCAGAGGCAGGCGGATCTCTGTGAGTTCAAGGCCAGCCTAGTCTCCAGAGCGAGTGCCAGGATAGGCTCCAAAAGCTACACAGAGAAACCCTGTCTTAAAAAAAAAAAAAAAGAAAGAAAAAAGAAAGAAAGAACTCATTGGAACCTCTGCCACCCTCACAGTCACAGGGAAAACCAAGTGTAGGGTAGGCAAGGTCAGGAGGATCCCCAAGGAGCTGTCTGTCGTCTTCTGCAGACGGAGTCCCAGCTGGTGCCTCACCATGTGCCAACTCACACAGCATCGCCCCCTGCCTTGCTACCTAGTGTGTCCTGGGGTTCTCCACTTGCTGCCTGTGAGGTCAACACCAGTTCTCCAGACCTCCCAAGGCCCAGATGCTTATGTTTGGGTCAAAGCCCATAACCACGTTGTTGATTTATCCTGTGTGGCTAACTCTCTCCTTAAATGAATATCCTCCCCTTGGACAGAACTTTCTGGAAGCTGGGGGCAAAGGCCAGACCTCCCTCTGGACAAGGTTCAGTTCTTAACTTGTATGTAAATAATGTCAACCCCCAACCTGCATTAGGCTGCAGAGTCCATTCTTCCAGAGGGACTGAAACCCCCAAGGGCACAGTCTTCAGTTGCCCACATGTACAGTAGAATGCAGGACACAGGAACCCAGTGGACTGGCCACCTGCTTTCATGCCAAAGGTCACCCTCCCATCATCCAGACTGGTGGTGTGCTGAACACCAGCCACAGGACAGTGCTCTAAAAAAGGGACAAGGTAGACAAGTCAAAGCCAACCCTGACCCCTGGCAACATTCTTTCCAGGAAGGGAGTTAGCAAAATTAGGTATTAGTTCCATGAAGGAAGTAAAGAGCTGAGCTAAGAAGAAAAACATGGAAACAAGAACCTGCCTTTGGTTAGAAGTGGAGGAAGAGACCACTGGGCCAAGGATGTAGCTCAGGTGGTAGAGCTCTAAGCATGCAGGAAGCACTGGGTTCAGTACCTCGCAAACCAAGTGTAATAAGTAGCTCATGCCTATAAATCTCAGCACTAGGAGTGGCGGCAAGAGGATCAGAAGTTCAAGGTCATCCTTGGCTACTTAATGGTGAGTTTGAGGTCAGCCTGGGCTACATGAGACCATGTCTCAGAAAAATAAAACAGCCATGGAGTGGCGAACACTTTTGATCCTAGCACTTGAAAAGCAGAGGCAGACAGATCTTTTCGAGTTCAAGGCCTGTCTGGTCTACCTAGTGAGTTCCAGGACAGCCAGAGATACATAGTGAAATTCTGTCTAAAAAAATAATAACAACCCCCCCACACACAAACATGAAGTTGTGCCTGTTAGAAGAGGCCATGGTAACAGGGGACTTATTCAGGTCCCCAAAGACTTGGGTAGCTAAGTCAAGTGCAGAGGCAGGTACAGCTTTGTCTGTAGGGCAAACCCCATTTATCTATTCATTGTGTAGCCTGAATAGACAATGCTTGTCCTTGCAGTACTATGGAATCTTAGCCATTGATAACACACAAACACACACACACACACACACACACACACACACACACACACACACACACACACGCATGCACATGCACACACACACACACACACACACACACACACACACACACACACGCATGCACATGCACGCACTCGCGCACACACACACTCACACACGTCCTGACCAGAACATGCTGAGTGGAAAAGAAACTTTGGCCCTCTTCCCAGCTCAGTGGTGTCATCAGCTCAAAGGTCTCTGGTAGGAATGCAGTCTCCATCAATTCTACTTTCCACACTCAAACCCAAATCCAAGAATTTCACAGCTACTAGCATAGGAAGATGGAGGCCTGGGTTTGCTACCCTATAGCAGAAATGATGTCACTCATTCCAAATCACAATCATTTTAATGCAGCAAATGCAGCAAGAGCCTCTGCCTTTATTAAGAAAAAAACCACATTTTTTTTTCACTTATTGTTTTTTTTGTGTGGCAGTGTCTCACTATGCAGCTCTAGCTGTCCTTGAAACACTGTAAATTAGGCTGGCCTCAAACTCACACATATTTATTTGTCACTGCCTCCCTCATGCTGGGATTAAAGGTGTGTGCCAGCACACTTGGCTAAGAAAGGATTTAAAAATACACTGTGTGTGTGTGTGTGTGTGTGTGTGTGTGTGTGTGTGTTTGTGTGTGTGTGTGTGTGTATGAGTGCAGTGCCTGCCGAGGCCAGAAGACTGGAACTAAAGCTACAGGGACATGGGACATGGGTGTTGGGAGCCAGACTCAGGTCCTGTAGAAGAGCAGCTTTCTCCCTACTCTCTGTTCTCCTTTTGAGACAGGGTCTCACTCTGTAGCACAGGCTGGCCTCAGATTTATTGCAATCCTACCTTTATTCTTTGTCTCCCAAATGCTGGGATCACAGTATGTGCCACCATGCAGGCCAGCTCTGTCTCCCTATCCTAATATAGTTGAGCATAACCCTGAATTCCTCAGTAGGCTGCCTCCTCATCAAGTCTGGTGTTATATGGTTCTGGGGATGGAATCCACGGCATCATGCTTGCACTGTGGCAACTTCGCAAACTCAAGGCCAGCCTGGGATACAAAGTGTGTTCAAAACCAGCCTTGGCAGCTGTTTCAGAAAGTAAAAATTGTGGGACTTATGAGATGGTTTAGCAGCTAAAGGGCAATCTAAGCCTGCTGACCTGAGTTAAAATCCCCTGGACCATGGTGGAAGGAGAGAACCGACTCCTATAAGTTGTTCTCAGCCACCCACTCGTGTGCCGTGGCATGTATACATCCCCTATAAAATAAATTAAAATAACAATGAGAGCTGGCTATGTAGCCCAGGCTGGTCCCTAACTTCTTGTCTCTGCCTCAACCTCCCAAGTTGCTGGGATTCCGGCTGTGTGCCACCACGCCCGATCCTCTAAGGATCTTTGTGAGCATATTGGATCTACCAGATGACCCAGGATAGCATCTCTATGTCCCCATTCTTCTTTTGTTTTTTGTTTTTTTGTTTTTTTTTTTTTTTTTTTTGAGACAGGGTTTCTCTGTGGCTTTGGAGGCTGTCCTGGAACTAGCTCTTACAGACCAGGCTGGTCTCGAATTCACAGAGATCCACTTGCCTCTGCCTCCCGAGAGCTGGGATTAAAGGAGTGCACCACCACTGCCCAGCTCCTATGTCCCCATTCTTAACATGGACGTGAGAGCAATAGTGGGTTCCAGGGAAGGGACGATGTGGGGTGGGGGTGAAAGAAAGGGAGTCTCAGTCAGTCATGTTGTGTACATTCTAGTAATGTACCTGCTAACCATCTTGGGATGGCTGCTAGATTGTTTATGGGGTTTAGAAATACCTGCACATGCCTGTGAGGGAATTTCTAGAGGGGGTGATTGAGGAAGGAAGACCCACCCTAATAATGGATGGCATCACCTCATGGGCTTGGGTCTTAAACTAAATAAAAATGAGAAACGGAGCGGAGCCACCAGCATTCCTCTCTCCCTGCTTGCTGACACCGGATGCCTTGTGTCCAGCTGCCATGCCTTTCCTGACATGCACTCTCAAACCCCGAGCCTAAAGAAACCTGTCCTCCCTTGAGTTGCTGTTGTGAAACACTGTGTCTCAGTAAGAAAAGTCACTAACACAAGTGGTGAATTTTAAGTTTAAACTAGCTTTGAAGATGGATGGTTTTTGCTTTCCTGAGACAGGGTCTTGCTATGCAGCTCTAGGCCGGTCTTGAACATAAACTCCTGCTGTAGCTTCCCTCATGTCCACATCCACTGCCACTTATATGACTAATAATAATTAGATGATAATTAAAAAGTTCTTAAAAGCAGGCTGGAGATGAAGTGGTTCAGAAGTTAAGAGCGCTTGCTGCTCTTGTAGAGGTCCCTGGTTCAGTTCCCAGCACTCACAGGGAGGTGCACAAGCATCCTTAACTCTAATTTCAGGGGATCTGGTGCCCTCTTCTGCCCTCCATGGGCAATGTATACACACTGTGCATAGACATATATGCAGGCAAAACACTCATGCACATAAAATAAAAACAAATCTCTTTTTAAAAAGGCAGAAAGCTGTGTAGTGGTGGTGCCTGCCAATAATTAAGAGGCAGAGGCAGGCAGATGTCCAGGAGTCTGAGGCCACCCTGGTCTACAGAGGGAGTTCCTGGACACACAGAGAAACCTTGCCTCGAAAAACCAAAACCAATCAACCAACAACCAAACAAAATAAACAAAACAAAAAGCAGTAGAGATGGGTGAGTGGGTAGAGATGTTTGCCTGAGGATCTGCATTTAATTTTATGTAGAGGAGAACTGATGACACCCATGACACTCTTCTCTCACCCATGCTCACTCTTTATGTCTCCTGTACCTCCTAATAGTAAATAAGCAAATAGCTCTCTTTCAAAATACTTCCTTAGCTTTTACTTACATTTATTTATTTTTATGTGTATGGATATTTTGCCTTCCTTTATGATTGTGCCCCTATATTTGTGCAGTGCACATAGCGGAGAGTATTGGATCCTTTAGGACTGTAGTTACAGATGGCCGTGAGCTGCCATGTGGGTGCTGGGAATTGAACCCAGGTCCTTTGGAAGAGCAGTCAGTGCTCTTAACCACTTAATCTCCAGCCCCAGATTTCTTTTCTTTTTCCTTCCTTCCTTCCTTCCTTCCTTCCTTCCTTCCTTCCCTCTTTCTTTTTTCTCTCTGTCTTTTTTTAAAGATTTATTTATTTATTATGTATAAAGTGTTCTGCCTGCAGGCCACAAGAGGGCATGAGATCTCATTATAGATGGTTGTGAGCCTCCATATAGTTGCTGGGAATTGGACTCGGGACCTTTGAAAGAGCAGCCAGTGCTCTTAACTGCTGAGCCATCTCTCCAGCCCCAGAATTCTTTAGTTCTATGTGTGTGACTGCTTGCCTGAATGTATGCAGATGCACCACATACTTGCCTGGTGTCCCTGGAGGCCAGCAGAGAGTGTCAGATTGCATGGAACTGAAATTATAGGCAATTATGAGCCACTATGTGAGTGCTGGGAATGGAACCTGGGTCCTCTGCGAGAACAATCAATGTTCTTAATGGATGAGCCATCTCTAGTCTCTAAAAAGTCATCACACACACACACACACACACACACACACACACACAAAAGTAGGGATGTGATTGATATCTGCATAGGTTGTTGACAGTTTCCTGAATGTTTGTGTCTAAAGTCATGGAAATGTGTTTTTTTGTTTTGTTTTCTTCTTTTTAAAGATGTATTTATTTATTATGTATATAGTGTTCTGCTTGCAGGCCAGAAGAGGGCACCAGATCTCATTACAGATGTTTGTGAGCCACCATGTGGTTGCTAGGAATTGAATTCAGGACCTCTGGAAGAGCAGCTAGGGCTCTGAGCCATCTCTCCAGCCCCCCCCCCCCCTTTTTCTTTTCCTGAGACAGGGTTTCTCTGAGTAGTCCGGCTGTCCTGGAATTCACCCTGTAGACCAGGCTGGCCTTAAACTCACAGAGATCCTCTTGCCTCTGCCTCCTGAATGCTAGGACCAAAGGTGTGCGCCACCACTGCCAGCTAAAAGGTGGGAAATCTATGTATTAAGCATATTTAGCTTTTTATATGCCAACCATACTTCAGGAATTTTTAAAAAAATTGTATTTATCTACGTAAATGTGCATTTCGAATATATGTCACATGTGTGCAGGTACCTACAGAGGCCAGAAGAGAACATCAGATCCGATGTAGCTGGAGTTACAAGTGGTTCCTGATGTGGGTGCTGGGAACTGAACTCAGGTTTTCTGGAAGAGCAGGAAGTGCTCTTAACCACTGAGTCATCTCCAGCCCTAGGAAAATAGGGTTTTAAAAAAGATTCTTAGCCAGGCATGGTGGTGCATACCTTTAATCCCAGGACTCAGGAGGCAGAGGCAGGAGGATTTCTGTGAGTTGAGGCCAGCTTGGTTTACAAAGTGAGCTCCAGGTAGCAAGGAATACACAGAGAGACCCTGTCTCATAAAACCAAAACCAAACAAATAAACAAAACAAAAATGTCCTTGCTGGTGGGTGGAGATATATCTTAGGGGTTAAGAGCCCTAATTATTCTTGCAAAGGACCTGGGTTCAATCCTTAGCACCCACTTCATGGTTCATAATTCTTAGCATCCACATGTGGTTTACAACCATCCAGAACTCCAGGGGAATCTGACACCACCTTCTGACCTCAAGGGGCACCAGGCATGCATGTGGCACACAGACACATATACAGACAGCATACATAAAGTAAAATAAATGAATTGTTTAAAAAAAAAAAAAAGGCAGGGGCTGGAGAGATGCCTGAGCGGTTAAGAGTTCCGACTGCTCTTCCAGAGGTCCTGAGTTCAATTCCCAGCAACCACATGGTGGCTCACAACCATCTGTTATAAGATCTGGTGCCCTCTTCTGGTGTGCAGATGTATATGGAAGCATAATGTTGTATACATAATAAACAAGTAAATAAAATCTTTAAAAAAAAAAAAAGGCATCTTTGCTGGATATGGTGGTATGGACCTGTGATCCCAACAGTTAGGCTGAGGCAGGAGGATCACCATGAATTAGAGGTCAGCTTCAGCTACATAGCAAGATCCTGCCTAAAGGGATATACTGACAGCTGGGCAGTTGTGGCCCACCCCTTTGATCCCAGCCCTTGGGAAGCCGAGGCAGGCAGATCTCTGTAAATTCAAAGCCAGTCTGGTCTACAGATTGAGTTCCAGGACAGACTCCAAAGCTCCACAGAGAAACCCTGTCTCAAAAAAAAAAAAAAAAAGTGTGTGGGGGGATGACAGGGGACTAGAGAGATGGTTCAGGGCTTAAGAGCACTAGCTGCTTTTCCAAAGGCCACGGGTTCAATTCCCCAGCATCCACGTGATAGCTCACAACTGTCTGTAACTCCAGTTTTAGGTTATCTGATACCCTCATACAGACAACCATGCAAACAAAACACCAAAGTACATTAAATAAACAAATATTTAAAAAAGAAAGAAAAGGATGGAGAGTTGGCTTATCAGTTAAGAGTACTTGACTTTTTTCAGAGGTCCTGAGTTCAATTCCCTGCAACCATATGGTGGCTCACAGTCATCTATAATGAGATCTGTTCCCCTCTTGTGTAGTATAGGCATACATGGAAGCAGAACACTGTATACATAATAAATACACACATAACAAATAAATAAATCTTTTAAAAAGGAAAATATTAACAGGGCCCCATAAATAGGATAGAATGGGCATCTCTTGCCATTGATTGTCTGGCTTGCCTGGTTTGCCATAACTTGCCTGTAGTCTGTAATGTGGTCACAATAATGTGGATAGCATTATGATTGTTTCCATTAACAATTATGAGTGAGGATTTCCCCCACAGAAAGTCTCTGAAACACTTCAGCAGGCTGCAGATTATGGGGGCTGGACAGGACTGAGGGCCCATCAATCCCCAGGACTCACAGGGGAAAATGAAAGAGCTGACCTCTGCAAGCTGTCCTTTAACCTGTCCCTTAATTCCTAGCACTAGAAAGTAAAATAAAAAAACCAGGAAGGTGTTGAAATACAAGGCTTGGGAAGTTCAGTTATCATGAGGCCCCTCCCAAGGTTATCTAGATAGTCAACAGTGGCTGGAGAGGAGACTCTGGTTAAACCGCCTGTAAATTGTGCACTGCTCCAGGGATACATGCCTCTTCTGGGAGTTGTAAACTATGTTGGGCTGGTCTTTTCAGCTACTTTGTATCACCTTGTAAATAACTTCAACACCTTTATTGATTTGCCAAGGGAGACTTGGAACACCGTAGTCCTTCATCAGTGCCATCTCTATAACGAATAGTTGTTTATGCTCCCCAGGAAATGTGAGACAAACCACTGAACTTTAGACAGGTGCTCTATCACTGGGCCACATCTTACGCTAACACCAACACACTCAAGTTGAGGTTCTGAGAAGCCAGACTTCCTACCCATGGCCATACTGCCCAAAGTGATGGTGATTTCAAATCCTACCTAGGGCAGCTGGGGAGGACAGGGGAGGCCACTAGAACTCTCCAGGCTGAGGGTCCTGAACGGGATGGGATGTTGGGGTGGTACTTGGAGGGCTAGGAGAACCTTGGATATTGGTTCTCTGCCCCACAACCAGGCATCAGGGCCCAGGGCCAAGTGTAAGACTCTTGGAGACAAGTCCTCCTTGTCTCTTGGTGTCCCCAGCTCTTGCAACACTCCCTCGTGACTCAGCAACTTTCACCACCTGCTTTACTCTTGGGTCTTTGTCAGGTAAATCTGCAGACTTGGGAAGCTATATTAAAAACTGTGGCTTTCTTTCTAATACTAAGCAAGCTCTATACCACTGAGCTATATGTCTACCCATATCCCATCCTGAAGGGCTTTCCCTCAGTCTAAGTCAGATCTAGGCTCAGCCCCTCAAACACACACACACACACACACACACACACACACACACACACACACTCAGCTGCTTTATTCAGCTCAGCTAGTTATGGCTTCCTCCGATGGACCCCAAATGCCTGAATTCTCCTAGAATGTCAGTTAGTTGAAGGCAAAGGGTGTGAAGTCTTCATTCACCCTCCTGTTTTGATTTGGTTTGGCGTGGGATGCTGGGAGCCTCTCGGTAAGGAAGGAGACCAGGCTGGAGGAAAGTTATCATCAGCTCCACACTGCAGGAGAGCAGACATCCAGAACCCGCGTGACCTTTCCACGCAGTGAGACTCTGCAGCGAGTCTCACAAAACTCACTTTGCCTTTTCTCGTTTCTGAATTGCTTGGGAAATGGCGGCTAGCGGCTTCGCCACGAGGGAAAGTTGCACGCAAATTTGCCGTGCAGAGCCGGCTGTCAGGGGAGTTTAATTCGCAATTCATACGCTGACGCACGCGGGCGTGTCGCAGGCTCCGGAAACCTAGTGTAGCGAGGTCAGAGCGCAGAGAGGACGACAGTAGCCACTCTGCCCTATGCAGCGCCACCTCCGGAGTCCAGTGTCCCCACTGGGCCTCGGGTGACTGGAGGCCTCGAGGCTGCGCAGGAACCACAAAGGCTCCAAAGCCCTTATAAGATGAGGTCCCCAGGCCACTGTTCAATGTGCCGGAAGCTCCCCTCCCCCTCTTCCCAAATGCTTCCAGCAGCCTGGAGGCTCCAGCAGTGACCCGCGTGTCCCCGCGCACGCACACACCTCACGCACGTCAGCCCCACGCTTCCCTAACGCCCGGTGCCGGGGTGCACGCAGGCCTTTACGCGCGATCGCACATGGTCACGGAGCCACTGAGGGCCAGTGCACTGCTCGCGGGGTGGGAAAAGGACCCCGGGACAGGTCAGGGCGCTGTCCGGGGTGGAGCCAGGGGCGGAGCTTCGGGGCCGAGCGCGCAGAGCTGGGGCGTGTTCGCGCCGTCGTGATCCGCGCCGCTCCTCCCTCGGCCCGCTCCCTGTGCTCCCAGCCTCCTGGCCGCAGCCCCCGCCCCAGGGCTTAAGAGCACTAGCTGCTTTTCCAAAGGCCACGGGTTCAATTCCCCAGCATCCACGTGATAGCTCACAACTGTCTGTAACTCCAGTTTTAGGTTATCTGATACCCTCATACAGACAACCATGGAGGTAGGCGCAGCAGAGAGGGCCCCGGCTATGCCTGAGTCCCTGAGGGCCTCGGGCAGCGCTCCTGGGGAGTCTCGAGGGAGGCGATCGAGGAAGGATCGGGCGAGGACGCAGGGCCTAGGAGCCTGGCCCCGGGAAGGGTGAACCAGGGAGGATCAACGCGGGCCTGGAGGCTCTGCGGGCGGGTAGAGGAGGCCTGGAGGGCGGGCGCCGAGCAGATCTCGGGAGGAAGAAATCCGAGTCAGAGCATCCAGAATACCTGCAGTTGGGAGCGAGGGGCGGTCCGAACATGCGGGCGGAAGGGCAAGGGCAGCCGCGTGGAGGCCCGGCGGGCCGCGGGTGTAGGTCACCTTCCCCGGCGGCGCCCTTTGACTCTAGATCTCTTCTGCATGGATCTGGTAGAGACCCTCCCTCAGCCTGAGCCCTTCCTCGCCAGCCCCAAGGGCCTGTGCAGACCCAGCTTCCTCCGCTGAGAGGACGAACTCCAGGCTTGGCCATGCCCTGGAGCCCCTGGCCCCTACACGTCCTAGTCGGCCCACGCCCGGAGTAGGTGGCGCTGGGTCCCTCCCGCGCATGCCAATGCCTTTTCAGACGGAACGGGTAGTCCTGGGTGGACTTAGGCCTCAGGGACAAGCACCTGGGCCTGTACTAGAGGCGAGACCCATATGCCTTGGTCTCTTTGGCCTTAGGGATGGATTCCTTGTTCTGTGTCTCCAAATGCGACTGAGCATTCGGGAAACTGTTTTCAGGGCCTGACATCTGATTGGAGGCCCACAACTCTTCATGGTTTGTCCAAGGTCACACTGGTAGGAAGATTTCAAACTTCTAATATTTCATCTGCGAAATAGGAGCAATTATATATACTTCATTGAGTTTGGAGGAAGAATAAAATGATCCGATTAACACGGAGCCTTGGGTCACGCACAAGGACACCTTAGAAACTTTGACACTTACCTTAGCTTTTGGGGGAGGATTGAATTCACTCCCCCACCCCCGCAGACCTTTTGTTTCACATGGTGCCCTGAAAGGGACTCAACTATACAGTCCTGTTATTTTTAATGCCATTATTACTATGTTAGTAACAAGCGTTTGTGCACCACCAGTTATTGAGTAATTGGAGGATAATTCATCAAACACTGACAGTCGTCAGGCTGGACCACTAAGTCTGACTGCAAACCTAGTTGGATTGTAGGAAGGGTCTAGGCTTAGCCCAGCCTTGTGCCATTTAAGCCCTCTTCCCTTGACCAGAGAGATGGATGAAGGGCATAACAGGCAGCGTTGTCTTCAGGGTCTTGGGTGGAACCACTTGGCATGCATTAGGTGGATAAGAAAAGTCTGCGGTGATAAATTCATTTGTAAAAATGTCTATTTAGATGTATGTGTCTGTGCCCATGTAAATTTATGTGCATACATGCAGTTGTCCTCAGAGGCCAGAAGAGGGTATTGGATCCCCTGAACTGGAGTTATTTAGGCAGCTGTGAACTACCCGAGGTGGGTCTGGGAATCAAACCTGGGTCTTCTGGAAGAACAGTAAGCACTCAACCTCTGAGCCATCTCTCCAGCCCCAATAAATCCATTTATTTTTCATGCCACTCTTCACTATCTTAGCAAGTGACACATGGTAGGTGCACATTAAATTGTGGAGTCTTGAACATCCATTAGAAGACACGGGCATCTTACTTGTAGAAGCTATCCTGGCCTAGTAGAGTCACAAATGTTTAAAGAACTGTAATGGTCCATACTAACCTACAGCAATATCGATGAGAGATGAGAAGTGACTCCTTTATAACATTCCACAACTTCCCAAGTCCTGTGGGAACTTGTCAAACGGGTGTTTCTGGGCTGTAAGTGACGTGGGTGAGTGGGATTCTGGCCAAGGCCTTGGGCCTTTTGCACCTTCCTATTCTGACAGGTGTGTGTCTGATGGCTTCTGCTATCGTGTGGCTTTGAGTAAGGTGCCTGGCCCCAGCTGCAGCAGTGATTGCTTTGTTTTATTTCTGATTATCTAGAATGAGGTTTTAGACGGGCTGTTCGGGACCATTCAGTACTCACGCTGGACCTGAAGCAGGTGTAGACTCTGGATTATTGAGATGGTGGTGGTAAGGACAACTCTAACACCCATCATCAAGATCCTCTGAGTCTCTTTGCTCTTGCTGAAGTTTCCCACAGTATGATGGACACCTGTAGTAATAGTGACTGAGGGAAACTGTGGCAGAGAACGGCCAAAGTCAGGAGGTTAGCCCCCACAGGATTCCAGAAAGGTTGTACTATGTAACTTTGTACTTTCCCCAGGTTCCCATGGCAGGGCATGCTCAGCTGCGCCTGGGCACAAGCCTCCCTTTCACTGTTAGCCACAGGTCTAAGCGCTTTACCTAGAGCTGAGCAAGAACAAGCTCCAGAGGGCAGCCTGGGCTCTCAACAATGATTGGACTGACAAGAGCCACAGGGTCTATCTCAGGTTAAGTAGCTTTCTTATGTCTTAGTTTCTCTGTTATAAAGTGTTCTTTGCTTTTTTTTTTTTCTTTTGTTTTAAAAAAATTACTTGTTTGGAGGTGGGCAGCACATGAGGAGGTCAGAGGACAGCTTCCAATCTTCCTGTCTCTGCCTGAGTGTTGGGATTGCAGGTGTGCACCATCACACTTCTACATCTGCTGTAGAAGTGTGATTGTTGATGATGGCCATTCCAGAGCTCGAGTGTGTATATTCTTTTTGGTTTTTTTGAGACAGGGTTTCTCTGTAGCTTTGGAGCTTGTCCTGGAACTCGCTCTGTAGACCAGGCTGGCCTCGAACTCACAGAGATCCACTTGCCTCTGCCTCCCGAGTGCTAGGACTAACAGCGTGCGCCACTACCCAGATAGAGTGTGCATATTCTGCTACTCTACTGTGTATACTTGGTGCCTGGGCTCAGAGTAGTTCTCTGTTAGTACCCCCACATTGTATTGCTGCTATGTATTGAGAGCCCGGTAGGTGTGAGTTTGTAAAGTAGAAGTCACTCTGGTTGGAACAGAGAAAGAGATATGAAGCTGATGTTGGCCATCTGCCGTGGATAGTGCCCAGAGGAATCAGTCCTGTTTCCAGCAAGGACCTTGGGGCTGAGTATTAGAAGGGCTAGTTTCCCCTGGTATGGGATGGGAGGTGTTCTTCCAGGACCTGGCCAGACAGTAGCTAAACAATACCTCTTTATGGATGAAGAGGACTCTGGACCCTGTAGTTCAGGGTCTTTGACAAGATGCTCAGAGACCATTATTATAATAGTAAGTATGCAAAGCAGGGCCTTGGTTAGTTCCCTAGCCACAAATGCAGCAATGGAAACTATTGGATGGGCATGGAGCTCTGTAGGATGCATGCCCCACATGCAGAAAGCCCTGGATCCTAGTTGCAACACTGCAGAAAGTCAGTGTGATGGAACACACATTCTGGTGGAGGTGGAGGCAGGAGGATCAAGTTTAAGGTCATCCTTGGTGACATGAGTTTGATTTGAGACTCACTTATGGGCTACTTTATGCCTTGTCTCAAAGTAAAAACAAGCTGGTGGCTTACACCTTTAATCCCATCACTTGGGAGGCAAGAGGCAGGCAGGTTTCTGAATTCGAGTCTACCCTAGTCTACAGAGTTCCAGGACATCCAGGGCTACAGAGAGAAACCAAAACCAACCAGACCAACCAAGTAAAAGACAATTTATTGTCACTTGATAGAATGCTAGTTGTGTTTGTTTCGTGCCTTCTGTGTGTAACATTCACAGCATTAAGTCCTTTATATTGATGGAAAATGGGGTTGGAAAGACTGATTAACCTGGGTCTTTTACCTAGAGAGGGAAGTAGGATGTGGGCCCAGATGCTCTTGCTTCCCGAGGTTGAGTGCTGAAAAGAACTGTCTGTGTCAACTCCCTTGCCCCTTGTGTGGTCTCTTGAGATGCCTGTAGCCCTGGTGTGCCTGGCTAGACTTTAGACCCTGGAGTGCTGGCTGCCAGCATAGCCCTCCCCTCTTCACCGGTGGGTGAGTGGGTAGGCAGGCTGCCCTGAGTCAGCTCCATTCTCCCAAGCCTTGTGGAAGACTGTGCTGGTGGTGGTGGCCCAGCTTCCAGAGTGTTTTAAAATAGAAGCAGCGCCTGGAAAGCCAGGCTGCCCCCTGTGAGACTCTTTGGAGGGCGGGGGAGGGCAGGGCAGCTGCTTAAGGGAACACAGTCTGCTTCCAGAGCAGAGGGCCAGTGTCTTGCCAGCATCTGGATCCGGTGACCGTACCCTGTGCTGCCTTTGCTTGGAAAGATAGTGCTGTGCTATTGTGTGTGTGTGTTTATGTCTGTATGTGTTTATGATTATGTCTGTCTGGGTGGGGGGTGGGGGGTCGCCCCTGAGCTAGGCTTGCCTTCTGCTGGGAGCTTGATCCCCATCTGCCTTTCCTAGGGTTGGAAGATAGATAATTGATTTTGCTGTAATCTAACCTGGCCTCTTCTTGTATTTTATGTGTATGAGTGTGTTCCTTGAACATTCATTTGGGTCCAGAAGAGAGCATCAGATCCCCTTGAACTGGAGTTACAGGTGGAATAAGCCCCTATGTGGGTACTGGGAACTGAACCGTGGTCCTCTGCAAAAGCTGAACCATCTCTCCATCCCCCTGAAACCTCTTTTGTAAGCTGGTCCATTTTTGCTCTGGCAAATCACCCAAAATTGTTGGAGAAACAGTGGAGCCAAAAGTGTCCCATGATTCTGTCATTCTGAGGGGAATCCTAGGATGGTGATGGAAGAGTTTGGTTGCTGTGTTGGTTTGGCTCCTGACAGTATCTATGTACACTATTATCTGGTTATTCTTGCAGTATAATGAGGAAGTCATTTGCAAAGATGGGGTAAGGATACAGGGTATCTGAGAAAGGGTATGGCTGTGATTCTTTTTATACCCAGGGGCTCTTCTGCCTTGCTGATGTCTTTCCATAATCATCTGTAGTTACCTGCATGGTCTGTAAGACGCCATGGCAGGGTGGCACCTGCTCTTTGGAAATTGTCCTGTTTCTCTCTGGCTTTTTGGGGCTGGGGCTCTGAGCCACTGGGGGTGTTACCAGTGTTCAGGGGACTCTGCTTCCTGGCTAGGTGTGAGACCAACAGGCACACGTTGCCCATGTCACCCATAGGTAGAGCCTATGTCAAATTCAGGGTTCTGGGTGGGTGGATAGCAAAGAGTGAGCCTAGTCTTTTTTGGGGGGAGGGTGAGGTTTGAGACAGGGTTTCTCTCTGTGGCTTTGGAGCCTGTCCTGGAATTTGCTCTGTAGACCAGGCTAACCTCAAACTCAGAGTCCTGTCTCTGCCTCCTAAATGCTGGGATTAAAGGTGTGTGCCACCATCACCCAGCCCTTCCAACATCTTAAAAATTTATTTTATGTCGATGGGTGTTTTGTTTGCATGCATGAATGTGTACCATTTGTATGCCTGGTGTCCTCAAAGGGCATTGGGTCTCCTGGAACTGGAGTTACAGATGGCTGTGAGCTACCATGTAGGTGCTGGGAATTGAACCCAGGTCCCTCTGGAAAGACAGCCAGTGCTTTTAACCAACAAGCCATCTTTCCAGGGCTTCTCTTAAGAAAAAAAAAATTATTTCTTTTATGTGTCTGTATGTGCACTATGTGTATACAGTGCCCAAGAAGTCAGAAGTGGGCACAGGAGGCCTGGTGCTGGCCTTATAGATGGTTGTAAGCTATCGTGTGGGTGCTGGAAACCCAACCCAGGTTCAGTGAAGTGTGGATAGGGCTCTTAACCTCCATGCCGTCTCTAGCCCTCCAGAGTCTTGACTGCAGTGACACGTTGAAACATTGATGACTTCCAGTATTTTCTGTTCTTCACAACAACATTTAAGTAATGAAGTAGAATAAAAAGTGGAAATCACATCTGAACTCCACATCTACCTTCCTGAAGCCACGTTCTTCCCCGAGGCAATCATCCTATCCATGGGACCCCTCTCTCCCGTTCATTCACAAGTTCACAAATGTGTAAAGAGGTGCATGTAAAAAGACCTTACATTCATGATGTGGAGTTAGAAATTTTCTATAGCATGTTATTTCCTTCCTTCCTTTCTTTTTATTTTTTATTTTGAGACAGTGTCTCACTGTGTAGACCAGGCTGGCCTTGAACTCAGATCTGCCTGCTTCTACCTCTTTTTTTTTTGTTTTTTGTTTTTTGTTTTTCGAGACAGGGTTTCTCTGTAACTTTAGAGCCTATCCTGGCACTCGCTCTGGAGACCAGGCTGGCCTTGAACTCACAGAGATCTGCCTGCCTCTGCCTCCCGAGTGTTGGGATTAAAGGCGTGCGCCACCAACGCCCAGCTTTACCTTTTAAGAACTGGGATTAAGGGCATGTGCCACCGCATCCAGCTTGGCTTTCTCTTCATTCGGCTGTACTTAGTGTTCTATGTTCTCACATATAAATCTACCACTATTATTGTTTTCATACAGTCTCATAACTCAGGCTGCTCAAATTTCCTATGTAGTCAAGGATGACCTTGAACTTTCCATCCTGCTGCCTCCTTGTCTCAAGTGCTGGAATTACAGGTTTCTGTCTCCATATCCACCTCACCTCATTGTTTCTGATGCTGTTTGGTATTCCTTAGTCTGTTAGTATCCTACTTTTGGTTCATTTTTCTAATGATGAGCATGTTGGTCACTTTACTTCTAGGTTTGGTGTGGTTAGGTAGTGGGCATAGGTTTTTGGGTGCCTAGAACTCTACAATGGGGGGGGCGTGTATTCCCACGAGTAGGATTAGTCCTGAGTTATTTGTCCATCAGTTGCCCTCCCCAAAAAAGACCAAAAAAAAAAAAAAAAAAAAAGGACTCTGCAGTGGCTCTTGGAATGAAATCTGTGGCTGGTTTTGAGGCCTGAAGCAGCCGGTTTTCACCCCTGAGGGTACTGGGTCCCTCAGCCTAGGCTCAGCTCTTCGCTGGTGGGGGTTGCTGCTCTGGGGTCTCCTGGTCTACTCTACTCTGGCTGGTGGGGGTTGCTGCTCTGGGGTCTCCTAGTCTGCTCTACTCTGGCTCTCCAGCTGCCTTGCTCATGAAGCACTTACTTCCTGGTTACATTGTAATTTTCTTGTTCCTATTGTCAGACTGCAAGTTTCTCCTTTCCTCCTTTTGTTACAATGATACTCTTTTTACTAAGCCGGAGCTGGCCTAAGAGCCCTAGTTCATCTGGAACTCCCCTCCTGGTCCCTCCCCTTTGTTCTTTGCCCTTCTCCCGTCACTTAAATCTTATGTGTATGAGTGTTTTGCCTTTGTGCATGTGTGTATATCATGTGTCTAGAAGAGGAAGCCTAGAATTATACCTAGCTGTGAGCCCCCATGTGGAGCTGGGACTCAGATCTAGGTCCTCTGTAAGGACAACAAGTACTCTTAACCTCTGAGCCATCTCTCCAGCCTCTTCTCCCCACCATTTTTGAAACAGCTTAGGCTGGCTTTGAACTCACTATGTGACCAATGCTGACCTTGAACATCTTCTGTTCCTTCTGCCTCTACCTCCTGAGGGCTGGGATTATAGTCATGTGCTACCAAGCCTGGTTTAGGCAGTCTTGGGGATAGTGCTGGGGGCATTGTGTATGCTAATGCTAGGCAAGCCCTCTACCAATTTGTCTCAGCCAACTAGCTCTTCTCTGGCCCCAACCTCTGAAGCTGCTGCAGCTAAACCTAGCTTGCAATAATACTTTGGTAGGGCCGATGAGATGGCTAAGTAGGTAAAGGCACTTGCTGCCAGGTCTAAAGACCCAAGAGTTCAGTTCCTAGAACCTACATAGCAGAAGGAGAGAACTAACTCCTGCAGGTTGTCCTCTGACCTCCACAGGTGCACCACGGTGCACACAGGCTCACTGAATACATGTAATTAAAAACATAATATGTGCTACTCATTGCATATTCACTCATGAATGCCCATCACGTGCCAGGCCTTGCCATCTTTATGCACATTTGGACAAACATATGCTTGACAGGTTCTGAGGAGTTTTGAGTTCAGGGTGTGGTGGAGGAGGAGGAGTGGAGGGTGGGAACATGGTGATTGAGCAGCTGTCACTGGCATGTAGTTGATGAGTCAGGAAGATGTCGTCCGTCCCCCGCCCCCCCCAAGATGGAGGTTATGTAAGTGTGTTGTGTAGACTGCTAGGTGATATACAATCCTTCCCCTCAGAGCTTCCAGTATGGCTGGGCATCCATTCCTTAGGCTGGAGTGCTGTTGGCATAATGAGTTCAAGGTCAGCCAGGGCAGACATGTGTTGGTTGATTGGCAGACTGGAGGGGAAGCAGGGAGCTCTGTCACCTGTGACTTGCTGGTCCTCTTCAAAGCTGTCATTGATCAGTGCTGGTCTGCTTTGCCTTGTCCTACCCACCCTGCTGTGTTCTTGCCTCTTACTGGCATGAAGTTCCAACACCCAGGCACAGCTGTAGTCACGTCTTTTCAGGCCACCTTCTGACTGTGTGTGGGGCTGGCGGCCTGACTGTTTTGCAGCTGGCTGCCTGGCCTTCTGCTTCATGCTCAGGGATGGCCTCTCAAGGGGTGTAGGTGATGTTACAGAGGGCAGCTCTGTGGAGACAGCTGTGTATCCACAGCACAAGGCTGTGGATATTCTGGAGGAAGGAAGGCCAGGGAGGGGCTTGGGCCAGGCTTCTACCTTCACGAAGGGTTAAGTGAGTGAGGGGATGCTTCCTTCTCTCACTCTCACTCTCACTCCTGGCCTGAGGACCCTGAGCCACCAGGGAGGCATTTCTGAAGTGAGTTCTGAGAACTGTGTGGAAATGGGTGTCTTCTGGGCACTGTTTATTTTTGTCGGAAGACTGAGCTGCTCAGGAGAGGCAGAACCCTCATCTTGTCTCCGGCTGCCCTTAATCCCACTGGATAAATGCAGCACCGGATGGGGCGTGGGTGCCCGGAGGGCAGGAGGAGAGGCCACTGAAACCTAGCAACAGGGGGCATTTGATGAGACAACCTTATGCTCAGAGGGGTGTTGCCTCAGCCCAAGAGAGAATTTGACTCTCCTGTACATGGTCCCCTTCCCTCTAAAGGTGGAGAACACACCTTGTTAAGGTGTGGACAAGCCTGTCACCTTGTCCAAATGGCTCAGACTTGGGATGCTGTTCCCCTCTCTGTTCATGGGACCTAGGAAAGGGTGTAACTTGCATGTGGGGAGGCTGGTTCCACTGTAGTTGTGGCAGTTAAGACTGTTTTTGTTTGCTGCAAGTTCACTTGCATGCAGCAGGTGACAAATAAAGGCAGCATGGTAGAATAGTCAGAGGGGAGCCCCATAGAGCCTGGCCCTGCTCTGAGCTCTGGAGTCCCAACTCTTGTCCTGGACACTAATCTCCTTAGTGCTGGTGATTTTAGCTGATGTTTGCTGTGGGTTTTTCTTTTTTGGCAGGTGGCTTTCCATGCTGGGTTTGGGATTAGTGTCAAAAGATGCATCTGGGGAACACTAAATAATGAGTGTCCTACCCTTTTCTCGAGGTGGGATCTGGTCCAGATGTAAAGGTGATTGTCTGCCGGGTGGGTGGGGTGGGTGGGGGCCAGGGAATAATAGAGGGAAAGACCCATCCTCTGATAGGCTGGAGACACAGCTCAGTTGGTAGCATGTTTGTCTAGCATTCAGAGCTTCAACACTGCATACATCCGAAATGTATGTACTCCCAGCACTCTCAGATAGAGACAGGACGATCAGAAGTTCAAGGACATTCCTGTCTACATAGTAAATTTGAGGCCAGATCCAGTCTCAAAAGAAAAAAGAAAAAAAAACAACTAGAAATACAGGCATGTGTATGGGCATGCTATCGATAGCTCAGGGGTTAAGAGCACTGCTGTTATACTAATTTATTTATTGCTGTGTTTGAAATACAGTTTCTCTGTGTAGTGCTGGTTGTCTTGGAACTCAATCTGTAGACCAGGCTGGCCTCCTGAGTGCTGGGATTAAGGGTGTGTGTGTGTGTGTGTGTGTGTGTGTGTGTGTGTGTTTAAAGATTTATTTATTTATCATGTATACAGTGCATGCCAGAAGAGGGCACCAGATCACTTTACAGATGGTTGTGAGCCACCATGTGATTGCTGGGAATTGAACTCAGGACCTCTGGAAGAGCAGTCAGTGCTCTTAACCCCTGATCCATCTCTCCAGCCCTAAGGGTGTGTTTTAACTTTGGACCTGAGTTTGATTTCCATTTCCCACATTGGGTGGCTCTCAAACACCTGTAACACCAGCTCCAAGAGATCTGGTGTCTTCTTCTGGTCTCTGCAGGCGTACACACACACACAGAGATGTATACACAAAAATAAGATGAAGGCTGGGCAGTGGTGGCGCATGCCTTTAATCCAATCCCAGCACTTGGCAGGCAGAGGCAGGCAGATCTCTGTGAGTTCAAGACCACCCTGGTCTATAGAATGAGTTCCAGGATAGCCAGGGCTGTTATAGAGAGAAACTGTGTTTGGAAAACCAAACCAAAACAAAGCAAAAAAAATCTTAACAACTCGTCAGGGTGGGGGTGGGCTCTAGCAACCCTGGATGCTTCGGATGGTCCTGCCTGACAGGGACAGCTCTGTCCACAGATGGCTCTTTTTGTTTGCTTTGTTTTGTTCATTTTGTTTATTTTGTTTTATATGTATAAATGTTTTGTCTGCCTGTGTATGTGCACCATGTGCATTGGATCCCCCAGAACTGGAGTTATGGACGGTTATGATCCACCGAGTGGGTGATGGAAATTGAACCCGGGTCCCCTGCAAGAGCAGCCAGCGCTCTTAACCAAGGAGCTATCTCTGCATATGCCTGTTTTTGTGTTTTCACAGATAGCTCTTAATCCAGGCAGAGATGGGGAATGTTCTGGGCTGTCTGCCAAGATGTTCTGCAGGTCTGCTGGTCTGTGTTCTCTTTCAGCCCAGGGTTGAGTGCTGTTGACTTCTTAGGAAGGTTCAGGCCCATCTGGCCTGGGGTGTGTGCCATTTTTCCAGGCCTGAGTGTGAAGTCACCTGCCTGGCCCTGGGATACATGTGCCTGCTGGGTTAGTTTGAAGGAAAGGGGCCAGTGGGAAGAGCAGAGTCCCCAGTTCTAGAAGAGCCTAAAGGGGCAGTGTTAGGTAGGCGCTCTGTCCTGACCCTAATATGGCTGGTCTACCCATGGTTCCAGCCTGTTCAGGTGCAAGAAATAAGAGCAACAGTTAGGGGAAATGTTCCCTCTGAAAATGGGAAGCACTGCCTGGACTGCAGACTCAGCATCGAGTCCACGGCTGGTTCTGTTCAAGTGTACTGTGTGTGGTTGTGGGCTGTCTCTTAATTCTTTAAATGGCATTTAATCATTTATTTATTGATGGGTTGATTTAGTATGTGGAGGTCACGAGATAACTTTGGGGAGTTGGCTCTCCTTTCCACCATGCAGGTCCCAAGGATCCAGCTGAGATTGTCGGGTGTGGCAGCAGGCGCCTTTACCTACTAAATTATCTTGCTGGCCCTGCTGTGGGCTCGGCCTTTTAAGTGAAGACTTTGGTCAGTTGATATCGATTGTTCCCTGCAATCACCTGAAGTCTTTCCCAGGGACCTCGCCTTGCCAGAAACATACAAGTATATTCATGTTTGTGAATGCATACATGTGTCATGTCAGGTGTCATATATGCAGATTCAATTTGATAATTTAGGTGTACAATATTTTAAAAGCAAAAGGAACTTAGCTCAGTTGGCAAAGTGCCTGCCAGTGTACAGGAAGTCCTAAATTTGACCCTAACACAAATGAGGTGAGGTGATGCATGCCTATAATCCTAGAAGTTTGGGGGTTATTAGTTCAAGGTCATCTTTCGATACATAGAAAGTTCCAGGCCAACTTTGGCTACATGAGACCCTGTCTCAGGAAGAAGGAAATAAAAAAAATATGGAACCACTCCTTTGGTTAGTGAAGTTAATGATTCTGGGATGAGACTTTTCATTATGGTACCTTCTCTTCTAGGATGGAAATCAGTGTGTGCTGTCCCAGAGTAGAATTTTCATTTTTTTTTTTTCTATACAGTTTGTCAGTATAAAGCCTTCCAGGCATATGTCATCCTTACAGTGGAGACCATCTCTTTCCCTGATTACTGAGATGCTTAATAAATATTTGACTGAGTTAGTCATGTGTAGCAACCAGCTCCCTCTTCTGGCCTTCTAGGGTACCTGAACCCATATGTGATACTCACCCACAGACACATCAATAAAAAACGATTAAAAAAAGAGTTTAACTTGATGGTACCCTCGATGTAACTAACCCAAGGCCTCCTGCATGCTAAGCAAGTGTGCTACCCCTGGGCTCTAGGCTCAGTTCCCCCCATAGTACTTTGATAGTTGCATTTGTTTGTTTGTTTGGTTTTGTTTGTTTGGTTTTCAAGACAGAGTAGCCCTGGCTTTCCTGGAACTCAATTTGTAGACCAGGCTGGTCTTGAACTCAGAGATCTGCCTGCCTCTGCTCCTTATGCACTGGATTTAAAGGCAGGTGCCACCACTGCCTGACTGATAGTTGGCTTTTTAAAATAAAGGCCCAGTGTGGTTGTGACTAGGAATGGCTCAATAAGTACTTGCTGATCTTACAGAAGTCCCAGCTTGGACTGGAGAGATAGCTCAGGGGTTAAGAACACAGGCTGCTCTTCCAGAGGTCCTGAGTTCAATTCCCAGCAACCACATAGTGACTCACAACTATCTGTAATGAGATCTGGTGCCCTATTCTGTCATGCAGTCATACATGCAGGCAGAACACTGTATACAGAATAAATAAATCTTAAAAAAAAAAAAAAGTCCCAGCTTCCATGTGCATGTAATTATCTACAACTCCAGTTCTAAGGAATCTGACTTTCCTCTTTTTGGTCTCCTCAGGCACAAGGCATGAACAATAAACTTCTTGCTGGGTGTGACTCCTGTAATCCCAGAGGCAGGAGGGCTAGGAGTTCAAAGGTCATCTTTGGCTACTTAGTTGCCTTTCCTGTTACAGTGATAAAACACTCTGACAAAGCCACTTAAGGAAGAGTTTGTTCTGGCTGAGTGTTCAAGGGTGCAGTGCACAGGGCAGGAGGCTAAGGCAGCAGGGTCTTGAAGCAACAGGTCGCAGCGAATCTACAGTCAGCAAGCGGACAGTGCTAAGTGCTGCTGTTGCTCTGCTGTCTAGGGAATGCTGCCATCGGCAGTGGGGCCCATTTCCTAGGTGATACTAGGTTCTGACAAGCCTGACAGTCAGTATCAACCATCATAATGAGACAGTGAGTTCCAGAATTATTGGTTATATGAGATTTTCTCAAGACAAAAAACATTGCTTCCCATTTATTTGCTGCTCTAGTCTCTCAGTGATAGGAGCAGTTATACGCATGGGATAAAATAATATTGGGCCATTGTAAATCGAGATGAAGTGTGTTTGTCTCTTCTGCATGGTCTAGACATTGTTCTAGGTGCCTTATGTTTAAATGTGAGCAGGATTTAATCAAGGGTGTTTGCAGTTAATAATGTTTTCATTAATTAAAAACTACTAATGAAAAAATTGCTGGGTGTTGGTGGTGCACAGTTTTAATCTCAGTACTCCAGGAGGTAGAGGCAGGTGTATCTCTGAGTTTGAGGTCAGTCTGGTCTACAGAGTGAGTTCCAGGACAGCTAGGACTACAAAGAGAAACCCTGTCTCAAAAAACAAAAAGTCAATTATTATTACTATTATTATTATTATTATTATTATTACAATTATTATAATTTTTGAAATTGTATTTAGTTTTGTGTATGGGTGTGTGAGTGGGTACAGAGGTCAGAGGTCAGCTTGCTGGGGGAGCTCTACCACATGGCTCCCAAGGATTGAACAAAGGTAGCCAGGCTTGGTAGCTGGTTAAAGAGCCACTGAGCCATCCCGAAGGCCCAGGATCCCCTTTTGTAGCATGTGTTGGATTTCTTTTCAAGTGAGGAGTTACTTAGCTTATATGGCAAAAGTGGTCCTTGAAATGTGAAAATTCTGTGAAAAGTTGGGCTGGTGGTGGCGTGTAAATGTACTCCATTGATACTTGGAATGAAATTAGAGCCATGTTCGAAATACATCGATTGCTGTGGGAAACTGATTTCCCCTCTGCACAGCTACTGGCGGAACAGCCAGCATTTGTAAGAAGATATGTCATATTGGCGAGAGTTCTGCGGTTCAGTAAAGAAGCTGGCTCCTGGGGATGTGTCTGACAGTTCGTTCATTCATCAAATATTGACTGACTCTCCTGTGCTCTGGGTTTGTGCTTAGGCCTGGGGCTGCTAAAGTCAGGTTGATCACTGAGTTCCTCCAGCTCTGGCCTCAAAGGCCAAGACTGCTCACACCCACACCTGCCTGGCAGGGGAAACTGCCTGGAACTTTTAGAGCTGGGTGACTTTTATTGGTTGTTTAATTATATCAAATAACTTTTACTGGTGGTAAACTAATTTCCATAATTACCAATGCATTCATTCATATCGGGTGCTTCTTTTGTTGTGGCAGAAGATGGCTGTGCCTCCCACGTATGCTGATCTTGGCAAGTCTGCCAGGGATGTTTTCACCAAGGGCTACGGTGAGTGTTGAAGGAGGGAGTCAGAGCAAGGGAGGAATGGAGGGCTTTTCACCTACAGACAGGGTTGGGATGTTTGGGACGTTGGGACAGAGTGGTCCTGTGAAAAGGACGAGCTTCCTTCGGCTTTGCCTCACCCAGTGGTGAGGCTCTGGCATTGCAAGACAAGTATCTGATCTAGTCTCTTCCAAGCTCTAGAGTCTGCCCTGTAGAATGCCATTCTAAATTTAGCCTGATAGACCCACCAGGCCTGATGACTGTGTCTCTGCCAGCTGCCAGGAACCCCCCCCCCCCCCCCCCGCCCCCGTGCATGGGCTCAGGGAGGGGGCCTGTGTTCTCTCTGTCTGCCACGGTTGCATTGACACCCACAAGCTGCAGCAGGGCCAGGTGCCCCAGCTCTTAGGGCTGCAGTGAGGTGGGTTTTTTTTTTTTTTTTTTTTTTTGCATTTCCAGATAGCCAGGAGGAAGGCAGAGGTGTCCTAGCTTTAAGTTTTGATTTTTATTTTTCTAGTGCTGGGGATCCAACCTAGAGCCTTGAGCTTGCTAGCAATTATCCTACGTCTGAGCTGCACCCCCAGCCCCTCTGGCTTAGTTAACTTGTTTATGGTTGTTTTTCTTTTTAGGCTTTGGCTTAATAAAACTTGATTTGAAAACAAAGTCCGAGAATGGATTGGTAAGTTACTCAATTGACATGGGATGGTATATTTATTCCCTGACCAGTAGGGGCTGCCATGGCCGGGCTGGTAAAGCTAAAAAGCAGTTGCCTATTTGGATTATGGCTGCTTGTGCCTGTCCTATCATCATATCTCTGTGTGGTAGGTGGTCTGACTATAGTAGCTGTTAATGTTCATAGGAAAATGAGAGTGGCCTCTGGTAAAACTGTCATTATGTTTGCTGCTTTTTTACACGTTGTTTTGTGGTGCCGGAAGGAACTCAAACTCAGGGCCTAATGCATTGTAGGCAAGTGCTCATCCACTGACCTATACCTCTAGTCTGACCCATTCTTGGTATTTCTTACTTTAAAAATGACCTCTCTCTCTCTCTCTCTCTCTCTCTCTTTTTAAAAATAATTATTTAACTTTATTTTATGTGCTTTGGTGTGAACATGTCAGATCCCCTAGAATTGGAGTTACAGACAGTTGTGAGCTGCCATGTGGGTGCTGGGAATTGAAGCTGGGTCCTGGAAGTGCAGCCAGTGCTCTTAACTACTGAGCCATCTCTCCAGCTCCCTCCATTCCTTCCTTCTCCCCCCCCCCCAAGAGGGTTTCTCTGTGTAGCTCTGTCATGGAACTTGCTCTGTTGGCCTAGAACATACAGAGATCCACCTGCCTCTGCCTCCCAAACGCTGGGATTAAAGGCATGCATCAACCACCCCTCCGGAAGCTTTTTCTTTTTTAAGACTTATTTGTGTGCTCGTGTGTGTGTGTGTGCACGAGCATGCATGCCTGCATAAGTTTGTATAGACCACATGTATGCAGGGGAACCTGGGGAGGCCATCCCCTGGAACTGGAGTTACTGTTACAGGTCATTGTGAACTGTATTGTGGGTGCTGGGTCTTGAACCCACATTTTCTACAAGCACAGTAAGTGCTCTAAACCACTAAGCTATCTCTTCAGCCTTGTTGACCTCTGCTTGCTTGCTTATTTATTTATTTATTTATTTATTTATTTATTTATGCTTAATTTTTTTGAAACAGGGTCTCTCTACATGACCCTGGATTACCTAGAACTCATTATGTAGACCAGATTGGCCTCAAATTTAGAGATCCTCCTGCCTCTGCCTCCTGGGTGCTGGGATTAAAGACGTGCACCATCTATGTTTTTAATGTTTCATTATTATTATTAAGAAACATCCCCAGAAGGTTCCTTTTGGTAGTGGGGTCTTTTACTCCTTTGTATTTTCAGTATCTGACTGAACTGAGGAGATAGCTTTGCTTGGACATGCCAGGGTCTCTCTATTGCTTAAGGGCCTGGAGACATCCTGAGGACAGGCTGGTCTATAGGGTGAGAGGTGACCAGGGCAGCTGATCTGTAGGGTGAGAGGTGCCCAGGGCAGCTGGACTGTAGGGTGAGAGGTGCTCAGGGCAGCTGGTCTGTAGGGTAAGAGGTACCCAGGGCAACTGGACTGTACTGTGAGAGGTACCCAGAGCAGGCTGATATATACTCTCTCTTCTTTAAGGAATTTACCAGCTCAGGCTCCGCCAACACAGAGACTACCAAAGTAAATGGCAGCCTGGAAACCAAGTACAGATGGACTGAATATGGGCTGACATTTACAGAGAAGTGGAACACAGACAACACCCTGGGTACCGAGATTACCGTGGAAGACCAGGTAAGGCCTGCCGGCCAGAAGTTCTGGCTCTACTCATTCCCATCGCAGCATCCATGGGCTTGCCCTCGGCTGACCTGTACCACCCTTCTCTTCTGTGCAGCTCACCCGTGGACTGAAGCTGACCTTTGATTCATCCTTCTCGCCTAACACTGGGTAAGGTTCTCACCTTTGTCCCGTGAGGACATTTTAGGATGTGTGGGCCTTGGAAGTCCTTCATGACAGGATTTTGGTGTTAAGGATGACATCGCATGGCCTCTAAACTGGGAGGCCAGAGGGTAGGGAGAGATTGTGGGGTCAGGGCCAGCCAGGATTATGTAGTGAGATTCCATATCAGAGAACAAAAATCAACCAGATAACAACAGTCAGGCTGCCTTGGTCTGAGCTCTGTACATTCTGAGTTCTGTGGTAGTGTTATGACCAGGACACATATACCCATCTGTTAATGGGCTGTGCTGTAGCAAGTGTTAAACACATTTATCTAACATTTGGTTTTGTGTGTTCCTATGCTTATTGAGGGTGCCTGGCTAGGATGCTGTTTGTCCCCAGGAGCTTCCCTTTTCTTTTTGACACAGGGTTTCCTGTAGCCCAGGCTAGCCTTGAACTTGTTATATAGGCAAGCTCAACCTCGAACTTCTTTCTGATCCTCCTGCTTCTATCTCCCAACTCTGGAATCACAGGTGAATGCTACCATATCCAGTTTCTGGGGTGGTAGGTGCTCATGCACCCCAGGTGAGCACTACCCATTGAGCTGTGTCCCCAGGACTAAGGATTGTCGTTGGCAGTGGGGGACTCAAGACTAGTGTTCTAGAATCCCTCGATGTCATTGTGTGCCTGGCCGCAGGCTACGGGCTTTCTTTCTCAATTGATCTGTTTTATTCAAGACTGCCAATAACGAAAGTGGCCAAGGCTGAAGGGCAGAGGTGGCATTTGGAAGCAGGGCTAACTGGTCACTGTTGCTGGCCTAATTTGTAGGTGTGTGGGGCCTTCTCCCAGTTTTCTGAGACACTAGATCTTGGAAGCTTACCCATACTGTGGCTCCTGGGGCTGTCAGGTCCTCTGGCCATAAACAGATTAGGCCTGTTAGTTGTTGACACATCAGAGGACAAAGAGAGCAAGTTGGTCTCCTTTGACTCCTGAGGCTCCACAGGACTAGAAAGAGCTTTTCCCTTCTAGAATAGCCTACACGCCTGTGATTTTGTATGCAGAGTGGTGAGTCTCCCCAAATCAGGAGAAGGTTGTTTGGCCCAATTATGACTGAGTCTAGGCTTTTACTAAATTTCAAGTCTTCAGTTTTTGGTTTGGCAGGTTTTTGGTTCGGCGAAACATGTATAAAATTTACCATCTGCATCATCTTTTACGTTCACAGTTCGGTGGCATGTGTTTTCATTTTTTGTGATTCTGTGCTTTTTTTTTTTTCTTCCTTTTTTGATTGCCTGCCTATGCTTCCCCAGTGCTTGGTTTAAAGGTGTGAGCTACTGCGAACTGAACCTGGGTCCTCCGCAAGAGCAGCAAGCACTCTCAAATGTTGAGTCATCTTCCCAGCCCCCTCAGTGTAACCTTTTATTTTGAAATAATTTTGCAGTTTCTATATAGAAAATTGTGATAAAGGTAACATGAGGAGTTCCCTTCTGTTTTTCCCCTAATTCCCTCTAATGTTGAAATCTTACATTGACCATAACATTATAACACAGCTCATAATATGCACCCATAATGTATATATAATATGGAGCCATGTACTATATAATACGATTTCAGTTGGAAAAATAAAACAAAAAGCAAAAAAAAAAAATATTTCAGTTGGGCACATATAGGAATTATATGTGAGATTATAACAGCTCAAACATTCCCTATTGCCATCGAGGCATAGCACATTTCTTGATTATGTGACAACTGACATAAACAGCACCCACTCTATCACCTGCCCATAAAAGTCTAGCATAGGTGGCTCAGAGGTTAAGAGCACTGACTGCTCTTCCAGAGGTCCTGAGTTCAATTCCCAGGAACCACATGGTGGCTCACAACCATCTGTAAATGAGATCTGGTGCCCTCTTCTGGCGTGCAGGCATAGCATGCATGTAGGCAGAACACTGTATACAGAATAAATAAATAAATCTTAGGAAAAAGGTCTAGCATGTACAATTATGTGTATGCCACGGTATTTGGTGATGATACAGTGTGTGGCTGACTCATGTGCATTTTCCCATTAGAGTGTGTTCCTTTATGAAATACTGTGAACTCAGGTGCTGGGTTACACTGCCCTTCTTGGGCATCTCATATGTGCTCTGTCCCTTGGGTGCATCAGGAGGCCATGGTTGAGTGATTAACCATGGCCATCTGGGTTTCTGCAAGTGCACCCTGTGATGTTTGCTTAATGACCAAATGACCCAGTATGCAATTTTCAGTATTTGTCCCTGTCATTAAGCAATTGTGGCTGTAACAAAGATCAGCGCCAGCAAGTGCACGTTGGTACCACACTGTTAACTGTTGCCCTGCTGATTCTTCGTTCTGGCTTGGGATCCTGCTCTGGATCCTCTGCTGCCTCAAGTTGTCAGGTCTTGTGGTCTCTTCCTGGGACACATTCTCCATCTTTTTTTCTCTTGTGCCCTGGAGATTTTTGAAGAATGGCTGAGAGTTCTGGCAGAATACCCTTCTACTTGGATTGGTCTGCTAATTCCTCCTGATTACATTCAGGTTGTATGTTTTTTGGCAGCTGAAGAAGTGGCACCTCCTTGTGTCCACGGTGCATGCTGTCAGGAAGACTGCCATCGCGGGTCTTGAGACACCAGCTGGCTCACATGGCATCTAGCTTTGTTCTCAGATATACAGCAGGAGATACTAAGACTGCAAATGTTCTTTCTCATCATGCTTCAATTCTTTCTTCCCTCCATCATCATTTTTGCTAGTTATTTCCATCATTCCTTTCTCTTTTTGGTTTTTTGAGACAGGATTTCTCTGTGTAGCTTTGGAGCCTGTCCTGGAACTTGCTCTGTAGACTAGGCTGGCTTTGAACTCACAGAGATCCACCTGCCTCTGCCTCCCAAGTGCTGGGATTAAAGGAGTGCGCCACCTCTGCCTGGCCCATCATTCTTTTCTTACTCGTGGGTTTTACTCTAGGGAAGGGCTGTCCTACTCCCAGTTTTGTTTTTATTCTTAAATTTTATTTAGATATATTAACTTTATGTGCATGAATGTTTTGCCTACATGTATGTATGTACATTGTATGTGTGCCTGGTGCCTATCAGGGTTGGAGGAGAACATTGGATTCTCTGAAACTGGAGTTACAGATGGTTATGAGCAACCATGTGGGAATAAACACATGTTTTCTACAAGAGCACCCAGTGCTCTTCACTGCCGAACCATCTCTCCAGGCCTTTGTTATTTAAACACACACACGTTCCTGTGTGTATGTGTGTGTGTGTGTATGTACCACAGTGTGCATGTGGATATCAGAGAACAACTTGCTGAGTTTGGTTTTCTCCTTTCTCCATTCTAGTCCTAGAGATTCATCTCAGATTATCAGGTTTGACTGCAACCACCTCTACCTGCTGAGCCATCTTGCCAGCCCCTAATCAGTTTTTATGTTAGTATAGATTCACGGACATTTATTCTGTGAGTTGTATTCAGTTGCATCATTTATATCGTGGCTCACGTGGTCTGGATTGTGACAGTTTGGAGCTCCTTCAGGTTGACATGTGTGGGCTTTTGGTGAGCTCCTCTCCCTTGCTTCAGAAGGTGTATGAGGTTCATCTTAGGCGCTTTCCTAATCAGTCCTGATGTCAGCCATTCCTCCAAGGAGCCTTGGTTCCTTATATTGGGTAGGATATTTGTTTATAAGGTATAGCTGTAGGCACTAGGAATGCTGGGTACTTGAGCTTTAAAGGCTCTTGACAGGTTGGAAATGAACACTGGCTTTCTGAAGCACTGGTGATGCCTGGAAAGCTGGCCAACCACAGCCAAATGTGGGCCACAGCTAGGCGGGACTTCAGACCCTTCTTAGGGATTAGTAGCCACCCTCCCTCAAGTGTTGCCTTCCATAGATAAAGCCTGCTTGCTAACCATCACTGTGTGCCGTGTCTCTCTTGAGTGCTTATCAAATTAGCACTACCCCTTAAGTAGCTTAAAAAAAAATCCCAGTGACATTTGAGAAGGGAAAACCTCTATAGATGCTTGAGGAGCAGAGACCTGAGGACGGGTGAGTCATTCTAACTCTAGCTCTGTCATTTTTCTGTGGATGCTTGGACCCCTAGCTAGAATCCCATGAGACGGTGAGTGGAGACACTGTGCAAATTGGTGTGAGTGGTACACGTGGTTGGTTAAAGGCTCTACCACAGGCACTGCTCTTTTTGTTGATTTTGTCTTTTGAGAGAGGGTCTCATGTAGCCCAGTCTGGTCTTGAACTCCTGATCCTCCTGCCTCCATGTGCAACTGTGTGCCACTCATGTTTTATTGAGACAGGGTCTGACTATGTAGCTCAGGCTAGCCTTCAAGTTATGATCCTCTTGCCTTGGGAGTTGGTTCTTTCCTTCCATCATGTGGGTCCTGGGGACTGATCTGAGGTCATTAAGCTTGGCAGCGAGAGCGCCACTATCCTACACCGTATTACTGGCCCTAAACATCTTTTGATATATTTTCGTCTTGTTACGATAAGTCTTTACTCCAAAGCCACCCGAGCCCTGCCGCCATGTGGCAGCTTTCTGCCAGGCCGCCCAAGTTCCGCCCACCGCCATGTTATGGCCCTGAATAATACAGAGATTTATATTAGTTTCAAATGCTGCTTGGCCAGTGACTAGGATTTCTCATCTGCTAGCTCAGTCTTAATTATCATAAATCTCTATGTTGTATAAGACTTATTGGACGACAATGGCAAGCATCCTGTCTTCCTGGGCTCATAGTCTATTGCCAATACTGTTCTTACAATGTTCACATTTTCTCAACTTTGAAGCTCCTGGGTGGAAACCTACTTATTTTAACAGTTAGACCCATTTGTCCAATTCCTGGTAACCTCTGATAACTTGGAGAGTTGCTTTAGGCTTACTCTGTATGTTTGCTTCCCTGGGTCTGTAACTGGCCATTGCCCAAGAAACAGCTGGGCCTTTGGGGAGGGAATGGGTTCAGAGCCCATGGATTGTATGCTTTAATCTCCCTGTAAAGAGGGCCAGGAGCAGGTGGGTCTGTGTGGTCCTCAGGACTCTGACTTGGTTTCTGTTGTCTAGGCTGAGAAAGCCAGTGGCTAGAGAATGGTCCCCTTTGCAAGCATGTGATGCAATTTCAATTTTATTTGATAGATTGATCTTCAAAAATATTTATTTTAAGGATGGAGAGATGGCTCAGAGATTAAACGCACTGGTTGCTCTTCCAGAGGTCCTGAGTTCAATTCCCAGCACCCACATGGTGGCTTACACCATCTATAATGAGATCTGGTTCCCTCTTTTGGACTACAGGCACACATGCAGGCAGATTACTGTATACATGATAGATAAATAAATAAAATCTTTAATTTTTTTATTTTAACATATTTGTGCATACGTGGCTTGTGCTTACCTGCCACAGTGCACTTGTAGGGGTCAGAGGGTGACTTCGGGTTTGCTCTTTTGCCTTCTTGAGGTAAGATTTCTTTCTTTTTTTAAAATGATGTATTCATTTTTATTCTGTGCATTGGTATTTTTGCCTGCATGTATGTCTGTGTGAGGGTGTTGTGTTCACTGAAACTGCAGTTATAGGCAGGTATGGGCTTCCATGTGGGTGCTGGGTCCTCTGGAAGAGCAGTGAGTGCTTTTAACCACTGAACCATCTTTCTGGAATTTCTTTTGTTCACTGATATATATGACAGGCTAGCTGGCTTTTAAGTTTTAGTGGGCCTCCTGTCATTCCATCCCATCTCTGCAGAGAAATTTACTGGGATTACAGATACTTCTGCTATGCAGACAGCATTACTGGGCTCTGGGGATTTGAACTCTGGTCTTTAGGCTTGTCTGGCAAGTGCTTTATTCACTGAGCCATCTACTCAGCCCAGTAGATGCTCTCTTATTCTCTGGGGTTTGCTTTGGTTAAAATTTATAACTCATCTACCCTTGTTGTGGGACACTGAGTATAGTTGACAGACACTGAACTAACTGGTCTTAGACGTGAAGAATCTGGCATCACTGGGCCTGAGATCAGGACTTCCAGCCCCCATGACTGAAGGACTCAGGTTCCTCATCAGTATCTAGGACTCTCCGTTGTGAACTCAGTGGTATCTTTCGACTATGGCAGTTAACACTCTCCTAGTGTACTCACTAAGCAGGAGAAAGATTTTGTGTGTGTGTGTGTGTGTGTGTGTGTGTGTGTGTGCATGCATGTATGCATGTACGCATGTACGTGAGCACCACATAGAGGCAGTTACCTGCAGAGGCCAGAAAAGGTGTCAGAACCCCAGGAGCTGGAGTTGCAGGCAGTTGTAAGCTGCCAGTGTAGGTATTAGAAACCGAATCCCTGTCTTCTGCACAAGCACTTGCTTTTAACTTGTGAGCTTCCTCTCCAGCCCCAGGGATCTTTTTTGAGGGGGGGGGCACCTACTGGGTGAGCCACAAAGATGACCACCTCCCTCAAATTGCTGCTTGGGTAGCTTTGTGATTTGCACCTCTTCTGTAAGTTTGGAAAACAATAAACATGCCTAATAGATGCCTGTGTAGGGTGTTGGGTTAGGTATAGGGAGAGGCTAGAAAAGGAGTGTGGTTGGAACTCACTTTCTGGCCTCTTCCCATGGCGTGCATAGCACAGTGTCAATGTAACCTTTTGCAGACTAGATGTGAGCTCAGGAGAACTTGTGACCTGCTTGTGGCTCAGCAGCTGTTTGGGGGACAACTAACCACTAACCCTGCTTCTGTTCCCTACCTCCTACTCATACTGGGACCAGTCAACATGTTTGCATTGTTCTTAGCATGATAGTGTCAATGTGAGTTAGCTTCGCTTTAATACATTTTTTTTTCTTTTTCTTTTAGGAAAAAAAATGCTAAAATCAAGACAGGGTACAAGAGGGAGCATATCAACCTGGGCTGTGATGTGGACTTTGACATTGCTGGGCCCTCCATCCGGGGTGCTCTGGTGCTTGGCTATGAGGGCTGGCTGGCTGGCTACCAGATGAATTTTGAGACTTCGAAGTCCCGAGTGACCCAGAGCAACTTCGCAGTTGGGTACAAGACGGACGAGTTCCAGCTTCATACTAATGTGTAAGTGTGTAGGGGCGTTGTCACTTACTTTCCTAGGGCTGTGACAAAACACCGTGACCAAAGCAACTTATAAAAGGAATTATTTAGAGTCCATGATGGCAGGGCAAAGGCACAGTGGCAGGAACAGCTGAGAGCTCACATCTTGATCCACAACCAAGAGGCAGAGAGAAAGAGAGCCTCAAAGCCTAACCCCAGCGACACACCGCCTCCAACAAAACCACACCTCCTAATCCTTCCCAAAAAGTTCGACCACCTGAGGACCTAGTATTCAAATGGTGACCAATCTCATTTGGAATGCCATGGGTGTTATGTATTGGCTAGGGTGGTTGCTTTTCTTTTTTTTTCCTAAGATCAGTTTTCAGTCATTTTGGTGAGATGAGCCAAAGGGCCTGTTAGCATTTTTGTTTCCCATCCCACGGTAGATAATCAAGAATGCACAGGATTTTTTTCTCTCTGTTAATGTTGTTAAAAGTTTGCTGACTGTTGGACTATGGGTGACAGGCAGAGAGGTTACATAGTAGGTTAGAGAGAGTCTACCACCAGACTTGGAGGTTGAAGGACATTGATGATTTGAGGGAATCAAAATTTTCAGCCATAAAAATAATCTTATTTGGGCCTAGAGGGAAGCTCATTAGGTAAGAGCACTTGCTGCTCTCGGAGAGGATACAAGTTTGGTTCCCAGCACTCTTGTTTTGCATGCCACCTGAGTCTCTAGGGGATCCAATGCTCTCTCATGGTCTTTGAAGGGTACATCATTCCCCCATACATATAAAAAAAATTAAAAAAAAAAAAAGGTAATCTTGTTTGTCTTAATTCCATGAAACACTAACATGTTCTTTCCACTAGAGGGCACTAAAGAAGTAATGCCTTACTCAGACCAGTAACAAATCTAAACAAATCTGTTTCCATTGATAATAATTAAAGCATTTGTGTGTGTGTGTGTGTGTGTGTGTGTGTGTGTGTGTGTGTGTGTGTGTGTGTGTGTGTGTGTGAGAATCCCTATGTCTCAGTGTACACGGAGATTAGAGAACAGCTTGCAGGGAATCTGTTCTCTTTTTCCATATCCAAACTACAGTACTTGCCTTCCAAGGAGTGTGAGGCCTGAGCTTTCCTGGCTGTTCTGGCCATGTTTCTTCTCCTTTGCTTCCCTCCTACCATCTTTGACAGAATCATTTACATAAGTAAAGACACAAACAGTAGAAAGTAGAAAGCTCTGTAGAATCCCAGTTTTCTAGTTTCTGCTTTCATTTTTCTTTCTTTCTTTCTTTCTTTCTTTTTTTTTTTTTTTTTTTTTGATTTTTTTCGAGACAGGGTTTCTCTGTGGCTTTGGAGTCTGTGCTGGAACTCGCTCTTGTAGACCAGGCTGGCCTCAAACTCACAGAGATCTGCCTGCCTCTGCCTCCTGAGTGCTGAGACTAAAGGCGTGCACCACCACCGCCCGGCTCTGCTTTCATTTTAAAACAACAGTTTGTTTTTATTCATGTGTATGTATGCATAGTTTTGTGTGTGTGTGTGTGTGTGTGTGTGTGTGTGTGTGTGTGTGTGTGTATGTCACATTTGTGCAGGTGCCCATGGTGGCCAGAAGAGGGTGCTGGAGTCTCTGGAGCTGGAGTTAATGGGCAGTTATGAGCTGCCTGATATAGACTGATGAACTTAGGTCCTTTGGGAAAGCGGCAAATACTCATACCCTAACAATTGAGTTCTCTCATCTGCCCCCGTTTCTAAAAGAGCATTTGAAAGCAAGCTTGAAGTTTCATGCTGCTCTGATAGTTATCTGGGATGCCTTTGAGAGTTCCCAGTGATTGGTGAGCTGTTTTAACTTCTGAAACTTGGAGACTCTGGTGTTTGCCCCACTATTGTCAGGCTTCCTGTATCTCAGCACTCATTTCATGAAAGTTGGTCTTGAGTCCCTGGCTTGGTTCAGTCTATTTGTGACATTCCTGCTCTCCTGCTAGTGCTGGTGACTCTGCCTGGGTTTCAGTCCACATCGCTGGACAGCTGGTCATCTGTTGCTATGCTTACTTGCAGGAACGATGGGACAGAGTTTGGTGGCTCCATTTACCAAAAGGTGAACAAGAAGTTGGAGACTGCTGTCAATCTTGCCTGGACAGCAGGAAACAGTAACACTCGCTTTGGAATAGCAGCCAAGTATCAGGTCGATCCTGATGCCTGCTTTTCGGTGGGTACCCATGAATCACTGGGCTTACGATTGGGAGAATTCCTGTGTTTCCACCACTGCCTGGCTCTGCATGGTTTTTAGTTCATCAATATTTTTATTTTGGAGGAGCTGAACACTTATGGAGGTTGATTGGATAATTTCCTTAAAGGCACACAGCACAGAGAAAATGTGTCCCCAGACCTGGTTTTGAGCAGATACTATGCTATTGAGCCTCTTTCTTTAACCGTTCCTGTCCCATCATGCAAACTGTATTCCCTTAAATGTTTTATTTTTGCCCTCATTTTCATTTTGTTCTCAGTCCCTGTGGTCTACATTAAGGCATCAGTGGTCAGGATGATGTATTCTAGTGGTAGAGCCCTTGCCTAGCACGTGTGTGCACTGGGCTTAAGCCATATTACTGGGGGGAAAAGCAAACCCAAACGAGGCCAGGGCTGTAGCTCAGTTGGAAGAGTGCTTGCTTAACATACAGAAAGCCTGGTGCTTGATCCCCGGCACAGCAGAAACAGCAGGCAGAAGGATGGGAAGTTCAAGGCCTTTCGTGGCTATGATATAGCAAGTGTTCAAAGGCAACATTGGGCTACATAGTGAGAGCACACCTCTAAACTGACAAAACCAAGTTGTTGATCAGTGGACATCTTGTCTTGCCTGCCCCGTGGCACTGGTCAGAGGCCCCGAACTACACAGGTTTTGTGGTGAAATGAGTTGAGCTGGCTTCTGTTGTCACACAGTAGGTGGCCACCCTTTTGGGTGGAATGAGGAAGTGTCTTGTTGCAAAATGTTTCTGCTGGTTGGTATAACTCACAGATAGTCTGTTTTAAGTCTCCTGACCTGGGAACAAGATTTGGCTCCCTCAACATCAGCCATGTGTGTAAAACCAAAGGACAAGGGGCCTCCATGTTGGGAACATAAAGGAATGGTTAGAGGGGGTATGGCTTCCAAGAGCCCTTATTCTCCTTGCTCCGTCCTTGGGAGTTCACAGAAGCAGGAGAGTACAGGCACCTGCATTTGACACATGTCATTCTGAGTTTCATGAGATGACCATGGGCAGGTACAGTTTGGTTCTGATAGCTGGGATCTGAGTGAGAAACCCTCACTCTTTTTGGAGGTAAACATGTGGGATACTGTTTTCACTTGGACTTATCTTTTCTCTTTCAGGCCAAAGTGAACAACTCTAGCCTGATCGGTTTAGGGTACACTCAGACCCTAAAGCCAGGTATGTTTTGCCTGGGTGCAAAGCTAGTTCTCTGGTTATATTTTGCTGACTCCTGCTCTTCCTATGGAACATTGTAAATGAGTGTATATAAACCTTTAGATTTGAATGTTTATAAAGGAGTTGTGGGGTCATTGTCAAAAGGAAAAAAAAAAAAAAGAGTATGAGAAATAGAAAGCCAGAAGGAAAACACTGGTAAAAACCATGTCACATCTCTGGCTGTTTTCTTCCATCCTTTTCCTGAGGTGTGACACTTATTTCCAGGCGGTTGTCAAATTTAGCCTGTCAGTCGCCCTCATTATGGAAAGGCATGATGGTTAGCGCCTCTGCGTAATTGTCGAAGCCACTATGTGTGTGGGGGCTCTAGGGGCTAATCCCGCTTTTGAACCCTTGAAGCCCAGTGATGTGATGTGAGAATCAAGTTCCTCTCGGAAAATCAGCCCATTTGATCTAAAATTACGAGTAATTCCCAGGAAAAGGAGTTTATTGTGTGTGTGAGTATGGGTGCATAGTGTTAAGAAGATGAACATTCAAGCCTGATACAGGACAGGGTTTCCCTCCAAGACAGTATTGCTCAAGCAGCTTACCCTTAGGGTACCAGATGTCAAATGCTCATTGTAATGGGGGAAGATGAGGGAGAAAGGAAAGTGGATGTTCCAGTAGGGTTTCTGCTCTGGGTACCACTAATGATGTTGCATGTGTTCATTTGAGGGTACCAGCAAGCCAGGGTATATTACAGAATGTATGCTGAAGGGTCACCTCGTTTGGCCCCTGCTGATTGTACCTGGAACAAATTCTGACTTTGGTATTAACCTCTCTTTCCTTTGTCTCTTCCTCCTTCCTCATCCCTCCATGATACACCCTGTCTCTCTCGTCTTCCTGCAGGTATCAAACTGACGCTGTCAGCTCTGCTGGACGGCAAGAACGTCAATGCGGGTGGCCACAAGCTTGGTCTAGGACTGGAATTTCAAGCATAAATGAATATTGTACAATCGTTAATTTTAAACTATTTTGCAGTATAGCTACCTTCAGAATTTAGTGTACCTTTTAATGTTGTATGTTGGGGATGCGAGAATTGATAAATACCACATTAGATGTCCAGGCTAAGGATGACTCGGCTTTAAGGTGTTTTCCATTTCAGAGGCACAGCAGAAATCCATTCCTAAAAGGATCCTTTTAGCTGTAGGTGTGTGTTGGGGAGGAGCCACTCCAGAGACGTCAGGCTGCAAGTGGAAGCTGGGAATGTGCGGGTCCTTTGTAAATCTGAGTTGAGTCCACAGATGAAATTGTGACTTCCTGAGCATCGAATCTTGGTGTCCCAATCCTAACTGCTGAGAAGCATGTACACACCTGTGTGGAAGGGACTTTTAAGACAGATCACCATGCCCTGTTCCCATCCTAGCCCATCAGTTTCCCGTTTTACACCAAAAGTACTATTAGCTATTTCTTTTGTGCCATTTTAGGGTGGAGAGGGTGGGCATGATGGAGCCAGTCATTCAGGACTTAATTTTTCCTTGTGGTGTGGTTTTCTTTTCTTCCCTCCCTTCCTCCCTCCCTCCCTCCCTCCCTCCCTCCCTCCCTCTCTCTCTCTCTCTCTCTCTCTCTCTCTCTCTCTGCCATTACACCAGAGTATGAAACAGCTTCCAGGATCTCCAGCTTTAAGCTGGGCAGGTGATTTCAGTCACACCATGACAACACTAGGGATTTAAAGTGACCTCTGTTATAGCCTCACCACTCTATTTTTTAGCAGTTTAATGGATACATTATAGAGTCTTCCATTTTGTGTGGAATTAGCTCCTCCCCTTCAAATGCTGTAATTAACATCACTTAAAATAAAACTTGAATAAAATATTGAAACCTTCTCTCCTTGTTGCTTTTGTTAAGAAAATATGAATGGCCGGGATTTGGTTTAGTTTTGTGCTTTGCTTTTTTGTATTATATGCACGGTGTCTAACAAATGACCACTAACACTCAGGAGGCTGGAGAGATGCCTCAGAGGTTAAGAGTACTTCCTGTTCTCGTAGTGGACCGGAGGCTGCTCACACTACCTGTAACTCTGGGTTTTCGGGTGTCTGAATCCCTCTTTTGGTCTCCTTAGACACCCACACATAAATAAAAATCAGTCTTAAAAAAATCACTTATGGGCGCACGCCTTTAGTCCCAGCACTCGGGAGGCAAAGACAGGTGGATCTCTGTGAGTTTGAGGCCAGCCTGGTCTACAAGAGCTAGTTCCAGGACAGGCTCCAAAGCCACAGAGAAACCCTGACTCAAAAAACAAGCAAACCACTTATGGTTGGGTGTGGTGACACATCCCAGCACCTTGGAGACTGGGGCAAAAAGATACACAGACTGTTAGTTAGACCTGAGAATTTTGAGGAGAAAAGACCAAACTCATGATTGTTCAATTAAAGCTATATTTTGGGATGCACCTGGGACTGACCAGCCAGCTGCCAAACCCTAAGTTGGCACTTGAGAGAACAGCCCCTGCTGACCTCTTGAGGTCCTTTTTATAGAGGGTAAGGTATTCACAGGGATGAGAGAGTAGGCTGTTATACATTGCAAGAGAGATAACATGAAAGGGAAGGAGCAGGGGTAAGTATATTTGTCATAAGTATGGGGTTTCTTTGTGTAACAGCCCTGGCTGTCCTGGAACTCACTCTGTAGACAGGTTAGCCTTGAACTCACAGAGATCAGCTGCCTCTGCCTCCTGAGTGCTGGGATTAACTATTGCCTGCTTTAGGAATTTATTCTTTTTTGTTTTTGTTTTTCGAGACAGGGCTTCTCTGTATTGTTTTGGAGGCTGTCCAGGAACTCACTCTGTAGACAAGCCTGGCCTCGAACTCATAGAGATCCGCCTGCCTCTGCCTCCCGAGTGCTGCGATTAAAGGCGAGCACCACCAACTCTTGGCTAGGAATTTATTCTTAACGGCAAACAGAACCTTTAGCCTGCTGGGTATATTGTTCCTGTTTTTGTCTCCCATTAACTTGCAAGGTATATTTTTCTGTTTGGGTGTCAAGAGGAAGATTGAGGCAGTGGGTCCAAAATCTAACACTGATAGACAAACTGACTTAGTGGAGCCCATTCTATATGGAGAGATACCTTGCTCAGCCTAGACACAGGGGTGCGGGGGTGGAGAGGCAGGCGCCTTAGTCCTGCCTCAACGAGATGATGGGACAGACTTAGTAGACTTCCTAGGGGAGAACTTACCCTCTCCGTGGAGCAAATGGGAGGAGAAGAGGGAGGGGGAATTGGAATGTAAAAAATAAATTAATAAAAAAATGTAAAAAAATAAAAGAAAGGTTGAGGGGTTCAGGATGCCCCACCCCTCACTGGTTGGCGTTGGGTGGATGAGAGTCAGTATTTTGGGGCGTGCTCTGCACACCCATGCTTATTTATGTGTATGTGTGAAGCTGCATGAGTTTATGTAAGCTGCTCAGGAGGTGCGAGTGTTGGATCTAAATGAAACTGCAGTCACAGGCCGTCTGATTAGGGTGTTGATAACTGGACCTGGGTTATCAAGCATCAAGCACTCTTAACTGCTAAACCATCTCTCTAGGCTTTCAAATAATAACTTTTTAAAAAATATAATAGATCATTGATAGCATTGTTGTATAAAATAGAAGTCCGGGAAGGTGTGTCTGGTGTAGTGATATCTTGCTTGTATAAAGCAAGGCTTTATTTAAAGCCCTCCTGAAGGCCAGAGGATGAAGCTTGCCACTAGCTAACCACTAACCACTGGGGTCTGGAGGTCTGTACAGACAGACGGGAAGTGAGGTAGCTGGGTGGAAACAGGATGTAAGCTGGGAGAAACAGGAACTCTCTCTTGTTTGCTGAGGCGCTAAGGAGGTAAGGTGTGTGGGTGGTTTGCTCCTCTCTCAGCATTTCCCTCTATATCTGACTCCGGGGTTTTTGTTACTTAGACCAATTAAGAACTCTGTTTACAGCCTGGCTTCTTGTCTCAGGTTTGAATGAGAATGTCTCTGTAGGCTCTGGCATTTGAGTACTTGGTCCCCAGTTGGTGCTGTTTGGGGAGGCTTAGGAGGTGTGGCCTTGCTGGAGGAAGTATGTCACTGGTGGGTGGGCTTTGAGGTTTTGAAAGTTTATATTATTCCTAGTTTGTACTTTCCGATTCATGCTTGTGGTTTGATATACCAACTTTCAGTTTGCCATTCCTGGTGTCATGCCTGTCTGCTGCCACACTTCCTGGTGAAAGACCCCGAAGAGGCACTTTCGTAGAGGGAGACCCACACACCCAGGAATCAGCGAGGCCACGAACTGGATGCAAAAAAACAAGAGGCTTTATTGGAGACGCAGGTACCTGGGGCGACTTAGCTTCTGTGTGGCTAAGCGCGCCCGCCCCAAGGGAAAGGCGTCCTTATATAGGGAAAAAGGCGCAAGCTAGGAGCAGGGATTCTATTTGATGGTTCAAATGAGGCACAGAGCCATTCCAGATCAGCATATTCTCAAGGTCTGGTGTCTGGTACAACAGACTTGATTCCTCCCTCCGCGCCCAGGTGGCTGACCTTGGGGGCGGAGACCTTGGGACGGAGCGGTCCGGCGGGGGCCGGGGCCGGCCTTGCGCGGCGGCGGGGAAGTGCCGGCAGCTGTGGGTATCAAGGGTCAGGGGGTGCAGGAGAGGATGTATTCGCCAGCTGCATGCGGGAAAACTTAAAAGAGAAAGCTAAGGGCGGGGGTCTTTCACTGGCCTTGATAGCAATAGATTCTTATCTCTCCGGTACTGTAAGCTCAAATAAACTCTCCATAAATTGCCTTGGTCATGTTTTGTCACTGCAATAATAGGAAAGTAAATGCAATTTGGCTGTGTTCTCATTACAGTAAGAGGCTTTGTGTCCTTTTCCGAGTCTACATGGTTGTGGTAGAATCCAGTTCATTGTAGAATTGAAGTCTCTTGTTGGCTTGTTGACTGAAGGTCATGCAGTGCCTGGAGAGCACTAGTACTCCTTATATTGTCCTTCCATCCCCAGTGTTAGGAACAGCAAGACTCCCCATCTAATCCTTACTATGCTTCTCTTCACTTCTCCAGGAATGGCTTTCCCTTTTACCAGCTCTCCCATTAGGCTAGTTCCCCAACTCCTATATAAGGTTAACTGCCATGCCGCGTAACCTCATTACACTTACAATAACCATCATTAACAGGCTTTACCTTGTGGGCCATGGGGTGTGGCGTGGTCATTTTGGAGTTTACACTTACATTCTTTTTGTTTGTTTGTTTGTTTGAGACAGGGTCTGTATAGTCCTGGCTGTCCTAGAACTTGCTCTGTCGACCAAGCTGGCGTCGAACTCACAAATCCACCTAAAGGTGTGCACCACCATTACCCAGCTGCAGCTGTTTCTTATAAATGAATACTTAGAACCTGTCCAGAAGGCCGGGCGGAGGAAGCTCACACCTTTAATCCCTGCACTCCCGAGGCAGAGGCAGGCAGATCTCTGTGAGTTCCAGACCAGCCTGGTCTGCAAGAGCTAGTTCCAGGACAGCCTCAAAGTCACAGAGAAACCCTGTCTCGAAAAACCAAAAAAGAAAAAAAAAATCTGTCCAGAGATTTTTCTCTGAACAAAGTGGTTTCTGGGTCCATGTAGTCAAGGGCCAGGCATAGTTTTAACGTTGTGAAGTGGTTGGTTGGGCAGTGGTGGCAGACGGATCTCTGTGATTTTGAGGCCTGGTCTACAAAGCAAATTACAGGACAGCCAGGGCTGCTACACAGAGAAACCCTGTCTTGGAAAAAGAAAGATGCTGTGAGTATGAGGGGGATTTAATTCATCAGTTATTCATGAATGTCTGCCTACAGTATGCAGTGTGTTGAATGGAATATCACTGCAAAATGCCTCGAGTTTATAATATCTCATTGATTAAAAGAATTTAGATGGGGCTGGGTGGCTCAGCAGGTAGAACACTGGTTGTTCTTGCAGAGAACCTGGTTTTGGTTCCCAGCACCCACCCACAAGGAGTTACCAACTATCTGTAACTGCAGTTCTAGAGGATCTCATGCCATCTTGTAGTCTCTGTTAAGTCTCAAACCCTGGGACAAATGGATGAGGTGCCTATTTAACAAATCAAAGCAGACCTGGCCAGGTTCTCCCAGTATCCCTCAGATCTGTTACAGGGTATAGCTGGTACAGCCTTCCTCCCATTAACCTCCATAACTCTCCAGCCCGGGGCTGGACTGCCCTTTCTGCAGAGGCTCTTCCCATATAATCCAGCCATTTTGATTACCTGCCCCTTTTGTACCTTTGCCCTCTTAGCAACTGCACCTGCTCCCCCCTCCCTTCTACTTTCCTCTCCCCTTCTCCTAACATGGCCCAGCTCTGTCTGGTCACGTGCACTCTGGACTCTCCCAGATGTCCCTGCCTCTGACTATGCTCTTCCTTTTATCTAAAAGAAACCTCCTCCGGTATACCTAAGTGCAGTCATGTCCATCTTTTCATTCAGTCTCTGATGACACTCACATGCATAAATCCCATAAGACAATACACATACTTAAAAATAAATCTGAAGCTGGGCAGTGGTAGCACATTCCTTTAATCCCAGCACTCAGGAGGCAGAGGCAGGCAGATGACTGAGTTTGAGGCCAGCCTGGTCTACAGAGCGAGTTCCAGGACAGCCAGGGCTACACAGAGAAACTGTCATGAAGAGAACCAAAACAAAATAAAAACAAAAAATGAATTCAGCTGATCTGTCACTGAGGACAAAAGAACACAGTAGATTAAGAAGGACAACAGAGGGTGTCACAGAAGTTGATCAATTGAAAACTATCTCCAAACGGTCAGAAGGATGGAGATTATTCTCTGAACAGTGGTATTTTCTGAACCAGCAGAAAGCAATGCTCGGGGGACTTGGGAGGACCGTACCTTTGCGTTCCGAACTGGAAGGTTTGGACACCATTCCATGTATACAGGCTGTGGCAGGCTGAGTTGAGATGAATGATGTCTTAGTTTTCTTAACATAGAGTCTGTGTTTTTGAGCTGTCCTGGGGCCAAATCCATCAGATTTGGGAGAACACAGGCTTTTCTCTACCCTGTAGAGGCAGCCCAGCTCTCTGGGGAGGAAATTGAAGAGATGGCAGTGAACATGTGGGCACCATAAATGGCAGCTTTATGCTACACCGATTTCCCTGAAAATTAATGAAATGCCATGTATATGAATTGAAACCTATAACTATTTGTTTTGGAAACAGTCACACAACACACCCTTAGACACAAATGCTGTACCGTACCAAGGCAAACTTTCTAAATTTACATTTTCACATACTGAGGGTTTTGTTTTACAAAATGTAAAAAGTAATACTATATTTTTGGAAAATTTGAGGCAATTCTCAATGGCAGGGTTTCAGTCTGACTTGTGACCAATTTTCTTGCTTTTCTTTCACGACACTATCATCCTATTAAATCCTATCCATTCTTACAGTGTCCCACACAAGAAAGCAAGGCCTGCAAAGGCTGGCTTTGTTTGCTTTGTTTATCGATGCTCCCTTAAGTATGGAGGAGTGTTAAATATTTGATGAAACACTGAAGGGTAAATCAGGATAGTGGCTCATGCCTGTAATTCCAGCACCTTCGGGGAAGAGGTGTAGGAGTTCAAGGTCATCCTTGGATACAAAGAGATTTCAAGGCCAGCCTGGGCTACATGAAATTTTGTTTCAAAAGGCAAAAACAAAAGGGTGCTGGAGAAATCATTCAGCATTTAAGAGCATTTGTTGCTCTTCAGAGGACCAGAGTTCTCAGCTTCCACATGGGGTGGCTCACAATCATGACTCATTCCTGCTCTAACTCCAGCTCCAGGGAGGTCTGACGCCCTCTTCTGGCATCAGAAGGCATCTGCGGTTACACATAATTTTAACATTCATTTTTGCTGGGTGTGGCAGCGCATGCTTTAACACATGGTGTACTGCATAGAAATCTCTAAGACATATGCCAGGGATGGCACATTTTTGGGTAAACTGCATGTTATTTAATAATTACAGATCATAATGTACTATAAGTGTTGGTTTTTCAATAATTGTATTTTTATTTACAAAAAACTAATTAAACAATTAAAGTTCCTAATATTTTTTAAACGGATGGTACTTCGTAAAACAGTTTCCCCTATGAAGAGGGACCAAACAAAATTTACATAAGTATCTAGATTCACTCCTTTTTCTCACTCCTTTTTCCATGAGTGGCATAAACTCTGCAGGCTCTCATAGGAAAGTTTTTCTTCCCCCTTGCTGGAATACATGTAGGTTCATGTTGCTTCCTATCATCTGACAAGCCTTTGGGTGGATCTATACTATGTGTTCTCCTTGCACCCCAGGGGAAGGGCTGGACAGATTGGTCTCTGGTTCCAGAGAACCTTAATTGTCATCTGTTATCCAATCTCTCTTCACAGATAGCAGAAACTGTTTATACTTCATTTTTGCTTATGTATTAAGGACATTGTACAGTCTAACTGAATTGAAAAGTCCACGGTTTGTAAGGTACAGCACTACTTTTTTTTTTGTCCATTTCATCGTTTTCCTTAGAATGGAACACAAAAAGGATTTGATCTGAATGGTCAATGCCTTTCATGTGGGCATTGTATTCCTTGATGCAGGCAGGTTTGACAATACTCCCTCTCAGTTTTCTATTTTTTTCCTGTTGTCAGACAGAAGTGTAATAGATCATTGATATCACTCATTCAACCTGCTTGCCTTTCATGCTAGGAGAATGCCGCCCTTTCTGGAAAATATTATGTCACCTTTCTTCATTCTTGACGTTACATTTTCAAATTTGGTGGTGAACCTCTACTCCCCCTAACAGTCCCGCAGACTAGTTTTGTTCTGTAGCAGCAAGTCAGCAGTAGATGTAGCTTTGAAATAATTATCCTGGTAAATATGGTGCATATGTCAAGATAGGGTCCAAGGACTGAAAGAACAGTTTCTTGAAATTTCTTTCAATAGTGCTTATCTCCATATTGCAGATATAGCCAGTGTCACTCTTACATACCATCTGAACAAGTAAACCGTATTTTGTTATTTTCACTGGGTTGTATGTGGGAAATTTTAAACATCCTCTCCATGGAATCATTCCCTCATCCAAAGACAACTGTTGCTTTGGTGTGTATATTTTTGAAATTTATGCAGGAACTAATCCAGCACAGGTTGTATCTTGAAAAGTATCCCTGAGTGACTGACTGTCTGTCCATTTGGTATTATCATTGAAATGCCAGAATGTCCATATTTGCTCAAATCTATGGTGACTCATTTTCTGTGGAAATATAGGAGTACATATTAAAGGATCTGTTGACCAATGGTCTTTCAAGCTATCTTTTCTTGTTTGATCCACAAGGAATTTCTTGAGGTCCTCCTGTGTAACCAGAGATCACTTTAGTATTCTAGATGGTGTTTTGCATTTCATCATGGATGGTGTGATTGTTGGACAGCTCTTTGCACAACATCTCAAACAATTCATCACCAAAAAAGAGATTAGTCACAGAGGGTACAGAGTCACACTGAGACCCCAGTATGACCTTCAAACATTTGTAAGTATGGTCGTGCATCAACTTCACAGCAACAATTATCGGAATCTCTTCAAAGCATGCTACTTTGCACTTCCTTACAAGTCTAATATGGGTTTGTGTAATTAGGTTTTTTTTTTTTTTTTTTTTTTTTTTTTTGTAGATTTCCTGCATGGTTTCCACCAATGAGATCCCTTCATTCAATGTCGACAAGACAGTGTGTTGACAGATGGTTTGTGAAAAAACAAGAAAACTCATGAGCGGTTCTTAACACAGAGAAACTCTGTCTTGAAAAAGCAAACAAAATAAGATATATTTTTAGCTTAGGAATGCCTACACATATCTGTGTGCATCTCAGGTGTGTAGTGCCTGTGCAGGCCAAAAGAAGAGGTCAGATCCCTTGGAGCTGGAGTTAAAGGCAGTTGTGAGCTGCCTAACCTGGGTGCCGGGAACCCAGTTCTCTGCAAGAGTAGCAAGTGCTCTCAACAGCTGAACCATCTCTCCAGCCCCATACATATAATCTTAAAAACAAAACAAAACAAAAAAAAACTCCTAACTTAAGTGTCTGTGTGTTTTGCCTGTGTGTGTCTGCACCAGTTGCATGCAGTCACATGGGTGCTGGGAATAGAACCCAGGTCCTCTGGAGGATCAGCTAGTTCTCTTAAATGATGAGCCATCTCTCCAGCCCCTAAAATAAATCTCAAAGACGACAACATCAACAACAAAACAAGAGGCTGGAGAGATGGCTCAGTGGTTGAGAGCATTAAGAGCACTGACTGTTCTTCCAGAGGACCCAGGTTCAATTCCCAGCACCCACATGGCAGCTCATAACAGCAAGTACCTTCAGTTTCAGGGGATCTGACACCTTCACACAGACAAAACACGAATGTGCATGAAATAAATTAAAAAAAAATCCCAACAGAACAAAATAAAACACCACCAGTTGAAAATAAACCCACTCCATTGGCCTTTCTCAGCTTCCCTTTGCAACTCCGGAGGATCCTTTCCGGTCCCCTCCAGGGGATGCGACGTCATCACGTCGGGACGTAGCTGCTTCGGGCGCGCGCCTTCGGACGTGTACCTGACGCCATCACGCAGAACCTAGCAACCGCGCAGGCTCGGGGGCCGAGTCCGTTATGGCCGCCGCCGCGCTGGGCAGAATGAGCGGAGCTGCACGAGAGAAGCTGCTTCCCGGGCCAGGCGCCCGGGGCCTCGGAGCGCTGGCGCGGTCGCTGGTGCTGGCGTTGCTGCTCGCGCCTGTCCTGTGCTCTGGTAATGGACGGGGGACGGGGGGGGGGCGGGGGCGGCGAGGGACAGGGCCGGGCTCGACGGGGACCAGCGCCGGCGACTCACGGCGGTTCCCAGCCGCCAAGTTCCCGCGGCCGGAGCTGGGCCCGGGCGTCGGAAGCGCTCCCAGTGCGGTCTCCCCAGGCCTGAGGAGTGGGGTCGTGAGATCCCGGGACCCGAGTGGGTGGGCGGGGACAGTGTCGAAGAGTGGGCTCCTTGGAGGAAGGGGTGGGGGTGGGGTCCCTAGAGTGCTTGGGATTGGGGAGTAGTTCCGAGGTCTTGCAGATTGGATGGGAGACAGGCTGAAGGGATGGCCGGGGGTGGGGAGAGTGATGTCTAAGAGGACAAGTAAGGCTAGGCAAGTTTTGTTTTCCTCTGGAGAAGGTGAGGTCAGAGATAAAGATGGGGGCAGTGGCCCAGTGTCCGGACTGAACTGATTATTTCAGAGTGGAAGAGGGGAGGATTTTTTTTTTTTTTTTTGGTTCCATTTCTGAGGTCCAGGAGGTTCTAGTGCTTTTGGTAGAGGCGGAGTCCAGGGGTGCTGGACTGGTGAGGGGCTTGGGAGGAGGAGCAGGGTTTAGGAACAAAGGAGAGTCTTTGTCATTAGATATACCCTTCCTTGCGCTGGGACTTAACTAAGACACCCTCGCCTCATTCTAATGGATCTGTAGTGTTTGAGGCAGAATTTCTATTTTTGTAAATGTTACAACATAAATCATGATATTAAAGCCTTTATTGAAAGTGAAATCTGTTAACTGTGGCAGAGATTTAGTGGGAAAAACCTACCGTTAAGAACGTAATGTTGAGTAGTCATATTCTTCATTCCGTCCAAGGTGCATTCATTCTATCCCCAGATCTCTTTGTATTATTAGTTTTTCGAGACAGGGTTTCTCTGCGTAGCTTTGGAGCCTGTCCTGGAACTCGATCTGTAGATCAAGCTGGCCTCGAACTCACAGAGATCCGACTGCCTCTGCCTCCCAAGTGGTGGGATTAAAGGCATGTGCCAACACAGCCGGCTTGTTTTTCTTCTTTGCCGAGGGTAACTGTCCAGCCAATCACTAATTCCTTTATACACTGTTTCCTCAGCAACATTGAAGACTGGCGATTGACTCTGCCCTACCTGGAGGGTTTTGGAGTCTGTGAGGGAAAGACTGATGTTTCCAAGGCCCTTTTATCGTTGGTAGAATGTAATGAGGATTTCCTGGGTGGATGCAGACATTATTGTTTTGATCATTTAATCATCTAAAGCAACAGTCTGAAACTGTATTTTAGGGGTAATCTGACACCTCTAGCCTCGGGTACTGCCCCTAAGTTTGTGTTACACATGACACCACACACACACACACACACACACACACACACACACAAACAAACACACCTGTTACCTTTAAATTAGAGGCAGTACCAATTTGGAAAGGGTCTAGAAGGAACATTTAGCCATCTCAGTAATACCTGTGTTTATTAAGCTGACATGAAGGTGGTTAAATCAGAGCTGTCTCACTTCAGTTGTTGTGCGTTCTCTTTTCATCTGACCAGATAAACTCATCTTTGCATCAGATGTTTAGATAGTCTTTTACTTGTGTATTTTTTCCACATTTTTATTTCTTGACTTCCTTGGTGCCTAGGTATAGGAATTCATCAATGAAGGGGGATTTTGCCTGGCTGGGAGTGAGGGAAGGACCATTGAAGAGGCACAGTAGGTTTAGAGGTGGTCATTGTGCATCAAGATGAGATTAGGTCATATGAGAGGGCAATTAATGTTGGTTCACTGGATGCTGTGACCTTTTAATTAGACAGTATGGGGAGCAGTCAGCGAGATTGAGGGAGTGGTCAAAGGGAGATGAGGTTGGGTTTTACATTAATTTACTCTGTGTGTGTGTAGGTGTAAGGCAGAGGAGTCAGGTCTTGCTTTCCATCATGGATGATGATGTGGGAGTTCCAAAGTACAAACTCACTCACTTGTTGAGCCACTTCTCTGTTCCTCAAATTGGATCTTGTTTTCTTTTTGTTTTTCGAGACAAGGTTTTTTCTCTGTAACAGCCCTGACTGTCTTGGAGCTCACTTTGTACTCCAAGCTGCCTTTGAACTCACAGAGATGCCCCTGCCTCTGCCTCCTGTGTTCTGGAACTAAAGGCATGCACTGTCACGCTCGACTCTTAAATCAGATCTTTTAGACAGTTAATAAGACTGGCTTTTTCAAGAAAGGGGGAGCCTGAAGATTAAAAAAAAAAATTGTGTGCCTGTCTCAGTCTGTCTGCCTGCCTGCCTGACTGTCTGTGTATATGGGTATGTGGTATTGGGTACCAATGGAGGCTAGAACATGGTTGAGTTGCAAGTGGTTGTGAGCTTCTCAGTATGGGTGTTGGGAACAGAAATCTGGTCCTCTGGAAAGCAGTGTGTCATCTTAACCTCTGAGCCTTTTATTTCTCCAGCCTGCTAAAGGAAATTTTAAGTATGACCTCATGTAAGTTTCTACAGGATGACAGGCTGATGTGTTGAATGTGGACAATAGGGTTGGGGTGGAAGCAGGCAGATGGTTTGCAAAGCTGAGAGGATGTAGATTTGGACTAGGCATTGGCATTGAAGTGAAAGCATTCACATCTTTTTTTTTTTTTTTTAAGATTTTATTTATTATGTATACAACATTCTGCTTCCGTGTATATCTGCACACCAGAAAATGGCACCAGATCTCATAGTGGATGGTTGTGAGCCACCATGTGGTTTCTGGGAATTGAACTCAGGACCTCTGGAAGAGCAGTCAGTGCTCTTAACCTCTGAGCCATCTCTCCAGCCCCAAATAGTTCTTTTTATCTTGTGAGTCTCTTTGATAGTCTCTTTGAAGACTAACAGTTACCAGGTTTTTTTTTTCCCTTTTATGCCTTGTGCTTTTGCTTTTTGGATACAATTTAAGAACTCTTTTGTCCCAGCTTCAGATTTCAAAGGTTTTTCTCCTTTGTCTTTTTCTAGTTTTATCCTTTAATATTTTATATTTTACATGACTCATGCTTAGTTAACTTTTTGTGTAAGGTGTGAAACCTAGGTTCATCTGGCTTGGTAGTGTGTGGATTACACTGATGGACTTTAAACATCATTGACAGACCTTGCAGCCTAGAATAAACAGCAGCGATTGACCTGCCCAAATCCTCTGTGTGCTCTCTCTCTCTCTCTCTCTCTCTCTCTCTCTCTCTCTCTCATCCTCTGTGTGTGCTCTCTCTCTCTCACATCCTCTGTGTGCTCTCTCTCTCTCTCTCACAACCTCTGTGTGTGCTCTCACTCTCTCTCACATCCTCTGTGTGTGCTCTCTATCTCTCTCACATCCTCTGTGCTCTCTCTCTCTCTCTCTCTCTCTCTCTCTCACATCCTCTGTGTGTTCTCTCTCTCTCTCTCACATCCTCTGTGTGTGCTCTCTCTCTCTCTCTCTCTCTCTCTCTCTCTCTCTGTGTGTGTGTGTGTGTGTGTGTGTGTGTGTGGTTGAATGCAGGACCTTTCCTTACACAGCTATTGCTGGCATAGAGAACCTGAGAAGACTTGGAAGGAGGCAGGGTTTATTGCCCATTATTTCAGAGGTTTCTGTCTGTGGTTGCCTGGTGCATTGCTGTTGCCCTGCCACAGTGATGTGGAGCATCATTTAGGAGGCGCGTCATGAGCGGCAGAGGAGGCAGCTTACCTGTGGTGGTTGAATAAACAGAGCTCTGGTGGTTTGTGGAAGTTCTCTTCTGATGATCATTTTTCTGAGGGAAGTTAGTGGTGTCACCCATGGTTTTAACCAGGTGAAAAAGCAGGGAGGGTGGGTACCAGAGAAGATGTTGGAAATTTTACGATGCTTCAGGGAGTAGGAAGGAAAATGGACTAAGAAATTACCGTATAACCACTTAGTGTTAAACACAGGGTAGAAGCTTCCACATTGAATTTCAGATGACATGAAAACAGTGTATTTATTTCCAGCTGTGGCAGCTACATGATGTACTTGATTTAGCCCTTGCCAAATGAGTGAGAGAGTGTGTGATGTGAATGGGAAGGCAGTTTTGGACGTCGATAAGAAGGATTAGAGTGGTTGGCCACAGCACCGAACCCTGTTAAAGAGAAGAGAATTTATCAGCATGATTTGGTGGTGGCCACCAGGGGCTGCAGTGAGGCTGGGTGTAAGTCTTGATGGATTGAGAAGACTGGCAAATGAATCAGAAAGCTAGGCCAGCATTCCAGGATGGGTGTGGGGCAGAACATATAATATTGGAGTGAGGGGCTGATGGGGTAGGTTGGGCTGACTCAACAGAAGAGACGTCATTGGGGCTCAGAGGTTAAGAGCACTGGTTCAAGTCCCAGCAAACACATGACAGTTCACGACTCCGGTTCCTTCCAAGGGATCTGATGCCCTCATACAGACATTCATGCAGGCAAAACAAAAGTGTGCATAAAATAAAAATAATTACAAAGAAAGAAGAGGTCATGGATTTCGAAATCCAGATAGGAACTTTTCTCTGGTTGAGTGTGAAGGCGAGTTTGTAATATTTTCTTTTTAAATTTTATTTATTTATTCTGTATACAACATTCTGCTTCCGTGTATATCTGCACACCAGAAGAGGGCACCAGATCTCATAACAGATGGTTGTCAACCACCATGTGGTTGCTGGGAATTGAACTCAGGACCTCTGGAAGAGCAGCTCGTGCTCTTAACCATTGATCCTTCTCTCCAGCCCTCGCAAGTTTGTAATATTTTCACTAGACCCAACATAAATAAGTGGGTGTGTTTATTTGGGGACAATTACACAGAAAAATAAAAAGAACTGAGGGAGAGCTTCTTCAGCCCTTCCTACCGGATCAGCTGACCCACCAGAAAGACAGAGGGAAGGAAAGCCAAGCCTCAAGCTTCCCTCCTTCCACTTTCATCTGCCTGGAGCCACACCAAAGAGGTGTGGCCACCGTTACAGGTTCACAGAGCAGATGCCTACACGAGTGAGAACCTTAGAGTTAGGAGCTAAAGTCTTAGAATGAGGGGGCCTTTTAGGTGTTGGTGATAAGGGAGGTGTATGCCCCAAACCAGTGACACCTCTGGAGAAGAATGGGAAACTGGTGTGCGGAGAAGGGGTGCACCCCTTCTTCAGTCTGTTCAAGGTGTGGGAGAGAAACCAGGTGTGGAGTAAAAGTGCTGCAGGGCCAGCATATTTAGAAGGGAATCAGGTTTCCAACAGAGAAGCAGGAGGAGAGATCTGGAGGGCCCAGGGTAGGGTTTCTGTGTAGTCACTCCTGCCACTCCCAGCTCAGGTCCTTTAGACACTCTCCAAAAAGTTAGACAGAGGAAGACTGATTTGTTTGTTTTGGAGACAGGGTTTCATATAGCCCAGAGTGCCCTCAAACTAGACTAAGGGTGACCTTGAACTCTAGGGCCTCCTGCCTCCACTGCTCCAGTGCTAGCATCAAGGTATGTGTTGCTGTACCTGGCTCTAACTTACTATCTTTTTTTTTTTTTTTTTGGAGACAGGGTTTTCTGTGTAGCTTTGGAGCCTATCCTGGCACTCGCTCTGGAGACCAGGCTGGCCTCGAACTCACAGAGATCCGCCTGCCCCTGCCTCTGCCTCCCGAGTGCTGGGATTAAAGGTGTGCATCACCACCGCCTGGCTCCTACTATCTCTTTAAACATTTTTTTTTTTTTTTTTTGTTAGAAAGTATTTTTTCTGGGAGACTTCTGTTGCATTAAGATGTTGCTGTCCCTTTTTCTATATACAAAGTAGATGTCAGCTGTGCTATTTAAATGAGACAGTATTTTATATGAACAGTTGTTTTCTGTACATGGGCATATTTGTGAAGGCCTGTGGCTTGTTTTTATAGACTGAAGGTCTAGACCATATACAACAGGCTTTGTTTGTTTTAATAGTAATAGGTGTCCCCAAAGGTCTTTGGTGGAGGCTGCATTCAGTTACAGACTGGAACACTGTTCAGATTCAGCAGTTTTCCTCTGTACTATATCTCATTGGTTATTTCTGCCGTGTAGAGTCTTAGCTGTACTTCAGCAAACCTCCCTGAGGAAGTAGAGGGACAGGCTGGAAGATTGTGCAAGCTCTGGCTTCATTTTCCTTCCATCCAGAGACTGTCTTCCCATTCTTTAAAATAGACTGTTGTCACTTAGCTTGCAAGTTCTAGTTTCTGGTTCCTATCCTTTAGAATTTTGGTGTTTGTTTATTTATTTATTTATTTATTTATTTTTGAAGAGGGTCTTCAAGTGTCACTTAGAAATGCTGTCTATAGCTTGTTTGTGGCTTTGTTATATGCCTGAAACAGGACTTTTTAGAGTAAAAACCTGGGTTCTATCCCCAATATGAAAAAACCTATCCCCAATATGAAAATGAGAGCCAAGGACTGTTGAAAACTAGAGAATTAATGTGAGGAGAGGTAGAAACTAAGAAAGGGGTTCAGCTGGGTGTTGGTGGCACACGCCTTTAATCCCAGCACTTGGGAGGCAGAGGCAGGCGGATCTCTGAGTTCGAGGCCAACCTGGTCTCCAGAGCGAGTGCCAGGACAGGCTCCAAAGCTACACAGAGAAACCCTGTCTCGAAAAACAAAAATAAAAACAAAACAAAACAAGAAAAACAAAAAAACAAAAAAACAAAAAAAAAGAGAGAGAGAGAAAGGGGCTCAATGACTCCTAAGTCCTGTTTTCAGGGTTCTGACATGAACTTTTAAATTTATGCAAGGGGTAGGAAGGGACAGATTGTGCATAACGAGTATCTTGGTCAGGGTGTGGTCTGGGGTTCTTGTCTCTGGTTTGGCTCTGCAAGGTGGTCAGAAGTTCCTATTGCTTGAGGAGACATGGTGGTTCTTGGGGGATGCACTTCTGTTTCTGGGTGCACCCTCTCACTGGTGGGTCACTGGTCTGTTCTTGGAGGGTCTGCTCGGTGTAGACTTCAAGGTACCTTCAAGATTAGGGTAGTGGTTCATTTCTCTGCTTGCAACCTTGAAGGAGGATAACAAATACTAGTTAGATATGTCTCTGAGTGCCTTACCCAACCAACCTGTAGAGGGAAGCAGGACACAGAAAAGCAAAGGCTTTTAATCTGTGCTTGATCATTTTCTGGGCACTAGTTGAGGGGTCAGTGATTTTTTAGCAGAGGCAGATTCTAAGTACCTGTTGTATAGTGTACGAAGTTTGCGTGTGTGTTTGTGTAGTAATTGATTTCTATAACCCACTTGACCCAGGATTAGCCTCCTGTTTCTGCTAGGGGATGAGGTGGAGCCTGGACAAGGCTGGCTCAAGTCCAGTCTTTGGTAAAGGGAAACAATAGTGGTGGCCTGGGGTCTGTGCAGACTTTGCCCGACCTGAAATAGTTGCTTGCTTGCTCTTTGAGTAGCAGGCTGTGCTGCAGTGGGTCCCTTACTCTGTTCAAGTTGTTACTGAGCAAAGCAGATATTACCTGAGATTAATTGACCAAGAAGAAATGCAATTGAATGCCATAGGAATTTATTATACTGAAGTGAAAAATTAAATAAATACTGTTTTCTCTTAGTAGAGAAAAGGTTGGCAGTGTTGGGGTGCTTTTGTTTTTCAGATACTCCAGAGCACACGTCACACAACTCCACCGTTTCTCCTCTAGCTGCTCTGGCATCTGGAAACAACACTGAACCTTCTATTTCCCAGATCAGTACCACGGTTCCTTCCCCAGCCAGTACAGAGAAGAATGGAGGCACCTCTGCGACACCCACTCCCTCTGTTGCTCCTGTGTCCCAGGACGAGGCTGATGGCAATGAAGATCCTAGCATGGAGGAGGAGGATCTTCTGGCCCTCAACAGTTCCCCATCCACAGCCAAAGACACTTTGGACAATGGTGACTATGGAGAGCCAGACTATGACTGGACCACCAACCCCAGGGACGAGGAGCCTGATGATAATATAAACATAGAGATAGACAGAGAGAACAGGCGCTTTAGGGGGTTTGAGGACTCCGTGAAGGTGGTGAAGCTCCAGCCCCCAAACAGAGAAGATAGCCATTTCTTTTTCCATCTCCTTATTTTTGCTTTCTGTACAGCTGTTGTTTATGTGACGTATCACAACAAAAGGAAGGTAAGTTGGGATTTTTGCCCTTTATGTATTGCTTCATTGTCTTAGTTATCCTTGTATAAATTCTTTCAGTCAGGTTGAATGTGGTGATAAACTGTTAACATTTCTAATAAAGTTATGAGTCTGGTACATTAGACAAATGAGGAATAAGGATGCACTTCTAGGAAATTACTTAATTTTTTTTTTGCATAGTGAACAAAATCAAAGTCTAAACAAGTTATTTATTTTTCAGACAGGGTCTTACAGTGTAGCCCTGACTGTCCTGGAACTCACTGTGTAGACCAGGCTGGCCTCAAACTAATAGAGATCTGCCTGTTTCTGCCTCCCGAGTGCTGGGATTAAAGGTGTGCCATTGCCTGACTTGTATTTTCAGAGCTGATTGTTTAGTATTGGATAACCAATTGGTGTATTCTTTCCAGCTCTCAACATTCCTTACCTGCCTGTATTTTCTTTTTTTAGGGTGAGGTCTCATGAGCTTTCCCCTGTCTACTTTGACACCATAACATACTATTTAAAGATACATTTTTACATTTGCATAATTGATTGTGCTCTCTATTTTTAAAAAAAAATATTTATTTTTATTTTATGTGCACTGGTGTTTTGCCTGCATGTATGTCTGGATGAGGGTATTGGATCCTCTGGAACTGGAGTTACAGACAGTTGTAAGCTGCCATGTGGATGCTGGGGATTGAACCTGGTTCCTCTGGAAGAGCACCTGGTACTCTTAACCTCTTAGCCTTCTCTCCAGCCCTGGCTCTGTTCCTATTGGACAGTTAGATTATTTCAGGTTTTGGTCCAAAGGTAGCACATGATTACCATTTCTGTGCTGTATTGCTTTCCTGGGTTAAAGGAGGAACCTAATAACCTAGGCATAAGCTAATGGGGGCAGGGCAGTCACCTAATACTACCCAGTAGTCGACCCTTTTGGAATGCTGAAGAAGTTCAAGCACAGCCTCCTCTATGTATGATGCTCTCAGGAGCTTGGTTCCTGGGACTTGCCTTGTGACTCAAGCTGCCTGTCTTCCTCTTTGAGGCCTTCATTTTCTTACCTGAGAAATGACAAAATGGACCAATTAATTTCAGAATGTCTTCCAGCTCTGAGTGTTGATGACCCAGTGACAGAAAGCAGCAGGCAAGCCACTGGAGTCCCTTGTTAACTAACTTAAACTGAGTGTGCTGACATTTGTGGGCAAGTAGGCTCCTGGTTTCCACCCCACACCCACTGAGATGAATAGTGTAGCCTTGCTCACAGTGCTGGAGAAGGGTGTCATTTTATTATTGTGATAGCAGTTTTTGTGTCCCAAAGCCTAAAGAAGATCCTGCATTTGTTAAAAAAGTTACCAGGAGGCTGGAGAGATGGCTTAGAGGTTAAGAGCACTGGCTGCTCTTCCAGAGGTCATGAGTTCAATTCCCAGCAACCACGTGGTGGCTCATAACCATCTATAAAGAGATCTAGTGCCCTCTTCTGGTGTGCAGGCAAACATACAGACAGAACACTGTATATATAATAAATAAATTTTTAAAACAAAACAAAAAAAGCTGTTACCAGATAAGTTTTCTCTTTGGCTTGTCTAATTGCTTTGTTTTATTTCAGATTTTCCTCCTAGTTCAAAGCAGGAAGTGGCGTGATGGCTTGTGTTCTAAAACAGTGGAGTACCACCGTCTAGACCAGAACGTGAATGAGGCCATGCCTTCTCTGAAGATCACCAATGATTATATTTTCTAAAGCACTGTGATTGGAGTTTGCTTCTTCTGTCATTTTATTTGCTTGACTTTTATATGATGTCGTGCAGAATTCTGCCACAGGCAAGTAGTACTTATCAAGAGGGGGCGCTCTCTTTTGCCTTGGTGCTTCTGAACTAAATGTCACAAACAAGGGGTATATCATTTTTTAATCTTTTCTTTAGAGCTAGATTCAATCAGGTATCTGAAATGTGAGTTAAACGTTACCGTATATTTTTGTGTAGTTATTATTTTCCATTTATTGTGCCTCTGGCAGCAGTGTTCCTTTGAAAGATCCCAAACCAGAGCTAAAGTTTCATGGGGCCCAGCACTGCTGGTTTTCATCACTTGCTACCATCCAAATGCTGTTTTTCTTCTTCTTTATTCTATTCTAATTTTTGAGACAGGATCTCACTAAATAACCTAAGCTGGCCTCAAATAGTTGGTCTTCTTGCTTAGGATTCTCAAGTGCTGGTACCACAGGTGTGGCCACCCCACCCACTTCCAGATAACATATTTTCAAACACATTTTGTGTGTGTGTGTGGTACCAAACTTTAATTTACAAGGATGTTGTGATATAATGCTTTGCTTTAAAGTAACATGTTTTCCTCTCTTTCAAAACTGCTTTGAAAGATGGATGATAAGGTGGGCTCAGTCAGTGAGGGCGTTTGCCGCCAAGCCTGACAGCCTGAGTTCAGTCCCCAGGACCTGCATGGCTGAAGGAAAGAGTGAATTCTTGCAGGTTGTCCTCTGACCTCCACACGTGTGCCATGGCATTTGTGCACCTACACACTCATGCTTACACACACACACAGTAAATAAATGTAATTATTTAAAAAAAAAAACAAACTCTTTGGGTGTTTTTAGACACTTAAAACAGTGTAAGATAATGTGGCTGCTGCTTTACCAATCACACGTTAAACTTGTTTGGGAATTCTTGCAAAATAGGCTGCAATTCCTAGTGAACACAGTTGAAATGTTAGGTAGATAGCAGTTTTTGGTTTGGATTACTGAATGAAGGTTAGGTAGAAACTGGTAGATTATTTAACTGATGAACAACAGTTACTTTTAGTCAGCACTTGATTTTAGCACAAGTTCCAAGGGTTCAGGTGATGAGCAGTGTTTAAAACTTAGATCAGAGTGTTTTCAGTTTGTTTCTTGCTTCACAGTAAATTTGAAGAGACTTCAGAGGCCATTATCACTTAAATGATACTGTGTCTCCATCCTGCAATTAAAGTGATAATCTGAATAAAGTTTACACACAGATCTGTGTAACAGTGACATTCAGACTCCCTGCCATGTTTTTATTATGTTGTCCCCTCCTCCCACAGCAACTGGAATTATTTACTGTATTTCACGTTAGTCTGTTTTTTAGAGTTGGTCAGAATGTAAATGTGTGATTTGAACTGTGGTTGACTACCAAGCTTCATTACTACCCCCCAGAAGGCATAGCCTTTTCTGTGTGCTCAGTAAAGCCCAGGCGAGCCAGCAGCCACGATCCTGGTGCAGACAAGGAAGCAGCACTGCTGTCCTTCCCCTTTGGGGACAGTTGATTGAAGGATGGGCAGCATAGTGAAATATACCTGGACTGTTTTATTGCAGTAGTTTTTTTCATATCTGAAATTGTATTATTTAATATTTTGAATAAGATTTTAAGAAATAAATGGTAAAGTTATAACTCTGTGCTTTTTTAAGTGTGTTTATTACAGTTCTGACTTTTGGTGGCTACAGGAGGCCTGTGCTGGGAGAAAGTGAGCCCTAGCCAGCTGTTGGCTGGCCTGCTCAGTGGAGGAACTCTGTCTCTAAGATGCCACTTACAGTCTGAATTCTTCCGTAGGTCGAATTTGTCACTGCATCTGCTAACACTGGCAAACTAGGATGGCAACAAAGTGCTTGCAGGTGACCAAGAGTGCTTTTCAGTTCTGGGCTCCCTGAACTGACGCTCTCCAGATCAGCCCTAGGGAGAGAGCTAGGCTTCTCAGGTACCTCCTGGTGGTGGTGGTCACTGCTGGAGGTGCTGCCTTCAGCAGCCTCTGACTTTGGCAGTACCAGGTGGTGCACAGGGTGAAAATGCTGCTGGGGTTTGACTGGCACTCGAGCACTGGGTGAGGGACACTATCTTGCCATGTGTGACCATGCCTGCCTTGGCTGGGGTTTCTGTGGGGTGAGGGCTGCTCATATGGATTGTCCTACAGACTGAGCTTGAACAGGAAACGGTTGTTGCTTCCCCCCACTCCCTGCCTATCAGTTTCTACATTCCTTTAAGCTTTAAGGTAAAGTATCTGAGGAATTAGAAGCAAGGCAGCCCCTGGCTCCTCCCAGGATTATATAGTTGGCATCTAGTCTACCACAGTTGCTGGCATGCAGGACACATCTGTGTAGGCGGAAGTTTCTATACCACCCTCCAGTTCCCAAATAACCAACACAGAGGCTTAATGTTAATTATAAATGCTCAGCCTTTAGCTCATGCTTATTACTAGTTCTTAACATCATAGCAACATATATTCACACAGTGTAAAGGAATATCCTATGTACCTGTCCACAGGGTAGGTAGGAACCAGCCTGAGAGTGACAACTGTTACAGCCCTGTAGGAAGATAAAGCACACACTGATGGTGAGGTCTGGTTGGTATTTGGATCTGGTCAGAGCTCTCACTTGGTGAATGTGCATGCATGCATGCATGCCTGTGTGCAGTGTTGAGGCTGCACTTGGGTTTTTCAGCCTGGTTTGATGCTGCAGCAGCTTGTACCCATTCTGGGATCCCCCATGAAGCAGTTGAGATTTGTGTAGTCTGACTGGGCAGAGTTCCAACCGAATACACAGTATAGCAGTCTTTACTGGTTGGGGTCTATTCACTTGTGTTGTGTTCACTTTCACTTAGGAGGGGAAGTGTCCGAACAGACGTTGGAATCAGAGTGCAGGCTGTTCTGACATGTCTCAGTAGCCTTCTGTGATGGTTGTTTGCTATCTGTTGCTGAGGTCTGACTTGGGGCAAGCAGCAGTTTTTACCTGATGAGCCCTAAGCCTAGTGCTTCTCCACCCCATAAGAGCCCAGGCACACTTGCTGCCTGCTCATGGATGGCCTTTAAAGCTCTTGCTCACAGCTCTATCTATTGCCCTAATACTTTTGTAGTGAAACCTAGTAGAGAACTCTAGAAACGCTATGTTCTGGTAACTGATGTCCTGATGCCTTTCTCACGGGGCTTTTTTGTGCCACTTCCTGGTGTATAGATGGATAGCATGGACATCTGAGACTCCCCAGGGAGGTTAACGCCCTTGGGTGGGAGCTACAGTGTGCCTCGGAGTCACAGGTCTCCCCTCTGTATCTGGCCTCCAGGCTGAGTCCTCCCTTTTGCAGTCTTTGGGAGAAGTCAGTACATTCATGTCTGTTTCTTGGGAGGAAGAGAGGTGTCTTAAATCTGAAGCCAAGGTAGTCCTGGTCTATGCTGTTCCATCTTCTGGAGCTGAGGTAGTCCTGGTCCACCCTGCTCCATCCTCTCTGGAGCTGAGGTAGTCTTGGTCCATGCTGCTCTTAGTTCATCTGCTGGGAATTCAGACTGAGGAAGGCATGGAGAGAACGGAGTGTGGATTGAAGCCAGTGCTGAGCAAGCTTGAGCTGAGTTGTGTCTCAGCCTTGTACTGAGTGAGATGGGTAATTGATTATTCCAGAGAGCTATTGGGAGAAGTAAATGTTCCAAAAAGGATATTGTAGGTGGAGAAATTTCTTAACTTGTCATTGGCCACAGAAGGGTCAGCACAAGCCTTGGACCCACTGAAGAGGGAGTTGTAGGGAGACACTGTAGCCACTCCTTAGGAGGCGTGGTTATGGTGTCTCCCTACAGGGAGTTATCTAGGAAACTGCAGGAGTGGTCCTTAGTCCTGGGGCTGCCTTCCTGTTCCCTGGGGCTCCTCTGAGGCACACAGCAGGTCAGGGTTAGGTTTGTGCTGTGCTGAGCCTTCCAGGCATGTGTGGCCCAGCTAGGTGATAGATGGTGACTTTTAGAGTTTTACAATCTCATTCTTCTCCATCCTTGTCTTTGTCCTGAAACAAGGCCAGGGGCCAATGGGATGGGAGGAGAGGGATGGAAAGGGGGGAAGGGAAAATTGACTTTAGGCCCCTCTCCCTGGGGAGTGAGATCTGAGCAAGACTCAGGCTGCAGGGTTTCTCTCAGGTGCCATTTCTTGGGAAGACTTTCCCGCTCAGCATTTTTTAGTTGCCTGTAGTTCTCTGTAAGAGTTTTTCATTCCACGTTAGCATGTCTGTTGGTGTATCTTTGTTCTGGTATTGTTTAGGCAGCTACGTTGATGAGACTTGACAGGTGCAGCTTCTCTGACGTTTCTAGGAGATGCCATCACACAGCAAACTTCACATTCTTCTGGCCCTTACAACCTTTCTGCTGTCTTCGGGTTTCTATTGCTATGAAGAGATACCATGACCACGCCACCTCTTATAAAGGAAAACATTTAATTGAGGCTGGCTTACAGGTTCAGAGGTTTAGTTCATTATCGTCATGGCAGAAAACAGGCATAGTACTGGAGGAGTCGTCCGGATCTGCAGGCAGCAAGCAGAGAGACTGAGCCCTCTGGGTCTGATTGAACTTCTGAAACCTCAAAACCCATTCCTCTGAGACCACATGTCCTAATCCTTTCAAATAATGCCACTCCCTATGAGCCTATGGGAGCTATTTTCATTCAAACCACCACATGCCCCTTTGCCACAGTCATCCTTGAGCCTTAGGAACAGGAGTTGTGTTGTAGGTGTTTCAGTTGTATTCAGCCCCAGGGAATCGGATGCCACTGGGCACTACGGGGTCACGTGTTCTCTGCATTTTGATCAGGTGTGGGTTTTCTGTAATGGTCCCCATCGGCTGCTAGATGTTCTTTAATGAGGGTTGAGACCTGTGCTTATCTGTGGCTATAAGGAGAAATACTTAGAATGTAGTTAGGAATTATGCTGGTTTAAGAAGTACATTTTCTTAACTGCCAAGCCATCTTCCAGCCCCTTTTACTGCTTTTTTATTTAGTTCCTCTATCCATTAATGAAATGGTCTGTCTGTGGAAGTTTCCAATTGTTTTTACAGCTCTGTCTAGTTCTTGTCTGTCGACAGTTTGCTTCATACATTCTGGGACTCTGTTGTTTAGTTTACATATGTTTATAGTTGTTAGGTCTTTATTTTTTTCTTATTTTTTTACATCTGGAGAGGTGTGGCTCAGTGGTTAAGAGCACTGGCTGCTCTCCCAGAGGACCCGGGTTCTATCCCCACTGCCACGTGACTGTTAGCAAGAGTCTGTAACTCCAGATCCAGGGGATCACGTGCCCTCCGCTGGACTGCACCAGTACTGCACACACATAAGGTGTACACACATGCATGCAGGCAAAACACCTATACACATAAAGTAAAAATAATAGTTTTGTAAAAGAAGAAAGGATGCAATATGTTGGTAACATGTGAGAACATCCAACCTGCTGATTATGGGGAAAATGAGTATTACAGCTAGAAAGGGGGCTGTCGAGGGTGGCTCAGCAGGTCAAAGTGGGTGCTGCTGAGTCTGACAAGCTGAGTCTGATCCCCCAGACCTGCATGGTGGAAGAACTGACTCCCTAAAGTTAGCCTCTGACCTTCACATACATGCGTGACATACATGCTCCTTCATGCATACACATCTTACACACAAATACAACAAAAAGTAAAGCTACAGTAGAGCATATACAGTAGAGCACAAAATGTTTTATGGGGGCAGGGCAGCGGGGGGGGGGAGGATAGGAGAGACAGCTCAGCAGTTAAGAGAACCTACTGGTTTTGCAGAGGACCCAAGTTCAGTTCCCAGCACTCATATAGCTGTTCACAACTGTCAGTAACTTCAGCTCCCAGGAATCTGATGCCCTCATCTGAACTCTGCAGGCATCTGCCCACAATCAGGCATACTTAGTTAAGAATAATACACATAGGGTTTTTTGTTTGTTTGTTTGTTTTTGTGTGTGTGTGTTGTCGTTTTTTTTTTTTTTTTGTCTTTTTTTTCTTTTTTTTTGAGATAGGGTTTCTCTGTGTAACATAGCTACAACATCATGATTTCCTATATCCCCATCCTACTACCACCACCACTACCATTTCCACAAAAGTCTTCCACCTTTTATTAATTTGTGAATGTCTTAACTGGTCTCCCTCCCTTTCTCCTTTCCTCCCTCTCTCCTTCTCTTTCTCTCTGTTCTCAATTTGTTTTGTTAAGGTAGGAATTTTTTGTTTGTTTAGATTTATTTTGTGTGTATGTACAAATTGTATGAATCACTTTCTCTCTTTCCCTCATATGGGTCCCAGGGATTGAACTTGGGTCACCAGGCTTGGTGGCGAATGCCTTCACCTGCTGGGCCATCTCACTGGCTTTATTTTGTACTTACATGTGTATGTGCGCGAGTATGCACGAGTGTGAGCTTGTGTGTGCATGTGCAGCTCTCACAGAGCCAGAAGTGGGAGTTGGATTCATTGGAGCTGGAGTTACAGGCATTTGTGAAACACCTGATGTAGGTTCTGGGAATTGAACTTGGACTCCCTTGAAGAGCAGCAAATGCTTTTAGGTGCTGAGCACAGGATTAGTCTTGGCTGACTTTGTACTCACCATGTAGCCCAGGCTGACATTCAACTGAGAGCAATCCTTCTGCCTCAGCCTCCCAAGTGCTGGGATTTATGGATGTGTGTCCCTGTAAGCAGCTCTTTCAGCACTTTAGCTGTGGTGTTGTCTTCAGTTTCCCGAGTCTCTGATGAGACCCTGGCAGTAACCTTGCAGGGGTCCCTTGCATGTGGTGAGTTGCTTCTCCTTGCTTCTTGAAGGTCCCTTAGCTTGGCTCTAGTGTGTTTTAGTGGTGAGGACCTCCTGAGTTCATCCTACTTGGAGTTTGGTGAGCTGTTGCTTTGATGTGTGGGTTTATGGTGAGACAGGGTTTCCCTGTGCAGCCCTGGCTGTTCTGGAGCTTGCTTGTAGACAGGCTAAACTCAGACTCAGATAGCTGCCTGCCCCTGCCTCCTGAGTGCTGAGTTCTTAGCCCAGTGTTGGAGGCTTTGGGTCATTATTTCCTCAAATATCCCTTTTGCTCCTTTTGGTTCTCTACTCCTAGGGCTTCCGTCATGCCTGTATTGGCATGTTCACTTTATTTCTACTTTTTTTGTTTTTAAACATTGTTTATTATCGGGTATGTGCATGCTATGCTATGTATGTGTGGATGCGTGTGCTGTAGGCACATGTGGAGGTCAGAGGCAACTCTGTGAAGTTCTATGTGCGTTTCAGGGATCAAACTCGGGTCTCTAGGTTTGTGTGGAAAGTGCCTTTGCCTGTAAGCCGTTCCACTGGCCCCTATTTTCTGATTGTTTATGGCAGAAGGGCCATACTCCATCATAGAACTCTTTCTCTCCTCCCCTCCCTTCCCGTCACCTTCCTTCTATTGAGGCAGGTACCCCAGGCTGGCCTCTGTGTAGTCAAAGATGACTTTGAACTTCTGATGCTCCTGCTTCTACCTCTACCTCCCAAGCAATGCCACCGGGCCTGGTTTATGCGGTGCTGGGAGTCAAACCCAAGGCTTTGTGCATGGGAGGCGAGCACACCACCAAATGAGCTACATCCCTAGCCTCCCCCAACCCTCCCTTTGCTGGTTATTTCTGGATTAAATGAACCACGTGTTGATAGAGGTGCTGAGACAGGCATGAGACAGAACTGGCCTCTCTCTCCAGTCTCTTGCCCATAAGCAACAATGCAATGCCTTGGTAGGCTGGAGAATGTGGTGTGTGTGTGTGTGTGTGTGTGTGTGTGTGTGTGTGTGTGTGTGTGTGTGTGTGTGATCTCTTGCAGTCATATTCCAAGCGAAGGCAATTCTCCCACATGACCTTTGGTGGCAAGATTATTTGGGATTCCAGAAGTCATTGGCCTTATTGTTGTCAACAAGAAAGTCTGTTTGTCTCTCATTAAGTATCTGATTCTGCCTGTTTACAGCAAGGAAGCTGAGGCTGTCCTGTTCCTTGGCTGAGGGTGGATGGAAAAACATAGTCTTTTCTAAGGCCTACTGGGATGCTTTCCTAACACATAAGCCAGACTCTTGGCTTTGGACCTACAGCAGAAAACCACGTATCAACAGTGTTCCAGAGGGAGGGGCCCACAAGGGATGTCTTTGAGCTCATTAGGAAGGTAGCTCAGCCAAGCCAAACACCAGCATAAAGCCAGGCACCAAGATGCACTGTACCTACAGAGTAATGAAAGCTTGGCATCACCTTCAGTTCCAGGAACCCATAGGCAGCCCATTCATGGCACAGGCATTTGATGACCCCACATACTGAGCAGACCTTGAACTGAGTTACAGATACTGGGCAAGGGCAAGGGCAAGATTCTTCAAGCTTCAGTACTTAAACTGCTCACTGGTGAAGTTTTAGTGCCAAAGACAATTGAGAAAAAGTCCCCCAGTGAACTCCTTTGAGGAACACAATAGATGGACCAAGTTGATATTTTGGAAAGGGATCAATGCCTTGAGGGGGACCCTGGTTAGCATCACCTATTCTCCCCAACTCAGAATAGTCTCTTAAGAGCTTGGGCCTAGCCATGTTTCCATAGCTGAAAAGATGAATGAGCTTGGATACTCTGGTTTCCTCCCTCCCATTCCAGAAAAGCAGCTGTCTGAGTTGGTGGAGGTGGAGCCTGCTGTAGCACTGGGTGTGGTCCTTTAGATGACAGAGCTGTAGCACTGGGTGTCATCCTTGAGATGGCACTGCTGTAGTACTGGGTGTGGTCCTTTAGATGACACTGCTGTAGCACTGGGTGTTATGGTGGAAGTTCCACCCAAGCCCCCTCCCCTATCATTCTCCAAACCCTGCTGCATCTCAGAAAACCTGCCAAGTGATGACTCCTCCCCTGGAGATCCTCAAGATCACTGCTACAGAGTATTTAAATCACCCCTGCCCCCCAGAAAACAGACTCGTGGTTTGCTGGTCTGTGTTTCCCATCTCCTCTCTGGGGGGCTAGAAGGCCATCCGGGAGTGTTGTATCCATTAAATGTGGGCTTTTTCTAATTTGGTCTGATTTGGATTGCTGCATCAGCAGAGAGGCTTATGGGGTGTAGGAACTTTTCACTGGGTGTGGTCCTTCAGATTACACCTGCTGTAGCACTGGGTATCATCCTTTAGATTAGATTACACCTCTGGGTTGCTCAGGGTTGCACCCGACCTTCATTGCCTCTCAGCATCTTCAAATTCCCTCAATCTCTCTCTGGTTTTCTTTCTTTCTGTAAGATTTATTTGTTTGTTTGCTTATTTATTGGTTTTTTGAGACAGAGTTTCTCTGTGTAACAGCCCCAGCTGTCCTGGAACTCACTTTGTTGACCAGGCTGGCCTCGAATTTACAGAGATCTGCCTGCCTCTGCCTCCTGAGTTCTGGGATTAAAGGTGTGCGCCACCACCATCCGGCTGTAAGATTTATTTTTAAGTGTGTGTGTGCATGTGTGTAGGTATGTGCGTGTGAGCACAGTTGCTCACAGAATCCAGAAGAGGACATTGGATCCCCTAGAGCTGGCATTGCATGTGAGCCACCTGGCATGGGTGCTGGGAACCAAACTGGGGTCTTCTGCAGGAGCAGTGCATACTCCTAACCATTGAGACATCTAGTCCACCCCCTCCCCATGGGTAGGTTTCCTTCCTTTGTCCTGAGCCCCCTCACACGGGGGCAAGAATCAGCATGGGTCCTGTGAGTCATGTGCCCAAATTTTCTCTGAAAATTCAGTTTCTATTGAAGGAAGACTGAAAGGTTCCGTGCCTCAGGCTTCAGGAAACTGCTAGGTCTGCAGAAATGCATGATTGGCTTCCTCATTGCATCGTGTAGTTATAACCCTGACTTCTTTGGTCGGTCATGGTCTTTAGGCCCTCTGGCTCGGGTGTAAAAAAGGAAAAGAAGGCAGGGTTGTCATTTGAGGGGTTGTTTTGGCCACATTGGTGAATAAAGCCACCAGGTTGGGGTTCAGTGTGGAAAGCACCTTGGTTATTCCTTGCTCTGCTGCCCACTCTTGCACTCTGTACCTCCTGCCATGACCCTCTCCTCCATCATCTAGGCAGAGTGTTGTTTATATGCATGGTGCCTTCCATGGATAATCGGAGATTTATCAGAAAGCATATTTATTTCTAGGGAGAAAATATCTGTGATATGATGACCAGAATTAATGAAGATGGCTGAAGTTTATGCATTAAAAATGAAAGAAAACAATCAGGTCTGGAAATTATATTCCTGTAAGCCTCCAAATACACATATTGGGATCTAGTGGGATGTTGTGATTTGAGGGTAGAATGGACAGCTGAGCTGGGAGGCCAGAATTGGCTCTATGAAGACAGAGAAAACTTTGCCTAGGGCCTCAAGGGGCCAGTAGCCATGACCTGGGCCATGGCTGTAAGGCTATCCCCTGCTCTCAGTGTAGGCATGAATACTGGGCTTTGGGAGAGAACACTGCTTTATTCATTGGCTTGGTACAGAAGACAAGGAAGCCATTTGCTAATGCTCACTAAACTCACCAGGGAGGGAGAGGACCGAGGCATCAAAAGGGGTGGGACTGGGCAAAGCTTGAGATTTCTTCAGAAATGCCCTCTGAAGGGAGAAAACACAGGGGAGAGGGGGCAGGTCTAAGTGCTTTGAGAAAAAAAGTGTTAGCCAGTATTGACCACATGTACCTGATGTGTTTTGTGGACCAGAAGTGACACTGGTGGTTGGTAATCTGCCCCGAGGCCTGGTGGTCCCCGTTCCCTTTCTCTTTTCTGACTCAGCGAGAGGCACTTTTGATGTAATTGGCCCTTGAAACATGACTGTAATCACTTTGTGGCCTCCTTCAGCTTATTTTTAATTACAAGGTCTATTGCATTGTTAAATTATTAACTCTCTCAATTACTTCTTGTGGTGTTTTCTTATCTTGATGGAGCTGAAAACAGCAAGGTCATGTTGGCTCATTTGAGATTCAGTCTACTATAGCTTAAGTCAAGCCGAGTCAGAGGTGCCGATGTCACAGTGTGGGAGCTGTTGGGACTGCAGAGGGTCTGTGCTGGGAACAGGGACAGAGCACTCAGCAAACAGGTGCATGCTCTAGGAGATGGAGCCTTGCTGTGGCGGTGGGAGGACCTACAGGGTAGAAGTAGCAGCTTTGCCATCCACCTCTAAGCAGAGTCCATGGTCATTTCCTTCTGACAGGAAGTGGCATGTGTCCCTCTGGCTCCCCTGCCAGGCCCCACACCATCTTTCCTTCAGCCTCACCTATCCTGGCCATTCCTTAAGCCTGGTTCAGGGCCTCATTGTTCCTGCCTTTCTCAGCTCAAACCCCGTTCTCCCTTCTCTGATGCCCAGGAGGTGCTCATGGCTAATAACTAACAACAACAAACACTCTTTTGTGCTTAGTGGCTAATGTCCACAAATACAAGTCCTCCTTGCTATGCTAAATTTGTCTAGCAGAGGGCAGTGTGACTACATCATAGAGCGAATTTTCTCTACTCTGAGGAAAAGTGGAGCTTTAGCGTTTCTGCCAGATCCTGGAATAGTGTTTCTGGCTTTAACAGTGAACCTAAATCTACAACAGACTAGTATACAGAAGAAACCCCCACTGCCATCCTTAATTTCCCCAAACCTGGGAGAAGCCCAGGGTCTATCAATCCATCAATCTCCCTCAAATTACCTTGAGTTCAGGCACTGGTGTCCATGGCTCCACCAAGGGTGAAGGACAGCCGGGTGGTGGCACACACCTTTAATCCCAGCACTGTGGAGGCAGAGGCAGTCAGATCTCTGTTTGAGGCTAGCCTGGTCTACAGAGTGTATTCCAGGCCAGCCAAGGCTACACAGAAAAAACCTGTCTCAAAAACACCAAAACCAAGGTGTGTGTGTGTGTGGGGGGGGTGAAGGACGGCCACAGACCTGGGATGTGACTTGGCCTCAGCTGATGATGCTGAGCAACTTCATGAAGGGAAATTGACAGCTGCTTTTTAGAGATGCACAGGGTACATGCTGGTACCCATGTGACCTTAGGGATGGGCACTGTGGTGAGGGACAGGCATCTGAGGTGCCTAGATTGGCAGGCAAGTCCAGGGTGGCTAGAGTTGGTGCAGCCTGAAGCCCATAGGATGGTCCTGTCCTCCTTTCTTGGAGCCTGGAGACCCACAGTGCCCAGGTTCCATTTTGAAGATGAAGGGAGGACTCAGGCTGACTGCCCTGCTCCAGCCCAGTTCCAGGTGTGACAAACCACAGACGACATTGGGGCCTGTTCAGGACTCTGAAGGCTGATGTATTTTTCCATGGGGAGAGGTTTTTGGTGTCTGGTCCTCAGCAAAGATAGTGGCTACAGGGGGAGCATGAGGCAGTTTCTTCAGTGGGTAGCCATTGTAAGTTGTCCATGCTCATGGAGATAACCCCTCACAACCCCTGTTGTGTTTTGTTTTGTTTTTTTTTGAGACAGGGTTTCTCTGTAGCTTTGGAGGCTGTCCTGAAACTCACTCTGTAGACCAGGCTGGTCTCAAACTCACAGAGATCCACTGGCCTCTGTCTCCCAAGTACTGGGACTAAAGGTGTGTGCCACCAAAACCTGGCCCTCACTGTTCTTGTAAGTAACACTCATTAAACTCATTGGTAAGACACACACACAAACACCTGGATGCCTGCTGACCAGCTTCTGTGGAGAGGCATTCAGAAGTTCAGAACATAGGCCTTCCTAGTTCATCTCTGAGGCTTATGAACTGAGAAGCATGGCTGGTGTGCCAGCCTCTAGGTTTCAGAGGTCCCTACTGTGGTACATATGTAGGTCATTCTTTTTTGTTGTTGTTTTTGTTAAGACAGGGTTTCTCTGTGTAACAGCCCTGGCTGTCCTGGAACTCCTTTTGTAGACCAGGGTGGCCTGGAATTTACAGAGATCTGCCTGCCTCTGTCTCCCAAGTGCTGGGATTAAAGGGGCAGGTGACCACATGGCTTTTTGTTTATTTTAAATGCCATTGAATTTGTTTTGCGTTGACCATCTAAGTCTGATTCTTTTTTTTTTTTTAAGATTATTTGTTTTTATTTCATGTGTATTAGTGTTTTGCCTGCATGTGTGTCCATGTGAAGGTGTTGGATCCTCTGAAACTGCAGTCATAGGCAGCAATGAGCTGCCATATGGGGTCTGGGAATTGAATCTAGGTCCTCTGGAAGAGCAACTGGTGCTGGAGCCGTCTCTCCAGCCCCCATGTGGGTCACTCTTATAGTTGCTCTCACAAGACACCTAATGAAAGCTCAAGCAAAGAAGAATTCATTTTGAATCACAAATTTGAGGCAATAGTCCCTCATGGCAGGGAAGGCATGGTGGCAGGAGTGTGAGGTGGCTGGTCACATTGCTTCTGCAGTCAGAAGGCAGAGACAGAAAGGAAGTGGGAGCAGACTATGTAATTTCAAGGTCTGCCCCAGTGGCCCAGTTGTTCCCACAAGACAAGTTCTGAAGGTCCCCCAGCCTTCCACAACAGCACCAGGTGTTGGGCAGCCCATGGGGAGCATGTCACAATTCAGACCACAACAATTCACATGCTCAAATGATCCGATTCTTCTCTGTAGATTCTCCATTCCCTCCACTGTCCTCTGGGCCCCTACTGGGAGCAGAATCCCATCTATCTGGGAACAGTGACTCCAAGATAACCAGGTGTTGGGCAATGAGAGGAGACCATCCGGAAGCTGCAAGCTGTGAACTGGCAATGCCCATGGGATTAGTTACTTTTCTCAAAACTGACAAAATACAGGAGCAACTGGAGGGAGGAGGGGCTTATCTTGGCTCATAGTCTGAGAAGTTAGTTTGCCATGGTGAGGAAAGAAGATGCATGGTTGGTGGAGTGGGGAGGGAGGGGTGGAGTGAGGAGGAGGGGTGAATGGGGCGGGAGGGGTGAGTGAGGAGGGAGTGAGGGAGTGAGGAGGGAGTGAGGAGGTAGGGGTGAGTGGGGAGGGAGGGGTGGAGTGGGGAGGGGGTGATGGAGTGGGGAGGGAGGGGTGATTGGGGAGGAAGGGGTGAGTGGGAGGGAGGGGTGAGTGGGGAGGGTGGTGGAGTGGGGAGGAGGGGTGATTGGAGGAGGAGGGGATGGAGTGGGAGGAGAGGGGTGGTGGAGTGGGGAGGGGGGGTGAGGGGGAGGAGTGAGGAGGGAGGATGAGTGGGGGAGGGAGGGGTGGAGTGAGGAGGGAGTGGGGAGGGAGGGGTGAGGGGGAGGGGGTGGTGGAGTGAGGAGGGAGGGATGAGTGGGGGAGGGAGGGGTGGAGTGAGGAGGGAGTGGGGGAGGAGGGGTAAGTGGGGAGGGAGGGGTGGGGAGGGAGGGGTGGAGTTCGTGATGTTTCCAGGAGCATGTGGCAGAGTTTCCTCATATCTTGGTAGCTTAGGAAACAGACAGCCCAAACTGGGAGCTGAAATAGAGCCTTCAAGGCTCAACCCTAGCAATTCATTTCAGGCACAGTCTCAAAGTTTCCACAGCATTCCAAGCAAAACAAAACAAAACAATAACAAAACTGAAACAAAACCCACTAGGGACCATGTGTTCAAACAGATGAGCCTGCGAGGGCCATTTCACAGCAACTGGAACACCCATGTTTAGGTCACTGGCTGCCCATACCTGAGCTTCTCCTCTAGTGCAGCTATATACATGCACATACATATAACACACACACACACACACACACACACACACACACACGAGGTGCGCACACACACACACACACACACACACACACACACACACACACACACACACACACACACACACACACACACACACAATTTCTGTCCAGGAGGGTCAATAGGAAGTCGTGTTTCTGGCTTGTACTGATACTAATATTAACATGGATATTAATACCAACAATGTATTTCTTGAACACTCCAGTATGGACAAGGTTCTTCAATGGATTAACCACTTTCATTCTCATAAGGACACTATGGCAACTTGAGTTTGATCTCTGGGACTCGCATGGTGGGAGGTGTGAACCAGCTCCTGTAAGTTGTTCTCTGACACCACAAGAGTGCTGTGGTACACACGGCACATTATCAATAAATAAACAAATGCAAAAGAGGCTAAAAAGGGAATCCCGTGAAACAAGTGGCACATGTGAATGCTGTGTATAGTGATCTTTCTATCTGTGCTTCCCATTGTGTAAGGCGACCCGAAGCCATAGAGAGGTTGGTCCAACGAAAGGTCTCTCAGGGACTGAGCTCTCGAGTTAGCACTAGAGCTGGGGACAGGCTCTGAAGAGACTGGCTGGCAAGCTGAAGACAAGTTCCCCCTGTCAGTTGCTGCCACCCACCTGATCTGGAGGGACATGGAGCTTTGTCATCAAGTGTAGCCACCCACACTGCACTGTCCTGTCCCCAACCCCAGCTCATGTTTGGAAGTGGGAGGAGTGACTTTGTCCCTTAAGCTTAAGAAAGTTATTCTGCTAGACTTTGTTCTGTTAGCATTCACTCCTTGGGATCCTGAGATGGGGGAAACTGAGGCAGAAAAGGAGGGGTTTGTTGAGCTTCTCAACACTCATCACTAGTGGGGTTCCTGGCTCCCTGCTCTGCTCTATTATCTCCAAGACAATGCAGCCCCTGAGTTTAGGCTCTGAAAAAGCTCCATAGGAACACAGTCCAGCAAGATCAGAAAGAAAAGGGCCATTCCAAATAAATAAATAAATAAATAAATAAATAAATAAAATCCAATTTGAGTCAGGCATGGTAGTGACACATACCTGTAATCCTGGCTCTCAGGAACGCGAGGCAGGAGGATTGCTGTGAGTTTGAGGACAATCTTGGCTACACAGATCAGCCTGGAGTATACAGTATAGCCTGTCTCAAAAGATAGTTTTTAAAAAATCAGATTTAAAGCATTTTTATTTTTGGATTTGCTAAGACATGCCTGACAGATTAACTCAAGCAGTACACAATGGCAAATGGTAACAATGACATCACTACCATTCTGCTGTCCCCTGGTCTTGTGGCCTGCTGTAAATACTGATGCTGGTGCCATACATTCATGTGAGTGTACTCAAATGTGCATATTAAACAGGTTAAAAGTTTCTACTTTCTAATTTATGTGTGTATGGATTTGGGCACACACATCTCCCAGCTTCTGTGTGGGTTTCAGAGAACAACTCGTGGGAGGTAATTCTCTCCTTTATGTGGATCCAGAAGGCTTGAACTTGGGTTTTCAGGTTCAGCAGCAAGTGTCTTTATCCACTGAGCCACCTTGTTGGCTCAAAGTGGGTTGAGAAGAAACTTTTCACCCATTTCATCTGAGCTTGTCAAAGCTGCTAGCCTAGCGAGGACCTCAGGAAGACACTTGGGTTAGCTTGATTTGGTGTATGGAGCTGGGGGAGGGCAGAAGAAGTGAGGTGCAAAGGGCTGGGTGGGATGAGAAGGGAAGAGTAGAGAAGGGGGTGGGGCAGAGAGGTGAGCTTGGACTGGATACCCCAGTGTTCTCCTAGAGGAGACATGGGCACTTGGAGCAGTGGCCATCTTGGATAGGAGAAGGCACTGTTGTCGCAGAAGGTGACCACAGAGACTGATGGTTTCTACAACCTCTCAGAGACTGAGGAAGAAGCCAAGTAGCAAGCCAGCCAGAAATGCATCTCAATGTCCCCATGATGGTTCTCTGAAGAAGCCACAGAAGTGCTCACAAGCAGGTTAAATCTAGAGAATACCAGCTTTGTTTTTACTTATGTGAATGTATGTGTGTGCTTCTCTGTGTGCCTACAAGACAAGAAGAGGGATCAGATCCTTTGGGGCTGGAGTTGCACGTGCTGGGGACTGAACTCAGGTCCTCTGCAAAAACAGGCAGCCATCTCTCCAGCTCCCACCTCCCATCTCTGAAGGTTGCTCTATGCTGGGTCAAGGTATAGTATGAAAAAATCCACGTGCTGCTGGACAGTGGTGGTTTACGCTGGTAATCCCAGCACACAGGAGGTAGATCTAGGTGGATCCCTGAGTTTGAGGCCAGCTTGGTCTACAGGGCAAGTTCCAAGACAACACAGAGAAACCATATCTCGAAAAGCAAAACAAAACAAGAAATCCATGCTATCTGTGCTCTCTTACTCACCAACCTGGCTCTTGGCCACCCCTGGAAATGTCCTCCAATACTTGGGGAGGGCTTTTAAGGGGTGGGAATGGAAGCAGCACCTTGGAGAGAGAAGCAAAAAGCCAAAACTCTCAGCTGTCTTTTAAAACATGAAAAGTGAAAAAATATTTAGCTTTTTTTTGCTTTGTGTTTAATATTGTGTTATGGTTTAATTCTTCTCCCCAAATACTCCCCAGGGCTTCTGGCTGTTTCTGCAGCCTCGTATTTGAAATTGCCTCTTTGTTTCCCAACTCCGGGGATAGCTTGAAGTATGAGCCAGTACTCAAAGCGAGTCACCTTCTCTCCCCCTTCTTGTTGCGGTGTCCGGTGATGCCCATTTAATGGGCTGGAAATGAGGTCTCCAGTGTCTGTGTCAGGGCCTTGAGAATCTTATCTCCTCATGCAACTCTCACTCAGAATTAATGCCCTGCTGGGGAGAGGGGGATCCACTCGTTAGGGGCACTAACCGATTTCCTCCTCATCACCTAACAGCATTCATTGCACGCGTGTGCTCAGAATAATGTCTATTCTACAAGCCAAATGGGGAAAGGCTCTAATGTATTTCCCTGCATTTGGCCTGCCACAGCTGTAAATTACCTTGCTTAATGGACTTGGGGATTCTGTTATCTATTTGGAAACTTCTGAGCTCCTGGAGAAGCGAATCAAGTGTCTTAGTTCCCCAGGAAGGGAAGGCAGGCTTCGAAGATTTATTTCTTCTCTGGAAGCATTATTGATGTCTGTTGTGTTTTGCAAACACTTTCCTGTGGACTAAGTGTGCACGAGGAGGCCATGGGTGCTTTGTTTTTTTTCCTCAATAAGTCACCCTGAAATAATGACTACTAGGGTTCATAAATCCCCTCTGGAAATCATCATCCTAGGAAGATATTTGGTACTTTTTCTTCTAGGTGTACCCCATCTGCATGGGAGCGGAGGGCTGCCTACACTGCCCTACAACCTTCAGGTATTTACTAAGAGCAGCCATACTAATACTAACAGCAGCAGCAGCAGCAGGAGATTGAGTGTGCCTTTCATCTCAGCACTAAGGAGGCAGAGGCAGGTGGATCTCTGTGAGTTTGAGGCCAGCCTTCAACAGAGGGAGTTCCAAGTCAGCCAAGGGTACATACTGAGGCAGCAGCAGCTTCAGCCATCAGCTTACAGAGGGGCTCAGAGACATCATCTCTTCTGATGATGTGTAGAAAGTGAGGCCCAGAGATGTCACCTCACAGTGAGGGCTGGGGACAGTGGAGCCCAGGCCTCCTGACATACCTACTTTTCATCCCCCTGCTTCTGGGATGTGCTAGCCTGACTGGGCCCGGGATGCCCAGACATCTAGTGAGACATTGTTCCGAATGATTCTGTGGGGATATTTTTGGAGGAGATTAACATTTAAATCAACTCACATGATTATGAAGCTGACAGCTTCAGGTCACAGGCCACCAGGATTCTTCCTGGGAGATGTCAGTCTTTTAATTCTGTCAAGCCTTCAACTGATTGGAGGAGGCCCACCCACATTAGAGCCAATTCCTTGTAATAGGTCTCACTGGTGGGCTGGTGAGATTGCTCAGCGGGTAAAGGCACGTGCCATCCAGTCTGACAATCCAAGTTTGATTTTGGGGACCATTTGTGGAAGGAGAGAATACCTTCTGCAAGATGTCCTCTGACCTCCATGTGTGCTGTGACACTTGGGGCAAACCCCTCCTCTGCCACACCTCTCCCTTACACACACACACACACACACACACACACACACACAGACACACAAACATACACTCACACAGACACACAGACATATACACATACAGACAGACACAGACACACACACACACACACATAGACATACATAAAAAACACAGAGACACAAACACACACACAAACACACACACACAGACACAAACATAGACATACAGACACACAAACATACACTCACACAGACACACACAGAGACATATACACACACAGACATACACAGACACACACACACACACACACAGACATACATAAGAAACACACACAGAGACACAAACACACACACAAACATACACTCACACAGATAGACACAGACACAGACACACACACACAAACACACACAGAGAAATACAGAAACACACACACAGACAGAAACACAGACACATACACAGACAAATACACACTCAGACACAGACACACACATACAGACATATACACACACAGACATACACACACAGACATATACACACAGATACAGATACACAGAAATGAACACAGATACACACAAACACACAGACATCTCTCATTGGTCCTTGAGGTAAGGTACAGGTCTGAGCTTGGGAAGGGAACATTAAAATTGGCTGTGAAATATAATTAATTAGTTAACTAATGCAGACATGAGGATAGAACCCAGGACCTCATACGTGCTAGACAAATGCTCTACCACTGAGCCATAACTCACCACATGTTTCTATTTTATTGTTTTTAAATATTTACTTATTTTTATTGTGTGTGTGTTTGGTGTTTTGCCTGTACCTTTGTCTGTGCTCTGTGTGTATGTAGTGCCTTTGGACACCAGGAGAGGGCATCAGATTCCCCCAGAACTAGAATTACAGTAGTTGTGAACTACCCTGTGGGTGCAGGGAACCTGGATCCTCTGGAAAACCAGTCATTGATCTTAACCTTTGAATCAACTCTCCAGCCTGCAACAATTTCAGTCTTTAACAGCGGACTCAGCTCTTCAGCGCCAATTTTTTTTTTTTTAAATTACTTTTCTTCTCTTTTTGTTTTCTTTTTTACACAGGATTTCTCTGTGTAGCCTCTGCCTCCTGAGTGCTGGGCATTAATTTTTTTAACTTTTTATTTTATGGTGTTTTGCCTGAAGGCATGTCTGTGTACCATGTTCATACAATTCCTGTGGAGGCCAGAAGAAGATTTGGATCCCCTGTGTTGGAGTTACAGACCATCTCGAATTCTCATGTGGGTGCTGGGACCCAGGCCCTCTGGAAGAGCCAACAGTGCTCACTTAACTTGGGCCATCTTTCCAGCTCTGTGTTTGTATTTTTTAAAGTTGATTTTTTTTTTAAAATCTCTCCAGCCCTAAAAATTTGATTTATAATTTCGATAAAAGACACAAACTACCTTCTTGAGGGTTTTGAGGTGTGCCACTCAGCAGTTGTTAGTGTATTCATGCTATAAATTTCTCACTTGAAGTGGACTTTTAGTGAACTCACTCCTTCCTTCAATGAGAAATGTGATGACACCTGTTTGGGATGTGAAGCTAAGACCTGCTCAGCCAGACAGGGAGCTGGGAGGACATGAGGACAGGAGGGCTGGGAACAGAGGTGGCTGGGAGCAGCTGAGTCCAGGGAGGATGGGTCGTGGGAGATGGGAGGAGGAGGAGGGACAAGTGGCCAGCGCAGAGAGAATGATGTCCCCTGGCTCCCTGAGGCCAGGAAAGCACCAAGTGTCTGTTCCAAGCCTATCCACTTTGGTTGTCCCACCTCTTCCTCTTGGCCTCAGACAAGCCCTGCCCAACACCCCCCCCCCCCCCCCCCGCAGTGCTGTTTCTGGGGGAACTTTGCCCACCTAGCCCCTCCACAGTCCATGATCGAGAAGCAGGGCTTCATAAATAGCCCAGGTGAAAACACCTTAAACATAGCACCCCTTCCCCGGTGTAACACCTGGGGTGTGACAGTGTGGCTGGAAGGTGCAAGGTGTGGGAAGATATTCCTTTGTTCTGCCCTTTGAGCATGGCCCAGGATTGCCATGAAGGACAGAACCCCAGGTTCCCTGTCCTCTAATCCAAGAGAGCTGATTTTGGTTATCTCTCCCAACTGGCTTCTTGGAGGTCATTAAATAGTGAGGGCGTGGCCAGGAGAGTCTCAGGATGAACCAGTTCAGGGTCAGGCCTGTGGTCCTGCACACAGGTTCTCCACCAATGATTCAGCCCAAGAAATGGAAGAAATGGTCACATCTCAGTCCTGGGCGTCTGAGTCCTGATTGTTCCCGTCTTTACTGTGTCTCCACACTGTGGTCACAGTAACCTTTTTTTTTTTTTTTTTTTTTGATGCAGGGCCTCCTTAGCCCAGGCTGACCTGGATCTCCTTATGTAGCTGAAGATGACCTTGTACTCCTGATCCTCCTGTCCCCACCTCCTAAGTGCTGTGCCATCACACTGTTTATGCCGTACTTGGTACTGAACCGGGCTTCCTGCATGCTGGCCAAGTAGTTTACCAAATGAACCACACCCCCCAGCTCCCACAGTGGCTTCTTTTGTGAAGCCAGCTCTACATAGTGACAACCCTTGCCTGCCTAGAACAGTCCCCTCTCTTTTCCTTTCACTGGCCCCTTCTTCCCAACCTTCAAGTCCCAACTTCATTTCTGCGGATAGGACTTCCGGACACTCCTGGGAGGAGGTTAGGATCCCATCATGCACTGTGAGCACTGCATTTCAATCTTGTATCTCTGCTTCTGAAACTCACTAAAGCCCCAGGGGAGTGGTGTGGGTTGAGTGTCCTACCCCTTTATAAGCTCTCTGGAGACTGCTGTTCTGGGTCCCCAGTACCTATTAGGGGGCTTGGCACTCGGTGTGTTAGGATTCAGGCATTATGTTGGCCGGCCCCCTGTCACCTGGCAGGAGGCACTCAGGCAGTACCCTGGTCAGCCCAGGGTCCAATGGCTGCTACACAGGCGCAAAGGCTCCTTTAAGAGACGAGCTCTTATCATTCCTGCTCTCTCTGCCACTCCTCTGAAGAGGCAGGCAGGTCTTTGTGCTGTCTGTCACTCTCTTTGTGTCTTTCTTTCGCTCTCCTTTCTTCCTTCCCTGTCCCCAATAAAACTTCCCAGTAAGCTCTGTCTGCATGGCATGTTTGTCCTTTACCTGATGTGGGGCTTCCCGCCAAGGCCCCTCAGATGCCTATGTTATAACACAGTGGGTGTGCAATGAGTGAGGAAAGGGAGAAAATTTAACAGAGCGCACACTTCCTACAACCGGAAACACACATCCCTACAACTGTGACCTTTTCTCGCCTTTGAGAAACATCTGGCTACTGGATCCAGCTGCAGGCAGTGGGAGGCTAGTGGAGACTTTGTGCCTTGAAGCCATGAGGTCAGAGGTGGCTATTTGGGGCTATGGTCTTTTCCAGGCAGGAGCACAGGAAGAGAGCTCTGGGTTACTATGGCAGGTTATAGAGGTCGAGACCTCTCCAGATAAGGGCAATTGGGTCCTCTTGGGTTCCCAGGAGGGTTGCTGGAGGCTCTTAACAGGTGTGAGGGGTTACACACCTGGAAGGGGCAGGTGTTTGCCTGGTTTTCATAGCATCTCTGAGCTGTTCCTAAGGAGTACAGGCTCTGTGTTACAGTAAAAACCAGAGTTCTAGAACGTTGGCTCCTAGGAAACAAACTTCTGAGCCCTAGGCCACAGGAAGAAGGTTAGCCCCAGGGAGGTGTGTGTTTACGTGGGGCCATTAAGAGACTTTCAGGGCTCAGCTGTGTGTGTGTGTGGGGGGGGTGGGTGGGGGTGGGGTGGGCATGTGGGAATCAGAAAGGATGGATGAGAATGAGGAGAAAGGAGGAGATGGGGGGGTCAGGTAGGGAGAAGGAAGAGAATGGAAGGAGAAAGAGACTGACTGGTCTTGGAAACAGGTTTCTCTTAGCCGTTCCCCCGAGACACAGGGTTTGGCCTGGCAGCCTTGGGCAGGGAACTCTTTGGCTTGAGCTCTGTACAGACAATCATCTCTTTGAGTATAGACCTTGGGACTGATTCCAAGCAGGATTTTAATGTTAAAAGTATCAATTTGTTAAGTGCAAGTATTTAAAGCATGGGTGGGATTTATAGTCCCCTTTGTGGCAAGTCTTTGCTCTTACAGGCTTAACGAAGTGGCAGTGGTCCAGGCCTCGAGGCCCTTGGTGCTGGCTGGTTTTTGTCATCTGGACACAAACTACCTGGGAAGAAGGAACCTTAGTTGAATTGTCTGCATCAGATTAGTCTGTGGGCACATCTATGGGTATTTTCTTGATGAATGATTAATTTGGGAGGACTTAGTCTGTTGTGCAACCCTCTAGGCATGTGATTCTGCGTTGTGCTAAGAAAGGAGGCTGAGCAAGCCTTGGGAACAAACCAATAAACAGCATTCCTCCATGGTCTCTGCTTCAGTTCTTGCCTCCAGGTTCCTGCCTTGAGTTCTTGCCCTGACTTTCTTTGATGATGGACTATAATGTATAAGTTAAACCAAACCATTTCCTCCTCCAGTTGCTTTTGGCTGTGGTGTTTATGACAACAGTAGAGTGGCAAACTATGACAGCCTCCCTCAAGGACACAGCTCTGAACTGTTTCTAGTTCCTTAGTCCCAGCCCCCACATACCTGATTTGCTGGTACTGGGTGGGTCCTCCAACTCATTAGGCCTCCTCTGCAGGAACACCTTTATGATATTGTTTAGGAAATAATGAGTTGAGAGGGCTGACTATACAAGAGTTGAGTGCTGGCTCATGGGAAGAGTGTTCTGCCATAGAGGTTGCACAGATAGCCTTTACTCTCACAACTACTCAGCATTCTGCTGTTCCATCTGTTTGTATGTAGCCATTTCTCTATTTTGGGTTATTTGGATTTTCCAGTTATTTTACTGTTATGAATAATGTTGCATAAAATATCTGTGCATATCAATCTTTACAATATCCTCTCTCGCTGTCTCTCTATCTCCATCTGTCTGTCTGTCTGTCTGTCTTGGCATCTCTCTTCTCTCTGTGCAAACACTTAGGAGCATGTGTGTTTGCACATGGATGTTAGAGGCCAACGATGGTACTTTCTAAATTTACTTTTTTAAATGATTTACTTATTTTTATTTTATATACGTTGGTGTTTTGCCTGCATGTATGTCTGTGTGAGGGTGTCAGATCCCCTGAAACTGGAGTTACAGACAGTTGTGAGCTGCCATGTGGGTGCTGGGAATTGAACCCTGGTTCTCTGGAAGATCAACCAGTGCTCTTAACTGAAGAGCCATTTCTCCAGCCCCAATTTACTTACTTCCTAAGTTTAACTTTTTTTTTTCTAAGTTTAACTTACTTTCCAAATTTCTGAGTAACTTCCTCCAGTTACTCAGAAGCTCACTGACTAGTTAGAATGGTTGCCCATCAAGCCTGGAAGTCTCCTGTCTCCACCTCTTGAGGTGTGTGCTGTATGCCTGACTTTTGAAATATGTTTTAAACCACAGATTCTCTTGGACTGATCACCCAGAACGAGAGGCAGGTATCTATCTATAGTTCCCTTCCATTCAGTGGGGGTGTTCCTGCATGGTCTCATCCAAATGCTGTCACAGCCCTGTAAGGTGACACCATTCCTACCAGTGGTTGACACAGTGGGGAACTGAGACATACACAGAGGCTGACTAATTGCTTAAGATTCTGGAGTCTATAAATGTCGATCCTGGGACTTAAAACCAAACCAAACAAACAGCCTAGCACAGTGTGAAGAGACCTTGGCTTTGTGAAAGCATAGACCTGGCTGTCTGGGGTGGACTGATTCTCTGTGTCTGCCTGGGGTGTGAGGGTGGGGTGGTAGTTCTGTTCCTGTGGTTCACGCTTTCTGCTTGAACTTCATACATCCCATCTTTTGGGTGGGTGTTCTGAATGCTTCCAATTCAGGATTGTTGCACCTGACACTTCCTCTGCGTGTGTTTAGCTCAAGGCTCCTGTCCACCTCCACCAGCCACATCTGAAGTGGCGAGAAGAGAAACTCAAAATGTCAGTGGAACAGGGAGGGAATGGTGGAGGGACTTGCTGTGACTCATAGTTGGGCTCTTAGCCACTGGAATGTTTCTCCTGGCAAGGAGACTACTGTAGCCAGCAGAGTTTTTTGAGCTTCAGGCCTTGACTGAGTAGCCACAGAAAAGAGGATGAGTCTTGTGGTCTACTATGGAAGGTTCTTGTCCTAGTTAGGGTTTCTATTATGTGATGAAACACAATGACCAAAGCAACTTGGGCAGGAAAGGGTTTATTTGGTTTACACTTCCATATCACTGAAGTTCATTGAAGGAAGTCAGGCAGGAACTCAAATAGGGCAGGAACCTGGAGACAGGAGCTAACAGAGGCCATGGAGGAGTGCTGCTTACTGGCTTGCTCCTGATGGCTTGTTCAGCCTGCTTGCTTGCTTTGTTTCTCTTTCTTCCTCCTGATTTTTTTTTTTTTTTTTTTTTTTTGAGACAGGGTTTCACTGTGTAGCTCTGACTGTCCTGGAACTCGCTATGTAGACCAGGCTGCCCTCGAACTTACAGAGATCTGCCTCCTTCTGCCTCCCAAGTACTGGGATTAAAGGCATGTGTCCCACACCTGACTCAGCCTGCTTTCTTACAGAACTGAGGACCACCAGCCCAGGAATGGCATCACCTACCACAGGCCTGACCCTCTCATCTGTCACTAATTAAGAAAATGCCCTACAGACTTGCCTACAGCCCAATCGTATAGAGGCATTTTCTCAACTGAGCCCCCCTCCAATGACTCTAGCTTGTGTGAAGTTGACCTAAAACTAGCTAGCACAGTTCCCATTATCTCCCAGGGGACCAGAGATACCATGAGAAGAGATTGTCCAGAGTGTGGATGACAATCCTGTCACCACACATACTCCGGCTATTTGCAGTTTCAGCAGCTGGTAAAATTTCTGCTCATCTTCCAGAATGTTTTTCCTCCTGCTAAAACTGAGATGTTGATGAAAGAGGAGCAGAGGAGACTGTGATGCTGAGGAGAGTTTCAGGGGCAGAGGTGCTGGAAGTTGAATGATGTTCCTCAGAAAGATAAAGTCCTAATTCCAAGCACTTTAGAATATGACCTTATTAGAGACAGGGTCTTGGCTGATGCAGTTCATTAAAACAAGGCAGGGCCGAATAAGGGTCACCCTACATCAGTGACTGTGTCGTAAGAAGGTCATGGCAATGGAGGCAGATGGGAGTTGTAGTTTGGATGTGAAATGTCCCCCATAGCCACGTATGTCTGAATATTTGATCCCCCCACAGCTGGTGGTGCTGTCTTGAAAGGATGTGGAATCTTCTTTAGGTGGAGGCTTGCTGGGGGAAGTGAGTCACTGGAGAGGAAGTGAGTCATTGGGGGTGGGCCCTGAGGTTTCCTAGTCAGGTCTCACTTCCTGTTCACTTTTAACTTCCTGATTGAGGAAGCCATGAGAGACTGTGAGTTAAAATAAATCTTCCTTCCTTACGCTGGTTCTTGGCAGGTGTTTATTTGGGATTGGAAATGAGAATGGTAGCTAATAAAGGAGTGATGGAGCTGAGGATTGCTGGCTGTAACGGAAGCTGGGTGGCGGGTGAGGAAGGGCTCCACCTGGGATTTTATTGGCATCTTGACTTTGGACTTAGCATCTAGAACTGTGACAGAATAAATTTCCGTTGTTCAAAGATGCATGGTTTCTGGGCACTAATACAGTATATGTGATGCTTGGCCCAAGCTGGGGGCACCAGACTTCCATCCTTGGAGGCTGAGATGTGGTCTCAGGGATGAAAACACTTTGAATGCTGGCTCCAAACAGGCACACTAGGCAATTTGCCCTCTAGTTCTTCCTATCTGTAGCCAGGTAGGTCCCATGGCACATGGCTGATATCTGAGGGTCTTTGTATGGCCAAACAAGAGAATATAAAGTGACTTTCATTAAATTATCTTAACAAGGTTTGTACTAGAGTTTCAAGTCCATTGATCAGCAAGAGGGTCACCATATTACTCTCTGTTGTTCCCTGCTTTACTATTTCAATCAGAAAACAAAAGTAATCTGAGAGCTGTTGAATGTGGGAATCCCCAATTCCCATGTTCCTGGCTGTCTCCTTCCTTCCTGAAGTGACTTTGAGGCCAGGAGCTGTGGGCAAAGGGGGAATGAACCTCTGTTATTTGTGACCCTGGGCTGGGACATGGGGATCATAGCTGTCATCTACAGAGCCTCCACTGGTGTTGGCCAGAGCTGATGGTGACATGGATTTGGCTTTGTCCTTTCTCAAGCTACAGTCCAAGTGATCTGCCTAGGAGTCAAAGTTTTTGTCATTCAAATGTCATCATTCAAACATCCTCCACTCCCCTTCAGAGTCATAAACTCTAGGAGAATCAAGGTTTGTCCCTTCTGTTCACCATGTGTCCACCTGAAATGCCTAGGTCAGGATGGGAACCTACAAAATATTGATCAAATCAATCAGCCAGAAAAACATTGTTGCTTTAAGGAGACACATACTGACTGTGTGGAAGGAGACAGTGAAGAGGCAATTTTTTTTCCTTGAAAGAAATTAAAAATAGGGCTGGAGAGATGGTTCAGCAGTTAAGAGCTCTTCCTCAGGTCCTGGATTCAATTCCCAGAATACCATGGCAGCTTACAACTGACTGTAACTCCATTTCCAGGGGATCCCACATACAGACATGCATGTAAGCAAAACACCAATGGACATAATATAAAAATAAATAATTAAAAAAAGAAACTAAGAATAATCCAGCCACACCGGGTAGCACCCAGCACTTGGGAGGGTGAGGCTGGAGGGTCATGAGTTTGAGGCTGCATAAAATGAGCTCTTTTTAAAAACCCAAGATCATCTATTTAATTTTTCTGCTATCATTTATTTATTTATTTATGTGTGTGCACATGCATCTGTGTCACAGCACAGGAACTTGCAGGAGTTGTTTCTTTCCTACCATGTGGGTCCTGGGAATTGAACTCAGGTTGTCAGTTTTGGTGACAAGCAGCCATCCTGTTGAGCCGTCTTACTGGTCCCCATTGCTTTTCTTGTGTCCTTTGTTTCTTTTTAATTTTGAATCTTCAAAGCCAGCCTCCCTCTTTTTGCCCTTCTAGTATTAACCTTCTCATAGTGGATAAGTTGTATGCCGTGGTTTCTTCCTTAAAGCAAAAGCTCCCATGGTGGTTTGCAAGAAAATGGCCTCCAAAGGGAGTGGCACTATTAGGAGGTGTGGCCTTGTTGGAGTAGGTGCTTTCTTGTTGGAAGAAGTGTGTCACTGTGGAGGAGGGTTTTGAGGTGTCATACATGCTCAAGCCACACTCAGTGAGACAGACCACTTCCTGTGGCCTGTGAGTCAAGATGTAAGGGCTACTAGCTCCTGCTCCAGCACCACATCTGTCTGCATGCTGCCTTGCTTCCCACCATGATGATAATGGACTAAACCTCTGAACTGTAAACAAGCTACCACAATTACATGTTTTCCTTTATAAGAGTTGCTCTGGTCATGGTGTCTGTTCACAGCAATAGAAACCCTAACTAAGATAGCCCTCCTTCACCATTCCCGGGCATGATATTGGGGAGGGGAGGATATGATTGGAAACCAGAGAGTTGTAACCTTGGATCTGGCCACACAGTCCTCCTGGACTCCTGAACTCGATGGTCTTAGGCTTATCGGTCTCTGTGATTGCTAAATTTCCTGTCAGCCTGACTGGATTTTTTTGTTTGTTTGTTTTTGTTTGTGCAGCTTTGGAGGTTGTCCTGGAACTAGCTCTTGTAGACTAGGCTGGCCTCGAATTCACAGAGATCAGCCTGCCTCTGCCTCCCAAGTGTTGGGATTAAAGGCGTGCACCACCACCATCTGGCTCCTGACTGGATTTTGAATCAACTTTGGAAACACTCTTTTTGGCTAATTCTCTGAGAATATTTCTATAAAGGTTTAGATGAAGCAGAAGACCCACCCTGAATGTGGGTGGCACCATCTTCAGAGCTTGGGTCCTGATCAGAATAAAAAGGAGAAAGTGAGCGGAGCACCAGCATCCTTTGCTCTCTGTTTTCTAGTGTGGGCCCAGGGTGACTGGGCTTCCTGTCCCTCCTGCTATGCTCTCCTTGTTGGGCTGTCCTCTCAGAATGAACCTTTCCTTCATTAAGCTGCCTTTGTCAGCTCCCTAAGAGACAACAGGCACTGAGGGGCCTCCTGGGGAAGGGGCTGACTCTTGCAGGCATCACTGTTCTCCAGGAGCCCAGCGGAGCAGCAGATCATTAGGTTCTTGTCGAGCGTTTCGCCCACAGCTCCCCAGGCCTGACTACATTACCTTCCCTGTACAGATTCATCTCACACTTGTTTGATGCTTCTCCAAAGAGCTCCATCTGCTTCCCTCACCATTCCTGACAGGTGGCTAACACAGCTCTCTGAAACGCCCCCAAACACCAGGTGGCATCTTCCACAGAACTGAGTAGGCTTTTGTGTCTCCCAGTCCTTATTTGCTACAACCACAGACATTTGTAGGGAAATGGAATCTATGTCTGTAAAGGGCTCATGGGCACAGGTGGCCTTGTGATCCGGTGCTGGGGGGACAATCCTGTCCTGGCCCTGGCACCTACTCCTGTGGCTCTGTGGCTCCCCCACCATGGCTCCTGTAGCCTCTGGGAAGAGAAAGGATTTATGGCCCAAGTGAGCCTCCTTGGGTAACTGAGCAGCTGCAGCAACATTGTACCATTGGTGCTTTGTTGCCAGGCATATGTCCGGACCTGGGCTGGCCCTCCCTGTGGGCTTGTGTGGTGATATTCTTGGGGAGCAGGGAGATCCTGTTGGCTGACTATAGATCAGCTAACAGAGGTGTAGATGAGCTGGGCGGAGGACATCAAGAGAGAGGCCCACGGCCTGTGTGACACACATGCAAATGCTCGGTAGGCCATCTCCCCCGTCAAGCGGTTAACTGAGTGTGCTGTCCTTTGCATTGGATGTTTCCAGGAGGCTGCTGTGTACTGAATGCCACATAGAAGCAAATACTGAGTTCTTAACCTCGTTACATGGTGACAGTGGGAGGGTTAGTCAGATGAACTCGTGAGGATGAGACCCTCAGGATGGGGACAGGGCTCTCTAAGAAAAGAAACCAGAGCTCCTTTTCTCCACTGTGAGAAGAAATAGAATATAGAATATAGCTGCCTGCAAACCCAGGGAAGGTCTCACCAGAGCTGACCTTGCTGGCACCATGACCCTGAACTGCCATCTTACAAGACTCTGAGAAATCACAGCTTTTGTCTAAGCCACTTGGTCTGTGGTGCTTTGCTGTGACAGCCTGAGCTGACAAAGGCAGTGGGAAGCATCTGCCTGTTTGCTCTGGTCATTTAATTGCACCAGTCACATGGCCCTGACTTCATAGCTCTGAATCCCAAGGACCCTGCTGTGCACCAGTAGATGTTGGGCAGGAGTTTCCAAAGAAGGCAATTCTGAGGAGAGATACCCTAAATGGCTTCCATCCTGAAGATGGGAGTCCTCTATATCATGTGGTTAGAACAGACCACTCTTGAGGCTCTTTCTCCATACTTATTATAGTATGTGGAAGTCAGGGGACCTGTACAATCCCAGGTGCAAATTAGACCCTGGCATGGCCATATCAGCAAGTGACACCTGAATGCTGTGGTTTGGAGTCTATATTTCAACAGCTGTCTATGTGCTGGAAAATATGGTGAACCAAATAGGCCAAGTTCTGTCCCCAAAGAATTCACATTCTAGTGGAAGAAGAAAGGCAATGACCAAAGTAAATGTAAAAGGACTAGGGCTAGCAAAATGGCTTCGTGTATAAAGATGCTGGCAGCCAAACCTATGACCTGTGTTTGATCCCTGGGGATGAGAACTGAATTCTGGAAATTGTTCTCTGACCGCCCCCCCCCATACTAAAAAGATACTGTCAAAATTTATAAAAGGCAGTTGAACAAAAGATAAGGTATATTAGATAGTTATGAATATGTATTAGCTTTTCTCTTTGTCGTTACCAAATTCCTGAGTCAAGTGGGAAGGTTCATTTGGCTCACATTTCAAGGGGATGTAGCCATCATAGTAGGAAGATGGGGCAGTGCCTGTTTACACTGTGTCTACAGTCAGGAAGCTCAGAGCAGACAGGAAGTGGGGTCTGGCTATCAAATATCAAGGCCCACCCTGAGTGATCTCACTTAATCTTCAAAGTTCTACAACGTTCAGAATAACACCAACTGCTGGGCACATGCCATGTTCAGACAACAGAATGGTTGGGACAAAAGGCTGAAGGGGGATAGAGCTGATGTGGGGCAGCAATGAGATGGAAGGCAGATGATCAGGAGGGGAGCTGGTTTTGTCAAGTTGACAGTCTCGAATTCCCTTGGAAGGGAGGAGTCTCAACGATCGGTTCTAGATTAGGTTGGCCTGTTGGCGGGTGTGTGGGAAATTATCTTGATTAGTGTGAAGACACTGTGGGTGACACCATTACTCAGGTAGGGCATCCTGGATTGTATAGCATGGATGTTTTAGAGTTATTATTGCTGTGATGAAACACCATGACCAAAGCAACATGGGGAGGTAAGTGCTTATTTCATCTTCTGTTTCCGTATCACAGTTCATCATCAAAGGAAGTCAGGATAGGCAGGGCAGGAATCTGGGGACAGGAGCTGATGCAGAGACCATGAAGGGGTGTTGCTTACTGGCTTGCTCCCCATGGCTTGCTCAGCAAAAAAAAAAATTTTTTTTCAAGACAGGGTTTCTCTATGAAACAGTCCTGGCTGTCCTGGAACTCACTCTGTAGATCAGGCTAGCCTCGAACTCACAGAGATCCACCTGCCTTTGCTTCTGTAATGCTGGGATTAAAGGCATGCACCAACAACTCCTGACCATTTCCGACCATTTATTAATTTTTTAAGATTTATTTATTTTTTATATATACACGTGCCAGAAGAGGGCACCAGATCTTAGTATAGGTGGTTGTGAGCTACCATGTGGTTGTGAAGGGTCCAGCTCCCCATTTCGGTAGCCATAACAGCCGAACACATGCTTGCCTGACCTTGTCTTGGTCACTAGGAGGTCAGATGCCTGCCTCATGGCAAGGAACCAATCAGAAGTTAGCTGGTGGTGCTATGCTTTACGACTCTGGGTGTGCTTTTCGGACAAGTGCACAGCAATGACGTGCAGAGCATAGCAACCACCCTGGGAGGGCCTATGGGCCATAACAACCAGTTGACCAATCAACACGGGGTAAGCCCTCCAAGCCTGGAGGCACACCAATCCTGAGTCTGTGTGTACCCCTAGACACTCCCCTTACACTGCCCTATAAGATCTCTATGCTGTAGCTTATAGGTGGATGGATGAAAGGCCCGAGCTAACATGGGGTAGTTCGTTAAACAACTACAACAAAGCCTCTTGCTGTTAGCATCAAGCTTTTGACTCTGCATGATGATTGGGGTGGCCGCAGTCCTGGACCGAGATCCTGGGGGCCTGAGCCTCTGGAGGTCTTTCAGTTGCTGGGAATGGAACCTAGGACTTCTGGAAGAGCAGCCAGTACTCTTAACTGCTGAGCCATCTCCCCAGTCCTGCTTTCTTAAAGAACCCAGGACCACCAGCCCAGGGATGGCACCAGCTGGATCTTATGGAAGCATTTTCTCAATTAAGGTTCCCTCCTTTCAGGTCATTCTAGCTTGTGTCAAGTTGACACAAGACTAGCCAGAACGGTAGAGAAAGCAAACATGCATGTGTTCATTGTTCTCGGATAGTGACTGAGTGTCATGTGACTAGCTGCTTCAAGTTCCTGCTGCCCTGACTTCTCCAGAGTGATGGACTGTGTAACCTCTAACTGGGAGCCAGGAAAACCCTTTCCTTACCATTTTTTTTTTTAAATCATAGCAATGGGAAATGAAATGAAGACAGTGATGTTTGATTAAAGGATGTTTGATTAAAGATCTGAAGGAGGTGGAAACAGAGACTGCAGAGCCCTAAGGCAGAAGAAGCATTGGGTAGGAAGCTGTGAAGAGCTGCAAGGAGCCTGCAGTGACAGAGCAGAGGGGTGAGGACTTGGAGATGGTGGCAGATATACACCAGCAAGCACTCCCCCACTAAGCTACATCCCCAGCCCCCCCCCTTTACTTTTCATTTTGAGAGACAGCTCATTCTTAGCCAAGGCTGGTCTTGAACTCACTCTGAAGCTCAGGCAGGCCTTGAATGCATGAGCCTCCTTTAGCTTCTCGAGTAGCTTAGATTCTAAGTCTGTGCATCAGCCCCGCTCTGAACTGGGTTTTTGTCGTTTGTCATAGGAAGCATCCTGACGGAACAGTGATGCCCCACCATGTTACCATCTACTAGGCCCAGGCTGAACACCTGCTCTATGGGGACCGAGTCCTCTTTCCACTGTGGCTTCCGCTGTTAGTTCCCCCTTCTCTGAGGCTGATCAGAGAGGATGGAAGAGAAGGAGAGGAAGAATCACTGCCAGGAATTATTTTTCTAGGTGGTTTATGATTGATGTCTAAAATTTGTGTATTTAATTTAATGATTGTGGAAGCAGGGTCTTACTATGTTGCCACCACTGGCCTTGAACTTGCTTTAATATTGCTTCTGCCCCCAAGTGCTGGGATTACAGATGTGTGCCACTCTTCCCAGTGGGGCTTACTGATTTGTTTTAAAGGGAGGGAATAGCAGGACCATTTCTGGGCCTTCCACCCCAAAGAGCCATGATGGAGGTGAACCAATGGGATGAGTCTTGGAAAAGGGGATGGGTGGGTTAGAGGGTTCAGAAAAACAAATGCCTGATCAGGAGAAGAGAGGGGAGAGAGAGAGAGAGAGAGAGAGAGAGAGAGAGAGAGAGAGAGAGAGAGAGAGAGAGAGAGAGAGAGAGAGAGAGAGAGAGAGAGAGAGAGAGAGAGAGAGAGAGAGAAAAATATCAGAGGACAACACTCAGGAATCTGGTTTCTCCTTTTACCATATGGGTTCTGGGGATCAAACTCAGGTCATCAGGTTTGGTGACAAGCAGTTTACCTGCAGAGCTGCCTCACTGGCCCGTCTTCTTGTTCTTAATGTCTTTTTCTATTTACATTTTTTTTAATTAGTGTATCTCATATATCCCAGGTTGGCCTCAAATTCACTATGTAACCAAAGAGAACTTTGAACTACAAATCCTCCTGCCTTCACCCCCCAAATGCTGGGATTACAGATGTGTGTTACTTTACCTGATTTATATGTTTGCTTTTGAAGGACATTTTTTTTTTCTTCAGGCTTTAAAGGTACTTAATTCTTTAGTTCTTCAGCTGTGTGCCCTATTTCATCACGTTATAATCTTTACAGTTATTAATTTGCATTTCATTTCCTGCAATGACAGACCACCCCTAACTCATGAAAAATGTTATTGTTGTAAATACTAATACTAGTCACAAACAGTGGCCATGCAAATCCACTCCTCACAGCTCCCTTTGTCTGAGGCTGGAAGGTTCCTAGAAACTACCAAGAGCAGGAGGTGGCAGAACAGTTTGGAAGCCCACAGACAACACTGAAAGAGACAGGAGGCCAGCACTTGGTGACAGGTGACAATTGGCTTTTGTACCTTATGTTACTCTTGACACAGACCCCACAGCTCGAGCACCTGCTTGTCTCAGGCTGATGAAGACAGATGGCTGCTTCCATGCCTGTGGAGGGACAGTGTGGCCAGGAAGGAGGCCGGAGCAGTGGACAGGTGTGGATAAGGTCTTCCCTAGGGGACAGCCAAGCAGCAGGCATGAGGTGGCCCTGGAAGAGAGGAACAGATGGGCAGTGTCCAGCCCCAAGCCTCTTGATTGCTTCTGTCCTGGCCAGACAGAGCAGGGTGTTCAGCAGGGGCATTTGAAAGGGACATCATATTGCTGTCGTTTCTCTACCCTGGCGATGGCTGCGTAGAGTATGTCTGGCCCCTGAAGGGGCTGCTTCTCTGTGTAGACTTGGCAAGAGACACCTGTTACTCATTAGGAAATTATGCAGCAGTGCTGGAGTGAACTAGCCATGAAATAGGAGTGACAGAACCCACCAGCTGGGGCCCTGCACTGCATAGGGGAAGGGGAGGCTGGGAATGCTGTGGGCCCTGGATCCTGCCTGGCTCCAGAATGCATCTGGGTCCCATTCTGGGACCTCACTAGCTCCCTCCTGCACCACACCCCGGGATGAGCTTTGATTGTCCAGGGCCTTATCTGGATGCTATCTCCAGGCAGCCCCAACTCTGAACCCATTACAAGCCCCAATTCTGGCCGGGTTTCTGTTTCCATTTCCAGTCCTGTTGCAGTTCACCGTGTGGCCTGGCTTTGTGGGACTCCTAGACCCCCCCACCCCATCCCTCAACACCAGCTCACAGACAAATTGGATAGTCTGAGTTTTAGCCTTCTTAAAATTACCCTTTTATGATTCTGAGGATTAAAACTAGGGCCTCCAGCTTGCTAGGCAAGTACTGTACCACTGAGCTGCACCCCAAACCCAGTTTTAGATTTTATTCATAGTCCTTATTAGATCTACTTCTCCCACCCCCACCTCGGCTTCTGTTCTTTCTCTCTCTCCTGTCCTCCATTTTCTTTCCTTCTCCTTCCCCTTCTCTTCCCTTTACTTCCTTTATTTTCATTTCACTAGTTTTAAATTTTCATAAACTATACATTGTAGGTTAGGTATACCCTACCCTCTCTTTTCTTGTCCCCAGCAACTTCCTAGTTGTAGAGTTTCCTCTCCATGCCTTAGTTGCATTCTTAGGTACATAGAAGATCTCCCTTTTTTTCCTTCCTTTTTCTGTCATGGACCGCCCCCAAGTGTTAGAATCTCTGTGATGCCCCTCAACTGAAGAATGGATAGAGAAAATGTGGTACCTTTACACAATGGAGTACTACTCAGTGGAAAAAAAACAATGAAATCTTAAAATTTGCAGGAAAATGGGTGGAACTAGAAGAAACCATTCTGAGTGAGGTAACCCAATCACAAAAAGACAAACATGGTATGTACTCACTCATATGTGGATTTTAGACATAGAGTAAGGATTATCAGCCTACAATCTACACTGCCAGAGAAGCTAGTAAACAAGGAGGACCCTAAGAGAGACATACATGGTCCCCCGGAGAAAGGGAAAGGGTCAAGATCCCCTGAGCAAATTGGGAGCATGGGAAGAGGGGGGAGGGAGCTACGAGAATGAGAAGGGGAGAAGAGGAGGTGTGCAGAGGATATGAGGGAGCAGAAAGGTTGAGTCAGGGGAAGAATAGAAGAAAACAAGAATGGAGATACCATAATAGAGGGAAACATTTTAGGTTTACAGAGAAATCAGGCACTAGGGAAATGTCTGGAGATCTACCAAGGTGACACCAGCTAACAATCTAAGCAACAGAGGAGAGGCTACCTTAAATGCCCTCCCCTGATAATAAGATTGATGACTGACTTATATGCCACCCGAAAGCCCTCATCCAGCAGCTGGTGGAAGTAGAAGCAGACACCCACAACTAATCACTGAACTGAACTGGAATCCAGCTGCATAGGACAAGTGATGAGCAAAGGGGTCCAGACCAGGCTGGTGAAACCCACAGAAACAGCTGACCTGAACATCGGGGAACTCTTGCTCCCCAGACTGAGAGCTGGGATACCAGCATGGGACTGATCCAGACCCCAGGAACATGGATTTCAGTGAGGAAACCTCGGAAATCTACAGGACCTCCTGTAGTTGTTCAGTACTTATCCCTAGCACAGGTGTGGACTTTGGGAGCCCATTCCACATAGAGGAATACTCCCTGAGCCAAGACACACGGGGGTGGGCCTAGGCCCTATCCCAAAGGATATGATACACTCTGATGACCCCCTATGGAAGGCCTCACCATCCAGGGGGAGCAGAAAGTACATGTGATAGGTAGGGTTTTAATTGGAGGGGTGGTAGGGGAGGAGGGGAGGGAGAGGGAACTGGGATTGTCATGCAAAACAATCTTGTTTCTAATTCAAATAAAAAAAAAGAAGATGGAGGCCCTTAAAGAAGGAAAGAATAATTCCTTTAAAGAAATACAGGAAAAGGCAAACAAATAATTGGAAGAAATCACTAAATACATTTTTAAACATCAAGAAAAACAATCAAATAAATCCAAGCCTTGAAAATTGAAAAAAAAATCTCTATGATGTCATTATTTTTTCTGATGTTTAATTTGCCAGATCGCGCCAGAAGCCTCCTTGAGGTTGGTCCCTGTGTCCTTTGTCTCCCAGCCTGGGATGTTCCAGATACAATCGTCCTTTCACTGCTTCGAATCAGCTACTTTATGAAGCCCCTTGTTCTGTCTCATCTGTCTCCTTATAGACCAAGGCTAGGGAAGACACTCTCTTTCCCCTCCTTTTCTTTTGTGTGCATGTGTGAAGAGATGATATGGACATATATTTTGTGTATGTCTGCATGTCTGTATGTGTGAAAGAGTGTGTTCGAGTGAGTGTGTGTAAGAGAGTATGTGTGAGTGTGCATGTAAGAGAGTGTGAGGGAGTCTGTGTGTGTGAAGAGATGATATGGGCATATATTTTTTTGTGTATATAAGTATGCATGTGTACCCCTTAGGTGTATGGGTGTTTTGCCTGCAGGTGTACTGAATTTGTTCAGTGCCCCTCAGAGGACGTTACAGATGATTGTGAGCTGCCATGTGGGTGCTGGGAGTTAGACTTGAGTCCTCTGGAAGAGCAGTCAATGCTTTTAACTGCTGAGCCATCTCTCTAGCCCCGTAATTTGTACTCTGGTATTCACACCTGACAGAATCACATTATTACTCTATGTTAGAAGAACCTAATGGAAACCTTTGCCTAGAAACTATATGATTGTGTAGGAGAGTGAGTTAAGTTTTGCTTAAGTGTGCTGATTCCTGCCTGTTGTCTTAGAGAGACAAAGCCTAGGGAGAAACTGCCACTGGGAATGGTTGCCACAGCCCTCCGCTCAAAGGTCGCATTGTGGAACCCATTTATTAAGAAAGAAATGTTCTAAGGACTACCTGCAGATGTCCTGTAAACCTGCTTAACTATGGTGGCCACTTTCCTGGTGGCCAGGGGCCTCACTCTCAGATGATCATGCAGACAGGGCTATAGCACTGGTATCCAACCTATAAAGGCTCTAAGGAACTGTGTTGTGGCCTTCTCAAAGTCTTAGTCTGGCTGCCCCCACACAAATAGTTCTACTCTCTCTCCCAGCATATGCAAAAAAAAAAAAAAAAAGAATTTTCTTATCCCTAGTGCATGGGTGATTCTTTGGTGTTGAATTTCCATAACATGTGCATGTGTGCATGAGTGTGCTTGTCCATGCAAGTGTGGAGAGCAGAGGCCAACTTTAGGCATTTTCAACTATTGCTTTCTACCTTACCTTTAAAAACTTAAGATGTGTGTATATGTGTCTTTGTGTGGTTGTATGTGTGTTGAGTACAGGCCCCTGGAGGCCAGAAGAGGGTAGCTGATCCCCTGAAGCTGGAGTTACAGGTGGTTGTGAGCTGCCCAGGGTGGGTTCTGGGAATTGAACTCAGGTCCTCTTCAAGAACAGCAATCTCTCCTAACCCAGAAGCCATTTCTTCACCTTATTTTTGAGATAAGAGGTCCCTCACTGAACCTGGAGCTTGCCATCCACTAGGGCAGTGGTTCTCAATCTTCTTAATGCAACCCTCATGTTATGGTGATCTCCAACCATAAAATTATTTTGTTGCTATTTCATAACTTTAATTTTGCTACTGTTATAAATTGCAATATAAATATTGGTGTTTTCTGGTGGTCCTTTGTGACCCCAGGTTGAGAACCTCTGGGCTAGGGTTATAGACACACGTTATCACACCAGCCTTTTTTAAAATTTTTTATTATTTTTTTATTTTTTTTGAGTCAGGGTTTCTCTGTGTAGCTTTGTAGACCTGGCTGGCCTCGAACTCACAGAGATCCGCCTGCCTCTAGAGTGCTGGGATTAAAGGCACCTCTCTTTAACCTCTTTGCCCTGGTCTAACCTACTGTGGTGAGTCAGCTTCAGGGCCCACACTGAGCACTGAAGGTGTGAGAACACAGACTTGAGGCAAAGCCATGCTAGGCTGCTCAGCTCCATCCCTGGGAAAACAATTCCCTAAGGGGCTCATGGCTCAGCTCCACAGAGTTGAAGCTCAGGCCCCTTGAGAACTTGTGAGTGTTTTTGCTGCCACTGTGTTTTGGAACATTTGAGAAGGTGAACTAGGAGCAGGGTACAAGTTCCTGGTGGCCAAGGTCAGGAGGACGAAGACTCCAGGGGACAGGTTTCTATAGAAACCTCACTCTGAGAACAGGCTGGGCATCCGACCTTGGGCCTGAGTGGAGCCCTCCCACCCCTGAACAACAAAACTGCTTTGACCCTCCTTCTCCTCACAAACGGGCCAAACAGAACCATAAATTCCGATTAGAGAAAGATGCTGGTTGGCAATGACATTCCAAAAAAGTTTGTGATTAGTGAACTGTAAAAGCTAACATGACATGTTCATAATTGGGATGTATTTACTGCGTGAGGGGAAAAAAAAAGAGCCACCATGTTGCCATTGGGGCAAAGTGACTTTGAGGGAACTTTCTGAAGGGGATGGACACAGCTTCCCTCTTTTGCTCAGCAAACAGCAATGTTTATTGATGGCACTGTTCAAATGGTAGCTGCGGGGGTTGGGGGCCGGGTGGGGGGGACTGCGACTCCTTGTCAGGGCAGCTTTACGGTGTCGTATTTTCCAGGTGGTTAAGGAGCCCTGGTCATTTGCGGCATTATCCCGGGTGATTTATGAACCCACAAAGAGCCTACTTCATTTCGATGTTTCAGGCATTTTTTTTTTTTTTTTTAAACAACAAACCTTATTCCAATATGATCAATAGAGGTTTCTCCTCCTGGTCTGGGAGGGGAGTGCTATATGGGTTTATAGCAAAATCAATATGAGGATAAATGGTCAGGCAAATGAGTCCCTTGTCAGGATGGAGAGAGGCTGGTGAAGTCTGGGTGGAGTAGGAGGGGCCCCAGCTAGAGGCTGGCTTGGTGGATGCTGTCACTGACTTCCTCAGAGAGAGGGCAGGGCAGAGCAGTCAGGTGGCGGGGAGAATGCTCAGCCACGCTTATTAAATATGACAATAAGTATATTTGTACGTTATTCCCTAACAGTTGGATGCGCATTTTCTTTCTCTTCCCTCTTCCTCTCTCCTCCCTTCTTATCTTACTGTGTAGCACAGGATGACCTGGAACTCAATTTGTAAAACAGACTGGCCTAGAACTCATGTCAGTTTTCTGTCTCTGCCTCCCAAGTGCTGGGATTATAGGTGTGAGTCACCACTCACTGACACCCCTCCCTCACCCTGACACCTTTCTTCTGAAACACTCTAGAATTTTTTTTTTTCCTTTTGAGACAGGGTTTCTCTGTGTAGCTCTGACTGTCCTGGAACTCACAGAGATCTGTCTTGTCTCCTGAGTGCTAGGATTAAAGGTGTGCACCACCATGTCTGGCCCAGGGTCAAGATTCTTACATAGCCAATGTGGTCGCAAACTCACGATCCTTTGGCCTCAGCTTCCTAAGTACTTGAGTTGCAGGTGTGCTCCATGGTGCCTGGCTGAATGTGTGTTTCCTAACATCAGTGCAAAGACACAATTCTCAAGTCAAAGGGGATAAGATACAGTTTATCCCGGGGCCAAATATGAGCAGTGACCATGGCCTGGTAAGACTACAGAGGGACTCTAGTAGAGTCATTGTATCTAGAGTAAACATTAGAATGACATAATTGTTTTTCACAGTATCTAAGGCAACATTAGAATATAATAGCTGTTTGTTGAAGGTACCTAGACTTTGAAGAAATCAGAGTGGAGAACAGTGATTGTTTTCTATGACTTATAGAGTTGTTTTTCTGAGGAAGGTTTTCAAAGTCTGTTGCATGACTTTCTTTAGTCACAAGACTACCCAGGTACACTTGGAGTGTCTTGAATTATTGGGTACTGCAAACACTATACAATAAGTACTAATTTGTGGGCTGTGGTGATTTCCATCAGAGAACATAGAGTGCAGATCAAAGGGTCTTTGGTATGAGGAACTTGTTGTACCCAAAAAACCAACCTTTGTATAACATTCAATAAATAAATATGCATTTGAACGGCATGTTTGAGTTTTAATTCACAGAAATTGTTCCACCCTACTGCCAGAGAGTCTAAAATTACATTCTGTAGTGACTCTTTTCTTTGAATGTCCCGTGCAACACACATGAAACACCAATGTGAGATAGATTTCGGTCACCCAAAATTCCACGTTTCAACATTGAAGCAGTTTCATAAAGTTTTTATAGTAATAGAATAAGTAGTCTTAAGTCAAGGCATTTTAAATCTTTACTTATTTATTTACTTGGCTTTTAAAGACAGGGTTTCTGTGTGTAGTCCTGGCTGTCATGGAACCTGCTCTGTAGACCAGGCTGGTCTTGAACTCACAAAGATCTGCCTGCCTCTGCCTCCTGAGTGCTAGGATTTAAGGCGTGCGCCACTACTGCAGGGCATTTCCCAAAATATTTAAACACACATTGCATGGAGCTGGTGAGAGGGCTCAGTGGGTAAAGGTGCTTGCTGTCAAAGTGGACCACCTGAGTTCTAATCCCTGGGTGGATGGAGAGAACTTTCCCAAGTTGTCTTCTGACCTCCACGTATGTGTTGTGGTATACAGTCCTCTGTCTACACAATAAATGCATATATACTAGTAAGTTAAAAAAACCACACTGAGGACATCACACTACTTTCCCCCTATTTCAATATGTATCTGTGAAAATAAGATACTACTCATATACAATCACAATACCATGACTGTGCACAACAGTTTCCTGACAGTAATTTGCTGTCAAAGATCCCCAAACATTGTCTTTTTCAGTCAGCATCTGATCAGGGACCCATTGCCAACCTTGGTTGTCACCCATGACCTTCCAAAGAGCCCAGCGACCTGGGTCAGTGGCTTCTGCACTGTAGGGGATGAGAGTGGTTGGCAGCAGGACTGAGGAGATAGATAATTGTTCATTATGGAGAACCAGTGCAATTGACTCATCACAACACTCAGGGCTGTCCCTGGTAATTTATGGGTCCCAATCATGGGCACTTATGTCTCTGAAGTGCTTTTCATGGTTAGTTGGATATACCAGGGTTACCTCCAGCAGAGCATGAGAAGAGGAGGGGCCACTCAAGGGCACTGGGCTCAGGCAGGCTGAGCATGTTCTGGGCCCCGTGCCCAGCTCCTGGCAGCAAGAAAAGGCTCCTGGACTCCTCTCCAGTGGTAGATGCTAAAGGCCAGGGTTTCAGTACCTGGTGGAGTTCAGCCTCTTCCGTGTTGGAGGAGTCCAGGGGCAAACACGGTTTTGCATGGATGTGATGCCAAAAATGGAGACAGGTCAGTTTAAACACATTAAAGAAGTTGTTCTCTGGCCTGTGCGTTGGCTCAGAGAGTAACAAATGATTGTACTAAGATTCATGACCCAAGTTCCATAGCAGGGTCCTACCTGGCAGGAAGGGAAAACTGATTCTTACAAGTTGTCCACTGATTTCCACACTTGTGCTCTAGCATGTACATGCATGCACATGAGTATGTACACACATGTGCACACACACAATAAATAATAAAATATTTTAAATGTATTTTTAAAAAGTTGTATTCAATGTTCAATAAATCTTTCCTTAGAGTATATAAGTACTCTAAGACAATTCTTTGCCTTATGAATTGTTTCTCCCTTAGTAGCTGGCATATAACAATTAATAAATGTCGCCTAACAGTTATTGTCATCTACATTATTTATTTATTTATTGAGATAGGGGTTCATGTAGCCCAGGCTGGCCTAGAGGTAGCCAAGGATGAGTTTACTTCCTCAGTTCTGGGATTACAGGCATGTGCCACCACACTGGCTTTATGTGGTTGTGTCATGGGAACCCAGGGCTTCCTGCATGTTAGACAAGAACTCTACCAACTGAGCTACATCCTGGCCCCACGCACTATTTATTAACCAGACAAAACTGCATCAAATTTAATGAACTATCTAGACTACTAAAGCCTAGAGGAAGACCCTGTGGTGCAGTGCTCTCAAACTTGGGCACCTGGTGGCCTGGGGAGGTCAGACAGAACTGGGTTGTGTGATGCTTAAGAAGGGGGTCTGGGGACTGAGCCAGGCATTCCCCACCACAAAGCTCCAGAAAAGTCACAAGCTCATCTTGCCCAAAGTCCATTCAAGACTGGAGTGTCTAAGACCAGCTTGGAACCAAGGCTTGGTCATGTTAATCTCTGTTAGCCTCAGGTTGAGTGTGTTAATGCTTGCTCCAGCATGGTAAGGGTGGCATGGACTTGACAGGGCTTTGCTCAGGTCTGGTGTGGGGTTCGCTAGGGCTTCTCTTTATAGTATCAACCTGAGGTCTAACCCTCCCCTAAGTGGGGCTGATGAGATGGCTTAGTGGGTAAGGAGCTCGCTGCAAGCACTCTCATGAACTGCTCCATATCCCAAGTACCACCCCCCGCATTACATTCTATTTATTGATAAGTTGTGGCTACAATGGAATAATAATCTTTAAAGTATTTTTGTTCTCTGAGAATTTCATATAATGTGTTTTCATCAGCTTCACTCCAACTCATCCCCTTAATTCCTCCCAGGCCCACCCCCACCTCAAGTCCTCTTAAAAATATATAATATATGCAAATATATGTTAATATTAAAATATATATGTATACATATATATGTATTTGTAAAAACTAACCCATTGACTCCAATTTGTGGTGCCTATATCTTCCTGGGTGTGTAGCCTTCCACTGGAGCATGGTCAATCTACCAGGACCCATACCCTTAAAAAAAGCTGAGTCTCCTCCCTGAGAAGTCATAAACTATTCATAGCTCTTCAGTTAGGGGTAGGAACTCATGAGCCCCTTCCCTCTCCATCCTAGAATAAGAATACTGAATGGCTTGATCTTGTAAAGGTTTTGTGCAGGCAACCCCAGTTGCTATGAGTTCCCATGTCATAAACACATGACAGTAGTCCTGTCATGTCCAGAGACACTTTCACTCTGGTCCTCTCTGACCTTTGGCTCTTGCAGTCTTTTGTCCCCTTGTCTGCAATGGTACCCTGAGCTTTAGGGAGGGAAAGTGATCTAGAGGCCCCATTTGTGGTCTAGCACAGTGGGAGAATTTAATGGTGGAAGACAGGGTAGCCGTGCTTCGTGGAGCATCAATCTATCAAACGACTGTTTGCTCTGAGGTACCCTCAAGCACGGATGGCTCTGGTATAGAAGGAAATAAGATGGAGTTAGTTCTAGAAGTTTCTGTTGAGCTTATGGTCTGTTGTCCTGTCCAGTGAGGAGCTAGAGACCATGTAACATGGTAGACCTGGATTTCCAGGTTGGAACTGTGGAGAAGGGAGATGGGGCCATGTGCTGGAGGCATATTGACTGGAACCATGGGAACTTCATGCTTTGAAACAAGCAGTGATGCCTGGCAGTGGTGGGAGGCAGAGGCAGGTGGATCTCTGTGAGTTTGAGGCCAGCCTGGTCTACAGAGCAAGTTCCAGGACAGGCTCTAAAGCTACAGAGAAACCCTGTTTGGAAAAACCCAAGGGGGAAAAAGTTTTTAAAAAAGAAATAAGCAGTGAAGGTAGGGCAATGCTCACCTGTTCTCATGAAGCCTTCTGCTCCTAGCACACCTGTCCCCAGATTGTCCTTCTGAGGTGCTCAGCTGGTGCTGCCTCTGTAGTCCCTCCTTGAATGCCCTGTCTCCATGAGAAACTTTGGTTAAAGCTGACCAAGGACAGCTCTACCCCTTTTACTACCTCCACCCAGATGCTCCTGGTGATGTCTGTTTACCATCTTATGGGACTCAGCCATCATTGTGATGGACATGGGGGTAGCGGAGTCCTTGTTCCCAGTGGCCTGGGGCATGTGCAGATATTCTCAAGCATCACAAGTTTTAAGTCTGTCTGGCTGCAGGTTGCTTTGCTTGGGAAGAAGGTCTTTGAGGTAGCCGTGCCTGATGCTCTGCAGAGCTCCTCCTAGTTGTCCCGTGTGAAGCCAGGACAACTGCCTGCCTAATGAGATAAAACGGGCATCTAGGCTCACAGGCATATCTCAAGCCCTGCGGTTAAGACCTTCAGTTTCTCCCAAAGGGTTCAGCTTTGGAGCTATTGAAACACTGCCATGTCTTTGAATAGTGATGCCTGGGGTCCCTGCAGGAGGACTTAGAGCAGCACCCTCCCAACCACAAGTGACTGTAGGGAGACCATCACCACATCTCCTTATCTTCTGCCTTCATTTACATAGACTCTCTGCAAAGTGCTTTATAATCATTTCATTAGTCATTCATTTGCTTAATTGCATAAGCTTCAATTTGCTTAGAAAAGTCGGATTTTTAAATTTCAGTTTCCATGGCCACAGGTTTTAATTCAGAGAACTTTTTATTCCCCCTACAGGTTGGAAACTCTTGGGAGTTTGCTGGCCTTGTCTCGTCAGCTGTGCCTGATTCTGGAGTCCAGAGGAAGAGGCAAAATTGAAAGTGGCTGCAATGGGACCTGGGGATGTAGCTTAGTGGTAGAATGTTTGCCTGGCATGCATGAGGTCCTGGTTTTGATTCTACACACACACACACACACACACACAGAGAGAGAGAGAGAGAGAGAGAGAGAGAGAGAGAGAGAGAGAGAGAGAGAGAGAGAGAGGTGGTCATGTGGCCTAATCCAAAGGTGTAATTTAAAGTAGCAGAGAAACTCTGGTTGTGAGCCAGAGGAAGGAAGAGGGCGGAGCCCATGCCCATCACAGCTGTTATAGCTGTTGGACAGGGCTTGGTGGTTGAAGATACACAAGATCCAGACACTGGTTCTGACAAGTCTATTGATTTTGTGTGAGGCAGGCTGTGACACAGCAGCAGCATTCTACAAAGGAACTGTCACTGCAGCGTGGTCTGGAAAGACTGCTCTGAACTGAGAGGTCTCTTGTGGGAAAGGCCATTCTCCTGTTCTTTCTCTCCTGGGTCAGTGGCAGGCTTGTGGGAGTCTCAGATAGGAGTCTTGGCAAGGGCTTCTTACACTGTGTTGGCCAGAGGTAGATTCTTGATGGTGCTTCCTTTGATGGCCTCTCTGAGGCCAGATGCCAATCATCCATCTCACTGTTATCAATAAATGATGCCGGTGAGCTGGTACAGACCGCCAGAAATGTCTCAGACCTGTGATTGCAAAGCAATACTATTTACCAACGAAGCTTCCTGCTGTGACCAGGCCTCAGTGGTGTGCAGATCCATCTATTGGACAAATAACACAGCCCAGACCAGTTCTAGTTCCACTGGAATGAACTTCATAGCTCAAATGGGATGTAAGTGTGAATCTGGGGGACTCCTGGGGAGCAGTGGGGGTTCAGCCAATGGGGCATAGGGCTGCCTACTTAACCACAGCCTTATTCCACAGTAGCCCCATTCTCAGCCTACCCTCATTTCCTGTCCATTCTTTTCCTTTACTCCAAACTGATTTGACCACAGCTTTACTCAGATGTGGCCACCCACTCCCCTTTCATTTTCTTCCTTGTCCTTTAAAAATATAATTTATTTGTGTGTGTTTGTGTGTGTGTGTGTGTGTGTGTGTGTGTGTGTGTGTGTGTGTGTGTGTGTACATAAGTTAGAGGCCAACTTGCTAGAGTTGTTTTTTGCCTTCCATAATATGGGACCCAGAATTGGACTCCAGTTGTCAGGGTTGGTGGCAAGCATCTTTCCCTGCTGAGCCAGCTTGTCAGTCCTTTTCTTTCTTTTGCATCTTTCTTGCTTGCTTTTTTTTTTTTTTTTTTTTTTTTTTTTTGGTTTTTCAAAACAGGGTTTCTCTGTGGCTTTGGAGGCTGTCCTGGAACTAGCTCTTATAGACTAGGCTGGTCTTGAACTCACAGAGATCTGACTGGTTCTGCCTCCCGAGTGCTGGGATTAAAGGCATGCGCCACTACCGCCTGGCCCTTTCTTTTACATTTTAAAGCACCATGCTTTGCTCTTTAATGTTAGTCTATTGTTGTCTGTCCCATTAGAGTGTAGGAGCCAAAAGGCAGAGACTTATTTATTGTGAGGCTCTCATGTGACCCAAACTGGCCTTGAATTTATAATGTAGCCAAGGATGACTTTGAACTCTGGACCCCCTACCCTCCCCCATTTGCTGGGATTACAGACATATCCTGGGTTTTGAATGAGCCTATTGTCATCCCTGCCCATGCCAAATATGCCGAGGGTGCGTTCCTTCCTGAAACGCTCTCCTTCCTGCCACCTCCAGCACCACTACCCTGTCCCTCATTGGGAGGCTACTCTTCATGATGAAATACCACTTTCGCCTGGATACCTACCGCTACGCTGCTTCCTTCAGACCAAACCCCATAGCATCTCATAAATGTCCACAAACCCAGCTCTGCTTCCATATTGTCACATTTAGTGATCACCTGCCTATTGGACTGTGGTACCTTGCAGGAAGGATTCTGTGACCACTCCATGGCCACCACCACCAGTGCCAGGCATTGGGCTACATCCTCAATGTGAATGACCTCATTTGATTTCTCAGCCCTCCCCTCCCCCCACCCCAGGCAGGGACATGGCTACCTCCATTTTATACGGGCGTGATGGAGGTTCAAAGAGGCTAGGGAACTTACAAGGTATTACAGAGTTTGGAAGAGGTGAAGCAAGAATCTGGCTGAGGTCTTGCTCTGAAAACTTGTGGTCTTGAGCACTCCTGTTCTGCCCTCCCTCCTTGTCTTAGGGTTTCTATTACTGTGAAGAGACACCTTGACTATGGCAACTCTTGTAAAGGAAAACATTTAATTGGGTCTGGCTTACAGGTTCACAGGTTTAGTCCATTATCACCATGGAGGGAATCGTGGCTGTGCACAGGCAGACATGGTGCTGGAGAGGTAGCTGAGAGGTCTGTGTCCAGATTGTCAGGCAGCAGGAATAGAGAGTGAGCCATTGGTCCTTGCTTGAGCTTCTGAAATCTCAAAGTCTATCCCCAGTGACATACTTCCTCTAACAAGGCCACACCCACTCCAACAAGGCAATACCTCCTAATAGTGCCACTCCATATGAGCCTGTGGGGCCATTTTCATTCAGACCACCACACTCACCTGCCAGCTTGTTTAGCTTTTCATATGCTGTCATGTTAAAGGATGTGCCACTTTCCATATGTCTGGCTCTCTACTCTTCCTAGCTTCCTTTTTTTTTAAAAAAGATTTTATTTATTTATTATTATTTTATTTATTTATTTATTTTATTATTATTATACAGCATTCTGCTTCCACGTATATCAGCACACCAGAAGAGGGCACCAGATCTCATAACGGATGGTTGTGACAATTGTGGTTGCTGGGAATTGAACTCAGGACCTCTGGAAGAGTAGTCAGTACTCTTAACCTCTAAGCCATCTCTTAGCTTCCTTCCTAGCCCCTTCCTAGCTTTTTTAGCTGACCTCTTGTTGTTCCTGACCGAGACAAAGTGAATATAATGTGTACAGTCTACTTTTTTGTTTGTTTGCTTGAGACAGGATACCGTATAGTTCAGGCTGGCCTCAAACCCACAAGATAGCTGAGGATAGACTTGAACTTCTGATCATTCTTTTTCTACCTCCCAAGTTCTGGGGTTATGGGTATGGGCCACCATGCCAGGACCTTCATTCATGCTAGGCAAGCAAGCTACTCACCGAGCTACATCCCCAGCCCTCCCCCTTATTAATCTGTGGGTTCTGTATCCATGGATTTAATCAACGGCAGCTTGTAAATTCCTGGGGGAGAAATGCACCTGTACTTGAGCTTGTGGCAGCTCCTGTCTTGTCAGTATTCCCCACGCAGCACGGAATGACAGCTCTGTGCACAGTGTTTACATTGTGTTGGGCATTGTAAGTCATCCAGACTGATTTCAAGTACCCGGAGGTTGAGCAGAGGTTGAGCAGAGGCTATGTACAAACACTACACCGCTCTGTAGAAGGGACCTGAGTGTCCATAGATTTTGGTATCTGTGGAGGTGTCCTGGATCCCGTTCCCCATGGGTGGTAAGGGATAGTTGCACCTATCTTGACTCAGGAGCCCTTGGACAGCATGCACTTGGGACTGCTCTCCAGGTCCCCAGAGTGATCGCTCTCAAGGCAGAACATGAAGAAATCAGTTTTCCCCAGATTTATTTTTGTTTTTTAATGTTGTGTGTGTGTGGAAGCCAGGGAAAACCCCCTGCATTATCCACAGGTGCCATCCTCCTTGTTAGGGTCACTTACTGGTCTGGAATTCACCAAGTAAGCTGTGCTGGTTGGCCAGCCAGCAAGTCCTAGAAATACAATGCATCCAAGTCTCCATGTAGGATTCTAAGCACAGTCCACCAAGACTGGATTTCAAGAGCAAAACAAACACATGGGTTCTGGGCAGTCAAACTCAGGTACCGAAACCTACAAGGCAATGCATTTTACTGACTGAGCTATCACCCCAGATTCCTCTCTTTTTCTTTCTCTTTCTCTTTCTCTTTCTCTTTCTCTTCCTCTTTCTCTTTCTCTTTCTCTATCTCTTTCTCTTTCTCTTTCTCTTTCTCTTTCTCTTTCTCTTTCTCTTTCTCTGTCTCTTTCTCTCTCCCTTCCTCCCCCCCTCTCTCTCTTGCTCTCTCTCTCTTTCTCTTCCTCTCTCCTTCTACCATGTGGGTCCCAGAGATTGAACCCAGGCCCTTGGGTTCGGTGGCAAGTACCTTCATCTGCTGAGCCGTCTTTCTGGCCCCTTGTCCTCATATTTAAATCATGGTCCTAATTCAGCTTGTTTAGAACTAAGGGTGACCTTTAGTCTTCTGCTTGCACACACACACACACACACAGACACACACACACAGACACACACACACAGACAGACACACACACACAGACACACACACACACACACACAGACACACAGACACAAACACAGACACACAGACACACACACACACACACAGACACACACACACACACACACACACATACACACATACACACACACACACATACATACACACACACACACAGACACACAGACACACACACATACACACAGACACACACACACACAGACACACAGACACACACACATACACACAGACACACACACACAGACACACAGACACACACACATACACACAGACACACACACAGACACAGACACACACACATACACACAGACACACACACACATATACACATACACACATACACACACACACATACATACAGACACACACACAGACACACAGACACACACACACACACAGACACAGACACAGACACACACACACATATGCACATACACACATACACACACACACATACACACAGACACACACACACACACACACACACAGACACAGACACACACACACACAGACACAGACACAGACACACACACAGACACACACACACACACAGACACACACACAGACACACACACACATATGCACACAGTGGTTCAGTGTCAGGCAGAGAAGAAAGCTGCTTGCCTGCCACCTGGGTGACTTGAACTGAAGTGGGAGAGGACAGTGAGGAATGGGGAGGGGAGGGCAGGTCAGGCTTTTTGCACAGAATGGAGATGTTTTCGGCACATAACGGAGTCCAAGGGTCTGTAGAGATGGTTCTGAGATTGAGTACTGCTCTTTCAGAGGATCTGATGCCATTTTCTGGCCTCTCTGGGTACCGCACTTACTTGCACAAAACACACACACACACACACACACACACACACACACACACACACACACACACACACGCTAAAAAACACAACAAAGCAAAACCAAAACCTAAAGCCATTTCGCAGGACCATGGGACCAAGGAGAAGCTATAATGATGTCTAGGCAATGACCTGGGCCTGGTAGCCCCTCTGGAGGCTTCATGAGGTTGGAATTGAGGGAAGGAGACCCCTGGAGCTTCTGTGCTGGCAGATACAGTGGGTACTTGTCTGACTGACCTGGCCTCCAGCTGCTTGGCACGCTGCTGGTGGCTCTGTGGCCGGTCTGCTACGTGTATGAAAGTGGCATGGCTTCTCTGAGGAAGTGGGAGAACTCTGGGCTCTGTGTGTGTACCCTCTAGCTTACTCAAACTGAGACCTTGACATCTTCATCTTCCAGGTGGCCCACCCCACCTGGAAGATGGGGCAGTTTGCAGCCTTTGCTCTGGCTTCTGACTTTCTGTGGTAGTATTGTTGCCATCCTAGAGAGCAGGACCATGAGCCCATCTACTTGCTGAGCTCTGGTAGAGTCACATGGTATCTTTCCAATGGAAGTCCAATGCTCCTGTAAATATCTGTGTTCGCTGCACTGAAGGATCCTCTCCTTTCCAGCCATACTGGAAGGCAGTGGGGTATGTCTCCTGGGGAAAGTTTATATGGGCTGGGCTTGCAAGGGGCCCCCATCACTTTGGTTAAATCCTGTATTAGTAATTGTTGTGTCGATGGGTCCAAATACCATTGATGGGCTGGGAAATGGCTCAGTGACTAAAGGGCTTGCCGCACAAGGACAAACTTGAATGAGAGGATCTGAGTTTGAATCCCCAGAACTCATGTAAAGCTGGCTGTAACAGTATATATCTCTAATCCCAGCTGTCCTGAGAACATGATAGGCAGGGTCAGGAGAATCTTCAGAAGTTCATGGCCCAGCTAGTCTGTGTACATGGCCCAGTGGAAAATACCAGAGATCTTACCTCAAACAAGATGAAAGAGGGGGAATGACATCCAAGGTTGACCTCTGACCTCCACAAGCCTGCCATAGCACATGTGCCTGCATACACATATACATGCACATGCATTTATGCACATACAGACACAGACACACAGACACACAGACACACACACACACACACACACACACATACACACAGACACAAACACACACACAGACACAGACACACACACACAGACACACACACATATACACATACACACACACACACACATACATACAGACACACACACAGACACACAGACACACAGACACACACATACACACAGACACAAACACAGACACACACACAGACACACAGACACACACAGACACAGACACACACACACAGACACACACACATATACACATACACACACACACAGACACACAGACACACACATACACACAGACACAAACACACACACAGACACACAGACACACACACATACACACAGACACACACAGACACACACACACACAGACACAGACACACAGACACACACACACATGACACACACACACATACACACAGACACACATATACACACACAGACACAGACACACACAGACACAGACACACACACACACAGACACACACACATACACACAGACACACATACACACACAGACACAAACACAGACACACACACATACACACACAGACACACACACAGACACAGACACAGACACACACACACACAGACACACACACATACGCACATACACACATACACACACACACATACATACAGACACACACACAGGCACACAGACACATACACTTACACACAGACACAAACACAGACACACAGACACACACACATATACACAGACACACATACACACACAGACACAGACACACACACACACAGACACACACACATACACACAGACACATATACACACACAGACACAGACACACACAGACACACACACATATGCACATACACACACACACACACACACACATACATACAGACACACACACAGGCACACAGACATACACACACACATACACACAGACACAAACACAGACACACAGACACACACACATACACACAGACACACATACACACACAGACACAGACACACACACACACACACAGACACACACACATACACACAGACACACAGACACACACACACAGACACAGACACACACAGACACACACAGACACAAACACAGACACACACACATACACACAGACACACACACACAGACACACAGACACACACACACACATACACACAGACACCCATATACACACACAGACACAGACACACACAGACACACACAGACACAAACACAGACACACATACATACACACAGACACACATATACACACACAGACACACACAGACACAGAACAGACACACACACACAGACACACACACACACACACACACACACACACACACAGACACACAGACACACAGACACAGACACCATTGTTAAGGAAGGAAGGGTTTATGCTGGCTAATGGTTTGGTAGTGAAGGCCCAGTGGGTGGGACTACTCCTATCTTACACAGCATGACACCCTCAGGTCTGATTTGGCCATGTGGATGGACCACCTGCTGCCTCAGAATGCTCGTGTGTCATCTGCCACTCCTTAGGCTTTTTCTTGGGCTAGATGAGCCTCTTTCTGAAGGCCCCAATGTCTCTGTAGAGTCAGGAACTCTAAGAAGTGAATCCAGGAAAAGGGATGAGTTCTTGAATTGATGCTCCAGATGGCCTGGGGTGAGGCCTCTCTCTTCACAGCATCTCATACCTTATGCTTCTTGGAATCATTAGGGGAGAAGGCCACGTTAGCCAGGGGAGATACGCTGTGGAGGAGAAGGAAGAAGGGAGACAGAGCCACAGCTGGACATCCCCTCCTAAAGGCAATGATTCCTAGGCTTGAACGTGCCTGGTATCTACCATGCAGGTCACCCACCTTGATGGTCTGTCTGATTTTCTAGTGCCACATTCTGAGGCTCAGGGGACCTTTGTATATCAGTGTCATTCAATCCAGCACTTCTTTCCTTCAGTTAAAAATAAGGCTCATAAATTGAGGCCACACCCTACGGGACAGAAGTGTTATATACTTATCACCTGACAGTGTTCAAACCCAGTTATAAAAATATGCAGCTCCTCCCCGCCAGGGAGCTGGTGACCTACTTTGTACCTCATGGACTGACATTGGCTCAGCAAGGGTGAGAGGTCCAGGCCTCTTTCTGTTTTCCTATTCTTGAACACCGAGGTTTCTGGCTGATTGCTTTTAAAGGTGGTAACCTCACTAGTGTCCTTCATGGGTTCAAGCTTCGGCCTGCTTGGCTGCTGGTTCTCACAGCTGGACTCCTTGCACACAGCTTCCCTGGGTACCTGAGTGAAGACTTCTTGAGTTTCTTCCTGTTTCCATCATCTGAGTGAAAGTGTCCTGGAGTGGGACCTTTCCAGATGTTGGAGTTTGGTCTGTTACTGTGCTTGAAACTGAGGGCCTAGATGGGTGGAGCCCCATTGCTATTATCCTTATCCCTCATCTACAGTCCATTCCAAAGCTTCTCTGCTTATAGCAAAAAGACAGAGAAACATCCACTCAGCTCTCCCTCACTCAGTGGAGGGTTGTTGACTAAGCATGTACCATGTGCCATCTGTGAAATCGGATTCCATGCCACCTGGGCAGATGTAAATCTACAGTGGTGGTTGATGCTAAGAGGGAGGCACCCAGAGGTGTTGGACAGCCTACAGTGTGGAGGTCAGGCCTAGTCACTGAACACAGGAAGAAGGCTCTCGGAGGAGGTGATGAGGGAGCTGAGATACGAGGAAGATGAGTAAGTTTGCAAGGGCTGCTGGGAAATGCCACCCATCCATAGTTGCAATTAGTTTGGATCATGCCTCTGACTGTTCCTTTCCCATCCCGCTCTGTCAGCCTTGGAGTACTGTGAGTGTGCCACAAGCCCTGCCAGGATGTTCATTTTCAGTAGGCCCCCTAACCACTCGAGGGTTCTGTCACTGTTCTGGGCTCAAACCATCCTTCAAAGTCACCTGCCTGGCTGAGGTTGGGAGAGCTGACAGGTGTCCATGCTCTGCTTTGTAGTCACCTATAGATGGTGGCAGATGCCTTTACTTGCTGCTACCATTTGACATGGATTTCAAATATGCTCTTGATATTCATTTGTATGTGTGTTATGTGTGTTCATGCATGTGTGTGCATTTGTGTAGGTATCTTCCTTAATCATCTCCCTTTCTTTCTTTCTTTCTTTCTTTCTTTCTTTCTTTCTTTCTTTCTTTCTTTCTTTCTCTCTTTCTCTTTCTTTCTTTCTTTCTTTCTTTCTTTCTTTCTTTCTTTCTTTCTTTCTTTCTTTCTTATTTTTTATTATCTTATGTGTGTGAGTGTTTTGCCTGAATATCTGTCTATGTACCATGTGCATGCCTAGTGCCTGTGGTGGCAAGAAGAGGGTGGTGAATCCCTTAGAGCTGGAGTTACAGATATTGTGAGCCACCACATGGATGCTAGGAAACAATCTCAGTCCTCTGGAAGAGCAGCTAGTGCTCTTTTTTTTTTTTTTTAAAAAGGATTTATTTATTTATTTATCATGTATACAGTGCATGTCAGAAGAGGGCACCAGATCACATTACAAATGGTTGTAAGCCACCATGTGGTTGCTGGGAATTGAACTCAGAACCTCTGGAAGAACAGTCAGTGCTCTTAACCCTTGTGCCATCTCTTCAGCCCTGCAGCTAGTGCTCTTAACAGCTGAGCCATTCCTCCTCCCTCCCTCCCTCCCTCCCTCTTTTTTTCTAATTTTTGAGATAAGGCCTTACACGGAACTTGAAGCTTGCTTATTTGGGTAGACCGGCTATCCAGTAATCTCCATCCTTCAGTGTCTGCCTCCTCAGGGATTACAGACAGATTCTCCTTGTCCAGCTTTTTATGTGGCTTCTGGAGTTCTGGATTCAGGTCCCATGACTGTGTAACAGCACTTTTCCTATGGAGCCATCCCCTAGTCTCCTTGACACTTTTTGTTTGTTTGTTTTGAGACAGGGTTTCTCAGTGCAGCTGTGACTGTCTTGGAACTTGCTCCGTAGACCAGGCTGGCCTCAAACTTAAGAGATCCACCTGCCTCTGCCTCCCGAGTTCAGAGATTAAAGATGTGTGCTACCACTGCCTGGCTGTTTTTCTTTTTTTAAAGACAGAACAAGCAGAGATAATTTACCACTTTAGGAGAGAGGAACTTTCACATCTGAGCTATTGAGAAGCAAGCTGACCTGAGCATGCCTGCCCCTCCTCCCTGTCTGTAGCCTCCTGGTGGATGGAGATGTTTCTCTTATTGGGATGGGTCTAGACTGTGTCTCATGTGTTCTCTGTGGCTCCAGGTGGCCAGTGGACTCATAGTTGGTGATACCTTTAGAAGTGGTTCCAGACATTGTGGGTAAGTGACAGTGATGTCACTCAGAGTGGCGCAGCATCTCCATCCCATGAGACCCCCTAGAGGGCCAGCTATCTGACCTGGAGGGGTGAGGCCCTCTCCAGCATGAAGGAAGTCCCCAAACTGTGTTTCTCTTTCCACAACTCTCCTGTTCTCTGCTCTCTGCCTGCAAGGACTCCAGCTACACCCTCGAATGCAGCTTTCAGAGGGTTCTGGCAAATTCTTTTCATTACAAATGGACTGGGCACTGGCTAATCATTTGCAAGGTTAGATCCAGTCCCAAGTATAGAACCACAGTCTTCTAAACTGGCCTCTGGAGGCAGAAGGAAGGAGACTCCCTCTTGCCAACCTCCACCATCTAGGTTGCCTGGCAGACCCAGGATGTGAGCCATAACTTGGCACTAGAGACATCGTGGCTAAAGAGAGTATTACTGATATTATAATTGTCTGCTTGCTGTGGGACAATTACAGTATAATTAGGCAAATGAATGAATTGGGCACACTGATTCACCGTGCTACATTGGTACTTACTGAGAGCCTCTTTGGTTGAGCTCTCATTAGTTCTGTCTACAATGGTCCCCTGACACAAAATGTCACTACTTTCATTGGCCAAGGAAGGAAACTTGGGTGAAGAGGCTGTTGGACTGGCCAGGATTTTTTCACCGAGTTGCAAACCAGATCTAACACAGAAGGGGGAAGTAGGGGATGGTGCTGGTGATCTTGCTTTATTAGGGTTCATTCCAGATGCCTGTGGCTTTAGGGTCTTGTGTGGTCTCTATCTCACATAGAGAAAGTGTGTGCTGTATATATGCTTGCATATGTGTGGGTACTTGTGTCCATATGCAGCTGGAGGAGGACATGGGATGACCTGCAGTATCACTCTCTGTTTTATGGCTTTGAGACTGGGTTTCTCACTAAACCTAGAACTAGGCTGGCATCCAGCAAGTCCTGGCAATCCTATCTCCCACAGTGCTGAGATCACAGGCATGCACTTTATCATGCCAGACTCTCTATGTGGGTGTTTGGGAATTTGAACTCTGATCCTTATTGGTGCATTCTTAAATACTGCATTATCTTCCTCCCCTCCTAAGTCTCCCCACTCCCCTCCAGATATTTCAGGGTAAGAGAAGACTAAGAGCAGGGAGGACATGGTGCTGAAACTCTCAGCTAGACACCTTTAGCTCAGGATGGGCAGCAGCACAGAGCCAGGTCAGCCAGGTTTTCCTGGTTCTTGGGACATCTAGGAGGACAGAGGGAGCATCCTTGGCCAGATGAGGAAGGCAAGTCTGGAGGACACTGTCCAGGTGGTAGTAGGCAACAGAAAAAGATCCCCTAATCTCAAAGAGAGTTCATATTCATGTGTTACCCAGGCTTCAGGAACTCCTGCTGGGGACTGTGTGTGATACCTTCATGGAAAGGGACCCTATGGGAGCCAGGCTTTCCCTTCAGTGTGCTCTGGGCTGAGTCCTCTGTACCCCTCTGCCCTGCCCAATGCATTATTAATGAGGAGACTTCACTTCCAGTTTTTGGGCAGCTAATTTGTTCCTACAATCATGATTTCAAATATCACATGAATAATTCAGAAAATTATTTTACTGTAGTTAGATAAGCCTGTTAGCTGTCACATATCCAAATAAATTAGCTTCTCCATCCCATGGGGCACAGAGGGAGGCCCTGGCCATGCAGCAGGGGCCCAGCAAGGCCACTGTTGGACTCAGGATGTGACTGTAAGGGACCAAGTCTGCCTTGGGGTTGGGGGGGTCACGAGTGCTGTAATTTGTCATGGAGGAGCTCACTTGCTGCTGAGAATAGGCTGGTCACAAATGGCAATTGGTTTTCTCCCTTCCACATACATCTCTGAATTAGATATGTATGTGGCTGCTTGGTAAGCCATGGGTGGGGCAGCCAGGACTCCTCCAGCTCACAAATGCAGACAAGTGTCCACCTTGCTTGAGAAAATGTCTTTGAGTGACCTCACATTATGAACCATGTTATGGAAGAGAGTTTGCTGACAGGCATTGTAGGTTCAAAGCCAGCATATGCTACATGGCAGGATCTTGTCTTAAAGCACAGGGGAGAGCTCAGTCAGTGAAGTGCTTGCCCTGCAAGCATGAGGACCTGGGTTCAACCCTGGGCACTGTGACACATGCTTGTTCTGGGGCCCTGGAGACAAGAGAGTCCCAGGGACTTGCTGGGCAGCCAGCCTAGATGAATTGACAAGTTCCAGGTCAGTGAGAGACCCTGCCTCAAAAAACAAGGGTTGTCAAGATGTTTTAGCATGTAAAAGTGCTTGCCACAGGGGAGTGATGATCTGAGTTTGATGCCTGGGACCCAGAGGACAGAACGGGTAACATGCACCTGTAATTCCAGTACTCCTGTGGTGGAAAGGAGTCGCTAGCAGGCCACCTATCCTGGCATCTGCATCAGGGTAGAAACAACAAGGGAGGCCTTGCAAAGTAGACAGAGAGAAACTACACCTGGATGATGGGGGAAGTGCTTCTGTGTATGTGTTTGTCCTATTGGATGATAAATAAAGTACTGTTTGGCCAATGAGGTAGCAAGTTAGGCGGGACTAGGAGTCAAGGAGGATTCTGGGAAATGTAGTAAAGAAGTGGTGATCCAGGCAGGAAGTGACATAGCAGGGAGACTCATATAAGCAAGGGCAAGAAGGAAGTCGGCTCTTCTCTCTTCCTCCTGTTCTCTGCTCTGGAGTCCCCATGTGATCCGCTGGCAAGAGAGGGCTCCAGTGGAAGGCGTTCTGTATAAGTGTTATAAAATATATAGATTTATGATAATTAAGACTGAGCTAGCAGATGAGAAATCCTAGTCACTGGCCAAGCAGCATTTGTACCTAATATAAGTCTCTGTGTGTTACTTGGGACCTTAATGTGGTAGCGGGTGGAACTTAGGCGGCCTGGCAGAAAGTGCCTATATGGAAGCAGGGTTCGGGTGGCTTTGGAGTAAAGACTTATTGTTACACCTGAAAGCCATCCTCTGACTTTTATACCCATACTATGGCATGTGTGCTGCTGCTGCCACCACCACCGCCAGAACAAGATAATAAGGCTCTGTCTGTCCACTTATAAGCTGAGCATACTATTTCAGGGTCTGCTTCCTGCACTGTGCTTTCGGGAGAAGGAAACAAAGTGATGGATTGCATTCTACAAATCACAGAGGGCTGTGGAGATGAGAGGGTAAGTCTGTGCTTGCCTTCCACCTCAGCAGATACCCAAGCCTCAGATCACAGGCCGGGCAGCATGCCAGGGCTCAGGCCCCCCATCCCCCATGTCATGTGCTATTCCCAGGAGTGGTTCTAGCTGCTTGTGACAATAACTTTTGACCCCAGTGTAAAACTGGCTCTGGCATAAACTTCTGTCTGAATATTCCATTGGTGAGGGCAGGAGAATCAAGTTTTCATCAGAGATCAGCCTTGAACCCACAGATTGGAAGGATGAGGGGAGGGTCAGTGGCCACAGCATGCATTCATCCAGGATCCCTAGGACAGCCCAGTCTCTCGATCCTGCTCCAATAAAAGAGTCCTCATCTATCTGTGGATTCTGGCCAGGGCTCAGCTTATGAATGCAATGAGTGTAGCTGGAAGGGATTTTTGGGGTGGTTGGGGCCTGCAGGTGAGATCATGGGGAGATATGGTACTCTATTCAGGGAAAGGTTGGAGAGGTGCTATGGAGGGCAGCCAGGAAGGGTAAACCAGTGGCCATGCTGGAGTGTCAAGCCTCATGGGAGTGGAGAAACTGTTGAGGGCATGTCTCAAGCTCTCAGTGTAGACCTAAGTTTGTTCCTGATGCCACCACTTGGCCAGAGGTGAGACACTCCCAGGCTTCTGTTTTCTCAGTGTGTAGTGGAGGGAAGACACAGTCATGCCTCCTGGAACTGTGTTACTGGTTACACACTATGAGGCCTTTGAGTTGGTAGCATAGGGTCTGACAGTAGGGAGGCCTTAATAAATGCTCATCACCATGTCTACCAGGATCACCAGCGATGTACCCATCAGTGTGGTCATTGTTAATGTCCAGAATCTTCTCAGCTGCCTCAGATGGCAGAACTCTTCTAGGAGCCCTGAGCAGGTAGGATTTTAAGACAGGACATCTTCACTGTCTCAGTTTCCTCTGGACCAGACCCACAGGCTCAGCTTACATGTGCTCAGGGATGCAGGGAGATGGAGGTCTCCACATCTTTAGGGTACTTGACTACAGTGGCTGGGAAATGGTCCACAGACACACCCAGCACTTGTCATGCTGGGGCTGGTGGGGGATGTCTTGTGGAGGTGGCTGGAAAGCAGAATTACCTCTTTTGGAGGAAGTCATGGGTAGAATGGCGCCAACAGACCTGCCAAGAGGGAGAGTCAAAGCTCTTTCCAAGGCCCCTGAAGAAGAAGGAATCTGGGGTGCTCTGAAAAGGGGATTGCTGTTCAGGATTCAGGGTGTAAACAGTGCTGCTGAGCAAACCATTTATCAGGATCTTGGTGACAGGTGTTTTAAAGAAAAAAAAATATTTGTGTGAATGTGTTTTTTCAAAATGATTAATATTCAAATTAATGTTGGGGATCCAAATAGCCAAAGTGTAACTAAGCAGAAAACTTCTCTGGCAGTTTATAATTTTCAGTCTGTTTTACACCAGCTCCCACTACCCGAGGACCCAGAATTTTCTCTGGGTTTCTACAGACTTGTTCTACAGAGGCAGCAACTCCTTGGGGGAATTCTATGTACATTGTCCCATCTCCCTGCTTGGAAACACTCTCAACTCCCTTTTCTGAAAATTATAATAAGGCCCCGAACTAGCTTTCCAACCCTACAACTTCTGCTCTTACCTGCTGCAGCTAAATCGAGCCTGGGCTTCAAGGTATCCCTCCACTAGGTGCTGGCCTGGTAGCAACTGGAATGTTCTCTCCTCTCTCCTGCAGTATGTGTTGCAAAGTTCGCTGGGGCCGGCTTGTCCTTTAGCAAATACAATACTATCTTGCAGTTCAGATTGCTGAGCAGGCAGAAGGGGCTGTAGCATGGCAGTTACTTTCTTGTCTTGGGGTTAGAGCCGACTGTAAGAAGCATCCAGTTCAGGGACAGTTCCAGACCTGGAATCCCTCTGACTGAGGAGCTCTCACTGAGCATGTGCCTATGAACCAACCTCTGGCTAGTTGGTTACACTGAGCTGGCATATACTCACCCTCTTCCAGGCACTGCCATCTTATCTGTGACTTTCTTTTCCTCTTTTAGAGTAACTGCTTCCTGAGGAGGCTAAATGTGTTGTCAGTCTGTGTCCCAGCATTTAGCAACTATCTACCTGTTTACCAACTATCTATCCCTCTATCCACCTACCTGTCCATCACCTATCTATTCATATATTCATATATCTATTCATAAATCTATCGCTCCATAACTCCATCCATCTACCCACACACCCGTCTTTCCATCAACTCATTTATTTTCCTGTCCATCTACTTATTTGTCTGCTCATAAGTTTGTCCACCTACCTACATGTCCATCTATTCATTTAGCTACTGGCCTGTCCCCCATCATCTATCCATTAACCCAGCCACTGTTTATTGAATTCATATTGAGTTCTATGTGCTTTACAACCTAAAGGCATTTTTTTTTTTTTGGCCAGGGGTGGAGGGGGGCGGAGTTCAAGACAGGGTTTCTTTGTGTAACAGCTCTGGATGTCCCGGACCAGCTGTTGTAGACCAGGCTGGCCTTGAACTACTCACAGAGATCTACTTGCTTCTGCTTCCCGAGTGTTGGGATTAAAGGTGTATGCCATCACTGCCCAGCTACCTAATGCATGCAAATATATATATTTGGAGGATATATATATCCTCCAAAATCTTCTTACCTAGTGGCAAAAACAAAGAGTTAGTGAGCAACTAAAGACTAGTCTAGTTGGAGGACTGCGGCTAAGAGCCACAGACCCAGGTGGGTTGGCAGAAAGTGCAGGGGCAGAGGTGGACGTTCAGGTCAGCAGCATCAAGGTCAAAGTCTTGAAGATGGAGAGGTCAGGTTTTGGAGTCAGGTGGCCCCGGATTTAAAACCTTGTTCCCTAGTCTGAGGGACTGAGAATGAGTGAACTTTCTCTCTCTCAGTCTCCCCATATGTGGAATGGAATGGAGAGCTATCTTGTAGGTCATTGTGAGAGTTTAGCAAAATAATGTGTAACTCCAGCTTCAAGGGATCCAGCACCCTCTGCTGGTCTCCCTGGCACTTGCACTCATATACACATAGCCACACATAGACATATACATAAATCAAAATATAAGTAAATCTTTACAAAACACCATACTAAAATACATGGGATGTTGCCAAACAATTCATTTAGCAAAATTGTGTTACTCTAAAATCTCATGTCTCTAGGGAGGATGAGACACAGTGAACAGGGCTGGGGAGATGGTTGGTGGATAAAGTGCTTGCCATGCAATAGTGAGACTGGAATTTGAAACCCCAGAACCTATGTGGATTCAGAGTGGGGCTGACAGCCTGCCTGTAACCCCAGTGCTCCAGAGGCAGTGATGCAATCCCCAGAGCAAGCTAGAAAGTAATCGAGGAAGACATGTGATGTCAACCTCTGGCCTCCACATACATGTTCACACACATGCATGTGCACCTGCACACATGTGTGCCCATACACGTATAAACATGGATGTACACATGCACACCAAATACGCACAGATAAGCCCAGTAAAAATATACATACTCTTATTAACCCAAGTCTCTAAAGGTCTTGGAGATACAAGAAAGAAGCCAGGAATATCAGGAAACTAAAGAATAATAAAGCTGATTAAATAAGACAGAAAAAAGTGAGACTTGGTGGGCAAAACCAATAACTAGGACTTTGAGGAAACCCACAAAGCCATTAGTCTAATTGATCAAAGAAAGGATAAATATATAAATAAGTAAGAACAGAAACAACACGAGCCACAGTAAATACTATAGAACAGATTTGTTAAGGTTCGGGTAGGATATTGATTTCATTTATGTGTGGATGTCATTGCATAGCTTCAGAGAGGCTGGGCCCCTGCGCCCGACACTACTGCAGGTTGTCAAGAGAACACGCATACATGTTTGTATGTGTGTGTGCATGCAGGCATGCTGTACATGTGTGTGGAGGCCAGAGGTCAATGTTGTGTGTCTTCCTCAGTTTCTCTCCATCATATATTTTGGGGCATGATCTGTCATTGAATCTGGAGCTCACTTTTTCATCTTGGCCAGCTGGCCAGCAAGCTCCAGGGATTCTACTTGTCTCTCTCCCCAATTACACACACACACACACACACACACACACACACACACACACACACATACACACGTCTTGGTGCCTGTCTTTTTCATGTGGATTCTGGGGACTGTAGATCCTCATACTTGCAAAGCAAGTGTTTTTATCAACTGCTCCATCTCCCAAATACTCCTTTTTATTTCTTTTTGTTTGTTTGTTGTTTCTATTTTTTTTTTTTTTTTGATAGAGTTTCTCTGTGTAACAGCCCTGGCTGTCCTGGAAGCCCTGGAATTCACTTTGTAGACCAGGCTGCCCTTGAACTCACAGACATCTCCCTGCTTCTGTCTTCTGAGTGCTGGAACTAAAGGCATGTGCCAGCAGGTCTGGAGATTTACTTTTTGTTGTTGTTGTTGTTTTTCGAGACAGGGTTTCTCTATGTAGTTTTGGTACCTGTCCTGGAACTCACTTTGTAGACCAGGCTGGCCTTGAACTCACAGAGATCCTTTTGCCTCTGCCTCCTGAGTGCTGGGATTAAAGATGTGTGCCACACCTCCCAGCCCAAGATTTATTTTATTTTTAATGGAGAGATGGCATCCTGAGCTACCCTCCACAAAAATCCATCAGGCCACTTAAGTGTTATGCACAGATTGCAGAGCCCCCCCCCCCCCAAATCCATCAAGGAGACTGAATCCTGTATGTAAAAGCAAAGAACCTTTATTCAAGTTTGAACTTGGACTCTCCATGTGTCTAACACAGTGGCATGATCAGAGAGCCTCGAGTTGGGGTGGGGTTTTTATCATAGCAGAAGTTGGGGTGGGGATTCCTAAGGTTTGTGATCCCTGAATGGCTGATATTTGTCTGGGGTGTCTTGCTGAAAGGGGATGGGTGTGTTCTGGGCTAAGGGGCATCTTGTGATCCTGTGATCCTATCTACAATGGTTGTAATGTTAGGTATTTTCCCCTTGGATGGTCTGTTCCTGGGTAGTGCCTGGGTGGTCCCAGTTTGTGGTCTTTCTGGGGTCAGTTATTGCCTTAGGGTAAACTGAAACTTCAGGCCTACTTTCTGGTTGGTCTCTATTGAGCCTGCCATGGCAGGTGTGTACCAAGCTGCCCTGGGCCCTACAGGAAAGTGGTGTGTCCCTGTGGTATAAGCTATAGGAAAGCTGTGATGGTTCATTCTCATCACCAACTTGACTACATTTAAAAATAACTTGGGTACTCAGGCACTGGGCATGTCTGTGAGAGCATTTCCAGGGAGGCTTAACTGAGGAGGGAAAAATCCTGAATGTAGGTGCTGCCATCCCCTGGGCTGGGCCCCAACACTGAGTAAACCTCATTCTTCTGCTTCTGGCTAAGAGCCGATCCTGCTACCGTGTCTTCTTTTCCATTATGGGCTGCGTTCCCTCAAACTGTGAGCCCAAATATACCTTTTATCCCTTAAGTGGCTTCTTGTCAGGTGTCTGGTCACAGCCATGAGAAAATCAATGAATACAGAGACAGAGGCAGGAGGATCACTGACGCCTGGGAGTTTAAGACTAGCTTGGGTCAATACAGCAAGACTCCAAGAAAAGGAGAGAATGGCAGGGCCAGAGAGATGGCTCAGCGATTCAGAACATGGAGGATCCAGGTTCAATTCCCAGCACCTACATGGTGGCTCACAACTTCTGGCTTCTGTGGGCATCGGGCATACACACTGTAAACATAGACATGCATGCAGGCTAAACACCCATGCATATAAAATGAAATAATTTTTAAAAATGAAAGGAGTGAATATGAATGATGAATACAAACAGTGGAGGAAGGCAGAAGGAAAAACCACTAGGGAAGCAGAGGGGCAGAGAGCTGGTGGAGACAAGAGATGGGAAAGTTCGTGTTGTAGGGCCACTGTCCTTGTTTACAGTGTCCCTTCATTGCTGAGGCTTCCTGGACCATGTCCCTGGTTGTGCTCCAAGGGGGAAAGGCATTTTATACTAGGATGAAATTAGCCAGGGACAGTGTTGTCTTTCTTGTCCCAGTTCTCTCAAGCTCCAGGTCCCTTCCTGCCTGAACTACCCTCAGGAATCCTGGAAGCAGCTTTAATTGTTCTCTCTTCCCCAAACTCCTGAGTGAGCCACACCCCAGAGTCCTCGTTCCAATTACAGCTGAGAATTCCCTGGGAAGTTTGACCCCTATAGCGCAGGGCATCCAATTTTAAACCTTGAAGGCAGTTCCTCTCCATCTGGGATCTCTTGTACCCTTGTCTTTGAGAAGCCACAACTGTCACATAAAAGAAACCATCTTGTGTCACTTGCTCGAAGCCCAGATTGTCAGATGGCCTTGACTTCCTTCTGAGCTAGGAGAAGGACTGTGCTGGAAGACCATGGCGAGCCTGGGGCAGGCATCTCTGGTCCTTCTCTTATCAGTCACACAATTCTCTATACCTAGACTAGACAGCTAAGTCCAACAATGCCAGTCTCCTGGCTACTTGCCCATTCTGGGATGGCCACGTCAGCCCCTGGCAGGAGTCTGGACAGAGGCCTCTTAGTCTAGCACATGTTCCTCTTTCATTTTGATTTCCAGCTCCCATCTAGCCCTTAGAACAAGTACATCCATCATCCCACAGCTTCTCCCAAAAGTCTTCACGATTTAAGCTGCCTTTGCTGAAATACACTATGTTAATGGCAGCTGAGGGGCTAACTCCTCTCTGACCTTCTGGGCTGGAAGGTCTAACTTAGTCAGATTTATTTACCTACCATCCTCAGCCATGATGGAGAGGACCTGAAAAAAATCCATGATTCAAGCTGCATGGGAGAGGAGTATGTGGCCCACACTGGGAGTTTCCCATTCTGATCTTGAGACCCAGGGATATGGGGGGAGGGCGGTCCTATTGCTCAGTCTTGGCCAGGTCAAGTGCAGCTGGTCACATTGCACCCACAGTCAGGAACCAGAGAGAGATGAATACTGGTGTTCAGCTCACATTGTCCTATGTGTTCAGCTAGGTGTCTCAGCCATGGGATAGAACCACCCACATTGAGTAGCTCAGTTGGTCCTAACTCAGTTGGTCCACTCCAGAAACTTCCTTACAGACATACCCAGAAGTTTGTCTCCTAAGTGATTCTAGATCCTGTCAGATTTGTAATGTTAACTATGATATTATATAACATTGCTATAATACATCATCATGTTATGTAATATTACTATATAATATTAACTATATATAATATGTTATAAAACATGGTATTAACCACCACAGCATCCGTTGTCCTTCTCTGCATGACGGGGCAGAAGTAGGCTGCAGGAGAGGTTGAATCTTACACCCTCCCTGTAGTCTTTGGATTTCCTCTATGTCAGCCCAAGTCACTCAGAGGAAAGAGGAAACCCATCAAGTTCAGGTGGCCCTCAAGGCCAAGTAGCCTTGGGGAGCGCAGGCACATGGCAGGTGGGGGAGGTAGCATCTGGCTCAGCGATGATCTCTCCTAAATGCTGGTTGCACTTAAATCCTAGCACCCCAGTACTCCCCACCCCATATATTCAGCTTGGAAATAATTAGAATGTGTTAAAAATGCAGTGACAATGGGTGGCTTTGGAGGGTATTTTTAAGGGTGACAGATCTGAGTGTCATTAGTGCCAGAAACACAGGACTCATTTTTCTAAAACCAAGTGTCACATTTCCAGATGCTGTGGCCCACACCTCAGTCATGTTCTCAAACAACCACACCCTATGTCCTGGAGCCTAGATCCTGCCACTGAGTGCTGGGGACATAGTCAGAAAGTCCGTGAGACACTTGCTTGGGGCTTCACACCATCAATACTCAGTCTCCTAGCTTGGTGACTTCTCTAGTCTAGGGCACTGATTGTGTGTGACCTCTGGGTCAGTCAGGGCTGGCCCCTCTAGCCAGTGTCGGGGGCCTCAGCCAAAGGGGATAGGAGCCACTCAGAGGCTTGTGTCTTCATTGGGAGGGTATGGCTCTCTCACTTGCTATGACACTCAGGAATAAAAAGCAGGGTGTTCAGACAGGGTGGGAGAGTGGCATTGAGAGGGGAGGAGGTGGTCTCCACTGGTGGTCAGAACTGCTCTCCAGGTAACATTTTCCTTCATGTCAATGATGTCCTGCGCAAGTGTGATGCAGGCCACAAGACAGGCATAATTCGGGAGAAGCAGAATATAATTTTCAGTGTAGGAACAGAGGACAATCATAAGCTCAAGGTAGAGAGTAGAAAGTAGAAAGGGAAGTGAAGCCTCAGGATGGGGTGACCTGTGATGGCTTTATAGAGGAGACAAAGAAGGAGGCCATAGAGAAATCAGGCCTTCTGGGCAAGGACACAGCAGACCCCGAGTGTAATCTATACATGTAATCTATAGATGCATGTTTTTGGAGACAGGTCTTATGTACCCACGGCTGGCCTTCAACGTGCTATTTAGTCTGGGATAACCTTGAACCCTGACATCCTGAGTGCTAGGATAATAATCAGGGACCATTGTACAGTGTGTACACAGTGCTGGAATTGAATCTAGGGCTTCATGCATGCTGAGCAATCACTCTACAGTTGATTTACATTTTAATGGGATCTATGTGGCTCCTGTTCAGAGAATATGCTGTGGGAGGGTAAGAGTGGGTACAGGGAGATCAGCACACTGATGAAGTGGTGGGTCAAGAGTAAAGGATGTTTGCAAAGTCGTGTGGTCCAGCTTCCTGTGCTTCAGAGGGAGATTTGAGGGGGCATCGGAGGAGACCCTCGTCAAGTCCTCTCAACAACAGGTGGCTGGATGGGGCCTGAGATCAGGTCTCTGGCGTTCCTTACCTCTGCTTACTGGATGGGGCCCTTGGTTTGAAGGGTTGGGGTAACAGCAAGGAGGCCACATAAGCTTTGTCCCATCTGCTCTCCACATCTTTTGTGCTGTCTGCTCCTTGGGTTCTCCTTCCCCCTCATCCATCAGCTCCACATTCCCTTTCTTCCTCTGCCTTTTCCTCCTCTATTCTTCCTCCTCTTGTCCTGGTTAGAGGGAGGATTGAATCCAGTGTGATGTGGGGTGTCCTGTTGCTGAGGTCCATGTATGGGTATGGGGTGGTATTGGGTCCACATGTTCTCTGGTCCCTGTGGCTGGGGGAATGAGGTCCAAGATGGTTTTCTTGCCAGGTTCTGGCTCGCAGGGGAAGAGCAGGATGTCCAATTTTCTCAGCTTCCTGGGGAGAGGAGCCACCTTGGGGCTTCTCTGAGAGCTCAGGAGCCATCTTGGAGAAGCATCTGTGACCATGACCTTCACAGGACTCCTTTTTTGGGCATGTGGTAAGTCATGTCATTAAGATGAATGTGTGTTTTGGGAGAGGGTGTAAATATATAAATAGCGTTCTTGCCAGCCCCATACATCACAACCCGTGTTTATTCAGTGCCCGGTGCATAAGCTAGAAAGGCACGCATTGCTATTTGGGGCTGTTGAGGTTTAAAGTACATTAAAAGAGTTTACTGAAAACTCTTGGCAAACAGATAAAATACAATTACCCAATTCCCAAGGCGCTGCAGACAGAGTGTCCCGCTAACCTGCAGCGTAATAATTCACCCTGGCCTCGACAGGCGCCTTTGAGCCATCGGAAGCCATGCTTTTGTAAACTTCAGAGGCAGCACAGAACTGTCCCTTGGGAGCCCCTCTTCCTGTTTTTATTAACCTCCCTGTTCCTGACTGAGGCATTGCAGGAGGATCTGGCCAGAAGTGCTGCCCTAGGCCCTGATGAGCTTTTCTAGGATCACCAAGCAGGGGGAGGAGGGGTGAGACTGTTCCTGTGTTGTCTGGCTGCACCCAGATGTCCATGCAACATTGAACAGCAGGCATTGCTGGGGTGGGCACCTTCACAAGGAAGAATTCAGACTTGCCATGTCCAGGACCCTCAGTCCCTTCCTGGTAAATGAGGCCCTCTCTCCCTCTGTGTGTGTGTGTGTGTGTGTGTGTGTGTGTGTGTGTGTGTGTGTGTGTGTGTGTGTGTGTAAGAGAGAGAGAGAAAGAGAGAGAGAGAGAGAGAGGGAGAGACAGAGAAAGAGAGAGAGAGAGAGGGAGAGAGAGGCAGAGAAAGAGAGAGGCAGAGAGATAGAGGCAGAGGCAGAGAGAGATAGAGAGAGACAGAGACTCATTTTGTAGCCCTGGCTTGCATGAAACTCACTGTGGAGACCAAGGGGGCCTTGAACACACATAGATCTGCCTGCCTGTTTCCCAAGTGCTAGGATTAAAGGTGTGTCACCACATCTTGTTAAATGAGGCTTTTAATGGTGCAGGTGGGGAGGAGGATATCAGTGATTGGATTGGATTTTTCAAGTTCTGGGAGACTTGAGGTCGATTTCCACATTATGTGTAGGGACCACAAGGCCATACCTGTGTGGAGGTGGGGTTGTCATTCCCCAGGGCTTGAGTGTGACCCCAAGGGTGCTCTGTCTGTCTTGCTTCCAGGGAGATAGAGAAATGACCCTGAGCATTCAGTTTTCAGGTATTTCTGGGTAGTTATCATCCTGTGCCTGCCACAGGCAGTGGCACTATTCCCAGAATCTGGAGAGAGCCTGGCAATTGTGGAAGGACACGGGATACCTGCATGGCCAGTGGTGGACAGCCACTGGAAGGCAGGAGTCTTTCTCTTCAGCAGGCCCCTCCCTGACTGGCTCTTGATTTCTGTTCCTTTAAGGCTGTGTGTGGAGACTTACCTTATCCAGAAGTTGGCACACACAGTTTTGGAGCTAGGTGACGTAGAGCCTGGGTAGGTCAGGTCCCTGCTGAGGGTGGGGATTAGGAACTTCCCTCCAGGTATCCTTCATGGACTTGACCTGATGAGACCCAGGCTTACTGGGCCTAGAAAATCGATCCTTTGGCTCAGACTCATTGCTCAGCTAGAACAATATAGCGAGTCTCTTGAGGGAGACACAGAAATTAGTCTTGAGGGAGACATAGACATTAGCCCTGCTTATCTCGCCTGGCCCTTCTCAGCCTTGGCCTTGTTCCCCCTCACCCCCAGACTGTGCAAGTGATGTTGCTTAAAGTAGTTGTTCAATGAGCAACGTATTAATCTAGCATTAGTTACGGCAGTTGAGCTCCTGGAGATAAGAAAATGTAAATGTGTCTCTAGAACACGCTGCCAGTTCTGCATCCAAACACATTCCTGAAGAAAAATGGCTGCAGTATGGTTCTGGGGAATATTAATTGTGTGGATTTACATACACTACAGATGGCACTGCAGATGCCAGGCACTGCCAGGAGCCTCTGTGGGCTGCCAGAGAGGGGTCCAGCCTTTCTTTGAGCTTCCCATTGGGTGTGTTGCTTTAACTGGACTAAAGGTGTCCCGCTGGAATTTTATAGGTGAAGAAGAAACACAAGCAAAGAAAGTTTGAGAAACCTGTCCATGGCTGTGTGGGGTGAGGCGCTTCCAGCTTTGATTCATCCCTTGCTGTGTTTGGGAGGCTCTCAGGCTGCCCTACCACCTGTCCTTGGCAGGGTCTCAACTAGTTACTGCCGAATCTGTCCCCACTGCCTACCTCCTACACAGTCCTGTCACCAGGACAGTGACCCTTAAAGCCATAAAGAGCAGGCGATTATTACTTTTTAATCAACAAGTGTTCATTATTGAGGGCCCATGTATGTTTGCCAGGCACCACGCCAGGCAGCGGGTTGTGCTCACTCATGGGGTCTACACCTCAGCAGTCAGCAAATAACCCTCATACAGAAGATGGGTACTTACCAACTGCATGGAGTGCTGGGAAGGCCAAGTGAGAAGCATGATGGGAAATAGAAAATGATTGTCAAAAGAATGACTCAAAACCAACCTCTCTCCCTCTTGTCCATCCTTTGTTCCCTCTTCATTTCTTCCTTCTGCATCCTTTTCAGTTTCTTTTCTTCTTTTCTTCTGAGACAGGGCTTTGCTGTCTAGCCCAGGCTGGTCTGAAACTTGTTCTGGTGATCCTCCTGCCTCAGCTTTCTGAGTGCTGTGATTTCAGGTACATGCCAATGCTCCTGGTGTGATTCAAGTCATCTAGAGTGGATGGAGCTATCCTTTTGTCTCCAGCTGTTTTCACAGATGAAGAAAGCAAGGTACAGAGAGGGTCAGCTTGTGCCTTGGCAGGTGTCCTGGTTGCTTTTTGGCAATTTGACACAAACTAGGGTTACTGGGGAAGAGGGAGTGAGTGAGGAATTACCACCATCAGGTTGGCCTGTGGGTTTGCCTGTAGGGCATTTTCTTGATTAATAATTGACATGGGAGGGTCCAGCCCACCGTGGGTGGTGCCACTCCAGGCAGGTGGTCCTGCGTTGTATAATAAAGCCAACTGAGGGTCCCAGTGAGTAGCATTCTTCTGTGGTTCTGCTTCAGTTCCTGCCCTGGCTTCCCTTGATGATGGAGTAGAACATGTAAGCTGAAATAACCCTTTCTTGCCCAGGTAGCTTTTGCTCAAGGTGTTTACCATAGAGACAGAGGAGCAAGGTAGAACAGCAAACTTGCCCATGGGTAGAGAGCTACTGGACAGGAACCTGCGATTTGAACCCCAAGTCTAGCTGCAAAGCCCCTGCTGTCAATCACTGGCTTCTTTTACAAATTATTTTTAAAGAATTATTTTTATTTTCTGTGCATATGTGTTTTCTTTGCATGTATGGGTATGTACTATGTGTGTGTGTGTCTGGTGCCTGTAGAGACCAGAAAGAGCTCATCAGATCTCCTGCAACACAGACTGTTGTGAACTGCCTTGTGGGTGCTGGGAATTGAACCCTCATTCTCTGCAAGAGTAATGAGTGCTTGAAACTTTTGAGCCATCTCTCCAGCCCCCTATTGTCTCCCCTTTAAGAAGAAACAAACAAAAAGGTCTCACTGTGTAGCCCCAGAACTCACTATGTGAACTAGCTTGGCCTTCAGCTTGCCACGCTCCTCCTGCCTCCTCTTCCCACGTGCTGAGATTACACGTGCACACCACCAAAACAAGCTTTATTGCCTCTTAAGAAATAAATGACTCACACCTGTGACCCAGCACTTGGGAGGTGAGGAGGAGGGGGAATTGCCTCAATTTTAAAGCCTGCCTGGGCTGTACAGCAAGTACCAGATCTCCCTTGCCAGAAAACACAAAGTCAGAATGAAAACTGAACAAATAAAGCAGTAAACTGGATTACTCTGGACATCCTGACCTGGAGTGCTGGGGGAACATTTCAGGCAGGGTTAGGGAAGGAGGCTAGAGTATGAGAAAGAGTGAGAAAAGGGTTTAGACTCTTTGTGGAGGTGTCAGTTTTCTTGGGGTGCATCTCAGTTTCATACGGCCTCTGGTGGCTGAGGAATTATGTCTAAAGACACAGGAGGCTCTGCCAGGGTTAGAAACATAGAGAAGAAAAGTGGATTTCTTTTAAAATATTTTTTAAAATATTTTTTTATTATTCAAATTAGGAACAAGCTTGTTTCACATGTCAATCCCTTCTCCCTCTCCCTCCCCACACCCACACTCCTCCTATGCCCCCCCATCCCATCCACCCTCCACTCCCCAGGCAGGGTAGGGCCCTCTACAGGGGCTCCACAAAGTCCACCACATCTTTCTGGGCTGGGCCTAGGCCCTTCCCCATGTGTCCAGGGCAAGAGTGCATCCCTTCATGTGGGATGGGCTCTCAAAGTCCCTTCTTACACCAGGGAAAATACTAATCCACTACCAGGGGCCCCCTAGAGTGCAGCGGTCTCTTTATTGACATCCATGTTCAGGGGTTTGGATCAGTCCTGTACTGGCCTCCCAGACAGCATCTGGGGTCGCTGTGTTCCCCCTTGTTCAGGCCAGCTGTTTCTGTGGGTTTCACCAGCCTGGTACTGACCCCTTCGTTCTTCATTCCTCCCTCTCTGCAACTAAGTTCCAGAGTTCAGCTCAGTGTATATCTGTGGATGTCTGCCTCTGCTTCCATCAGCCACTGGATGAGGGCTCTGAGGCTAGGGCACCCACCGCAGGTCAGGGGATAGGGTGTAGACTGTGGATTTTTTTTTAAAAGATTTTATTTATTATGTATACAACATTCTGCTTCCATGTATATCTGCACACCAGAAGAGGGCACCAGATCTCATTACAGATGGTAAGTCACAATGTGGTTGCTGGGAATTGAACTCAGGACCCCTGGAAGAGCAGTCAGTGCTCTTAACCTCTGAGCCATCTCTCCAGGCCCCCCACTCTTTTTTTGTTTTGTTTTGTTTTTTGTTTTTTGAGACAGGATTTCTCTGTGTAGCTTTGGAGCCTATTCTAGCACTCTCTCTGGAGACCAGGCTGGCCTTGAACTCACAGAGATCTGTCTGCCTCTACCTCCCAAGTGCTGGGATTAAAGGTGTGTGCTGCCAATGCCCGGCTGAAAGTGGATTTGTTTTTGCACAAGTGATTATCCTCAAGGGGACGAGGCCACTCTGTTGTGCCCGGTTTGGTGACTTGGTGTTTGGAACTGGGACAGAACATCCAAGTCAGGTGCTATCTGGGTATGGAACAGGCATCTGTGGGCTTGGGAGGAGTCAGCTTTCAGACTGAAGAGGGATGAGAAAGCAAAGCCACGTTACCTTCTGCAATGGTCTGGGCCTGGCATGTAGAAGAGGCCAGACAGAGCTGAGGCTTCACATTTGAGGCTCCTTCTGAGACCTCGTGATTGGTGAATGTGTTAACCCTGACTCGCACATTTGTCTTGGAGGGAGCTGTGGCCCAGCTGTGGCCATTGGAAAGATTACAGCCCTGGGGAAAGAAACATGTTGGCTAGTACTGACCCAAGGTTTATGAGTCCCAGGTCACCTGCCCCTTGTAAGGGAGCAACTGTTGGTGGCAAAGAAGGAAAGGCCCCTTTGTGGTTACAAGGCATCTGTTGGTGGCTACTCTGTATTTAAAGACTGGAAGGCTAGGGAGGAAGGGAGTATTTATTGTGCTATAAGCAGGAGATACAAGCATGGGGTCCTCTTTCTTCTCTTTGTTATCTGCTCCCCTGTTGTGGGCACTTGAGAAAGGAGGCATGATTTTCTCAGGAATCCATTTTGGCCTGTGGTATTACTTTATCAAGCCTAAAGACAAAGACTGGGTTTGAGACACTGACTGTGGAGATGAGAGAACTAGAAACACATTTTTTTTCCCCACAGAAAATGGGGATACCTTGGGGGTCTAGTTGAGATGAGAGGGTGAGATTCCACTTGTAAGAAAGTGCAGCTGGGGCCGGCAAGATGGCTCAGTGTTTCCCCTAAGCTGGATGACCTGAGTGTGATCCCCGGGACCTCATCATAGAGGGAGAGAACCATCTCTACAAGTTGTCCTCTGACTTCTGCTTGAGTGCATGCTTGAGTGCCTCCCACACTCATATACAACGAGAAATTTTTTAAATTTTGAGGCAGGTTATCACTATCTAACTCTGGCCTCTGCCTCCTGGGGAAGGAATATGCTTTTCTCAGCTCTTTTTATCTAGACTTGGGTCTGCTCTAAGTACATGTGGAAGATGATTTGATTGAGAACTATCCCCCATAGGTGCACATATTTGAATACTTTGTCCCCACCTGGTATCACTGTCCTGGGAGGTATCGCTTGCTGTAGTAAGTATGTCACTGGAGGCCAGTTTTGATCCACCTGCCTCTGCCTCCCGAGTGCTGGGATTAAAGGTGTGAGCCACCAACGCCTGGCATCTATGTCTAGTTCTTTTTATGCTTTCTGGGTACAGTTGAGATGGACTCTCTGTTCCCTGTCCCTGTTGCCATGCTTCTCTAGCCATTATGAACCCTCCCTCTGAAACAGTAGAACACACATTTCTCTTTAAGTTGCTTTTGGTTGTGGTATTTCATCACAGTAACAGAAAACTAATATAAATATGTTTAATGACTTAAGTAGTACCCCTTAAGTTGATAAGTTGACAGGGTGAAGGGTAACACTGCATACTTCCCTGGGGAGGAAGTCTTGGACGGTGTTAAGCCTTACTAGCTACAGTTAACAATCACCAAGTATCTTTACATTATATTTACCCGATCTTGACCAGGCCCAGCTGTTGCTCTTTATGTCCTGTTTTTAGGAAGCTGTAGTTTAGTCCCTCTTACAGCTAACCTCATGCCTGACCCTTTCTTTTTTCCCCACTCACCGAGCAGAGGGATTCCTGTAAACAGGGCCTGATGAGAAGTAGGTAAACATTAATGCAGTGAATGAATGAATAGATGAATAAGGCTTTCCTATTCTCTCCAGCTTTTGGAGTCTCATTAGATTTTCATAACACCCCAACTGGCATTTATGAGTTCATTCCTGTAACAGGTTAAGTGGTGTTCCTTCAAATCTACGTATAATGAGAACTTTGGGCTGTGAGCTGATTGAAAACAGGATCTGTTGTGGATATAATTAGTTAAGGATCTTGAGATGAAAATCCTCCCTAGATTTGCGTTGAGCACTAAAGTAAATAAGCATCCTTAAAACATTAAGATGTCTTAGATGAAGGTAGAGACCCAGGGAGAAGTAGGGATGGTGATCATGCCAAGATGGAGACAGAGATTGGAATGATGTGATCAAAAGCCCAAGGCACCCAGATGGCTGGCCCCCATCTGCAGCTAAGAGAGGGACTTAGTTCTTCTACAGACTGCAGGAAAACCCATTCAGTCTTGATTTTGAGCTCCTGGTTTCAAAATATGTGAGGGAATGATTTCTGTTTTTTTTTTTTTTCCCCTGTGTATATGTGTGCAGATGTGCATGTATTGGGCTGTGTGCCTGTGGAGGCCAGAAGACAACCTCAGCTGTCATCATTCCTTAATCACTGTCCAACTGGTTTTTTTGAGACAGTCTCTTGGCTTGAAGCTCACCAAGTAAGCTAGACTGGCTGGCCAGCAAGTCCAGAGTTCCCCTGGCCTCTTTCTTTCCAGCACTGGGATTATACATGTGCATCAACATGTGTGACTTCTTAAAATGTGGGTTCTGGAGAATTGGGGTGGTCTCAGGTCCTCATGCATATGAGGAAAGCATGTTACCAGATGAGCCATCACCCCATTACTAAGTTACTCTATTTATGGTAACTTGTTTTAACATCCTTAAAACACTAAGATAACCCTATTAGTGTCTGATAGGCTGTCACTCCCTTGTAGTCCTCTAGCTCGATCATAGGGTAAGGTCTGGGTCACTGCTGAATGTCTGCGCCCTGCAAATCAGGTGACCAACTATCTTGATTTGACTGGGACTTCTAAGAGCATTCCAAAAGCACATGAATAGATTGGTTGGGACAACTGGTCAACCTGCTAACCTGGTGTTTTAGTCAGTGTTCTATTGCTGTGAATAGACAACACCATGGCTATGGCAAATCTTAAAAAGGAAAGCATTTAACTGATGCCTGCTTGTAGTTTCAGAGGTTTAGTCCATTGTCATGGTGGGAAGCATAGTGGCAGACATGGTGCTGGAGAAGTAGCTGAGAGTTCTACATCCTGATCCACAGGCAGCAGGAAGAAAGTGTGTGTGTGTGTGTGTGTGTGTGTGTGTGTGTGTGTGTGTGTGTGAGAGAGAGAGAGAGAGAGAGAGAGAGAGAGAGAGAGAGAGAGAGAGAGATTGAGATTGGGCCTGGCTTAGGTTTCTGAAACCCCAAAGCCCACTCTCCAGTGATACACATCCTCCAACAAGGCCTTACCTCTTAATCCTTCTGAAGTAGTGCCACTCCCTGATAACTAGCATTCAAATATATGAGCCTATAGGAGCCAGTCTTTTTTTTCTTTTGTTTTATTTTTGTTTTTTTGAGACAGAGTTTCTCTGTGTAGCCCTGGCTGTCCTGGAACTCACTCTCTAGATCAGACTGACCTCAAACTTAGAGATCGGCCTGCCTCTGCCTCCCAAGTGCTGGGGTTAAAGGCGTGCGCCACCACTGCCTGGCTATGGGAGCCATTATTTATTCAACCACCACACATGGTTATCAGTGCCAGCTGGTGCCTGATTGGCATGACAGATCTTTCTTTAATTACATTTACTTACTTATTGCAATTGGGACTATGCTTACCATGGTGTGCGAGTATAGGTCGGAGGACAACCTGTGGGAGTTGATTTGCTCCTCTACCATATAGGTGTTCAGGCCTGGTGGCAAGCACCTTTATCTGCTGAGCCATCCGGAAGCCCCAGCTGAGGCTTACATGTAGGGAGAGTGAGTGGCTGGGCCAGCTGCAGAGGGTGTGTGCAAGCATCTTGTGTAAGATGAACACAGAGCCTGATAGGAGAGGACTGAGGACTTAAAATCTCTGGGTATCAGGGAGGCTGGTAGGGCTATTCTGCAGAGGTCTGGGGAATTCCTGTTTTGGAACCCCTGGGGCTTCCCTGGAGGTCTGTTTTTGGGATGGGAATGGCTCAGGAACTTCTACACGGAGTAGTCTTCTGCTCCCAGGAAGCAGCTGGCACCTGCCATGCTCGGGAGCTTCTTTTCTGGGACCAATACAGAGTGAGCCTTAGTTCCATACCCTCAGCCTCCTCTATCTGAATACTCTGAATGGAGCTGATTGCCTAAATTGAAGGTATTATGCTATAATGATTGTTATAATTAAAACTATTATCATCTGAAAGAGACCAGAACATGAGAAACCACTGCAAAGAGTTTTAAAGCTTTTAAGGCATGTTTTTGAACCAGATAAAAGTGGCTTTGTGTGGAGTGGTTTAAAGAGAGGGAGGAAGGTGAGTGGACACCTGTGGCCTTTGAAATGTGGTGGCCCTACAGGGAGCCTGGTTTCCAGCGAGGTGGGTGGCAGCCTCAGGGGATCTGTCCACAGAGGGTGGCAGCTGCTACTTGGCCCAGAGCCCAGATGTAGGCTTTGAGCAACACCGACTTACTAGGAGAGGTTTTGAGACAACTGGGGCTGGCTGGGATCAGGTGGGGGCACTGTTCTGAAAGCCATGGCTGTTGAAATGGTTAGCTTATATTCTGTCATACTGGGGAACAATAGTCCAACCCTCAGTTCTGAGGGAGGAAGGGAGGCAGTATGTGGGTCCCGGGAGGCTACAGGGCCTTCACATGACAGTGGGAGGGGGCAGGGGCTCTAGAGGTGGGCTCAGAAGGGTCAGGTTGGGGGGGCAGGATTCAGACTCGCACCAGTCTCTGAACTTGGCAGTTGGGTACCCAAGGTTCAGGATTTGATAGGATGTAGAGGTGAGGCCAGGAAAGCGGAGCTTTTCTGAGACCATTTATTTAGCTTCAACTCTTTTTGTCTAACCAGAGAGTGAGAAAACAAAGGCTTTGAAGGGAAATGGATGATGTTAGAACTCTAGGTTTAGAAGTCCAACTCGACAGTGTGTTAGCCTTTCACCTTGGGTCTTTTTCTTGAGAGCGAGGCTGGCCTTCCCAAACATATGTGTGTGCATGGATGTATGTGTATGCATTCATGTGGAAGCCAGAGGTCAACCTTGGGTACAATTCAGGGTACCATCTACCTTGTTTCTTTGTTATTATTTTTACACTTATTTAATTACTTACTTATTTGGGGGCTACCACATATGTGCCACAGTATATATGTGGAAGTCAGAGTCAGTTCTGCCTCTTTACCATGCAGGTTCCAAGAACCAAACTCAGGACATGAGGTTTGACAGCAAGCACCTTCACCTGCTGAGCTTCTGATTTTTAATTTTTGCATAAAGGGACTCTTACTGACATGTAATTTGCCAAGGAAATGAGGATGTCTGGCTAGTGAAGCCCTGAGATCCATCTTGGCCTGCCTCTCCAGCACTGAGTTACACAATTGTACTGCCATATCCAGCTTGTATTAACATGGGTTCTGGGGTATCAAACTTGGGTCTTTATGCTTACATGCCAGGCACTTTATTGATTGGGCTCTCTCCACCAGGGCTCTTCCCAATGACCCTTAGCTGAAACCATATATTCCAAAATGGTACATTTGTGGAGAGCATTCTGCTGCTTCACAGTATAGCACAGGAATCAAGTATGTAGGATCAGGGTCAGCCTGGCCGGACTCTAAGCCCAGCTATGTCACCTCACACTGGGTATTACCCTCCCCCTGTACACACACACACACATACACACACACACACACACACACACACACACACACACACACACACACACACAGAGAGAGAGAGAGAGAGAGAGAGAGAGAGAGAGAGAGAGAGAGAGAGAGAGATAATTGAGAAGAAACAGATTCAATACAAGCTCTCTGCTGGAAGTTGACCACCAGAGATAAGAATTTAGTTCCTTACTAGCCTGCAGCCCACACTGAGGGGATCTATATAGCAAGCCTTTGTGACTAGTTTATCAGCCACTTGATTTCCATTTATTTCCCTCTGGTGGTTGGACATTCCTAGAGACTTCAGGTTCTTGCTACTGGAAACACTACTCTGCTTCATGCCTAAGGATGCTAGGTCTTTGCTTCCTGCTCCAGTCTCCATACCTGCTGCTTGTTGCCACAATTTAGAGCCATGATGGATTCTTATCCCTTTTTAACCATAAACCAAAATAAAATAAACTCCTTCTTTCATAAGACACTTTTGTGTTTTATCACAGCAATGGAAAGGTAACAGTGCATTTTTTTTTATAGCTACATACTGTATGTGAGTATGTGTGTAATGTGTATGTGTGTGTATAAGGTGTTTGAACATAGAATCTAGTACATGCAGTTTGAATGAGAATGGCTCCCATAGGCTCTTATGTTTTAATACTTGATCCCCAGCTGGTAGAACTATCTGGGAAGGATTAGGCAGTGTGGCCTTATTGGAGAAGGCATGCCACTCAGGATGGGCTTTGAGGTTTCAAAAGACTAACACGCTTTCCAGTGTGTCCTTTCTTGTCTCCTGCTTTCAGTTTTTGCAATGTGAGCCTTCAGTTGTTCCTGTTGCCATGCTGCCTCAAACTGTAAGCCCCCAGTAAACCCTTCCTTCTATAGGTTGTTTGCGGTCACAGTGTTTTATCACAGCAAAGGCAAAGTAACCAAAATAGCATATAATTATTTGCAACTTGTGTAGCTTACCAAACAATACAGCTTGGAGATAACTTTGCTGCCAACACCTTATTACTTTGAACTGTTGCAGTATTTGCATTTATACAATGTATGCTAGTAACTATAAAGATGAATTTTTTTTTTTAAAGCTGAATTCTTTCCGTTGGAAATTGAACAAACTGGAAAGAGTCGGGTGCTATGGAGAATCAGGAGGCTGGGGTGTAACTCTGTTGGTGGAATGCTTGAGTAGCATGCAAGGTCCTGGGTTCTACTTCCAGCACCCCTAAACCAGGACCACACTTGTAATTTCAGCACTCAGAAGGTGGAGCAGGGGGATCCCGGACAAGGCCATTCCAGAGTGCATAGCAAGTTTGAGGCCAGCCTGGGCTACATGAGGCCCTGTGTCAAAAGAGAAGGGTGGAGGGGATGAGAAGAAGAGGAAAGACTCAGCAGGGACTAGGCAGAATTTCCTCTGGTGGTTGGATGTTACTGGGATCTTGCTATGGGATATCCTCAGTTTCCTGGTCCCTGTGATCTGTCAAAAGAATTCACAGGTGTAGTCTAGGAGATAGAGTTCATTACAAAGTGGGCACCCTCAACAGATGAGCGTGAACGTGGCCAAGGGAATATTGAAGAGCAGAGAGTGGCTAGTGACCAGAGAGACCATCGTGGCCATCTATAGTTTTAGGTAGCCTTTCTCTTACATTTTAAAGTTTCTGGAACAGACAGCTTCCTTGGGACCACTTCCTGTCTAGGTGGTTGGCAGGCCCACTTGGATTAACTCTTGAAAGGGAGCAGTGTTATGTCTACAGCTTCTAGCATCCTTACCATCTTTTGGGCAGTTGAGAATGTCATGTCTCCATGCAGGGATGAGATAAGACTCAAACTCCTCCTTTTTTTTTTTTTTTTTTTTGATCAGTAATCAAAGTTCTATAGTTTGAGTTCCTGGTTTTACAATCTTCTGGTTATGAGGGAGAAGGTTTGTCCTAATGACCTTCAAGCCTGCTGTTAATCCTACTGGCTACCTCAGTGGTGTGCACTGATACAATTTCTGTGTGTGTGTGTGTGTGTGGGCATATATTTGTCTAAACAACCTGCTCCTAGCTTTGCAGCCTACATGATACCAACATATCCAGCAATGTTTGTGTATCCCACACCACCCCACAGCAGGAAAAGCCACCAGTTTTTGAGTCTTGGCTGGATTTTAAGTTCCTGAGGTCAGGTGTTGGATCTTGAGTTGAGTCAGAACTGACAGGAAATGTAAGCAGATCTCACATACTCGGAGATCTGCCACTTTCTAGCTTGTTACTTTTTAATGATCCAGGCTCTAGGTATATGAGTATCTAAATACCGCCACTGGACTTAAGATAAAAGATGACAGTGCCTGTCATCTTAGTGCTTGCTTCCAGCTTCCAAGAAGCACCTGCTCCAATATTTAAACATTTTAATTCTGCTGTTTACGTTGTCACCACATTTCTATAGAACTTAAATTAACAGCCATTTCCTGACTTCTAAGAGTTCTTAGATATGATCCATCCATCGAGTTTCCCTTTGTGGGAGGGGAGACAGCCTCTCTGCCTCCCCAGAACAAACCTCCCCCCCCCACCCGCCATCCTCTGGAGCACATTAAATCTTTATTCAGGTCAAATCAATATTCAGTGTTTACATTACTATGTACATGTAGCCATTCTTCACCGTGAGCTACCTGTTACAGTAGTGCTAGGATTGTATTTCTCTCTCTTAGAATTTTTAATGTTCTCAGAAGTTAATAAGTGCTCCATCTTTTTCATCTGTTTTGCTTCTTATGTACCAATTACAGATTATTTCCCAAGCTCCATGATGGAACTGACAGTCTCTGAATATTTCAAATATACCAGGGAATCTGTTTGTTTTATTTGTTTTGGGTACAGTCATTAAAGGGGCTTCCAGTGTCTCTGATTTAAACCATTGCTCTGCAGTAGATCTTCATTGTAGAGCTTTTTCATCACAGTCTGGGGTATCCCCTGGAGCTTGTATTTCACACACAGGAAGGGTCAGTATCGTGATACCTTCTTCAAGGGCCTGTCCCACATGACCCAACTTTTCCACACCAGGTTGGTTCCATAGCCTCTCAGTGGCATGGGCTAGTGTCCTAGTTAGTTGGAACTGTCGTTGTGACACAGCCTGAAAGGGAGTTTCAATTGAGGGATTGCCCAGATCCATTTGGCCCGTGGACATGTCTATGGGAAATGGTCTTGATTGATAATTGATTCGGGAGGACCTAGTCCACTATGGACAGCCTCATTCCCTAAGCAGGTGATGTTAGTCTTCGTAAGAAAGCTAGCTCACAAGTAAGCCAGCAAGCAGTGTTCTTTCATGGTTTGCTTCAGGTTCTCGCCCTGACTTCCCTCAATGATGAACTGTGACCTGGAAGTATTAAGTCAATAAACCCTTTCTCCCCTAAGTTGTGCTAAGTCACTAAAGTACTCAAACTGTTGAGCCTTCTCTTCAGCCTCCATATTTTTTCTTTTACACAATTTCTCTGTGTAGCCAAGGCTGGCCTTGAATATATAATATTTCTGCCTCAGTCTCCCAATTGTTGAGATTGCAGGCATGTGTCACAGTGCTGGGCTTGGTCTGTGACCTTTATTTGAAGCATTAAGGGCATACATATTCAGAGTTATAACTGAAAACTATATGCTAGTTCTTGTGATTTGTTTTTTGCTCCTAATATATGATACTTTCTTAATTTTCATTTGCTTATTTAATATTTCAGTGAGATTTATTTTTTTCCTATGCTATTGTGGCCATACTTATCTTTCTCTTCTCTACAGAGTGTTTTTAAGTGTCTTCTCTAGTGTTGACTCAGTGGTCACGGATTCTCTAGGTTATTTTATCTTGGAGAGGTTTTATTTCTGTTTTTATTCTGGAGGAAAACTGCTAAGATAGCAATCTGGATTACACTTACTCTCTTTCAGGCCTGGAATAATGCCTTTCCATGCTCACCCGGCTCTCAGAGTTTCTGTTGAATATCTGCTGCTAACCTGGTGAGTTTGCCTTTTTTTGTTGATATGTATATACATAGTATTTTTATAAGGTCTTATGAACTTGTTATATAAACAAGGATGACCTTGAACTTTATATCTTCCTGCCTCCACCTCCCAAGTGCTATGATTGTAGGCATGTGCCACAATGGCCAGTTTTGTGTGATTCTTGACACACCCTAGAGTCATCTGAGAGGGAGTTTCACTTGAGGGATTGCCCAGATATACATCCCTTGAACCCAAGGTTTTATGCATGCTGGACATGATGTGACCAACTCATCGGTACCCTAGTTTGTTGGTCTTCCTGTCACAGTTTTCAATATTCTTTCTTTGTGCTATACTTTTGGTGTTTTAGCTCTACAGTGGCATGGGGAAGTGCTTTTATGATCATGTCTGTTTTGGATTCTAAACATCTTCTATACCAGACTGTATTTACACAATTTTAGATTTGTTTGATCCTTTCAGTGTGTAGATAATAGTTACTTCTCATTGATGTGACAGAAAACCTGACAGAAACAAGTCATGGAGGAAGAGATTTACACAGTGTCATAGGGACTATCTGGCCATAATGACAGACGGCCAATATGGTGGGAGTATCAGCTTCTGTCTGTAATGGCAGAAGCTGGTGGTGTAGCCTGCTCGCATGCTGGTGGATCAGGAAACAGGAGGCTTGGGTCAAAGTAAGGCCAGACTATAATCATCAAGATCTGCTCCTAGTCCACTTCAGCTAGATAGACCCTGTAATGTGAAGGTTCCACAATAGCTTGGATATCTGGGGACCAAGTACTTCAGCAATGAGCCTGTTGGGGACACTCACACTCAGACTATAGCAAAAGGGTTCTATGACTCTAATCTGGACCCTTTTCTAGAGAAAAAATTATATAACTCTTATCTTTAAATTGTGTCCCAGAGGTCTTGCATGTCTTGTTCACAACTTTTGTTCGTTTATTACTGTCTAAATTGCCTAATACAGCAGCTTTGTCTACATGCTCTAGAATTCTCTCTTCCTGGTTTAGTGTGTTGGTAAGGTTTTCTGTTATGCTTTATTTATTTAGCATTTATTATGTTTATGTGTAGGTGTGAGTTGATCTGTATCACGTATAAGCAGGTGCCCAAAGAGGCCAGAGGATGTCAGATCCCCTGTAAATGGAATTATAGTTGGTTTTGAGCCACCTGGTATGGGTGCTGGGACTTGAACCAAGTCTTCTGCAAGAGCAGTAAACACTCTTAATGTCTGAGCCATCTTCCCAGCCCTTTGGATTTGTTTTGTTTCCTGTTTGCAGGGAACCAAAGTTCCCTTTGTGGAGTTTTCTCTAGAGACTAGATCTTCTGTGGGTGGGCTGGCACTCAGCTCATCTTTGTGTTAGGGGCCCAGGCCCCATGAAGCCCACTCACAAGGCACAGCAGCACCATCCATACACATGATAGAAATGTGTCTGCTAATGTCTCCCAACCCTCCAGGCCACCAGAATGTATTTTCAGTGAGCCTACTTCTGTGGCACCCTGGTTTTAGCCTCACATTCATCTCCAATCCCTGGAACTCTAGACCATGAATGGATTTGCTCATCCAAAACCAGGATTAGGTTTCATCCAGACCTGATCTGCTCAGTCGGCAGGTCTTAGCCTGTCTTTGCTTTCCAGCTTGCAGAATCTTCTTCCCGAGAGTCCTGTTTCTTTGATAATGTGCTGTTGTATACTGAACTAAAAACCCCAATCAAATGGTTTAGCCAGTAGAATTGTCTCATCCAGCAGGGTGTGGCTTTGACTGACTCTCAGTTTTGTCATCAAGGGCACCATTTGTTTCTGTTTTCTCTCTCTGTGGCAGTCTCCTTCATGGTCACAAAATGACTCCCGCCATTTGACCCCGCCCACCTTCTTTTCTTTTTTTACCCCTACCTGCTTCAGAGCTGTTTGGTTTTTATTTTATCATTTGAGGATTTAATATATGCATCTGGTGTGTTCTGAGCAAATCATCTCTTCCTTTCCATTAGAGCCTCCATTCCTCCCCCTTTCCCTTCCGACCTGTGTGCTCTCTTCTTTAGTCTGACTAAGCTCACTTAGTGCCACCTGCATGTGTAGGGATGAAGGACCACCTGCTGGAACATGGACCGCATCTCTGAAGAAAACCGACTCCCTCACCCTCTGCAGCCATCATTGCCAGTAGTTCTTCAGTTAGGGGTGGGCCTTGATGACTCCCTTCTCCACCCATGCTAGGATTTTGCCTGGCTTTCTCCTGAGCAGTTACAGCTGCAATGGGCTTGTGTGTGAAATGGCCCTGTTAGGTCCAGCAAGAGATGTTTTCTTGCATACATGGGATGCTCCTGAAAGCCCATTTCTTACATGTAGATGTTCTCAGGGAGAAAAGTTGCAAAGCCCTTCTGTCTGTCTGTTCAGGTTGGCCTAGAACTCACTAGGTAGACCAGGCTGGTCTGGAATTAGTGGCAATCCTTCTGGAATGCTAGGACTACAGGTGTGTTCTACAATGCCTGGCACTGTCTCTCTCTCTCTCTCTCTCTCTCTCTCTCTCTCTCTCTCTCTCTCTCTCTGTATGTGTCTAGAGTATGTGGAGAACAGAGGATAACCTCAGGGGTGGTTCCTCAGGAAGCTGTCCACCTTTTGCTGTTGCTGAGATGTTCTCTTGCTAGTCTTGAACTCTCTAAATAGGCTAGTCTGCCTGGCTATCAGGTCCTAGCAATCTGCCTGTCTTTACTTCCCCAGCTCTGGGGATTCTAAATACATGCATCCCCATGCCTGACTATTTGTGCAGGTTCTGGGGATCCAGACTCTTATGCTTGCAAGGTAAGCATTTTCTGATTAAGCCATCTTTAAGATACCTAATTGTTTGAGTGTTATCTACATAGGTTGCAAATCAAAAAGGCACATAATAGAATGTGTCCCTTTTATTCCTGCCTTTATCTTTTCATAAATTGGGCTTCATATTCTCCCATAACTACTTTATATAACAATGAACAAGAAAATATGAATGTATAGTTTTGTCTATCCTATCCCTATTTTCCCAAACAATAGCATGTTGTATGCATTTTCTGACATTTTGTTTTTATCACCTATCAAAATATTTTGACGTATAAAATGTACCTTCACTCTGGTTTTATAGCTGTGTCATATTGCATTCTGTGGATATAACCCTATTTGTTTAACCTGTCATCTTTTGATAGATATTTAGGTTGTTTTCAATCTACTATTATAACCAATTCTGTGAATATGTTAGTATTCTTGCAGGATAAATTCCCAGAGGTGGAACGGCTCAGGCAAGAGGGATATACATTAGTAACCTTGACAGCGATCTTCAAATTGCCCTTCCTAGGATCCACACAGTTCGTGCTCCCGTCAGCAATATTTAAAGTGACCACTTCCCCACACCAACACAATGTGTTCTCAGCCTCTTGGTGTCTTGCCAGTCTGGCGGAGGAAAATGGTCTGTGCATCTCTATTTAAGTGCTAAGAGACAGCTCCCGTTTGTTCCTCCAGCAGTCCCGTGTTTCTGAGCAATGTCTCCTTGGCCAGAATTTTGTCATGTGTTTCTTCCTAAATCATCCATCAACAGAAGGAACAAAATCATCCTAATTGGTCTTAAGTTAATCTAGTTTTACATCCTGTGGTGGGGCTGGGACATGGGCCAGCCCTTCACTGCATAGTGCCTGTATGACACCAGGTTTCTGATCATGAGGAGGTTGGTGGTCATGGACGTTGGGTAGGTGCTTGGGAGTCTCTGAGTATCCAGTCCACATGCCTTTTACAGGCTGCCTCAGACCTGGGCTGTCAAGGCCAGGCAATGCTGCTCCAAGGACTTCCCATTCTTCCGTGGTCGGTGGTACTTGGCTACCCTGAGGTGGGATGGTGTCTGTAGTTGTAGGGAAACCTTGTTCCAGGATGAGATCCAAGATAGTGGTTCTGCCATGGAGGAGGAGTATAGGCTTTAAAGCTTGTCAGTCTGGGTTCAAATTCCCACTTAACACCTGTTGTCTGTTCACTCAGCCTTTCTCTCTGTGTGTGTATTTATGTGTTTGTGGAAGATGGACATGTCTTCCGTATTTGTAATTTCCCACTATATCTTCCTCTACTGCTCTTCAACTTATTACCCTAACAAAATTTTATTATTTATTTGTGTGTGTATGCATATACAGACATGCATACATGCATACACACCACAGCATGCGTGTAGAAGTCAGAGGACAGATTTCCAGGAGTGGGTTCTCTCTTTTGGCCATGTGGGTCCTAGGCATCAAACTCAGGTTGTCAGGCTTGATGGCAAGTGCCTTCACCCCCTGAGCCATCCCACCGCCCCTGCACTTGGGGTTTTGAGACGGATGTCTCAGAGACTCAGGAGTTCACTCTTCAGTTGAGTAAGTTGTAAGTAAGGAGTTCACTCACCAGTTGATTTGCTGACCAACAAGCTCCAGAGCCCTCTTTTTTGTTTGTTTATTTTTTTATTTATTTTCTTTTGAAGACATGGTTTCTCTGTACAGCTCTGCCTGTCTTGGAACTCGTGCTATCGCGCTATAGAGCTATAGACTAGGCTAGCCTTGAACTCAGAGAGCCGCCAAGTGCATCCCAAGTGCTAGGATTAAAGGTGTGCGCCACCAATGGCTCCAGGGCCCCTCTTGTTTCCACCTCTTTAGGGCTGAGTTTATATGCCTGGCTTTTTACATGGACATCCCAGATCAAAACTCAGGTCCTCATACCTGACAGGAGCCATCCCCTCCCCCACACTCAAAGCTGTTGTAAAGCCTCCGTGTTCTCACCTGTAAAGCTGAGCCAGGGACAAAGGCCTATCTTAGAGGTCACTTGTGTCACTGAGGTTGCAAAACTGTACAACATGCACACCACAGGGGTTTCCCTGAACCAGTTGTCCCATGTCACAAGGGGAAGATTCTGCCAGTTTTCTTCTAGGTTATAAGCTCCTGGGGAGGCTCAGTTGTCCCAGTGTCCCCAGTCCAGGTGTATAGCCAGGCACACAAAAGGTACCTGTGGAATGAATGAGAGAGTGACAATAATTTAGGATGAAAGAGGCTGTTATACATCCTAATGGTGTTTGGCATTCTCAGCCATATTGGGCAGGAGATCCCCTGGTACCAGTCCACATTGAATCATTCACACGTGCGTGCCTCCTGATGACGTGCATTGTTTATCTACAGCATCTGCACTGTATTGATTTATCAATGCCCATTTTGCAGTCAGATCAATAGCTTAATTGCATCTCCAGTTGACACGAGGATACAACCTGTTTGCGGTACGGAGACCAACCCTGAGCTGAGAACCTGCCCAAGCTTTGTCTGCTCTCCAATTTGGAGCTGCCTTTATATGACCAGAGACCAGAGATTGTCATTCCTACACAGGGAAATCAGGGCCAAGGGAGGCCTGAGGGCTGTGTTGGGGTGTGTATAGAGGTCTGAGTGACAAAGGGTACCTGCATCTGGGGTAGCCCCGTTTATTCTTGAGTCTCTGGTCATGTTTCTTGTCTATTGAACATGCTTAGATGCCCAAGGTCTGTCCCACACAGTAGGGTCTGGTAGAGTGTTGGCAAACAAATGCCTTGGTCTTCTTGTAGGGCTTTGGGGATGGCATGAGAGAATATGGCCACACGCTGACAGTAGGCAGTGCTGTGTCAATGTCTGAAGCTGGGTCTAGGAAAAAAAAAAGCTTTTCCTGGGAGCTTCCAAGTCCTCAAATAAAACTGAAAATGACGATTAAGCATTCCTGACTTAAAATCTTCAAACAATACACATAGGACCGACTTTGTAAACACAAAGGAATTTCAGTCAGCCAATAGAATATCCATTCATTGAGCACCTACTAAGTGCCTGGTACAGTATTAGTGTATTAATTCTGCTGGAGTGTTCTTTATATCACACCCACTGTCTAATCCATCTCTATTGCTTACCTTTGAGAGGACTACATTGATGAATTGTTCTATTAAAGAAGGATAACGATATTTAAAGTCTTTAATGGGAGAGGAATCACAAAGGAGTTTTTAAGACTAATTTAGACTTGTGTGGAACATTCAACACATTATGCTAATTTTTTCAGAAGCCGAACAGCTTAGAAAGAGGAAAAAATCAGCCTGTTTTCGTCTTGTTGCCAAATCTGGGTGATCTAGGCCTCATCAATGCTAACAAATGTACCCCTAATAGCAGTTTGTGTTTGTTAGGCTGGGCAATGTATCTCTGGAAAACATTATTAGTGCTTATATTATCTTACAGATTATACTTGTGCTCTACCCAGGGTCCCAGGAAAAATATAATGGCAGATTGAAGCCGATGGGCTATTTTTATGGGAGAGACTTCATTATTTCATGAAGTTGAAAGAAATCTTTGAAAATTCAGGGAAATGTATGCTTGGGTGTGCATGTACACCCCCCCCCCCACATTCATGGCACATGCTCGTGAGTCCAAGTTGGCTGAGGAGTGTAGCTGCAGCCTTCTGGGTCCCAGGCACTTCCCTTGTAAGCCAGGGGAATGAACTGAAATTGTGGGGTGGCAGCATGGCTAGTCTCCCCTAACTGGGCAGAGGGAGAAGTAGCCAGACCCTGTCCCAGCTCCTAGGCTGAGCTCTACATTGTTGCTTAGTGCTCATCTTCTTTGCTAAACCATTGGCTCCATGGGCTAGGGAGCAGGGGTTCTGATTCCCATCATCTCTTCACTGCCAGTCCAGGAGTTGGCACCCCCAAAGCATTGGCATCCCAATGGTTCAGGGGCTGTTAACCTATGGGGCCAGTAGTCAGAGAGACTGGTTAGACTGGGCATTACCCAAGACCCTCAGCAAGCACTACTTTGCCACATGAGCCACCTTTGGGAGTCATAAGGAAGTCATAGGTTGAGGATGTACTTGAGGGGCAGCACTGGTTTTGGAGGGCTTAGTGAGAAGGCAGAGGTGAGGGACATCTTCCTGGACCACAGGCACTAGGATGGCTCCTGAAGGAGGCACATGGGACAAGGGGAGGAGTGGAAGGCCACAAGTCAGGCCAGAAAGCAGGAGTGATATAGAAAGGTAGGTGATACCCTGATTTTTATCCTTGTTGTCCTTGGATCAAAGATGTAGTTCCACGGGGCTTTTCTCTTTAAAGGGGCTTCTTATCCCTTCTCAAAGGCCATTACCCTGCTGCCCAGTGAGGAAGCAGAGGATCAGTTGTGTCTCTGAGGTCTGTGGTATTGACTGGTAAGGGGTTCTGTGACATAGTCTACCTGTGTGCTCACCCCACCCACTGTGAATTGGCTGTGTGACTCCAAGGATGACCCGGCACCCTCAACAGGGCTTCACCTTCTAACACAGGGCCTTGTTCTGGAAGGAGGAATAATACATGAGCCAGTCTAATGGTCTCCTAGAGGGGCCAGGGGCTGCAGTAGTGACTGTAATTCCTTCAGATATGATGGAACTTGAGTTCTCTGGGGTCTGTGTGACCTGGAGGTGTCTAGACCCAGGAAGGGAACACACAAATCTGTCCCCATCTCTTTAGATGCTGCTTATAAATGGAGTTCCTTGTTCTCACCTCATAAACTTCCAGGGTCAGTACCAGAGAAGATGTCTAGCTCCTGAAGCTCTAGGCTGGTGGTTAGGCCAAGACAGAAACCCATGTGTGGGGAAGCACAGTCTGGCCTGGGTGCTGTCTGAAGGTGGAAGGACAGTGGTGGACTCTGGTCTTTGCTTACAGGTAGGAGCCTGGGTGCCTGTGTTTTCCCACTGCCAGGTGGGTGATTTTCCTCCTACAGCCAGGATTAGAGAAATACCAGGATAGGAAGAGAACAGAGGAAACAAATACCTCTCACCATGTATGGAGACATGGGAGGATCTCTGAGTGGATCAGGGATTTGCAAAGAGCAGAATGATGGCCCACTGTCAGCCTTGGGAAGTCAAGGTAGATGGCACCATAGTAGTTAGTGGAATGTCAGAAGACCCCATAAGGTCACTCCAGGCTCTTATACTGTGATCTTGTCCACTCTCATATCTGGTCCCTCCCTGGAAGGCGTCCTTACACAGTCAGCCTTCTGTGTTTCCAGTGCCCTGTGCAATCCATCCCTGACTTGTTATCCCTTCTCTCCCAGAGGGTTCCCCTGGGAACAGCTCATTTCTGTTGCTGTGATAAAATGATGTGTGATGGTTTCAATGAAAAATGCTCCCAGCAGGCTCATGTAATTGAGCACCTTGTTCCTGGTTGATGATGCTGTTTGGGAAGATCCTTGCTGGAGGACATATCACTGGGGGCAGGCTTTGAGAGTTTATAGCCCCACCCCACTTCCAGTTCATTCTCTTCACTTTCTGCATGTGGTTGAAGATGTGATCGCTCAGCTTCCTGATGGGGTTGCCTGCTGCCAGTCCTCGCCTGCCATTATGGATGCCCTATCTGGAACCATAAGCCCAAATAAACTCTTCCGTAAGTCACTATGGGGTATGGTGTTTTGCCATAGAAACAGGAATTAAGGAATACACACCCTGACAAATAGCAACAGGGAATGAATGGGGCTATTCTAGCTTATAATTCTATGGTATAGTCTGTTTTTTTTTTTTTTTTTTTGAGGAAAAGTTAAGGCAGGAACTTAAGTAATTAATTACATCACATCCACAGTAGTGGGAAAGGAAGGCATTCATGTTGCCTGCTTCTTGCATCTAGCTTTTCCCTGCCCTATGTAGCCCAGGATTCCCAGCCTAGGGAATAGTGCCACGCACAATGGGCTCGGTCTTCCTACATCAGTTAACAATCAAGACAACCCCCAACAGACCTGCAGGCCAAATCTGATATAGAGAATTCTTCAGTAGCAGCCTGTCCCCAACAGGGCTCACCTCATCTCTTATCACACAGTGCTGGTCTCTTGAGCCTCTGTACCTCCTGTTAGATGTTTAGGTATCTTGAGGTGCACTCTCTCTCTCTCTCTCTCTCTCTCTCTCTCTCTCTCTCTCTCTCCCTACTTCCTTCCCTCCTTTTCTTTTCTTTTTGTCTCTGCAGCTTTAGGGCCTTGCCTGGGGGCTGCGGCAGTGAGAATGAGTGAGGTTGAAGAGGTTACACAGATAAGGTTGTGTGGGAATCCTCAAAGAGCCAGTGCTAAGCAACCAGGTGTCAGGTCTCTGGAGACCTGTGTGACTGCTGTCAGTCTAGTCACTACTTCAGTTTTTCCTGTGTGATGATCCTCAAGTTACCAAGGGCATGTACCTTATTCTCTGGATCGCTGCATTACCCCAGCCAAGTTTGGGACAAGGTAGTCAGTAGGAATTATTCCCAAGCTGAATAACCAAGAATGGGAGCTGGGTGCCAGAATTCATCTTTCTGTTCCCTGACTGTCACTTAATGTAAGTAGTCACTGTAGGGCCCACCATCGTTTCTCCCCTCCTTGATGGACTGTGCTCTTCAAAACAAACCCTTCCGTAAGGCTCTTTTGTCATAGCAATGAGAAAAATAACTAACATATCCAGTCATTTGGTCAAAGGCTCTGGGTGCTATGCATTTCTCCGAGTCTCTCATTCCTTTCTCTACCTGGGGCCCAGGGAGGACATGGGGGAGGTTGAGCATAACATGGGAGCATGAAGCTCAGTCAGCCTGAACTTTAGTTTGGTTGAACTGGGAAGAGTGATTTAAGAGGGAACCTGTGTCATATATCCATGTGCCAAAACTGTCCTCATGTCCCTGTGGATGTACCTGCATCCCTCCAGACACGCTCTATGCTGGGGAGGATGCCTTCATTGTGCAGGATGCCTTGGTGGCTCCCTTGCCACAAACTTCTGTCAAGCTCATCCAGTGTGGACAAAGGCAGGATCCTGGAGGATGAGAGGAAAGGGGGTGGCATTTGTCTGATGGGTCTCTTTGCTGAGGCTTCAGTTCCTGTCAGGGGTCCCCTCCCTATGGCTCCTCTGTCAGCCTTCTAGGAACTTGACTGTGGTTACTGCTTTGTTCTTCGGCACTTTCTGCCTCTTATTTTATAGACAGTATGTTTCTATAGAGCTTTTTAATTTTTAAGTGTGTATATGTGCATAGGTATGTGTATGTGAATGAGGGTAAATACCCGCAGAGGCCAGAAGGGGGCATCAGATTCCCCTGGAGCTGGGATTACAGGCAGTTGTGAGCTAATCAATATGGGTGCTAGCAGCCAAACTCATGGGTTCTGGTTGAAACTCAGTCCTCTGCAAGAACAGGGCGTGCTCTTAGCCACTGAGCATCTCTCCAGCCCCTTCCTCCTGCCTCTTTATCAGTAGCTATACTCAGAACAACTTTTTTTTTTTTTGATGTTACCATCAGTTTCCTGCTGTGACTCCTACTGCTCTTTTCAATTTACTGGTCAGCTACTTCTCTTTTCTCAACTGGACCATCTGCTTTGAGGGAATCAGCATACTTTGGATCCCCGGGGGCTTACCTCTGGGTCTGATGCTTACCTGGTGTACTTGGTACATATGTGTTAAGTGAAGAAGCATATCCATACACGTGCATACAAGTGCCCACCCACACACATGCAAACAGACTCACAGACAAAGCCAGTGGGCCTAGACTACTGCTTCTCTCTTTTTATTAAATAATATTTTTAATTTATTCTGTAAGAAGTTCATATGCATATGTAACATATTTCAATCATACTCTCCCTCAACTCCTCCCCTCCTCCTCCTATAGCCTCCATTCCCCTTCCAACTTTTTATTTTCCTTTCAGTTTTTAAAAATAACCTATGGAGTCCAGTTTTGCTGCCTGTGTGTGAAGTGATAGGAACAAGGCCGTACCCTGAGAATGGGCAACCTACCAGGGGTTGAAAAACAATGACTCTCCCTTTCTCAGTAGCCAATAGCTCCTCAGCTCAGCTCCTCACGAACCCCTTCCCCATGCTGGAATGCTGATCTTGTATAGGCAGCCACGGTTGCCGTGAGTTCTTGATCGCATCCATGGTGTCACTCACTGGCTTGGACTTTCTTGATTCCTTTCTCTTTATTAGTGATCAGTTGCAGAAGCCACCAGCATTAAGCCTGAGGAAGCTTAATGACTCGGGGCTTTGGTTTTTCTGCTACAGGGAAAGAGAAATTCTCTGTGACAGCCTCATACTCAACGACCAGGAAATGTGGTATGGCTCAGGTCAGCTGTCACTGAAGCAAGGTCACAGGAGCCTGCAACTTGTCTGGGAGGCAGGGTAGAGAGGGTCTTCATTGAAGGAGCCGTCACTCAGGTTGTTTTCATATATAGGGTATTCTCAGGCTACATTAAATGGAGGCTGTGGGTTTATTGTGCCAAAGGTGGGCATGGGCCCGAGGAGAAAAGCAGCTGGACCATTGGCACAAAAGGTGAGGCAGGCTGTGCATCCCCCACCCTTGGCTTAGCTCAGCCCAGCCACAGAGAGACCAAGCTTACCTCTGTGCAGGGATGGCCCCAGCTTCACTTCAGCTGAGGAGAGCAGGCACTGTCTGTGGGTTTCCCTCCTCTCTCTCCCCTTCTTCTGACTTCTTGCTTCCTCCCCCTCTCTCTTGGTCTGGTTTCTTGAGGAATCCAGAGAAAAGAGGCTCTCAAAGGAGGCCATAAAATCTCTCTGAATTCCGGTTTCTATTACACAGGAGAATGCGGAAGCTGATGATAGTGTATGAAAATTCAATAATCCTTGAAAACAGCGCCAGACTTGCTCTCTGTAAATTAAAATAATGGGTACCAAGGCATTGTCTCTCACTTACCTCTACTATGGAGAATGTGGCACCAAAGTGGCTTAATTAGGTGCCCTTTTTTTTTTCTAGGAAAAAAAATAGTTCATCTATCTCAATCAGTGACAGATGCAGAAGGTGGCTGATGATTGTGTTTAATAATACCAGACCAACAAAAGTCTCCTTGCCTTTCACAGTTGGGGATAAGTAAACAAATATACAAAAATTCACATCCCAGTGGGAAGTTGCAGACACGGAGCCTTGCTCTGACGCTAGGTATTATGCCAATCTAGTGACCCCTGAAGACCCTGTGGCTGTGGTAATGTTAGAAGGCACAGATGGGTGCTGGTGGCAGGCGACCAGGTCCCTGCCATATCTGATTGGACCCCCTCCTCCCATACTAGTCCTCTTTCCAGGAGAAGCCTTGAGCTGAAGCTCTGTGGGTGCCTGGGGACTTGTGAGGGCCAGTCCCCACTCTTAGCTCCCCAGATGCCTGGGCATGGCTGTGTGGATTCTGGAAGGTGTATCTGTGTGCCTGTCTACCTACGGATCTGTGCATGTATGTACCTATGTATGTCAGTGTATATGTGCATATGTTTGCATTTTTGTCTCTGTGTGTATATCCTTGTAACTGTGTGTCTCTGTTTATATATGTATATATGTGTCTGTATATCTCTGTGTGTATGTCTGAGTATGTGCTTGTGTGTGTCTGTGTGTTACTATGTAGCTCTGTATGTTTAAAAAACTGTTACTGGTATATGTAGTGAGATATCCACCCGACCTGCACTTATTGCACTGACCATGCCTGTTTAGGTGTGGTCACAGGTGTGGATGTGACAGGGGAAGGTTAGGTCTGGGGTCCCAGACCCCAGCTTGCTTTCTTGGTTCTGGTCAGGTCACAGAGAGCAGCCTAAGTGTGGATCCTTGGAGCTGGAACTTGTGGGTCATCGGTTTCTTATGTAAGTGACTTCTCCCCGAATAAAATTAACCTATATTTAACCAAGTCCTGTGTATCTTAATCTGTGCTACTGCATCAATATGCGTCTCTATATATCTATGTAAGTCTCTTTGTGTGTATACAGAATATGTATGTGCTTGTGTGTACATGTATGTGCCTGTGCACATCTGTGTATATATGTGTATCTGTGTGTTTCTCTGTGTATTTGTGTCTATGTATATTTGTATCTACCGCTGTGTCTCTATATGTATGTTGGTGCATATATATTATATATATATGTGTGTGTGTGTGTGTGTGTGTGTGTATGTGCGTGTGTGTGTGTGTGTGTGTGTGTGTGTATGGTATATATGTGTGTTTGTTCTTCAGTGCTAGTGTGTTTCATGTTTATCTGTGTCTATATCTCTGTGTGTGTATTTGTCTGTGTATCTATGTCTGCATGTCTGCCTCTGTGTGTGTTTGTGTCTTTGTGTGCTTATGTGTATGTTTTTCTGCACATCTATCTCTGTGTTTCTGTGCCTGTGCCTGTGTGTGTGTTTGTGTGTATCTGGTCTCTATGTGTTTCTCTTTGTGTATGTCTGTATTCTCTCTCTCTTTCTCTCTCTGTATTTGCATATATATGTGTGGGTGAATATCTGTGTGTCTAATATATATATTAGAGAGGGGCCATGCTTCTCCCTGCTCAGTCACACACAGTGTTCCCCGTTTGTGGAATTCCCATTTCAGAAACTCAGGATCTAGGCATCCGGTTCCGGCAAATGACACACTGGCAGAGCAGAAGACAGTCCGCCTGAGGGGGATTAATTAACTCCCTTTTTAGGACAAAGAACATTCTCTCTAGGATCTGCAACTCCTCCACAGTCCCTGTGTGACTGAGGATGGGAGGCAAGGCACTGTTCAGAGTCCAAACCTACGGGTGATCTGGAACTGGAGGCTCCCCTGAGTCCCCAAATCTGAGCCATCAGTTTCTTTGACCCCAGCGGGTGATGTGCCCGCTCTGTGCTGTTGAACTCGATGGAGGGCTGACAGTGACAGGATGACAGGGACCATGGAGAACTCCACTGCTCTCAGTTGAGTTGTGGTGAGGGCTCCTGGGGAGATGGCTGCCCTACTAAAGACAAGCTTCTGCTTGTCTTAATGCTGTGTGTGCTTCCCACGGGTCTCAGATTTGCACAGAGATGCACTTGGTGCATGAGCCTCTGTCTCCGTTTATGCATATGTGTGCACACATACACACACCCAAATAGCAGGCTGAGAGGCTGCGTTCACCCTGCGGTGGCAGCCAGGGACACCCCACTGTTAGGAACCCGATCAAAGGATGCTAATGGATCAAATATTAAATGGCAGTTAAACACCACACTGAATAATTCACCTTCCTTCATGTGAGCAGCTGGCCTAGGATGTGGTTTTCGTGCTGATAACGATGTTAGCAGGGAAGTATGCAGTGCTGTTTGTTTCCTGAAGTGTGGGAAAATGTGTGAGAACCAAGTCTTCACTTATTAAATTCAGTCCTGTGGGAAAACAGTGTCGAGATTTTCTCTCACCTTGATTTTTATGGAATCAGGTGGCGGGGGGGGGGGGGGCTGGGAAACATGGAAGGGGACTAGGGACGAGGGCAGTGGGTGCCTTGGAACCCTGGTGGAATTGGAGATGCTTTGCCTGGAGAAAGGAAAACTCAGAGGACAAGGTGGGGGATTCCACTCTGATAGGCCCAAGCCGTAGCTCCACCTAGTCCCCCCACCCACCTGTGCCCGCCACCCTTGCCAAGGACTTTGCAGAGGTAAGTAACTGGAACTCTTGAAACAGGCAGAGTGCACTGATCTCTGCAGGTGGGCCTCCTGAAGCCATGCAGGTCTTTTAAAGAGAGGCAGGAGTATCAGAGGCGGAGAGGGTGTGGCAGCAGAAGGAGGGCTTGGAGGGAAGCTGCTGTGAGCTGAGGAGTGTGGGCAGTCTCTAGGAGCAGGAAGAGGGAGTATCCCCTGCAGGAAGGATGCTGCTGTGTTCCTCCCATCATTCTACACAAGCATCATCCACTTCGGACTGGTGACTTCCTAAACTCTGAAGGGAATATATTTGTATTATTTCAAGCAACCAAATTTGCTGCCATCTGTTATCATTAGGAGGCTGCCATGTGGGCTCTAGATCTTTCTCCCTGCAGCTCTTTATTACTCCAAATGATACCACCAGGCTGGTGTTTCCCACTTGTGGGAAGCAGGTATACATTTACTGTACATTCCACTTGTAATTAGTGTGTCATGCTCTGTATAGGAGCTCTACCCGTATTACCCTCCTCAGGAGGCCTCTATAGTCAGGCACTGTTACTAGCTATACTGTGTTAGTTAGCTACTGCTGCGTAACAAATAACATCCAACAGTTCAAACTTAGAAGCATCATATGCAGACGATTCACAGGGGTGCAAATCTTGAAGGCAGATGTCACCACAGACAGTCTCAGTCACGACCTGCCTACGTTCTTGTGATAATCTTGATTGTCATCTTGATGGGATTTGGAATCACTAAGGAGACACATCTCTGGGCATGTCTGAGGGCTTTTCCAGAAAGATGTAACTGAGGAAAACCCACCATGCCTGTGTGTACATGCCATTCTATGGGCTGGGGTCCTGGGCTGAATCTAAAGGAGAAAATGAGCCGAGCGGGAACATTCATCTCTTTCTGCTTCCTGAATGTGGATACAATGTGACCAGCTGTATCATACCCCACAGTTGTGCCTTCCCTGCTGCTGTGGACTGTATTCTTTTGAACCATGAGCTAAAATACATCCTTCCTTTCTTGATTTGGTTTTGTTATTACAGTCATAAGAAATATACTTCTTTCTGGATGATAGAAGACCAGAGAGGTTGAACTAGGGAAGCCCAGCAAGAGCCTGCATTGAACTCTGGAGGCTCAGGGCTCACATCCCCAACCATTTTTCTGTCTTATTTGATGAAATCTATATTCTACATTAGCCACCCTTGAGTCTTATTTGAATGCCTCATGGATACACCTGTGGACCTTGTGTACCCTTTGTCCTGGTATAGACCACTTAACATCACTGTTCTTGGTTTAGTGTCCATCTTACTAAGTTGGCCTGCTGAGACAAGGTAGATAGTGAAAGAAAGAAGGAATGATTGACATTTTGCTGAAGAGGGAGAGCTGCCCAGGTGACATGGGGCTGCAGGGTGAGGAGATGTGGGACAGAGAGGACTGTGTGGACAGATGTCCACTTCCTGCGTTTAGTTAACTCTGCGTGGCTTCCCCAGGGCTGCACAAACACAGCAGCTTGGCTGCATTCCCAACACCCCTTCATCTCCTGGATACCAGTTCTTTGGTTACATGGTACAGTGTGATTAAAAGCAGTGTTTACACGGGGGTGGGCCTAGGCCCTATCCCAAAGTATATAATAGACTCTGATGACCCCCTATGGAAGGCCTCACCCTCCCTGGGTAGCAGAAAGGGTATGGGATAGGTAGGGTGTTATGGGCAGAAAGGGTGTGGGATAGGTAGGGTGTTAGTTGAGGTGGGTGGTAGGGGAGGACTGGAGGGAGAGGGAACTGGGATTGACATGTAAAACAATCTTGTTTCTAATTAAAAAACAAAAAGCAGTGTCTGAGGCCCAAGGTTAATGGCTTCATTGTAGGGAAGACAAGGGCATGAGTCCCCTGGATGTAACACAGGGGAGCAGTGTTCACTGTCCAGAGACCTTTCCCTTGTGGGGGACAGGTAGAGGGGTCCCCAGGTCAAGGTCTCCCCACAGTGGTGACATAAATTTCCCCTTTCTGGGCTCATCATACATCGTACCTTGCTCCTAAACACCATCAGGTAGAAGCCATCAAACAGTGGCATTCAAAGCCTGGGTACCAGCCTTATTAACACCACCTGGGTCTCCTTAAACTAGCATATCCCCAGCTGCTACCCCAGAGTCACTGAATTGGAAACTCTAGTGTGTGGCCCCCAAGTTCTGAGTGTTCAATATTCTCCAAGTAACTTTGATTCAGACAAAATAATTTAGATTTATTGATTCTTTTCCTTTAAATCCTAACAAACCTTTGACATTTCTTAAAAAAATAGTTGTCACTGTGTATAGACTTGGGAATATCCAGAATGTTTGTGAAAATTGTGTGTTTTTTGCTTTAACAATTGGTTTGAATGTTTTATTTTGTTTTTAAGGTAGGATATTCTCAGCCTGGCTTGGAACTCCTCATGTAGCCCAGGGTGGCCTCAAACTCAAAGCAATCCTCCTGCTTCAGCTTTGTACATTTGTTGAACATTTCTCTGGGTTTTGAACACCATGTGACATCTGCACAATTTACCCATGGCTGTGTGGTCACTGGGATGCACTGTCATCAACCAGTGCCTGTGGCTGATGGATACAGACATCAGAGAGGGTGCTGACCTTGAACTCGGTGCAGACGTGTTCACAGTATGAACATATGGTGACCAGAGCCAATTACCCTCTTTGACCTGTTTGGGATTAGAACCTGGACTATCGAGGAGCCCTGTGAGAGTGCAGGTCTGGGTTTGGATGCTTCTGCAAGGCTAGGACAATAGCCCATGAAGGGACATTTGGAGGAGACACCCCAAGTCCAGTGATACCCAGAAGTTGCTTTGGGCAGGGAGGAGAGTTGTGGGATTGACTCCCCTTTAATGGGATAAGAGATAAAAAGTCTGATCCCATTTCTTTGTACAAGAAAGAAAAACCCATGAAAAGCAAAAATTTGTCTTTATATGCATAGAGAAATGCGTGGAGGGTTATAAACCAAGGTGCTAATGCGATTTTGGAACAGTGATGTTATGAGGTATTTTCATTTTCTTCTTATTGCTTATCTGTATTTTTTGAATTTTCTATAATGAGCATCCATTACTTTTGTAATAAAAAAAAAAAAAAAAACACCGAAAAGAAGACCAGGGAAATCAGAAAGAGTTGCTGTTTTGGGTGGAAGATACTATTAGGTGTATTTACTTGTATTGAGTGCTAGAGGATCAGGGTTCAAGGAGAGAATTCATGAAACTTATTCCTGAGGTCCTGGGCCAGGAACACTGTGAGGCTGGAGAAGTCATTGGGGACGGCCTGTTGATGACAGAAACTCCTGACCTCCCTAAATCGTGTGTGTGTGTGTGTGTGTGTGTGTGTGTGTGTGTGTGTGTGTGTGTGTGTGTGTTGTGTGTGTGTGTGTGTGTGTGTGTGTGTGTGTGTGTGTGTGTATGTGTGTGTGTGTGTGTGTGTGTGTGTGTGTGTGTGGTGTGTGTGTGTGTGTGTGTGTGTGTGTGTGTGTGTGTGTGTGTGTGTGTGTGTGTGTGTGTGTGTGTGTGTGTGTGTGTGTTTTCCCAGCCTGATCAACACAAGGTGAATTTGAAGGCTGGAACTGGCTTTGGGCAGTGGAGACCTGGGGTGTGGTAGGCATTGTCCTGATGAGGATTAGAGAGACAGAGAGTCAGGGCTATTACCCCTCTACTTCTCTTGGGCTTCCCACACATCACAGTGCCCTAAAGGAGAGAAACTTGAAAGACAGTGCTCAAATGAGTTTCCATGACATCTGATCCATTGCTGAAGGGGCTGTGCTGTTTTTTTTCCCTTTCTTTTTATTAAAGTTCATTACTTCCAATTATAAAAGAGGGGGGTTGGTAGATTTAACTCGTAAATTTAATTGAACCATTTCCCCCCATGCTTCTCCCCAGTGTAAAACATTCTTGCCCTTTGGTGCAGAGAAAGAACAGAGAGGTACCTTTCTTAATTTGAAAAAAACATATTTATCCTTGAAAACCATAGGGAATTGAAGGAAACTCATCCTTGAAAGGGCTTAGAACAGAACCAAAGGAAGCCAGCTTGGCCTGCATGTAATGGGGGGGGGTCTGCCACACAGGGAGCTAGCCATGCCTGGGTCCCCCAAAATCTCACCCAATGGTGGGGTGTTGATAATACAAACACCAAGGGTTCCTGGGACATCGGTGGAATTCAGCCAGTTAGTCTGTGTGCTGGGAGCCTGGAGACAGCTCTCCTGTGGAAATACACAGGTTGATGGAAGACAGCCTGGAGTAACCAGGGATAGGGCTGAGACTGGCAGATCTTTCTTTCTTCTCTGTTGTTCTTTCCACAAGATTCTTGGCCTGGAAAAAGATATCTGTGGCAAGAAGTGCTTGAGAAGCCCGAGTTTCATAAACAGCATGAGGTTGGGGGCTGGGGCATGGGGGGGCAGATCTGGTGGGCTTCTTGTACTCAGCGTTTACAGCTGTGCTCGATGGCCACCAGCTTTAGTCTTTCATCATCTCTTCCTTTCCCCACCTCCCCAATCTTCTCTCTTTCTTTTTGACAGAGTCTCATGCTTCCTAGGTTGGTTTTGAACCTCTGGTTCTCCAGCCTCCACCTCTCAAGTGCTGGGATTATAGGAGTATAATCTCATGCCTGGTTTATGTGGAACTGGGAATTGAACCCAGGGCTTCGTGTACTCTAGGTAAGCACTCTACAGAATGAGCCGCATCCCCAGCTTGCCAGCTTGTTCTGTAATGAGTTTTCTAAGCCAGTTCTATAGAAGTCCAGATTGAGAAGGGTGTGACCCAGAGTGTGATGAGAGGTGGGTTTAGGGATTAGGACCTAGGGATCTTGAGGCTTGTCATGTGACAGCAGAGCTGGAAGGTTCTACTGCATTCAGCTTGTTCCTGGTGTCAGTGCCATCATCTCCCCAGACAGGAACCAATGTGGTGGTGGCAGGATCAGGGCAGGTGAAGGTTGGAGAAGTCAATCCTGGGCTTCTGATTCCTTTTGTTTCCTGCTTTAAATTTAGCTCTGAAGGGAGATGGGTCCAGGGCCCTAGGAGAGGGGATGCTGCTGGAGAGCAGGGAAGGCTAACCCTGTGTAGACAGATCCTCACCGAGATTCTTTTACGTGTGAGTCTAGGTTGTGTCAAGTCAGCAATTAAACTAACTACACTTGGTTAGTTCTTATATTGAAAAAACAAACAAACAAACATGTGTTTGAGAGCCTGCCTTCTGAGTCTGAGACTGACTTGCAGGCTGGGAAAAGAAGACTAGGGGTACTTGGGAAACTTTGGGAAGGGACAGTGGAATAGTCTTCCTCAGCACCCTGCCTATCACCATGGAATAGGTGACTAAACAGTGAATCAGCCAAAAATGTTCCAGGCACTTTGACTCTTTGCAGTCTGGGGCCTTGGCTAAGAAACTTGGGTATCCTAGCTCTTAACCCTGGTGTTACAGCTGGTTCTCGAAGCAGCCAGAGTCTACCCAGGCGGATCCTGCAATGCCGATGTCCTGTCTTAGAGGACCAGAAATCTCATGTTAATTACCTTTTCTTGGCTCTCCTTCTCCCCCATCTTCCACCCAGGGCTCTGAGTGTCCGATGCTAACACCTCAAGAAAGCCTTGTAAACTGAAGATCCTACCAGCCATTAGGTTCTTGGGAAGCTTGTGATGGAAGGGTAGCAGGAATGGGGAGCCAGGGCTGGCACTTGCAATGTGTAATTGTTTTATTAAAGTTTAAAATTTAATAAAATGAGATCCATGGAGGGAGTTTCCAGTTCCACGTACATCATTCCACTTCCTGCTGACGAAGCAAGTTGTCTGCACAGCCAGGCTTCTCCTCCTGGATGTCAGACGTAGAAGGCTTGGTGGCAGTTGATGACTTGAGCTGGAGATTGGCTGGTGGCTTGGCCCACACTCACTCACTAGGCTGAGATGAGGCGAGGCTGGGCCACAGTCATGTACTTGGTGCTGTAGAAGTCCCTAGACTAGTCAGTGCCAGACTTCAGTCTGCTATTCAGGCCATGTCCACCTTCGACCTCCTCTTTCATACAGCTGAAGGAACCGGCGGGCCCTCAATTAAGATGTGAATCTCTAGTCTCTCACAGACAAACTCACTGCCCCAGGGAAGTTTATAGGTCCAGGCTGCCAGACTGGCACATCACATGGCAGTCAGTGTAATGGATATAACTCTATGCCCCTTCCTGTAACTTCATATTCTTATTTGCATATTCTTTCCTGGCAATGCAAGAAGCCCCTTCTCTTCCCCTGCCTCAGGCCAGGGAATCAAAGACCGCCAACTACCTGAAACACCACCTGTCCTCTGGGAACCCTAAGATGGGATCCTCTACTCTGCATCATGGACTGAACTCTCCCCAGCCCTGATCGTGCTGGTATCCACCTGTCTTTCTATGGTATTAGTAACTCTGCTAGTAAATCTCTACCTGAAAGGACAGCCTGGCTCAGTGTCCCCCTTGAACCTCAAGCCTGAAACCTTTATAGCAGTAGTCTGCCTTGGATTCTGTCACTCACCCCCCCTCACCTTTCTCTCTTCATGGTAAATCATGTCCTTGAGCTAGTCAGTGAGGATGAAGGGCAAAAGCTTAAATACCTACATGGAGGGACTGCATAATTGGAGACAAGTGTTGAGAACCACGTGTAAACCAGGGAGGTCATTAAGAGGAGCATGCTAATCACACACAGACATACATGCAGGCAGAAACACCAAGGCACATAAAATAAAAACAAATTATTTTTTTACCATCTTTTTTTTCTTTTCAGATTTTTTTATTTGAATTAGAAACAAGATTGTTTTACATGACAATCCCAGTTCCCTTCTCCCTCCCGTCCTCCCCTACCACCGCCCCAATTAAATCCCTACCTATCACATATCCTTTCTTCTATTCTTCCCCTGACTCAACCTTTCTGCCCCATCATGACCTCCGCACCCCTCCTCTTCTTCCCTTCTCATTCTCGTAGCTCCCTCCCCCCTCCCCCCATGCTCTCAATTTGCTCAGGGGATCTTGACCCTTTCCCCTTCTCCAGGGGACCACGTATGTCTCTCTTAGGATCCTCATTGTTTCCTAGCTTCTCTGGCAGTGTGGCTTGTAGGCTGGTAATCCTTTATGTCTAAAATCCACATATGAGTGAGTACATACCATGTTTGTCTTTTTGTGACTGGGTTACCTCGCTCAGAATGGTTTCTTCTAGTTCTACCCATTTTCCTGCGAATTTCAAGATTCCATTGTAAAAACAAATTATTAAAAAAACAACAACCCAGGTCTGTTGATGTGTCTCAGGGGGTAAAAGCACCCACAGACTAGCCTGACAGCCTGAGTTTGACCCCTGTGTCCACATGGTGGAAGGTAATGCAAACGAGAGGTTAAAAGGGAAGACACGTCTGCTCCTAGGTATGGTTGAGGAGGGTTATTGTAGATATGAGGGAGGGCATAGCCAGAGGCAGGGACCTCTGCCTGGAAGGGTCCAGACTGAACATGATGGGCCAACGGAACCAGGCCATGTGAGGAGAAGAGGAAGGGGAGAGGGGGAGAGGGAGAGAGGGGAGCCTGAAATGGTGGGCAAAAGGCAAAAAGGAAAAGGACTGCATAACCAAATGGTTGGTTATATAGGAATCAGAGAAGCTTGGGGAAGGTTAGGGTAGGGGTGGGGTATGCCAGCCAGGAGGACCTCTAACAGGTAGGGACTGAGGGATGCTGGGAAAACTTGGTGGTCAGATCCATTTGATATATTAATATTCACCTCAGCACTTTGTCCAGGGTTTGAGACCTAGCAAAGGAGCAGACTTCCACAAGTTGTCCTCTGACTTCCTCACAACCGCACCCTGCAAATAAATAGATGTAACTGAAAACAGTTTACAGGAATGGGAAAAATACTGTGTCAGTCACTTGGCCAATGTCAGCATCAAGGATTTATGTTATGGGGCTGAGGTATACTCTGAGAAAAAGGACCCCATTTTTATGGTTTATCTCCCCCAAATCCACAACCATAGTTTACTCGTGAGAAAAACACCAGCCATATCCCAAAAGACACTTTACCCCCTCCCTCACTGTCTTGGTCATTACCACAGGAAAAGTATGACAGCTCTCACAACTTAAAGGAGCCGTGTTTTGGCCACTGAGGCCCTGGAATAGGAACACACCAGACAAAAAACTAATAAAATTTGAATAAAACGTGGATTGTTGGGCTCTATCTCTCTCTCTCTCTCTCTCTCTCTCTCTCTCTCTCTCTCTCTCTCTCTCTCTCTCTCTCTCTCTCTCTAAGTGGTAAGTTTGGTTTCTCTGAAAAAGGGCAGGTTGAAAAATTTAGCACAGATAGTTCTAAGGGATTATTGATTTGTTGGTGATTAAAGGCTTAGAACAAAAGGCTAACACTCTAGCCCATTATTGAATCCGATGATGATGAAGAAGAAGAAAATGAGTCATTGGGCCTGCGGTGGATGTAACCCAGGGGCAGAGCGCATGTCTAGTATGTGCGAGGCTGTAGGTTCAATCCTCAGCGATACTGACAAACAGCTATAGGGTGTAATGAGTGCTGGTGAGCATGCGCACTGGTCTTCGCAGCGGGCTGGCTCTTGGATGCCCTCTGGCGCCAGTGCCAGGGACTTGTTGTGTACATCCAACCTCAGATCCATCAGAGACAGAGCCCAACACTTCCAAAGCAGCTGGATGCCAACATTTTTTAAAAATCAGAGAAATGATTACAGTTTGTCCCAGATTTTTGGAGCTGACAGAGCAGCGAGACATTAGCATGAAGGCCTCGGAGGGTCTGGAACCATCTTCTGTCATTTATGGCTTTCCTTTTAATCGCTGTTTATTTTTAAAATATCTATCTAATATATAATAACACACAGTGAGGCTTTGGAGGCCGTCAGCTCCCCATTTCAGCCGTGTACCTAAAATCCCATTTACGGAGGACAAATAGCTTCTGGGTAAAGATCTTCAAAGCAGCGGTTAGCAGCTCCGCGTTCTCGGATGGTGCCTATCTGGGGTTGGGGCACTGTGCAGAGATTATTTTAATTCCATTAGAACTCTCTGGGTGGTCTGGCTGTCTTTCAGGGAGGCAGGGGCTGTCTTTGCTGGCTTCTCCTCCCCACCAGGAGGCTGTGTAAGTTTCTTGGAGTGGTTGGGGGGAAGGGCAAAATGGTAACTGTGGGGGTCTGTCTCCAATCCTGGCCCCCAATAAGGCTGCAGGGACCTGCTTGGCTTTTCTTTGAACTTCAAAGGCTCCCTGAGCAGGTTTCTCCTGTTGTGACTCAGGCGGGTGTTTGCTGAATTTGTGTCTGTGGGAACGAAAGCCCTGGGCCATGTGGCTTTAAGAGGCCAGACTGAATATTCTATAAACCAGAACTTGCGGAGCCCCAACTGTATCGGACTTCCCTTCCATACACAGATGCCAGGTTACTTCCCAGTTTGGTGCCATGGTAAATCCTGCTGAGGGGGGAGGTGCCCAGTGCTAGGATATGGTTATGAGGGGGCACCCACTTCAGTTAAGCGAGGGCTTCTTAGAGGAGGTGAGATCTCGCCTGAGCACTGCAGCGTGAGCAGATAGGGGCTTTTCTCCTGCACTGAGTCTGTCTCGTGTGGGCCTGGCATTTTGGGAAGGAATGTTGTGGGGTAGGGACATGGCCAGACCCAAGTAGCACAGAAGACGGTGGAGGTGGCAGGGGCGGACAGCTGACTCCAGAGTCCAGTTGGCGTGATGAGGTAGCTTTGGGCGGGGGCTGGAGACAGGGTGTTCTTGTCCTCAGATACTTGGACCAGTTAGGGGACAACATGGGGTGGGAAAAATGGCCGTCATACCTCCCAGAGAGGAGGAGGACTTGGCTGAGAAGTGGAGCTTTCTGGGAAGGAAGGCAATCAATTATTTTACCAACGGCAATAGCCAAGAAATGGTAGTGAGTAACCTATATCAAGGGTGATATAGGGACCAGGGTCTCACATTATGGTCTCTCCTGCTTAAACCTTCTCTCCCTCAGGGGTCACCAGGAAGTGAGTTGGACATCAGGTACTTTTCTCTTCCTATGTGGTATACAAGGGCCCAGAGGTTCTTTTTGTCATTCTTGAACGTGGACATGGCTCTTCCAGGGCTTGGGGTGTGTGTATTCCTGGCTGGTGGGTGGAGGGCCTAAGGTGTCTTCTTCAGGGACGTGGAGACAGACGGGGTCTGAGGACCACTGACTCAGGCTCTGTGGTATTTTTGTGAGTAACAAAACTTCTTGTCCTTAAAGCTCATGGAGCCTAGGTTTTCTACCCTCTCAGTGAGCTGCATCTTGGGGCTGGAGAGTGAGCTTCTTGGAAGCTGGGCTAGCTTGGTGCCCCTTTAGTGCCCCAAGGGAAGCCAGGAATGGTAGAGGTTCGCCTGGCATCTTGTGGTACGGTGGCTTCACAGGAGGATCAGCTTTTGGAAAACTTGGACCCTGGACAGCATTTGCTGGTTCTATTGTCAGGCCACCTAGTCTGGCCTGACAACCCCACCTGTCCCTTCCTCCTCCTTTCCATCTTTGTCCTCCTCCTCCTCATTTTCATGCTCAGTTCTGATATCTGTAAAGTGTGGGTGGCTAATATTAAATGTGCCATTCACAGGATTTGTGGCAAACCTTCTGTCCCCACCTTCTCCTGTGCTCCTCAGAGTTCCTTCTCCCATCTCTCCTAGGTCTCTGGGAGCCATCGAGTGGCCAGAATGGAACGCCTACCAGGATCCACCTCTCTGGTGACTCAGCTCTTGAATTCATCACAGGAAAAAGTCAGAGCAAAAAATGTGAAGAGGAACTCAACAGGGCTCAGAATAGCCCTGCTGACAGCTTGGGATGGGTGGGTGGCACTAATTTTATCTGCCTGCAGTTCCTCGAGTCACAGTGACAGCAAAGTGCCCTTCCCAGATAGATGGTTCGGGTGGCTTTGGAGGGGGATCGCCCCTCAGCAGGCTGTGTGGACATGGACTCCTACTCCTGCAAGGCCAGGCGTTACTCATGGGGAGTCCATTTCTGTCCTGGTGAAGCCTGTTACTGAGTCCTGCACTCCCACAACAATCTTCCCCGGATTCAGGGCCTGGGGTAGGCAGGCATTGCTGTCTCCATTTTGCAGATAGAAACAGTGAGGGCCAGTGTTTTACTCACTCATTAGGTGATGCCATTTGGGGAGATTGTAGGACCTTAGGATAGGAGGTGGAGCCCACATACATGTATGCTCCTGTCACCATGGAGATGTGTACCACCACAATAGACTGTATCCCTTCAAACACTGAGCTAAAATGAACTTCCGTTTCCTTCACGTGCTTCGTCAGGGATTTGGTCATAGCAATGAGAAAAATAACTAATACAACGTCACAGGGCTCAGGGTAGAACTTAGGTTCTTTCTGTATTGTCCAAAGGTGGGCTACCCCAAAGCCTTCTCTTCTCTTGTCTTGTTTTCCTTTCTTCCTATCCTTCATCACTGGAAGTGACTCACCGACCAACTGTATTAGTCACGCTTTCATTATTGTCACCAGAAATGTGAAGGGCTTGTTTTGGGTTATAGTGTGAGGGTGGATCACAACGGATGCAGGGGAATGTGCAAATGGTCACATTGTATCCACAGTCAGGAAGCAGAAAGAGATGGATGCTGTGCTCAGCTCACTTCCTCCTATTTCCTCGGTCTAAGATTTGATTCCTGGTGTGGCCCACATTCAGGGTGGCTCTTCCCTCCCCAGTTAAACCTCTTTAGAGATGCCATCACAGGCACACGCAGAGATGTCTCTGATATGATTCTAAAGTCCAGTCAAGTTGGCTATGAAGATCTATCTGTCGAATCAACTCACATAGAAGCAGAGTTAGGTCCCACCTCTCTAATGGGAGGGTGGAGAAAGCTGCAGACTTGCAGGCACAAACTCAATGACAGAAGACAAGCAGGGCAGGTGGAGAATGCGTGGTGAAGGAGAGAGGTGGGCAGGGCATTCTAGCTGAAGGGGTCTGGAGGACAAAAGCTTGGCAGGGTCAAGGGCCCTGGGTGATGAGAATAAGGCCAGTGAGAAGTTTCCTATGCAGACCTGAGAATCAGTGGTAGGAGTGGGGATGTACTGGACTAGACACCATCTGGACCTATGTTTGAATTGTCATGGACTCATCCCCATATAGACCCAGTTCTTAAAACCTTGAGCCAACTAGCTTCTATCATTCCCTGGGCTTGCAGAGCCCTTTGACAGCAGCTGATGGTAGACAGGACTTCTCCCTCAAAACCCTGTAGACACTCTTGCTGGGGGATTTGCTAAGCTGGTTCTGGATTTGAGGTTCAGAGAACCTGTATGTCCCCACCATTCCCCAGTGCTTTGGGACTAGCCATCACCTTTGCTGATATCCTATGAAGACCTGCTCCTGAGAGTCTAGGACTAGGCAAGGACCCATGGTTGGTGGGGTATGTGTCCCCTCTGTTGTCCTAGAAGAGCATAGAGGGAGTGGGAAGTCTTTTGAGCATCAGCTGAGAGGTCTGAGGAAGGACTTCCTTCTGGTTGAATATGAATCATTGTCGCTCAGGTGAAGAAGCTAGCTGCATGGGGAAAGGGCCCAGCCATGCTGAGCTAGCTCCTCCGTGACGGATTGCCTGTGTGTGCCTCAATTCCTCCCCCATACACTCTGTGACTCACAGCGATAGCTCTCCGATCTGCCTCTCCCCTGGGCCACGAGCAGCTGGCAGACCCTATAGGTTCTTCTCTAGTGTGGGAAGAAGGGTTTGGATTTAGAATTAAGGTTCAGCCACTGACAAGGAGCTGTGCAGAGGAACAGGGGTGATAGGCAGAGGGACAGGTGAAGGCAGCATTCCCTGGACATGAGGTACAAAACCTGAGAGAGAGACCTCTGCTGTCTTGGAGAGGTAAGCTGCTGAGGATAAGGGGCCTGAGGGCTGCCATGGAGTTGAAAGTGATCCCCACTAATTGGCAACCAGCAGGGGTGGAGTGGGGCCTCAAATAACTGAATTTGCAAACAATGTGAGTGAACCTAAAAGTGGATTTTTCTGTGGAGTCTCCAGCTGAGAACACAGCCCATAACCACTTTGCTTGGCAGTCTTCAGTGTCTGCAGCCTTCAGTGTACGTATTCTATAGTGTTCTGGAGCAGAGAACCCAGGAAGCTACAGAACTGTGAGATAACTTAGGCGAGTGACTTCAAACTGCTGGGTTTGTGGCCATTTATTAGTTGGAATAGACATCAACTACAGTGGTATCACAACCTGGGCTTATGGCAGTTGGGAACTGCAGGGGCTGTGGCAAGAATGTCACTTGCCTTGTGGCCACGGTGCCTCAGTTCCCGGTGGTCTTGTGGCACACCTCCTACAGAGCTCCTGGGAGTCACATGACAGCTTAGGTTTTATGTCCAGTATAGCCACATTTTATTGTTGAATTAGCAGGAATAACAGCAGCGTTTTAGTGGCTGATTGGGACCCGTATATTAGCAACTGTATTAATAGGCGCACATGACAGGAGACCAGCGAGAGTGAGAAAATGAGACAGGGTATTTATCCCCAGTGCAAAATCTTTTTTATTATTAAAGACACTGTGTTAACTGAGGATAGATTTAAGGCCTGCTGGTAATTTTATTGAATAATCAGCAACCCACAGTCCCCACAGCAGTCTGAGCCTGAACCCCCTCATCTTGGGTTCCTGGAAAAGCCATAGAGCTGTGGCACTTGCTTGGGATAACTTGAATGTGTGTGTGTGTGTGTGTGTGTGTGTGTGTGTGTGTGTGTGTGTGTGCGCGTGCCCATGTGCACATGTGTGTGCCAGTGTCAGAGTACCTCTGTCATTGTGCTTTGCCTTAATTTTTTGAGGCAGGTCTCTCACTGAACCTGGCTAGGTTGGCTGGCTAATGAGCTTCTGGGTTCTACCTGTCTTTGTGGGCTGAGGTTAAAGATTCATGCCACTATGCCTGGCTTTTTACATGAATCCTGGGATCTGAACTCCAGTCCTTATGCTTGTACAGCAAGTGCTTTGTGTTGGTCCCATTATGAGACTGTCTTCCTTTTTCATTTATTTATTTATTTTTGTAACAATTGTGTGGTTCTCTAGTGTGAACTTTGTGTGGATGGCAACATGGTGTCATAATATCAGAAGTTTGGGCATGCCGGCAGATACTGTGTTTCTCTAAGGAGGCTACATACTTAGAGGATCCTTATACTCTGGGGACAGCCAGTCTAGACACTTCATCTGTGCTTGGTCTTGTCCCGGGCTTAGATGATTCTGTACCCAAGGTTCCCAGCTTTGCTGAGGGATGGGTGCACCTGGCATTGGGTGGAGGAGCCCTGGAGCGAAGGGCACCTGGATAGGAAGGGCACCTGAATGGGAGGGGCCTTGGCTGGTAGAGTTTTGGCTTTCTGGAGTAAAACATGCCTCTGGCAAGGGGACAATAGTTAAGATCCCAGCCAAGCTGTACATCCTCTGGATAATTTAGAGGCTAGATTATGAGACAGTAGGGAGGACTGAGGGTGCGTGTAGCTCAGAGGCAGAGAACTTGTCTGCCTTGCACAGCAGGGTTCATCCTTAGCACCACGACAAATAAGACAGGGAAAGAATCCAAGAGGGCTGGCAGCCAGTAGTGTGAGCCAGGCCTGCTTCTGGATAGAACAGAACACTTAAGCAGCATTTATTCTGCTCTACTGCAGCTCCTTTCACTATTTCTATGAGGTTCTACTCAGCATCTTTCTTAGTCCTGTCTCTCTCTGGTCGTCCCATGGACTTGGGGGTATCCTGCTAGAGAGCTCCCTCTCAGCAGGCCTGATAAAACACTGTGGGAGGAGAGGAACTTCTGGGGCACAGGTAATGAAGACAAAGAATGTGGGCTTCTCTCAAGCCCTCCACTGAGCTGACCACGTGATGTTTCCCTTAGATGTATGACTGACATCTGTAAGCCTCTTGTCCTCAGTGGTTAGTGTTGACCACCATTTCTAGTTCACAGGGACAAAGTAGTAAGGACCCAAAGAAAATGAATGAATGAATGAATGCACACATAGAGTTTTCATCTCTGGCATATGGAAGCACTTAGTATAGGGTACACTATCAGTTCTAGAAAGAATTTTCTGACTCGCAGAAAACTTCCTGGCATACAAGAAGGTCAGTTTTTCACTTGATCTTTCTACAAGCATCTAGTGCTATATGTTGGTAATACCATGTGTGTCAAACAGTAGGCCCTCAATAAATGCTTATTGAATAGTTGGCCTAGGGACCCAGACTTGCGTGAGTGCACGGTGCGGTGGGGGGTTGGGGGTGGGGTGGGTGGTGTCTGGTGGAGAGGGTTTCTGGTCCTCAGGACCCTTCATCTCATTCTGCTTCCCAGTGCCAAGGAAGCCATAGAGATGGGCTGTAGCCAGGGGTCTCAGGGAGAGAAGACGATCCCTTTGTTGGGGCAGGGAGTCTGTGTATGCAAGGATGCAGCCTGCATTTCTTAGCTTCCTGTGGGCACTGGAAGGCCTCTTTCCCCTCCCATCCTCTTCCTTTCTTGTGTTGTGGTTTGAATGAGAATGTTTCCCAAGACTCATCCATTTGAACACTAGTTGAAGGTGCTGTTCTGGGAGGTTTAAGTCCAGTTCCTTACCTCCACAGTGGGTTCTCTATTTCCATGGTCTGGCTGCAGCACACTTCTGCCTTGGCAGCCTCCTTCCTTGGAGAGCCATCTTTTTATTATTATTATTATTAGAAACAAGATTCTTTTACATGTCAATCCCAGTTCCCTCTCCTTTCCCTCATCCCCTGATCCCCCAACCCCTTTCTGCTCCCTAGGGGGATCTTCAAAGTCAGTCATATCATTTGGAGTAGGGCCTAGATCCTCCCCTATGTGTCTAGGCTGAGAGAGTAACCCTCCAAATGGAGAAGGCTCCCAAAGTCCATTCATATACAGGGATAAATACTGATCCACTACCAGAGGCTCCATAGATTGCCCAGACTTCCAAACTGACTTCCTTGCTCAGGGGGTCTGGAACAGTCCTATGCTGGTTTCCCAGCTCTCAGTCTGGGGTTCATGAGCATCCCCTTGTTAAGGTCAGCTGTCCCTATGGGTTTCTCCAGACAGGTTCTGACCCCTTTGCTCATCACTCCTCCCTCTCTGCAACTGGATTCCAGAGTTCAGCTCAGTGTTTAGCTGTGGGGATCTGCCTCTGCTTCCATCAGCTACTGGATGACTGCTCTAGGATGGTGTATAAGGTAGTCATCAATCTCATTATCAGAGAAGGGCATTTAAGGTAGCCTCTCAACTACTGGTTAGATTGTTAGTTGAGGTCAAACTTGTAGCTCTCTGGACATTTCCCTAGTGCCAGAATTCTCTTTAAGCCTATAATGGCTCCCTTTATTGTGTGTGGAATCTCTTTTCTTGCTCTCCTCAATTCTTCCCCTGACTAAATTTTCCTACTCTCTCATGTCCTCCTTTCCCCTCCTGTTTTCCCCCTCTCTTTCTTCTAGCTCCCTCCCTCCTCCCCACCATGCTCCCAGTTTGCTCAGGAGTTCTCTGGGGGACCATGAATGTCTTTCTTAGGGTCCTCCTTATTTCCTAGCTTCTCTGGCAGTGCGGATTATAGGCCGGTACTCCTTTGCTCTATGTCTAAAATCCATATATGAGTGAGTACATACCATTTTTGTCTTTTTGTGACTGGGTTACCTCACTCAGGACAGTTTCTTCTAGTTGCCTTAGAATTTCAAGATTCCATTGTTTTTTTCCGCTGAGTAGTATTCCATTGTGTAAATGTACACATTTTCTCCATCTGTTCTTCAGTTGAGGGGCATCTAGGTTGCTTCCATGTTCTGTCTATTACAAATAATGCTGCTATGAATGTGGTTGAGCAGATGTCCTTGTTGTATGAATGTGCATCTGTTGGGAATATGCCTAAGAATGGAATTGCTGGATCTTGTGGTAGACTGATTCCCATTTTCCTGAGGAACCGCCATCCTGATTTCCAAAGTGGCTGCATGAGTTGGCACTCCCACCAGCAGTGGAGAAATGTAGGGGGAAATGCTAGGCATGCCTGCTTGAGGGCTGGCACAGGTGACACTGACCATGCACACTTGGGCATGGTCAGAGTGATGTAGCAAGGCCTTAAATATGAAGGTTGCAAGCATGCAGCTCTCTCTGTTCCCTGACCTGCCTGGTTGTACAGGACTGACTCCATCACGTGAGTACTTTCCTAATAAATCATCTGCTCATCAAACTAGCTCTGACTCCATTGCTATCCACATTAATTGAGTTTCACTATAGAGAAGTATTCCCTGTTCTCCACATCCTCTCCAGCATAGACTGTCGTTGGTCTTTCTTTCTTTCTTTCTTTCTTTTTTTTTTTTTTTTTTTTTTTTTCGAGACAGGGTTTCTCTGTGTAGCTTTGGAGCCTATCCTGGCACTCACTCTGTAGACCAGGTTGGCCTCGAACTCACAGAGATCCACCTGCCTCTGCCTCCCGAGTGCTGGGATTAAAGGCGTGCACCACCAACGCCCAGCTGTCATTGGTGTGTTTGATTTTAGCCATTCTGACAGGAGTAAGATGGTATCTCAGAGTTGTTTTGATTTGCATTCCCCTAATGAATGAGATGTTGAACAATTCCTTAAATGTCTTTCAGCCATTTGAGTTTCTTCTGTTGAGAATCCTCTCTCTAGATCTGTACCCAATTTTTAAATTGGATTGTTTGGTATTTTGTTGTCTAGTTTTGTGAATTCTTTATATATTTTAGAGATCACCCCTCAGTCAGATGTGGGATTGGTGAAGTTCTTTTCCCATTCTGCAGGCTGCCATTTTGTCTTATTGACAGTGAACTTTGCCTTACAGAGGCTTCTCAGTTTCAGGAGGTCTCATTTATTAATTGTTGCTGTCAGTATCTGTGCTACTGGGGTTATGTTCAGGGAGTGGTCTCCTGTGTCCATGTGTTCAAGGCTACTTCTAACTTTCTCTAATATCAGGTTCAGTGTAACTGGATTTGTGTTGAAGTCTTTGATCCATTTTGATTTGATTTTTGTGCATGGGGATAGATATGGATCTATTTGCATTTTTCTTCATGTCAGTATTTAGTTATGCCAGGACAATTTGTTGAAGAAGCTTTTTCCATTGTAAAATTTTTTATTCTTTGTAAAAATCAGGTGTTCACAGCTGTGTGGATTATTATCAGAGATTTGATTCCATTTGGCTGTCTGTTTTTATGCCAATACCAAACTGTTTTACTTACTATAGCTTCGTAGTAGAGCTTGAAGTCAGGGATGGTGATGCCTTGGGAAGTTTGTTTATTGTACAGAGTTGTTTTGGCTATCCTGAGTCTTTTGCTTTTCCATATAATGTTGAGAATTGTTCTTTCAAGGTCTGTGAAGAATTGTACTGGGATTTTGATGGGGATTGCATTGAATCTGTAGATTGCTTTTGGCAAGATTGCCATTTTTACTATGTTGATCCTACCTATCCAAGAGCATGGGAGATCTTTCCATTTTCTGGTATCTTTTTTTTAATTTCTTTTTTTAAAGACTCAAAGTTATTGCCATAAAGGTCTTTCACCTTTTTGGTTAGCGTTACTCCTAAGGTATTTTATGTTGTTTGTGGCAATTGTAAAGGGTGATGTTTCTCTGATTTTTTTCTCAGCCCATTTATCGTTTGTATATAGTAGGGCTACTGATTTTTTTGAGTTAATTTTGTATCCTGCCACTATACAACAAAGGGAGATCAAGGAGATACAAATTGGAAAAGAAGAAGTCAAACTTTCACTATTTGCAGATGATATGATAGTTTTCATAAGTGCCCAGAAAAACTCTACCAGGAAACTCCTACAGCTGAGAGCCATCTTTAGAAGCAGTCAGTAAAAGGAAAGTTGGCCCTCCTGGCGGCTGTCCTTGGTGCTGAAGAAAGCAGATGGAAAAGGGAATGGCTATGGCTGCCAGGACCTGGGAGCTCATGGAGGGCATCTCAAGGGCCTAGCGGTTGGCAGCCTTTGGGGACCCTAAAACTGTCATCTTCATAGATTGATTGATCAGAGATTATCAAGGATCTGGGGCCCTGAGATGGCTCAGCCATTCTGGGGTGAACACCAGAAAATCCAGGTGATTGTTTATTGCCTCTATTTCTTTATTATCAACAAAACTTTAATTACAGCTCTCACTAAACCTACTACCTTCTGCCAGCATTTACAAGGCAATAAATTTTCCCTTCTCTCCTTTCACAATCTGAACCTGCTATAGGGCAGTGTGTATGCATGGGAAGATATTGATTCCCCAAAGAAATTATAACGGCATTTGTTCTCAAGTAAACACACGAGCGGCTATTATAGCACAGGGAAGAGTCGATTGTCTTTGCTTTATTAAACAACACAGTGCTCAATGGGAAAGCCCATCCAAATCTTCAAGGGATTGGTAGAGCAGACAGGCAGCAAGGCCTACAGTGAGGCTTTTGAGTGGGAGGTGAGAAGGGGGGCCTTGTCTCTCTCTCTCCTTGTTTCCCACTCCTTCATCAAATCAACCTGGCTCCTCCCATCCCTACCCCGGCAGCCCTTTAACATCAGAGGGGCATTGATCGTGGCTTTCAAAGAAGGGGTGGGCATCCCACTGCAAGCTGGCAGACACGAACGCACATGCGAGGCCTGCCAACTGGCTAATGGCCCCATGGGTACTGGCAGACAGTAAACAAAAGCCTTTTAAAAAACTTCCTGTTGTGTTACTGGCAGGTAGAGAAGGTTGATGCATCCATCAGTCTAATTTGGAAAATGGAACATGGCCCAGCGTTGCTCTGGAAGACTCAGGAATGCACCTTGCTCAGCAAGAGAGGGTGGTGTCCTGTGACCTAGCTCCCAGAAGGCAATTTGAAGAGAAATGCTTTATTGTGCACAACTCAGTGTGTAGCCCCACAAGAGCTGTGATGAGAGCAAAAGCCTGAGAATGCTTGTGCAGTGTTAGAATGTTCTATACACTTTTCACAAAGTGGGAACTGGTGTCCAGTTAAGAAAAAGATAACTGACTGGGCCCACTTTCCATGATGAAATAAGTTCATAAAACATGAAACAAAGCTGAAGTTCTTTGTAGTAGGACTTTCAGGGTCTTTATGATAATATTCATTATGGATCTGGAAGAAGAGAAAATAATATATAAAATTATCAAGAAAAAAATAAATTTAAGTTTTACATTTATGTAGTGAGGGTGGGATGTGAAAGTCAGAGGACAGCTTGCAGGAGTTAGTTCCCTCCTTCTGCCATGTGGGTCCCAGGAATCAAACTCAGGTGGTAAGACTTGGTGGCAAGTGCTCTTACCTGCTGAGCCATCCCATAACAGAAGTTCACATCTTGTAAGACCAAGGAGTTAACAGACTCTGCTTTGTGAATACTAACCTTTCTAAATGGGACAAGGATGGACTAGAGTGAGGAATAGATTTCCCTTGCTGCGGGGTGGCTAGAACCAGGTGCTGAGTGAGTCTGGGGAGGAGTGTAGTAGGTGCTTTTCATATTTCTGGGACAGAATATCTGACAAAGCCAGCTTCAGGAAGGAAGGAAGTACTTATTTTGGGTTGCAGTCGAGGGTGAAGTCTATCATACTAGGAAGACTCGGTAGCAGGAGCTTGAGCAGGTGGCCTCATCCAACCAGGGAAGCAGGGGGAGCCAAAGGCTAGTGCTCAGTTGACAAGCACCAATGACATTGAGGCTCGCTCACACTAGAGATGTGTGCCGAAGGGTACGGGCTGTGAGATGATCCCCACCCCCTGCCAGCATCAGGATCAGGACCTTTGAGAGAATGTAGCAATAGTCCAAGGTGTGTCCATAGTCTCTTGAATGTCCTTGACTCCCAATGTTTTTGCTTGCTTCTTCTAGGTGATCTACTTCCTATGGTTTGAACATGGTCTGTCACCCCAAACTCATGCGGAGGCCAATTCCTCAATATAATCATGTTAGGAAGTGGATGTTTTGAGATAATTAGGCCAGAGGTACACCCTCATGAATGGGTTAATGCTAAGTAATAGGAGGTCCAGCTGTCATGGTTCCTCTTGAGTGCAGGTGGTTATTAGCACCTGGCTCTTTTGTTCTCTCTCTCTCTCTCTCTCTCTCTCTCTCTCTCTCTCTCTCTCTCTCTCTCTTCGAGACAGGGTTTCTCTGTGTAGCTTTGGAGCCTATCCTGACACTCGCTCTGTAGACCAGGCTGGCCTTGAACTCACAGAGATCAGCCTGCCTCTGCCTCTTGAGTGCTGGGATTAAAGGTGTGCGCCACCAATGCCCGGCTCCTTCTCTTTTTATACATGTTATTCATTCTGTTCACTGAGTGCCCACCATGATGTCATCTGTCCCGGTTGTATGCATTTGGGGTGGGGGGTGCTTACCAGAAACAGTACCATGCTGTGTAGGCTTTCCAGTCACCAAATTATGAACCAATATACTTCTTTTCCTCTGTGAAGTATCCAGCCTTGGGGATTTTGTTATAACAACATAAAATGAACCATGACACTATTTTTCCAATCAGTAATGATAGAGACTAGGACCACTTAGGTTGTTATATGTTCGTGTAAGGAACTGGTGACTTAGTTCTGGGAGCAAACCTGGATATTTTTTCTCAATTAATTTCAGTTTTTTAAAAAAAATGTTCAGTGTTGAGCACTCAGAAGAAAGAGAACAGTAAGAAGAGATGAGTCACCCATGATCATAACCCTGAGGTGGAACTACATTCCTTTTGGTCTTCTTGGTGCCTGAAACAGACTCCAAATACATATTATTTAATAGCTTTTTAGTTTTTCAACTAAAATAGTGAAAATGTGGCACACAGATGTGCAGGAGGAAGAAAGCATACAGGTGGAGAGTGTAATTAACTAAAGGTTAAGGGTTAGTGATGGGGGAGGTCCTTCTGTGTATGTTTGCCTTTCATTTCCACTCACATGGGCCACGGATTACTTGACAAGTCTTTATTAAGCAATCAGATACAAAAGAACTTCAGGTTTTGATTCTTTAACTCCAGCAGAGGCTGCACATCTTTTGTATGTTCATGGTATGCCCATCTTCCTGTATTCATTAGCTTCATGGTTGTGCTCAGTTCTGTGGGAATCAAGTGGGGCTGTTTCTGACTTCAGGTGGAAGTTTCCTGTACAAGCTAGAGTGATCTGTGTGAAGAGCCTTTCTGTTTTTTGCAGTCAAATGCAGAAGTGTTTATTTATAATTGTCTCCTGGAAACTGCACCTGGACTCAGAACAACTAATCAAGGAAGGCTTGTAGTGGCCATGTGTCCCATTTCCCAGTATGACAGATGGGAAACCGAGGCCCAGAAAGATCAAGGTTCCTGCCCCAAGTCCAAAGATGTGCTTCCCTATTTCTGCCTGCCACTTCCTTTCTCATAAATGTATCATTAATGTGTAGTGTTTGGGGCTGGGGAGCTGGCTCAGTGGGTGCAGTGCTTGCTGTATCAGTGTGAGAGCTGGAGTTCAGATCTCAGAAACATAGGCAAATAGAAACCAGGTGAGTAACTGCCAGTAACCCCAGCACTCAGCTGAGATGGAGACAAGATAGTTCCTGGAGCAAGCTGGCTAGCTAGCTTGCTGAGGGACCAAGAAACTGCCCTGCCTCCACATACAAGATGGAAAGCAACTGAGAAAGATACCTCATGCTAACCTCTGACCTCCACATGCATGTTCACACATGTGAGCATATGCCTTTACATATATGTGCACCTACAAACTTCTGAACACACACAACACACACATACACATGCCAAAAACAGAGGAAGCATGGGGAATGGCTCATTCTATCTGGAAACATCTTGATTTCCTACTCCTGTGTGGAGAGATCAGGTCTGAACCTAAAGTTTCTGGACTCCTGCTCCCTGCTGGTAGGGGTTGGGAGAGAGGCAGGTCTGAAGGGGAATGTCTTTGAAAAAGCAATGCAGAGTCACGGCTGGAAATCAGCCCTTTGTGATGCCGAGCAGACTTGGGAGATGTTGTCATGTTTTTGCATATTAAGGATTTGCTTTAATGAACAGATTAAAATCACTTATGCATAATTTATGACTTTATTGAAAATGGTGCTATAAAAGGTGTTTAAAACCATTTCTTTCCTTAACACAACCTTTAATATTGCTCTTTTGGTTTATTCCATTAATAGTCTTAGAGAAATATTCCCTCAACCATTTTAGAAGCTGGGCCCTGCAGTTAATGACTCTCTTGCTGGCTAGTTTATGTCAACTTGACACAAACTAGTGTCATTTGGGAAGAGGGAACCCCAGTTGAGGAATTGTTTCCTTCAGATAGGCCTGTAGGCAAGTCTCTGGGGGCATTTTCTTTTTCTTTTTCTTTTCTTTTCTTTCTTTCTTTCTTTTTTTCTTGTGTGTGTGTTAGGAGGGCATCCAGTAAGTACTGAACTGCCCATGTTTATTTTGCACAATCTTTTTATACTCCCATCAAAAGAGGGGGAGAAGGCAAAAGACTTCCTTACCAAGATACAAAGAACAAGCAAGCATAATTACCCAAAACATTAAGTAGCTATCTCCTGAGCTAATTATTTTGTTGTTTGGGGGCATTTTCTTGATTAATGATGGATGTGGGAGGGCCCAGCCCACTGTGGGTGGTGACACCCCTGGGCATGTGTTGTATAAGAAAGCTGACTGAGCAAGCCAGTAGCAGTGTTCCTCTATGGTCTTTGCTTCAGTTGCTGCCTCCAGATTCCTGCTTGAGTTCCACCCTTGGCTTCCCTCAGTGATGGACTGTGATCTGGAAGTGTTAAGATGAAATGAATCATTTCTTCTTCAAGTTGCTTTTGGTCAGTGTTTATCATGGGGACAGCGAAGCCAGCTAGGACACCTCAACCCCCAAGTCTTGGAGGCTTAAATAAATCATATTCTCTGGTGGCCAATGGAGAACAGTAGAGTCTTTTACAATTTGGCTATAAAATGCAAATGTAAATGTTTGAACACATGGTCCCCAGCTGGTGGTGCTATTGGGGGAAGACAGTGGGATGGATCTAGCTGGAGATCTTGGTGTAGCTACACTACACCAAGAGTGTAGCTCTTGGTGGGGTGGGCCTTGAGGTCTATAGCTCTGCCTGGTTCCTGTGCACAGAGATGTGACCAAGCAGCCTCAAGTTCTTACTACTGTCACAGCTTCAAGACACCCTTGCCTTCCTTGCCCAACTGTGAGCCAGAATAGATACTTTGTCCTGTAAATTACCTTTTATCAGGTATTTTGCCATAGTAGTAAGAAAAGCCGCTCACATGGAGAATTTGTTGGTAAAGTCCCATGGTCATCACAGAACTTGGGGACCTGACTTGATGGGGGCCATTACCTCCATAGAAGTCTGTGGCTCGCTGTGCAAAGGACAGGGGCACAGAAAATCACCAACTAATTTGTATGTATGTATGTATGTATGTATGTATGTATGTATGTATTTATTTTTAAAGACAGAGGTTCACAGATTGTGGTCTTCGGGCTGTGTCTGACCTGTCACTAGTTTTTGTACATGTTCTAACTAGAAATGTTGTGCATATTTTGAGATGGTTAAGAAAATCAAAAGGATAATATTTGGTAACATCAAAAGAGCATGAAATTCCGAGTTGAGTGTCTATACATGTGGTTGTATTGGGATATAGTCACACTCATTGGATTCTGTGGCGTCTGTGGCACCATGGGGCTCATGGTGGAAGAGTTGTGGTCATCTGGCCCACGTCTCGCTTTTCATAGAACGTTTGCTGATACCTTCCTTTAAAGCAGCCGCCTGGAAGCAGCATGAGTCTCTTTCTTTTCCTTTAGAAATATTTATTTATGTATCTGTGTGTCCGTGGGGAGATATGTACAAGGTGCCCATGGAGGCCAGAAGAGGACGTCAGATCCCCTGGATTTGGAGTTCCTGGCAGTTGTATGCCACTTGATGTGGGTGCTGGGAACTGAACCCAGGTCTTTGAAAGAGCAGTGAGTGCTCAAAACTTCTGAGCCATCTCTCCAATTACTACCCATCTTTCTTTCTGATAGGGTCTCATGCTGTCCAGGCTGGACTTAAACATACCATGTAGCTGAGGATGACCTTGAACTTCTGATCCTTGTGCTGCTACCTACTGAGTGTTGGGATTACAGGTGTACATCTCCTTGTCTGGTTTATGAGGTGCTATGGATGGAACCCAGGGCTCTGTGTGTGAGGCAAGTATTCTACTACTACCCAGCCTCCAACATATGATTTTCATACTTAAGTTTCAGTGGCCACAAGTCCCGAGTCGTTGCTTAGGTTTAAAAGAGGTACAGAGTCGAAGCAGGGAAACAGGAGCTGTCTGGTGAGGAGCCACAATAGCTGACTAATACCTCTCACCAGGGCTTGGAATACAGGGCTTCACACATTCTAGGCGAGTGAGCTGCAGCCCCAGCCCGAGGTCTTACTCATTCATAATTGAATCTGAGCTAATGATGATTTACCATGAATGATTGTCAAAAGCTCCCATGCAGGCCTGGCCCTTCCTCAGAATGATGCAATCGATCTGCAATTTTGCTCATAACTGCAATTTACAACTTGATAAGAACATCTGGAGAAATTTATAAGCAACTCAATGAGCAGTTCAAGAGAAAAAAAAATCAATTCCAGTTTTTCAAAGTGTAAGGGGACATTTAATACTGTAAATTGCCTGAGCTCAGCTAGGAGGAAAAAAAAAAAGGCAACAAAAACAAAAGCAAAGATAAAAGCATTTACTTTGTTATTCACAGTCTCCCTCAGATAGGTGCTTTTTTATTTAATTAATTTTTTATGTGTGTGAATACTTGCCTGTATGTATATGTGTGCATGGTGTCTGAAGAGGCCAGGAGGTGTCAGATCCCCTGCATCTAGGATTATAGAAAGTTGTGGGCCACTGTGTGGGTGCTGGGACCCAAACCTAAGGTGCTGGGTACTGAGCCTAGGTACCCTGAAAGAGCAGCAAGTGCTCTTGACTGCTGAGCCGTCTCTCCAGCCCCACAATAGGTGCTTTGGATCATTGTCAATTAAGTTTTAAGGTAATTGTCAAATAAGAATTAGGTTTTCCAAATAATGCAAAGGAAAAAGTGTGAGGCTTGCATCACTCTGGGACAATGAAAAGTGTCTCCCAACAGTTGCTGCTAAAGTGCTCTTGCTGCTTAAACCAGCGAGTCTTCAAGCAGGATTCGGAGCCCCCTCATGAGATGGTTCTCGTGTTTGACTTTCCTCCCTGGGGCTCCACAGCCATTGACACTGTAAGTTATTCCTGCCACACAGCAGCAGCTTGGATGTACCCTGCCTCTGTCCTAGTTGTTAGGTTTCAAACTTGGGACAAAGAGCTGAGGTGCCCATTTAATATATCAAAGCAGACCTGGCCGACGGGTTCTCCCAGCAGCCCTCAGTCCCTACCTATTATAACGGCCTCCTGGTTGGCACCCCTCCATCAACTTCTCCAGCCCAGGGGGCTAGGCTGCTCTTCCCTATGTAATCCAACCATTTTTGTTACTAGGCCTTTGTACCTTTGGGCCTCCTGGCTGCTGCACCTGCCCCCCCTCCACCCCCATGGATGTTCAGGATACATCCACTCTGGATTCTCCCAGATGTCTATGCTCTCCCACATATCTACAATAAAGTCTCTCCTCCACCACAGCTAGGAGCCCTTTCCTTTCCTTTTTGTTTGTTTGTTTCTTTTTTTTTTTTTTTCATTCATTTGGTGCCGAAAACCAGGACCAGTCATGTCCTTTTTATTTCTTTCCCCCCACCCCCACTGGGCAGGAATGCAGATAGAGACACCTTCCCTTGGACTATCAGACTATTAAAACAATGGTCCCGTAGAAAGCTGGAATTTCCCCAGGAATCTCACATTGGTGGAAGGGAAAGGGGTGTATGTGTGTGTGTGTGGGGGGGCGGGGAGGTGGTTGTGGTGTCTCAGAAAGGGATTTCACACACTTCTGACAACTCCTCAGCTCACCTCTCAGAAGAGACAGGAGCCTATGTAGTGGACAAGAGCACCTTGTCCACAACTGCTTAATTATGTATACCTCTTGCCTCTGCTTGATCTAATCATAAGATCAGGATCCCGAAGATGGAGTGGGGAGGGGAAGAGGGTGAGGGAGTCACTGACCCTCTTTGTTCCCCTTCCCAGAGTGGCTCTGCTTTTTGCTATTACTTGTCAGTGTCTTTGCTCTATTGAGGATGGTGACTGAGCCTAGCCTGTGAGAGAGGGCTGCCAGGGCCAGTCTCTGACCCTAACTGACGCTGACACTTCTTGTCTCTTGGACACACAGACCCAAGAGGGTGAGCCTGGGACTCCCGCCCAGGGTTCTGCTGTGCCAGCCCACTCAGCTGGCAATGCCTGAGATCTGGTCAGTGCTCTGTCTCACAAATTACAACTCCTTTCTAAGAATCTCCAGACAGTTCTTGTAGCATGGCAAACCACAATCATTCGTAATGAATCATCCCCAGAGGGCATGTCTTCATGACGTTTCTCCTCCTTCCTTCTGCTCTGGCAGCTGAGTAATCAGAGGATATAAGAGCCCTTGTTGCTGCCATAAAGGAAGTTTATAGAGATATAATTAGCAGCAGTATTATCTTCATTTGGACTTAGCTGTGCTAAATGTCCTATAAGAGTTGTTTACGAGGCCATATGAATGGTTATGATATTAATAACACGATTAGCCAGCAGTATCAATATTTCCCAGCACTTATGCCTCCTAATGAGGTTGTATGTGGAGTTCCAGGATGCAGATGAGCGGGTGGATTTGTAGAAAGTTGTAAGGAAGCAATCAGGAGTCATTAAAGAGTATATGGCAATGCCAAGATGTATGGCCCTCATCCATCTGTGAGTAGCCCAGAGGTGTCTGGGCAGCTCCTCGTGGTCCAGGACCCACTGTGCTCATGGGGCATCCATCTCAGCTTTCTACGATGCCTAGCTCTCGTATGGATTCCTTCTGGAAAGCCTCAGTCCTTGTGGTAGGGGGAATTCAGAGCTACAAGGACCCTTTCACTACTGGGCAGTGATAGGCTATGTGTACTTTCTCAAGCCCCTGCCCCTGTTCTGTGCTTTCTAGTCCCCCTAGTGCCCCAACAGGTATAGAATGTGTCATACAGATTCTAAGTCTTACAGAGAAGAGAGATGGGGAGCTGTGGATGCTGTCTAGTTAGCTGTAGAGAACAGGGCTGGGGGGCTGTAGACACTGTCTAATTAGCTGTAGAGAAGATATCTGGGAGCTGTAGATGTTGTCTAGGTTAGCTGTAAAGAACAGGCCTGGGGGCTGTAGATGCTATCTAGTTTAGCTGGCCAGTTTTATATGGGAAAAAGCTGAGGCTCAGGCAGGCAGTGTGTTTTTCTAGAGTTGTTTCTGTATGAGGCAGGGTCCCTGACACATTTGGCCCGGCACTTCACCAAGTATCTGGAAGTTAAACTTGTGAGGATCCTCCTGTCTCTGCTTCCCACTCACTACCACCGAGATCACAAGCACCTGCCATGGTGCTTTTTTACATGTTATTTATTTATTTCATGGATTCTGGGTCTCCAAACTTAGGTCCTAAAACTTGCAAGGCAAGCATTGTATGGACAAAGCCATCTCCCTAGTTTGTACTTGGCTTTTAAGCGGACAGATGAAAAGAAACTTCTTCCAAGGCCAGGAGGTGGTAGCCTAGACCATTACCCCCTAGAGTTTTAGATGTGTCTCCTAGCTAAGAGAGCCTCTTCTAGATTCTGCAGCACACTGTCAGGAAGGGAGCACTGGGGTGAAGGCAGGGCTGATGTCAGGTACCACACCTGTCCCTTGTCCATGCCTGAGCCTCAGTCTGCTCCTCTGTGAAGTGGGGGTCCTTCTTGCCTGACAATCTCCCTGTGTGAGAGTCACATGGAGGTCTCATTGAGGACACGTCATGAGTGACGTGGGCTCCTTCCCTTTTCCCTGGTAGTGAGGGCTGGGGATGGAAGAGAAGCAAGCAGAGTGAGTGAGCTGACTCTCGTTCCATGTTTGTCCCCATTCTTGGCAATGGTGGCCCCTGCTTCGTCCATGCTGGTGGATGGTGCTTCCAGCCTGGGTTCTGAGCAGGGGCTCTGGGAACCTGCTCCCAGTTATCCAGGCTGGGCAGCACCCGAACGGTTGGCTTGGTGGGTGCTGATGCAGCCTCCTGACTTGTGGCCAAGAGGCTGCTTACCCTGCGATTACCTCATCACCATGCTGCTGTGGACCTCCCTTCCTCTGAGCCCGTGTCTCCACTCTGGAATTCAAGCCCAGCACAAAATAAAAGCCACAGCTGTGGCATCAGGGCTCTGCTGCTCTTATCAGCTCATCTGCTCACCGAGAAAGGCCCATACTTGTTGATCAGGTCCCTGGAGCTTACATGTCAGGGAGGTGTACTCATAACATCTTCAAGGCAGAGCAGAGCTGATCCTAGTCTTCCCTAGTGGGAACTCTGCTCTGCAGAAGTGCAAGGGTCAGGGTCAAGACTCCCTGTGGAGTTTCTAGACCTTTTCTTATCATAGGGGTGATCTGTTCCCCAGGCAGAGAGACATTGTGAAGATGAGGAAGGATGGCCAGCTCCTGGAGCAAGCCTGGCATGCTTGGTGAATGAAAATGAGGACTGCTCCTAGGTACTGATGAAGAGAGGGTTTTATTGTAGATGTGAGGGAGAGAACAGCCAGAAGCATCTGGAAGGGTCCAGAGTAGGGAGAGAAAGTAGCAGACTGAACATGGCCCGCAGACTGAACCGGGCCCTGAGAGGAGAGAGGAAGAGGGAGAGGGAGAGGGAGGGGGAGGGGGAGGGGAGAGGGAGAGAGAGAGAGGGGTAAGAGGGGAGACCAGGAGAACCAAGAGAATGCATAGCCAAAATGGTAGGGTTCTATAGGAAAGAGAAACTGGGGGAAGAAAAGTGAAGCCCCTGGGCTGGGGAGGTTTAGAGTAGGCAGAGGGGTGAGAAGAGCTGAGAGGAGCCCCAGGTACTGAGTGGACCGAGAGGCCAAGCGTGTTAGCATGCTTTGTTAATAGGCACCTCAGTTAGCCATGGGTTTCTTGGGGACCTGACACTTGGTCTCTGGCAAGGCTTTCTTCCCCAGGCCTGGCAGTGAAGGTTTTCCTCTGAACACGGTTAAGGCTCTTTTCTAATACAGTGAGGACATGAGGGATGGCAGGACCATTGTTCTTTCCCTTTGACATCCCTTGACAGCTTCCATTACTTCTTCACATCCTGAGCATTGCAACTGTTCCCTCTCTACTAAGTGTGGTGGATACGTGCAAGGGGCTCAGTAAAGAAACTGCTGACCAGACCACTTCATAGTATGGTAAGGTTTTAGTTGTAGACAAGAGAGAGAGGCAAAGAGGCATTTGGAAGAAGCCAGAGAGAAAAAGACATAGACTGAACATGGTCAGTGAACTTGACATGGCCAGGGCTAGGGAAGTAGGAGAGTGAAAGAGAATGTAGATAGTGAGATAGCAGAGAGGGAGAGAGGGAGAGGGAGAGGGAGAGAGAGAGAGAGAGAGAGAGAGAGAGAGAGAGAGAGAGAGAGAGATACAGAGAGAAAGAGCAGAGAGAGAGGCAGAGAGAGAGGCAGAGAGAGAGGAAGAGGGATAGAGAGAGGCAGAGAGAGAGATACAGAGAGAAAGAGGCAGAGAGAGAGGCAGAGAGAGAGAGAGAGGCAGAGAGAGGCAGAGAGAGAGGAGAGAGGATAGAGAGAGGCAGAGAGAGAGAGAGAGAGAGAGAGAGAGAGAGAGAGAGAGGAGTCAGGGACTAGTAACAAGTTATAAGAAGGGTGAGTAGCTGGAGGAAGGGAAGGGCCAGGAGACTGGTATGGGAACTTTGAAATGTATAACAAATATTTGTGAATAGGGACTGAGTGAGCCTGGAGGCCAGTATGGGCTTTGATATGCAGCCGGTGGTATATGTCAATGGACAGCCATGTGTCCCTTCTGCCAGAGGTAAGGGAAATGACTCCTTTTGGTAGATGGGAGATGATTTCATAAGTTCCTGGGGGGAAATCTGGCTTTAATCTAACCCCCAGAAAGCCTATAGTTCAATATGAGCTCATTTCTGGATATTTGGACATCCTGAGACCTAACACGGCAGACACTTGATTATATAAGTTGGTGCTCAGTAAATGAATGAGCAGGGAGGCACATGGAAAAAAGGGATGTTTGGCCCATTTTTGACACCAGAGCAGTCAAGAAATGTCTGGGTCTCCCTCAAAGGAAAGAGAGAGAATCTCTCTGAGTATTCTGGAATGGGGTGGGGCCTTTAGGAGGTCTCAGAGGAGAGAGGTGGGAGACACACACATTGCTCGGGGGATGCCAGGCAATGTCTAGCCCCTCTTTGGCAGCAAGACTACCTGTCTACAGTTTTGTGGTTCCTCTCAGCCCACTCAGATCCTACTACACTAGTGTAAATTGAATTACGGCATCAGAAACTCTTTGTTTAGTGAACCAGGCACTCTGTGTTAGCAACTGTATCCGTATCTGTCTTGTTAGTTTACATAGTCTTTGCTGAGCCTGCCAGCGTGTCCTGGAGGAAGAAGCTGTAAAGCCTAAGTGATTGATGAAATCTATTTTGCTCTTTTGGTTATTTTTTTTCTTTTGGTTATTTTTAAGTGGAAGTAACAGTGGAGCTGGGGTTCTAGCATTTGGTCCTGGAAGGTCACAGTGCCTAGAACTCTGATACACACTGGACTAGGGGTATAGATACATTTTCTCTATTTTCAAAACTCCTGTTAATAATCAACATGCAGGGCACAGGTTCCTACACAGTGGGCATGGGGCTATTATAGTACACCATGGAACCATAGTTATACATCTCATGAAAGTATTCCTAAAAATACTTCAGGTGGTAAAACTCTCTTGGGTAAAACATTGATCTCTGGTCACTTAGGCCACCCATAATTTCCTAAGTTAGACTGGTCTCTAGACCAGCCCTGAATTAATATACAGTGTGACCCCGAGCTAACAGTTAACTGTCTGACCATTTAACTGTTATGTCTTTACATCTGTGAACAACACCTGTCTGTTGTAGATGTGGAGAGCTACTTTTCAGTATACATCACAATTGTATCTTTTGCCCTGAAAAACCAACTGGGGGCCAAAACTCCTCCCACAAATCTGCTTGGGAAAGTCCTATGAGTGGTTAACAAAGATGCCTTTCAACCTAATCAGGTCTCTTGGGAGTTTTTCTCTTTAGGTACCCCATAGCAAAATGAATATTAGAAAGACAGCCAATTTGTATATCTTAAGAAGAGCTCTTTCCTTCATTGATAAGAGTAATATGGTAAATATTGCAGAAAATGTATAAAATCCCAACAAAACATGATCAACAATAAATCACAACCTTGGGACTTAGGCTGGAATATTACAGACACCTTGCAGTGCAAGCTTTTAGATTCTTCTAGGTACTCAACTACATTACTGTTAGCATTCAGCCATTTACGCTGGCTTGCTCTCAGGGTCCCAACAGACCAACTGCCACCACATAGAGCTGTCCCTGTGCCCATGTGCTTATTAGTATTAAAGTACACTGGCCAGCTCTCAGGGTCTGGACAGAATACATCATCAGCTGCCACCACTACCTAGAACATTCCCTGTGTGCATGCGCTATATCCCCTCATAAAAAGCGAGACCCTCACCCCTCCTTCTTTCTCCTCTGCTCTCACCCTAGAAGCCACTTCTGCTCTTCCCCAATAAATCTCCCAAGTGATTTTCCTTCCCTCTGCCACTAAACAACATTGTTGCTAAGGCTCTGGCAGGCTCTCCTGGCCATCTCCTGCCCACACTTGGTCTAAGGCACACGGGGATCCTATTCCCAGTCTACCTGCAACAGGCTCACTTTGCACCTAACTCATTGTTGAGCTCTCTACCAATACCAGCACAATTGGTTAAGTTTCTCTTGTCCTGGTTGATGTAAATGCTTCCCTGGATCTGTGGGAGTGACCATTGAACATTGGCACCCTTCTGATATTCCTCAAGGCGGAGGAACCTCCAACCATGGTCTTTAAGGCTATGGTTGATCCTTTTCACCTCTGGCCATTTTCCACAAGTGATTACTCTCTGGTTTCTTGCCCTTTGGCCCTGCCTGTAAACTCTGGTACCAGGCAACCTGGCCTCTCTCAGGCTTGGAGCCTTGGGCCTCTGTTCTTGCCCAAACAGCCTGTGCCTACTTAATCCAATCTTCCCTGGATTCCTGGGATGCTAGGAATTTCAGGCCTTTGGATCTTATTTCTCTACCTCACTCATGGGAACTGCATCTTCCACCATACCTCCAAGCTCCCCTGTGGAATTCCTTTTGGAAAACGTCAGACCTCTACACTTAGCACCCAAGTTAAGGGTTTCCAGACTTACCCACCTTTCCAGTCAAGTATGGCCCTCATACCTAATAGATAATCAATCAAAGTGGCTGCCTACAGGCAGCATGGATCCTAATATTATATGGGACTTTTGCAACTTTTGCCAGTAATCAGGTAAGTGGAAGGAGGTACCCTATATCCAAGCCTTTTCTTACCTTAGCTCCAAACTTTTCCTCTGTTCTTCCTCCCCACACTCCTCCACAGTTCCTCCTAGTTATGAAGTCTGAACTAGAGACCCCCTCCACTATTCTGGACCCTGCTAACGAGCCTCCACTCTACTGACCTCAACACACAACTGCTTCTCCTGCAGCTCCTTCAGTCCCTTCCTCCTCTTCAGTAAAGGGCCATTCTAACTGTCTTACTCTTGTACCCACTTTCACTCCCCCTGTTACTTGCTCCCACTCTGCTATGGGACCCCCCTCCATCTCTTTCTACTCAGCCCAACCCAGCTATGGTTCTCCCTTTGCAAGAGGTTGCCAGGGTGGATGGACTGGTTAAGGTGTATGTCCCCTTTTTGTTAAGTGAACTCTCTAAAATAGGAAAACAAAACCCAAAACCTGGAGTCTTAAACATCTAACTATGCTTCTTTCATTAAAGAATTCCAATATATCATCCAATCATATAGCCTTACCTTAAAATTATATATATGATCCTATTCAACAACATACTTCCTGAGGAATGCAGGGGAGTTTGAGAGCAGGCTAGAGCACATGCAGATGAAATCCACCAAACTAATGCAGCACATTGGCCAAGACTGGGGCGGTCCTGACTTGGATCCCCCATGGGACTGTAATACCCCAGGGGGCATTCTATCTAGAGATCAGTTTAGCTGGTCTCTATATGACTGCCCTTAAACTAGTTAACTATGGAAAACTCCAAGAAGTCATCCAGGACAAACAGAAAAACCTGTCTCAGTTCCTAGAACGCCTCACAAAGGCCTTCTTAGTGTATACCAGTCTAGACCCTGAAAACCCAGAGGGCAGACAACTCCTAATGACCTATTTCTTTTCTCAGAGCTTCCCTGGCATTAGGACCAAGCATAAGCATTTGGAGAAAGGACCTCTAACCCTACAGGCAGAAGTCTTAGTGCTGGCCTTTAGGGTGCACCAGGGGAGAGATGAAAAAGCCCATAAACAGAAATACCAAATGCTGGCCAAGGCCATTCAACTGGCTTTCAGTGATTGCCTGGACTTTTTTGCCTCCTAGGGCTAGAGGACACTGAGTCCCTGCTTCAAATGTGGTCAAGAGGGTCACTGGGCTTAGGCCTGCACTAATTCCCATGGGTTACCTGAGCCATGTCCAAAGTACCATCAAAAGGGACACTGGGCTGTTGACTGTCTCTGTGCCCTTTGTGGCATGGGGACATCAGACACAGACCACCCTTCAGCCAACCTTTTAGGACTGGCCATGGATAACTGAAGGAGTCCAGGCTCCCTTGGCTCGACCACTGTCTCTGACAGGGAGCCCTGGATAGTCATTACATTATTAGGGTAGTCTATCTCCTTCCTCCTGGACACTGGGACCACTTACTCAGTCCTGATGGAGTTTTGGGGATCCACCTCTCCTCATTTTCCTATTGTTGGGGTAGGGAGACAGCTTTATCTACCTCACCAGGCCCCACCACTCAATTGCATTTTCAGAGGTGTTCCTCTTATTCCTTCCTTCCTGGTAGTGCCAACTTCTCCTGTCCCCTTATTGGGAAGGGGTCTTCTATCCAAAGTTGGAGCCTCTATTTTTTTGCTTCCCCCAGACTTCCAGCAACCCCTCTCCCACTCCTCCTAGCCACCCAACCTACTGGTTCCAGCACATCATTTCCTTTGCCAGCCTCCCATGTGGAAACCCAAGTCTGGGATACCCAAAACCCCTCTGTTGCTAAAGACCATTCCCCATCATTGTCCAATTATAGAACCCTACCTGGTACATCACCCAAGCCCAGGATCCATTGTCATTCTAGAGCCTCAGGGGACTTAAACCGATCATCACTGACCTCCTAAGAAAACAGCTACTTCGTCCCACGTCTTCTCTCTTTAGCATCCTATACTTGCAATGAAAAAGCCCAGTGGGAACTACCACCTGGTTCAAGACCTCCAGATCATCAGTTCTGCAGTGGCCCCTCTCTACCCTGCTGTGCCTAACCCTTGCACATTGCTTTCCACTATCCCCTCATGGACCTCTCATTTCTCAGTCATGGATCTCAAGGATACTTTCTTCTCTATTCCTATCAGCACCCAGTCACAAAACATTTTTGATTTCACTTGAACTGACCTGACACCCACCCCTCTACCCAGATCACTTTGACTGTGTCCTACCCCAGGGGTTCCAGGACAGCCCACACCTATTTGTCCAGGCTCTGGCCTTTGATCTATTCTCTTTTCCCCTCCCAAATCTAAACTCACACAGTATGTAGATGACCTTCTCTTCTGCAGTCCATCCCTACAAATTAGTTAAACTGATACCTTTGCTCTTCTAAATTTCTTGTCCAGCTGGGGATATAAGGCCCAACTGTCCACTCCTCAGGTCACCTATTTGGGACTGTTATCCCAACCCATAAAACCATTACCTTGGATAGAAACACCTAATCCAATCTCTCACAGTCTCCTAAACATTTATACAGACTCCAAATATGCTTTTCATATCCCTTGTCCCACACTGCCATCTGGAAAAAGCATGTACTACTTACAACAAAAGGAGGGTCCATAACCAAGTCAGGTCAAATTATGGCCATCCTAAAAGTCGCCCATCTCTCCACAGCTATAGGAATTGTCCACTGCTGGTCCCACCACACCAACAACTCCATCATTTCTAAGGGAAATAACCGAGCTGATGAGGCAGCTAGAGCTGCAGCCTTCCAAGGCCCAGACTCAGCTCACCCACCACCGGGCATCCTTGCACTACAACCTACTGTCACCCCAACACTGGACAAATTCTGTGCTATCTACACCAGCTTTTTCATCCTAATAGCTAAGCCTTGTCTCACTCCCTCAAGGCCCACCTGCAGCCTACCCCTGAGGACTTGCATTTCTTAAGGACAATTACTGCCTCTTGTAAAATCTGTCAAATGTCAAACTCCAACTTCAGACACCACAGCCCTCCTTTTCCTACCCACCAGGCCAAAGGCTCTCTCCTGGGGATTGGCAACTTGACTTTACCCACATGCCCACAGTCGGCCGAGTTAGTGTGTTTTAGTGGACACATTCTCAGGGTGGGTAGAGGCATTCCTAACTGCTAACAAAAGGGTCCAGACAGTCTCTGACCTTCTCCTCCAGGAGATCATTCATGAATTTGAAATCCCTCCCTCCCTCCCTCCAGTCAGACAATGGTCCTGAATTCACTTCCCAGGTTTCCAAAACCCTATCTAAAGCCCTTAGCATTCCATGGCATTTCCATATCCCATACCATCCCCAGTCTACAGGAAAGGTTGAACAAACTAATCACTCCTTAAAAAACACTCTTGTCGAAATGTCACAGGAACTTCACTTCTATTGGGTAAAGTTTCTGCCTCTGTGCTTTCCCCAAGTGACCACGTACCATCTCACCATTTGAGCTCATGCACGGGCAGCCGGTGCTAACCTCCAGTCTCTCACCCAAACCCTCACCTCTCCCTGATCGCTTACTCACTCCCTTACTCTGCTCTCTCCTATGAAACTTTACTGTCCACTCCCTAACCCGACCAAGTATCAACGTCTGTCCATCCCCAATCAACATAGAGGATCAGGTCCTTCTCTCTTCTCTAGACTGACGTCCCTCACCTCCTCCCCCTACACGGCAGGGCCCCTTCAAGATAATTCTTGTAATCCCCACAGCTGCTCAGCTTGAGGGCCTCCCTCATTGGATTCACTTATCCCATCTCAAGCCCTTTATTCCCCTACTTCAACACAACCCCCCCCCCCATACATCAACCTCAACAGGACCCTGCTCCCTTATGTTTCAGAGGACACTGAGATCAGCCACCTTGTCCCCAATTCTAGACAACATGGCCATGCATAGTTGACCATGCTCAACTATACTGGATTGAGAACCCCATATGGAAATGGATGCTTTCCTTCCTGACCCCCCTCCTCGTTCTGCTGTCTCTACTAATCACACCCTGATTCGTCCATTTCCTCTATGTATCTGCAATGACACATTAAAAAAAATCTCTATAACCAAACAACTAATCAGCTGTTGTCACAGGACAACCAGCTGTTGTCACAGGACAGCCAACTGTTAGCCACAGAGCTGGAGGTGCAAGACTACCAAACATGCCCAGGTGGTGAGAACCGGCAGCTCCCTAGAGGTGTCCACTTCCCCCCAGATTAAAAAACAGGAGACTCACAGAACAGATTTCAATGTAACTTTTCACTATTCCTTTATTTAAAAGGTACTCACTCTACAATGACTGCCCTCAGTAATCAACCACCTGTATCTCCTGATAAATTGGATAGAAAGAGGGTGTCAAGGTGATGATGGGAAAGGATCAGGTGCTTTAAGATTTGTTTATGTGTAGATAGGAAAGCGTAAGTGTGATAAGAAGGAAGAGATTTGAGATAGTAAAAGAATGAAACATATTCCAGATTTCTCTCTCATTATGCTACTGTTATATAAAGACTCCAAAGGTTCATAGTCTTAACATTGATCGATGGAATTCTGAAAAGCTATTAATCTAGCTCCGGCAGAGTACCACTACTATTATCATGGCTGCAAGCTCAGGATTTTAAATTCCTTTGGGTTTTTTCTAATGACTTAAAGGCATGAATATACTGCTGTTTCTACAACGTAAATTTCAGTGCAGTTTATAAACAGTGGGAATGCTAATCTTTTTTTTTTTTTTGGTTTTTCGAGACAGGGTTTCTCTGTGGCTTTGGAGGCTATCCTGGAATTAGCTCTTGTAGACCAGGCTGGTCTCAAACTCACAGAGATCCACCTGCCTCTGCCTCCCGAGTGCTGGGACTAAAGGTGGGTGCCACCACCACCTGGCGGGAATGCTAATCTTACCTCTTTTTGTAAACTCAAAAACCCCTTGTGAGCTTCAGTGAGTCAACTTGGATCTGCCTTGAATAGGTCAGGTGCACTGTCAGATATATTCCCGATAAGCACTGTCAGTCAACAACCTAAGATCCCCCCCTTCCCCTACTCTCAATTATCAGAACCTAAGATAAATTTTTTCCCCTCTAAACTTAACTCTATTTTCTGCTCTGCCAGCATCTTGCCAGGTCCAAGTGGTGCCAGAAAGTCCCACAGAGCCTGGACAGTGAAGTGAAGCAGCCAGATACCCCAGGCCTTGGCCAGAATCCCAGCTTTCTCAGGTCACCCAAAGATGCCGATGCCCCCAAGTCAACAGGATGCAGTCTTGAGAATACAACACCCTCATCTCCACCTCATCTGCCACCCCTTCCTATTTCCTCACCTCTTTATAATAAACAAAAGAGAGGAATGTTAGCATTCAGACATTTATACTCTCAGGGTCCTAACAGAATATGTCACCACTGCAGCCACTAAGAGCACCCCCTGTGAGCATGCATTTATTAATATTAAGGCATTTACATTGGCCAGCTCTCAGGATCCTGACAGAATATGTCTTCAGTTGCTGCTGCTACACGTAGAGCTCTCCCTGTGCGCATGTACTATATCCCCTCATTAAAGGTGAGACCCTCTCACCCCTCCCTCTCTCTACTGTGCTCTTGCACCAGAGGCTGCTTATGTGCCCCCCCCTGCAATAAACCTCTCACATGAGTTCTGCTGTATGGTGTGACTTTCCTTCCCTTCACCACTAAACAACTACAGTTACAGGTGATGTGAGCCACCATATAGGCACGGGACACTGAATCCAGGTTCTCTGCAAGACCAGCAAGTGCTCTTAACTGCTGAGCCATCTCACTGGCCCCTGGTACTTGCCACTAGTGAAAAGGACCAAAGGTGTATTTGCTCTTTACCCATATAACCATGGTGTTTCTGGTTTCCCAGGAAACTGCCTGGGGCATCAGCTCACCCAGAACCTCTTTATACCCTGGCCATTGCCTTCCCCTGAAGAATCATTTCAGCTTTACTGCACCAGGGCAGCCTCAGACTGACTGACTGTTAGTGTATCATCAGTATCCAAGCTATGTGTCATTGGACTGTGTTCTTCTACAAGGTACAGCAGTGGGAATGGCCTGTCTTCTAGATTTCTTCTATAATTCAGTTACCCTGGAAATACTAGGCTGCTCTGAGTCCTTGGTGGTAGTTTCCTGTTCCCAGGGAAGGGCTATCTGTGGATATAAAGACCCTGTTTGCCTCTCAGGTTTAGGCAAATTGTAATGCTTAACCCCTTTGTGCCCATGCCTCCTGCTCTGTCCTTGGTTCCTATCTGGGGTTAGTGAACATGCTCTTTCCCTGCTGTGTTTGGCTTTGGGGAGGTGTGTGACCAGCCTTGTGTAAATGCAGCATTTTGGGTGGAATGGTATAGGGGAGCCCATGGCTGTGAAGACCTTTTCGGCTTTGGAAAGAAAACAATACAAGAGGCGTCTACAACCATGTGTGTTTTCTCTCTGGTCTTAGGAAAAGCTCACTTTCAAGGGAAGTTGAGGGTCTCCATTTTGGTGCTGATGCAGTGTCTACTATCCATTTCCCAGGGAGTAATCTGCCTATCTGTTCTGAGACCCTGGCTGCATAGAAATCAGTCAAACACAGGTCCACAAGCAGGGAGGGAGAATAATCTGAGAGTGGGATACAAATCCCTAGTCAATACTTCCTGACCTCTGAGCTCACCCTGTCTTTGTTCAGTCAATTTTCTTTTTTGTAATTTTTTGCTGCTAGCCTTCAGGCCTGTCCTTGAACATGGCTGAGCGGGTCTTTACCTGTCAGAGGCGGTCAGGCATGTCTGCACATGGCCATGCTGGGGGCTCACTTAGTTGTCCTAGTAATTAAATGCAAACAAAGACTAGATGGAGATGAATTGGTGGTGTTGGGGGTGCTGAAGCAGAGTCAAGCAGGGAGACAGGTTAGGTACCAGAGCCAAGAAAGATTTGGCTTTGGAGAGGTAACTGAGAGAGTGCTGGTCCCCTGGAGTGGGGAGATTGGCTCTACTTTAAGCTATTAAAATTAAAAAAAAATTGACACAGGTTCTTACATAGTCCATAATGGCTTCAATCTCAATGTGTAGCTGAAGATGACCTTGAACTCCTATTTCTCCTGCCTCCATCTTATGAATGCTAGGATGACAGCCATTCACCATCACCCATAGTTGACGGGTTTATGAATGCTAAGCAAGCAATTTACCAACTGAACTACATCCCCAGCCCACACCACAGGCCATCTCTTTGGATCCATCAAAGTTCCTGTTTCCCTTTGGGTCTGGTGTGAGCCTGTCTCTGAGCCAGTTTGATCTTATGGAATGAGAGAGACGGGAAGAATATCCTGTTCTTAGATCTCTTCCCTGTTGATTCCCATATTGGAATGAAACTGTGTTGGTGGCATCCTAAGAACAAACTGAAGCTGGGCTGTGGTGGCACACACCTTTAATCTCAGCATTTGGGAGGCAGAGGCAGTCAGATCTCTGTGAGTTTGAGGTCAGCCTGGTCTACAGAGTGAGTTCTAGGACAGTCAGGGATACACAGAGAAACCCTTTCTCTAAAAAAAGGAAAAAGAAAGAGAAGAACAAAGTAAATCTCAGTGATTAAGGAACTGGTGAGGCTGGGACTCAAGGCAAGAGCCTGACCCCAAACTATGCTGTTAACCTTTCCTCCTAGGCCAGGTGCATCCCAGTGTGACTGCAGCCCTCTATGGTTTGAATCTGAAACGGCTCCCATAGGCCTGTGTTCTGAATTCTTCTTTCCCAGAAGTTGGCGATGTCTTGGGAGATTGTGGAAATTTTGAGAGGCAGAGCCTTGATCAGGGAGGGTGTACCTTTAAAGGTCACACAGAGTCATGGATCTGCTATTGGCTCTCTGTTGGCTGTAGCTACAAATACCTGTGGCCGAGATGATTTGCCTAAGCACATGGGATCAAACACCATGGACCAAACCTTCTGAAGTTGTGAATCCAAATAAACCCTTCCATTTCTGTGTCTGTCAGGTATTATGGTCACAGTAATAGAAAAGTAACTACTACCCCACACTTCTAAAAGATATGTCTGGACTTATCTCCCAAAAAGATCAACTTACTTGGAAAAAGCGTCTTTGAAGAAGAGGCTAAAGGTCTTGGGATTGAACAGCCATCCTGATCAAGCTCCCTGGGGATATAGATGGCTCAGAGTATAAAGCATTTGCTGTTCCAGCATGAGGACTTGGGTTCAGATCCTCAGCACCCATGGAAAAAGCCAGGTGTGGCAGTGTGAGCCTGTAATCCCAGTGTTGGAAGGTGAAGACAGGAAGATCCCTGGGGCTCACTGGCCAGTGCACAAATGCACACACAAATGTGTGCACACCTGGTCAAGGAGGATTTAAGGCAGAAGAGAAGACATGGGCAAAATAGGCATTGATGTGACCGTAGAAGGAGAGGTTGGAGCATTGTGGCCACAAGCAATGGAAACTGACGCCTCTGTAGCAGTGGTTCTCAAACTCTGGGTGTGATCCCTTTGGAGGTTGCATATCAGACATCCTACATATTAAATACTGACGTTAAGACTTATAACAGTAGCAAAATTACAGTTATGAAGTAGCAATGAACTAATTTTATGGTTGGGAGTCACTGCAACATTAGGAACTGTACTAAAGGGTTGCAACACTAGGTAGGCTGAGAACCACTGCTTTAGAAGCTGGAAGAGGTCAGTAAGGATTGTTCCTGGGAGTCCCTGCCTGGACCGTGGCCTGTGGGATTTAAGGCTCCTGAGTTCTGGAACTTTGAGGGAGTAACTTCCTGCTGTTATAAACTACTTAGCTTGCAGGCATTTGTTATCACAGCCCCAGGAAACAAACACTAGTGGATCAGCATGTTCCAGTAGCTGAGGATTTTTGACCTTTTAACCAAGGCATCATCACTTTGTATAATAGACATGGCTTTGGTGGTGGTGGCCTGGACTGGGGAGCCGTGGAGCGCTCTCTGAATCTACTTTCTCTGATGATATGGATAGCATCATAGTGTCTGTGTCCTTCTTGGGCACCCTGGGGTCCCCAGCTGTGGAGCGCAGTGAAAGCTGACCTGATGTTGCATGTATTTTTTATGAATGCATCTTGCTCAGTGTGGAGGTTGACTTTTTCTTGCCTGGGGAGATTGGCAGGAGCTTGGTGCTGTTTTGAGGTTGCCTTACCGACAGATGACCTCACAGAAGGGTTATAAATAGCAACCAGGGATGGGTTCCGAGTGCCTCAGAGTAGAAGCGCAGTCGTCTGATGACAGCTGAGCACAGGGGAGATGGCACGACGCTGGGGGCCATGGCGTCTCCTCTGCTCGGATGATAATCAGAACAGGCAGATGTCTCCAACAGCTGGGGCTAATGGGCTGTCAGACAGGGTTGGACCAGCCTGGGACATCCTGAATGCTCCCTGGTGCAGATCCAGGCCAGACGGAGGGCGCTCAAGCATGGGCTGATTGGAAGGATGGTATTGACACCTACTTGAGGAAGACATACCCTGCCCAGCCCCATGCCTCAGGAGGAAGGGCTCCGCACTACCCATCCTGAATGGTTTTATTTTTCCATTTGTAGGAAATGGTCATTTGAATTATTGATGAGAGATTAAAAGTAAGCTAATTCAGCTCAATTTCTCCGATAGACAAAACTATTTGTAATTAACCTGGAAGCAAAGGTCAGTGCAGTGGCAAATGATTGCAGAGGGAGAGGAATGGAAACGAAGGGCTGGCTTTGTGGGAAGGTGCAAGTTATTAGAGCCTTGTGAGTCAAGCGGGAAGTTTGCTGCCATGTGAGAGACCTTCACCTCCGTTTGGGGACTTTTTTGGTAGCCCAGACTGCCCTGAAACCCATGATTCCCTCTTCTCAACCACTAGATTGTTGGGATTACTTGCATGCTCACTATGCTTCAGCCTCTTGGAGACTGCTTTTCAAAAAGACACTAGATTTTTATTTTTATTTTACACATCTGGGTGTTTTATCTATATGTATGTTCATGTATCATGTGTGTACAGTGCCCAAAGAGGCCAGAAGGGGGTATTAGATCCCTAGAGACTAGAGTTACAGATAGTTGTGAGCCAACCATGTAGATAGATATTGGGAATCAAATGTAGATCCTCTGGAAGAGCAGCCAGTGCTGGTAACTGCTGAGCTATTTCTCTGGCCCCTGTAGACTGTGGTGATCATCATCTTCTTTGTTCTTTCTTCTTCCTTCTTCTCCCCGTCCTCTTCCTTCCCCCTTCCTCTTCTTCTCCCCCTCTTCTTCCTTCCCCCTTCCTCTTCTTCTGTATGTGTGCACACCTGAGTGAAGCAACCATGTGCTGGCTTCCCCACCCTGTTGAGATGGTCTCATGTGGATCAGGTTGTCCTTGAACTCACTGTGTATCAAAGGCTGCCTCTCCCTCCCAAGCACTAGGATTACAAGACACACACTACTCTGTGTGTCTTCCAGGTGTATAACTGAGTACATCCTTTGGAGGGGGTGCTGAGGAAAAGTGCTAGGTTGGATCACACAGGGCCTAGAAGTCAGGAAGCTCTTACTTCATCTTGTGGGCAGCAGGCAGTCACTGAGAATTCTTGAGTAGGATAATCACAAAAATGGAAGATACGCAGATTGAGTATGAGGCGAGGTGCTCATGGCCAGGAGACTGCACAGGAATTCTGGTGCCTAGAGCCTGGGGTGCAGGAAGAGGGCCATGGAAGTCAGGGGTACCAGAGACCAAGTGTCTTATTGGAGAATAGAGAGGGTTCAGTGAGAAGAAGATTGAAGACGAGTGACCACAAGGCCAGACTTGTGCACATTTCTAAGTCAAGCCTCCTGGACTTCTGATTGACAGCAGTGATTTTTCCTTCAAGATGAGACGTAAGAAGAAAGAGAAAAGCTGATATGACAAAATGCTAAGAGTTATGTCTTTGATGTATGAATGCTCCCCACCCCTTTGGACCCTTATAAACAGAGTTCACTCCAGGGTCACTAGATGGGTCCAAGGGGAACAATTTCAATATCAAGAGGTCCCCCAAGGTAGATTTACTCTTGTAATTGCAGGGTGATTTCCATTTTGAGGGGTTTGGCGTTGCCTCTGATTAATTGTTAAGTTAGCCTTTTGAGACCTCAATTTCTATGCAGCATTGACCGGCGTCTGCAGATAATCTGAGCAGAGCCCAGAAGAGGTCCTTAGGATGTTAATGTAATAGCTTTGGCTCATTACAGGAGAGTGTGTTCTCAGAGAACTTGGGCACCTGAGCTATGTCCTACCCTTGTTCTCTTTCTCCAGGCTGATATGCCTGGTTCAAGCCTGCCACTCGTGGCTTCTACCCAGGAAGCTTTTTTAAGTGACATGTGAGCTTCTAAGTTGGGGTTATTTATGAGGCTGCCTGCTAGGGCCTCTTTGTTTTTCCCTGGCTTGGTGCTTATTATTGAGTAATTTCCAGTCAGTGGGTGATAGAGCCTGGATTTGTAGGGTGGGCTCTCCAGCAAAAGGGGTCCTAATTATGAGTATCAGAAACAGGGCTAGATGGACCGTGTCACTGAGTTATGTATGCTTGTGTACATACATGGCATCTCTCCCAGGTGTGCATGTGATGTAGGCGTGTGTGTGTGTGTGTGTGTGTGTGTGTGTGTGTGTGTGTGTGTGTGTGTGTGCGTGCTCACATGCTCACATGTGCCCACATGCTTGTGGAGGCCAGAGGGGAATGTAGGTGTTCTTCTTTACCTGCTTTCCATTGTAATTTTTGAGACAAGCTCCCACTGAGCTGGAGCTCACCGGTTTGGAAATGCTACCTGGCCAGCATTTTCCAGGGATCTTCCTGTCTCTTCCTCCCCAGTGCCAGGATTACAGGTGTGCCCCACCATACTTGGCTTTTTAACATGGGTGCTGAACTGCACTCTTCCTGCTTGCACAGTAAGCAGTTTACTGGCCGAGCCAGTCCTCAACACACTTGCATTCTTTTTGTTTTCCTGAATCTTCCTGTCCTTAAAATGTCCATCCTAAAACCAGAGCCTGTTTCTTCTCATATGAGAATGCCTGGTATGTACTTTCCAGCTTTCCTTACGGCTGGGTTACAGGCCATCCGGACTCCAGACTCCTGTGGATGGCCCAGCTGAGGTGCCTGCACTCATCGCCATGATATTGCAGGTGGCTTCTTGGGACCAGTTCTGGAATGCTTGTCGACATCTGTCCTTGGTGAGGTGACTCTAGGGTTCTCTGACTTCCAGGTGACTCTGGAAAGGCCCGGTCAGATTCAAGTTGAACTGTCTGAGCAAGACTATTTGGTGGTATTGTCATGCTTTTAGTCTGGGTAGTGTCTGGAGTCTCATTATATCTGTGTTCCAACTCTCAAGGCTACAATGTGTGACCAGTGGGTTCATTTTGTTGCAGCCAGAAAACTTCATTGAAAAATTAGATTTCCCTCTTATAGCAGCAAGTAACTTTTTTGTATGCTAATTTTTCTCCCTGCAAGCCCCCCCTTCCCATTTTTTAAATTGAATTTAGTATTCACTGGTCATCTGGTCAATATCCTTTTTTTCAGGGAGGAGGGTAGGCTATGAGTTAGGGTCTCACACGGTAGCCCAGGTTGGTTTTGAATATACTATGCTCTTTAGGCTGATCCTGAACTCATAGTAATCCTACTGCTTCAAACTTCTAAGAGCTGGGTTTACAGGTGGCTGTAATGTAGTGGCTGCCATGCCTGACCATATCACTGTCTTTTAATACATTTATTTTCTCCTTCAGCCTACCAGTATGAATGTCATGTATTTCTATTTGGGGCAGGATTTCCAGAAAGAAAACCTCTTGGTCCATTCTCTTACATTTTCAGTTATTGGAAGTCTCTATTTTAAAGGAAGATTTTAAATTTTATATGTATGTGTGTGCGCATACATGTGCACATATGTCACACGAATGCAGAGCCTGCATAGGCCAGAAGAGGGTGTTGGATCCCCTAGAACTGGGGTTACAGACTGTTGTGAGCAACTTGATGTGGGTCCTGGGGACTAAACTTGGTCCTCTGGAAGAACAGCAAGAGCTCCCAAGACCTGAGCATGTGTGTGTGTGTGTTCATATGCGTATGTGTATGGAGTGCCATCCTCAGGATCTGGAGTTTTCTGTGTGGGGTGTGCTTCTAGCCCAAAGGGAAGCAAAGCCATGTAGTAACTGGGTACACTGCTCCCTGTGTTTGACGGTGCTGTAATAGCATAAACAATGACAAGTTTTATAAACATCACCAGTGGGGAAATTTGCCTTGAAGTTTCTTCTGGGATCAAATTTAAAGGCACATCGTGATGAAACTGAGGTCAGGAGGGAGGCCGACATCAGCGGAGAAAAATGCAGAGTGACAGCTGCTCCCCCAGCCTGCAGGGTACAGGCTGTTCAAGGGAAAGACTCTGTAAATAGCTGCAGGGGAGTGACCCTGGATTAACCCTTCAGGACTGCTAATCCCAGTTGCCTGAGACAGTAGCCATGTGGTGCTGCAAAGAGGAAAGAGGACCCAGAGCTCAAAGAGCCAGGTTTGAGTCTCCCATCTGCCATTTACTATAATTGAGTGATCTCTGCCTGTGGGTCACCAACCACAGGACATATGGAGCTGGAACCAATAAGGCTGCTGGGGGCATCATGGACAAGCACATGTCTGAGGGAAGAGAGAGAGCTATCACACTGTCATCTGATTGATAGAGAAGGCCTAGCCAGAGACAGTTTATGTTGGATTACCCACCCTAAAAATTTCTTCATGTTGAAGATCTTATAGTTCTGGGGAAATGGTTTTTCTTGTGTAAAATCAGAGCTGGAAGCTGTAGTTAGAAGCTATCTCCATGTCACCTTGATTTTAAAACAATGTACGTGGGCATCTGTGCATATGTTGTGAATTTCTCAGGTCACCTAAACCTGCCTGCAGCTCCAACAAGGCACAAGGCAAGCAAGTGCAGAGTGCTGCAAGACAGTTAAATTAGGGCCTGTGATTCAAGGTGGCCCTCAGGCTGAGCTTCCCTCTGCATCCTGGGGCCCAGTGCTGGGCCTATGCCAGAGTTAAGCAAAGACTTGCTCTGAGCTCAGCCAAGACATATCTATACTTTCTAGCCCCCAAGTAGGGAGCTGAGGCCTGCAGTTCTCAGGTGTCACCAGGACCTGTTATCTCAAAGTCTGACAAAACTTTCCTCTCGGGGGCTTTACTGTCCATGTACAGCTGGGGGGCAGTGTCTGGTTATTTTCAAAATGAGGTTGTCTTTCACTTCTGTTCTAGGTGGCTCTTGTTTTAGAGGCTCCTCTTGCTGACACTTCCCAGGTGTGTGCCGTACATATGAGATGGGGACACAGGGACACAAAAAGTTCAGGCTGCTACAGGATTGGAGCAGCTGTGCCTGTTGGATGGGCATATGGATGGAGGGCTGGGTCAGGTCTCTTAAGTTCTAAACTCCTACTGAGGAATGGGGGCGGGGATGGCTCAGCCAGTAATTAGCATAGTAAAAAATGCCTTAGTTAGGAAATCCACCACACCCAAGGCTGTACCTGATAACCAGAACCTGGTGACATCACTCACTCAGGATAACCAGACACAGGAGTGGATGCCCACTGGATAGTATATAAGCAGAGATCAAAAACAATGCTGTGCTCTGAACATCTTCAGGACGGCTGGGACTGCTGGAGAGATACCACCTTGATCTTCTCTACAACTGGAGAATCTCCCCTGGGGTCCTGACCCTGGAACTGCAGACTACAGTTAGAGACTGGACCCAACCTTGGGCTAAAAGTATGTCACACAGGTGATCAGCCTTGGGGGTATATGCTTATAGGACTTGTCTTAGTTAGGGTTTCTACTGCTGTGAAGAGACACCATGATCACAGTACCTCTTGCAAAGGAAAACATTTAATTGGGTGACTTACAGTTTCAGAGTTTTTAGTCCATTCCCATCATGGTGGGACATGGCAGTGTTCATGGAGAAGGAGCTGAGAGTTCTACATCTTTATCTGCAGGCAGCAGGGCATACTTGAACATTAGGAGACCTCAAAGCCCACCCCCACAGTGACACACTTCTTCCAGCAAGGCCACACCTCCTAATAGTGCCTCTCCCTATGAGCTTATGGGGGTCAATTACATTCAAACCACCACAGGGCTGTAGTTAGGAACTTCATGTGATGACCCTCAGCATAATAAAATATAACTTTTGTTATACCAACTCTGCGTATCTACCTTCTTGCTCATGACGCCACACAAGCTTAGACCTGAGTTTGAGTCTCAGTACCTACATAAAAAGCCAGGTGTGGTGGTGCGTGTTTGCAGTCCGAGTGCTGTGGGCACTGAGACAAAGTGACTTCTGGGATTTGCTGGCCAGCCAGCATAGCTCCACAGGAGAATTTCCAGTCAGTGAGAAATCTTGTCTTAAATAACAAGATGGGGACTAGAGAGATGGCTCAGCAGTTCAGAGCGCTTGCTGCTCTTCTGAAGGCTCCAAGTTTGATTCCCAGCGCCTATGCCAGGCAGTTCACAACTGCCTGTAACTCCAGCTGGCCTCAGTGGGTACCCACAGACACATGCATACACTCACATAGGCATGTACAAATAACTAAAAAGGAAACAAATCTTTAACAAAATTAAAACAATAGGACCATTGGCTTTCACAGGATTGTGTACACGTGACTAGGCATATATCTGTGTGTATACGTGCGTGTGTGTGTGTGAGTGTGTGTGTGTGTGTGCATGTGCACACACATGTATACACATACATCTTGGAGATAGTTTATGCATGTCCTTTGTCCTCAGGGTGTCTCTCCTTGAGACTTGTTAGAGAAAAGGGCTGGGGAGAGGGGGGCGCTAAGCCATTTGTCTTTCTGAGATGAGTGAGTTCTCGTTGTGTACACAGTTTTGTAATGCTTTTTCCCCCGAAGGAGCCAGAGAGTGAGATTTGGTGTGCTGCTGTGGAGAGTATATTGCCACAGCAGTGTGTTCAGTAAGGCAGCTTAGACAGGAGCTTCCCCTGGAATCAGTGGGAAATGTCTGCAGCCTTCTGTGGCTTGGAAGCTTATGTAGCCATCACAGTGCATCCCGTGAGCAGGAGGCGGCAGCCGGCTTTAATTTTCTGTCCACTGGGAGATCCCAGCAGTGTTTCCGTGGTGCGGAATCGTTATTTACAATGAAGCACTTACAGAGAAGTAGTAAAGTTAATGGAGGTTTCAGTGGAATTAGCCTTGTTAAGTTCCCTAGTGACACAGCAGGCTCCTTTCACTAGTGATCTCATCCAGCAAGGAGACAGAGCTTAGGGAGGGAATAATTTGGGATATGGGTGAAGTGGGGAAGGACCCAAAGCAGTAAGCCACAGGCTTTCTGACCCTGGCCTGAGACTGGGCTCTGTGGCAAGGCTGCCTCATTGGAGATACCCCTGGCCAGCTTTGCTGTGGGTGCCAGGTCCTGGCAGTGTCTGCAGAGCAGGGTTATGGATTCTATAGCTTGCTCTTGTCTCTGGTTATCATGGTTGGAATGGCTGAGAACTGCACAGTGTAGACGGTAGATGTAAGTCACCCTGTGCGTACATTCTTCAAAGGGGCTACATCATAAGGAAGATAACTCACCAGTGGGGTCCGTGACACAGAGAGTCATGGATCCAACTTTTTCCAAGCAAGACTTCCATGTATATATCCAATTTTCTGGGTGGAGGAGTCAGGCAGATGTGTGTTTAAATCTGGATTCTTCCAGATGACCTTGGGCATGTTATGTAGGCTCTCAGTCTTCCTTTTCTCTGTCTCTAAAGTAAGAATTGTTACCACACCAGTGACAGAGGCCATTGGGAATGGAAGGCTTGGCTTAGTACTCCTTTGGTTCCCTCCACTTCTGTTACCTGTTTATACACCATGACGCTGGGCCAGAATGCCCAAACTACATTTCCTACAATCCATTTCCCAGTTACTTCCTCTTAGGTTCTGCCCATAGGATGCTAGAGAAAAAAGCTTTTTCAAGTGGTGTCTCCAAATCAGGCAGCAGTAAAGGATTAGTGACAATTCATACTTTCAGCTCCTCCCCCTTACACTTCATGTTTGGTGACACCAATTCCTCCCTTGGTGACCCCCAGCTCTGGGAAAGCTTCTTGTATTTTCTACTCTCTGGGCCTTTTCTTTTTCTTACCATGTAAGCAGCTGGCTATGCCAAGCATCCATTTGAAGGACCTAGTACATCCATTCCCTGCCTGGCCTCTCATGGGTTCAGTCCATCAGACACAACAAGAGACATGGAATCACACCAAACGGAGTCTATGTATCCTGACTCTGCCCCTTGCTTCCTGTGTGACCTGAGAACCCATATCTGCAACTGACAATGAGGACAGTTATATTCTCAGCTTTGTAGGATTGTGGCATAGATGGATGGTGACAAAGGTAGAAACAAAAAAACTTAGCCCAGTATTCTCATGGGCAGCAACATAACATGAGTACATGCTTCTAGAAGGATCAGCTGCTTTCTCAGTTTAACCAAGGATGCCATTGGTCAGGATGAGTGAGGTGCTAGGCTTGGGCTGGGGTTTCTTTGGACAGCAAAGAGCTGGTACCCTGGGCAGAGATAATCTAGAATAATCTATGTGTTCCTCTTCCCCCACCTCCTCCCAGTTTATCTCAGAGCTCCAGTTAAGCATCAGGGACTAGGTCCTCCCTCAGGTCACCTGGTAGGAGGACATTGTTAGTGCTATTGACTTTTTCTCTCAGTCCCCAGAGCTCAGACAAATGAGGACAGGCCAATGCCTCAGTCTGAGGAGCCACTGGTAACATGGCTTTCACAAGCTACTTAGTCATTCATTTTACCTAATTACCCAATGACCCAACACAACCTATAATGTCATTTTCCACTCAGAATGACACTCATGGGACTTAGAGAGCTAGAATATTTTATCTGCTGCTTGATGGCCCACTTGCTCACTCAGACCCCCAGTGGGGATTAGTGGCACTGGCCCTGGCTGGCCCTATCTGACAGTTGCAGGGCCTGGGAGCCAATCGATGGACCATCCTTCAGGTTTCAGTGCAGTACCAGGTCAGCATCCTTGCTGCAAATGGCTTTTCCTGAGTCTTTTATCTCCAGAGGGAAGATTCATGCTGAACAGACTAAGAGTGCCAAACTTTGGAAGGACCTGAATCAGCAGAGATGATTTGCATCCTAAGCAGATACCCTGGGCAGCATATACCTGTCCTCTTGGCTACAATTTGTAAGACTCCAACTTTCCCCAAGTCTCCTGGGGAGCCTGGGCCAGTGCTCAGGGTTGCTGCAGCAGTATACTGTGTCCTCCACCTCTGCTGGAAGCTCACCTGTCTCATGCTAGTCTCTTGGTCAGGAAGGCCAGAGGTTGCATGTCCTGACCCCTTTCCTCGCTTTGGTGGGAATGCCCACCTCTCTCTGAGAACACAGATTGAATTTGTTCTTCCAGATTCTAAGGAAACTTCCATGGCTGTCCATACCTCACTTCCTCTATGTGACAGATGTTTTTTGCATCTGGCCTGTAGTCTCTTCTCTGCATTGCCTACAGTGAGACTTGCCTTGTGGTTCCTTTTCTCATTGCACTGACCAAATATGGGACATGAAGCAATTTAAGGAGAAAGAGTTTATTTTGGCTGATTGTGTGTGTGTGTGTGTGTGTGTGTGTGTGTGTGTGTGTGTGTGTGTGTGTGTGTGTGTGTTTTCACCATCCTCTTCCATCGGCTGCATCTTCATCCAAGGAAGATGAAGGGCACTTGCTTTATTAGCATACCCCACCCAATCTATCCCTGTCTGCCTGACTTGACTGTGTTCTTTACATCAAAAAACAGGGACAATTTTCCTCTCCTAAACCAGACATGGCTCCTTTACAATCTCTAAATGGAGGTGGCACATTTACTTTTCCCCTCCTCTCCTTCATCCTCCCTGCCCTGAGCCTTGTGCCCGAGGCCCAGCTAGCCCTCAGGAAACACTCCTGTATTAACTGAAATACTCTCACCCTCCAGGCTGTGCCCTCTCTCAGAAGCAAGTATAAGGAATATTAGTGCCAGGTTGTTGGTTCTCACTTCAGCAGACTCTCGCTGTCCTTGTTGGTGACACGCCACAGTTTTGCGGCCCCCACTGTCAGGTGTTTGCCCCAGGACAATAAGCTTGCTGAAGGGTGGGATTTGTTAATATGAAGTGTGTGGTTGGAGCTCACTGGTGCATTTCCAAATACATATCTTGTCTCTTCGAGATGGAATTGCTTTCACCTCGTGCAGCTGGTGTATGGAATTCATCATTTCTGTTAGAAACACATCTGTATTAAGGCCAGCTACTAAACTGTGACAGTCTCTGTGTGGACCTGAAGCTTGGAATGTCTGGAGTCTTGTAACTGCACTGCTGCTGTCTCTGGTTGCCCGACTGGTACCTATTGCCTGCACAGGCAGCAAGTTCAAGGCATCACAGAGGAGTTTGTTGTGATGTAGAGATAAGGTGTGCGTGGGGTATGTGTGAGTGTGGGACCAACACAGCTCTGTGTTTTCAGTCTTAAGGCATTGCACAGAAAGGCTAAGCACAAAAACCAAATGCATCCCAGCTTTGACACTATACTTCTCAGATCTGTCACACACAATACCTGCTTATTCCTGGCCTTCATGGTCCATATAACAGCTTCCAGCCACAAGTGGTTATTGAGCCCTTGAAAGGTGGCCCACTCACGTTGAAATGTTCAAGTAGAAAACATGCACACTGCAACTCAAGTACTTGGCTCAGAAGAACAAAACAAAACAAAAACAAACAAGCAAAAACTAAGTAAAATATACAGTTGATGTTCTGTACTGACTGGAACATCATTGTAGATACATTGAGTTAAGTAAAACACCCTCCTGAAATTACTTGTGCAGTTCTTTTTTTCCTTTTTAAAAACAAAGACATTACATTGTGGCTTGTGTTGGTGCTTATGGGCCACTTCTGCAGGGCAGCATGGAGTGTGGCCTGCCCACTGCTGGACAGGAGGCTGCTGACCTCACCTGGAGATGGAAGAGTCTTGCTGTGTCCAGAACTTGCCATTACTGGGAAACCAGGTAATAGCAAGTTAATGCTGTAGCCCAGATGGGTCACTAGCCAGTGACATTCCCAGTGTTTTTTGTTCTCTCTTTCTTGTTTTGAGGCAGTCTCACTATGTAGCCCTAGCTGGCTTGGAATTTGCTATGTAGATCAGCCCATGCTTGAACACACAGAGACCTATCTGCCCCTGCCTCTTGAGTGCTAGGATTAAAGGTATGTGACATCATGACTGGCTATAAAAATGTATGCCCCTACAATTGACTTGAAAAAATTATGTATATGCATGTTTTATCTGCATGTACATCTGCACACAATAAGGGGGCATTGTATCTTATGGGACTTATAGTTATAGACATTGTAAGTCATGTCAGTGCTGGGAATTGAACCTGGGACCTCTGGAAGAACAGTTAGTGCTCTTTTGTTTGTTTGTTTGTTTGAGACGGTTTCTCTGTATTGCTTTGGAGCCTGTCCTGGCATTCATTCTGTAGACGAGGCTGGCCTCAAACTCAAAGAGATACATCTACCTGTCTCTGCTTCCTGAGTGCTGGGATTAAAGGTGTGTGCCACCAACGCCTGGCCAGCCAGTGCTCTTAATCACGGTGCTATCTGACTTTTTTTTTTTTTTTTTTTAATGTGGGTTCTGGGAGTTGAAAAATATCCTTGTGCTGGGCTGGAGAGATGGTTTAGCAGTTAAGAGCACTGGTGACTCTTCCAGAGGTCCCAAGTTCAATTCCCAGCAAACACATGGTAGCTTACAACCACCTATAATAAGATCGGGTGCCCTCTTCTGGCATACATACATACATAATAAATAAATTAAATCTCAAAAAAGAGATCATTGTGCTTACAACAAGCATTTTACCCACTGAGCTATTTCCCCAGCCTTTACTCTTTGTTCAGGCCATGACCTGGGCTGGCCACTCATCCAGAGTTCAGGAAATATCTGATGAGCATTTACTAATCATCTATTAAGTGTCAGGTGCTCTCTTGGGCACTAAGAGGCAGCAGTGAATATTGCGATAGTTTCATATATTGTGCAGGTTACACTCCAGGGATGGAGACAGACTAGAGAGGAAGGCATTCATAAATGAACAAGATGCCTTTGGCCAATATGGATGCGGAAGTGAGCAGGGGTGTTGAAAATGGTGGGGCTTTTTGTAGGAGCTGGGGACGGGATTTGCTAATGTGAGGCTGTGTGATTTGAACAGTTTCTTGGGTTTCCAAGGGTGTATATTGCCCCTTTGGAGTGGAATTGCAGCTAAGGGATAAGAGGAGACCTTAAATGGTCTGGGAAGACTCTGTGAGGAGAGAACACTTGAGTTGAGATCTGACTGACAAGAGGAGTCATCACATGGAAATGCAAAGGCCAAATGCTCTAGGTAGGCAGAGGATAAACTCCTGCCAAGGTCCCCATTTTGGTATATTAGGACCAGAAGCAAGAGCCATAGGAAGGGGCATGGCAGGAGGTGTGTTCAGAAGGCATCTATCACCAGGGGCCTGGCAGCAGTGGTGATGAGTTCTGATTCTAGTCTGGGAACCCCGCTTGGTTTCTATGATCACTGTGGACCTCAGGGAGACCGGTGTAGAGAGGGTGAAAAGTGCAGACAGCCTCCCTGGCAAGGGCTGCAGTAGTTAACCAGAACTCCACCATGGAGAGGGAAAGAGGGGACCAAAGTCTATTTCCTCTGGTGGGAGGGCTGTCTACAGGGGCTGACTGTGTGACTGTAAGGCATAAGATCACAAAACATGAATTCCAGCTGGGTTTTTATCCTGAGCACATGGGTCTGAATGGTGGGGAGCTTTGCTGAGGTGGAGAGCCAGGGAGAGGGGTGGATTTTCCAGCAGGAGGGAAGTAAGGGAATTAACCAGAGGGTGATTTTAGACATTCCTTTAGGGAAGACACTGAGGACGATGCGGAGTCTGTGGTCCAGTATGGAATGCAGGGCAAAAGCTGCTGGTCTGGGGCATAAACATGGAATTCATTGTCCCCTCACCCACAGTGTGGCATTTAAAGTTCCATCTTTAGATGCACCTTGGGTGGGAGGGTGGATGGAGAGTGGAAGAGCACCTGGAAATGGTTTAGATGGTGAGCAGAGGGAGGGAAGCTAGAAAAGGCAAGGTGGGCTGAAGGCTTAGGAGCCCTTAGGAGCTGAAGCCTCAAGTATGTCCACTCAATGAGCCTGGTGGCTGTAGGTCTGAGACCTTGGATGGCTCATGTCTGAGGCACTCTGGGGTGTAGAGGGCCTCAGGGCTGCATAGGGAAATCCATGGTGGAAAGGAGGCCTAGTGCAGAATTGAAATAAATTCAGTGACATTTTTAAAGTAGAAAATTTGCAAGGGAATGTGTGGGAATACAGGGATAGGTTCATGGATACCCGCTTAGAAGAGCATAGGGTATCTAAGAAACTAAGTAATGATATAGGAATCTTTGGACTGGCTCAGCTGGCATGGAGTTGTATCTTCTGTATCTATGAGGCGGGGATGGTAGGGCTTGAGACAGGGCCCCCAGAAGGCCAGGTCATAACAACTGGAGGATTGTGATGGCCTGGATGCTCTGGACCAGTGTTTTGAGAAGGAACACCCCAGCAATGGCAGCTCAGGCCTCAGAGCTTCAGTAGCCAGAAGCCCATCCAGGAGAGCATATGCAGAGGGTTCCTGGGTGTGGTTCCCAAGCCATCTGTGTCTTCAACAATGGGTGGTGGGTTTGTGGTCACAACTCATGGGCCTTGACTCACCTGTCACACGATGATTTAATCACATACCTATGTCACACACCAGCTTAGTCCCATGACTTCAGGTCTGTTTGGTCTTGTCTCTGGTCACTTGGTATATTCCCAGACCCCATCTCTGGGCCTGGCAAGCTATAGTCACTTATGGTCTGAGGACTGTTTGGAAGCCAATTGTGATCTCTAGACTTGGTCTCAGGGTGCAGCTCTCACAAAACAATGTCTCACGGTAAGGTTGAGGTGGCTATGAGCTCTGCATCACACTGCACATAGAGTTCCCCCTGATTCCATCTTGTGACTGGTCACAAGATCATCTGGAATTTATTTCTAAACAGTGCTCTTTCTCTCTCTCTCTCTCTCTCTCTCTCTCTCTCTCTCTCTCTGTCTCTGTCTGTTTCTCTCTCTCTTTCTGCCTCTCTGTCTCTCTCTTTCTGCCCTCTGTCTCTCTCTCTTTGTCTCTCTCTCTCTCTCTCTCTCTCTCTCTCTCTCTCTCTCTCTCTCTGGTACCATCTTGGCGTGGGATGGATGTATGTCATTGAGTTCCTGACACACTAGGTTTTATGTTTGCACTTTAAGGGTCACTTTGACATATCCTAGAGTCTTCTGAGAAGGGAGTTTCAATTGGAGGATTCCCCAGATCAGAGTGGCCTGTTAGACATATCTTCAGGGGTTTGTCTTGATTATTAATTGATTGATATAGGTGGGCCCAGCCCAGTGTGGGTGACAACATTCCCTAGGTTGATAAGAATGCTTTCTAAGCATGGGCCTGCAAGTGAAACAGCAAGCAGTGTTCTTTACTTTAATCAGTCAAGTTTCTGCCCTGACTTCCCTCAGTGATGAACTATGGCCTGGAAATGTCACCTAAATAAACCTTTTTCTCCCCTCAGTTGCTCTTGGTAAGAGTAGTGTTTTTGTTTTTGTTTTGTTTTTTTTTTTTTCAATACTAGCAATAGAATGAATCTAGAGCGTGCATTGACCATTGACCCTAGTTCTATCACAGGTGGCATACAGGCCCAAGAGGGACATGCCACACAGAACACTTGGGGGTGGCAAAATACATTTGTACCCCTTTTCCACCCCCACCTTAGCGCCACACCTCTGTTACCATTTGAAGTCATCTTAGTAGCTGCTGTTGTTCAAGTTCAAAAGACTCATTCAAAGCAACTGCCCTTGATGTGAACAAACAAGCTGAGGTGGCTGCATGCTGGGGGCCATCCATCCTGGGGTTTCACTCCCTCCATCATTTTCCTGCTCTATTTCCATGTCTGACCAAGTTCTGTTCAGGGCATGTTTGTCCTTTGTGGTGTTTGGGCTGTCAAATAATTCCCTGGGTCTTCCCAACTTCTCTTCCAGCATGGAGAGGACAGCCAAGTAAGATCCTATTGGCTTTTTACTGGATGTCTTCTGTCAATGACTTTGAGGGAGGCATCAGAGAAAAAAAATTCCAGAAGGCTCAGTTTCATCACCAGGCTTTCAAAGTCATCTTGAAGGATATAAGCCAAGACAGCATACTTAACTTTTCTCTTTAATTTTTTTGATTTTATTTTTAATACTGTGAAGTTCACACAGAAGTCCCTTAACATCTGGGCTTCCAGCTGCAGATGTTCTCGTCAGTTCCCACCCCGCACTGGCCCTCAAGCCTGGATGGGTTTTAGGACAGGATGACGAGACTCTTGTTTGGTTGCAGTTAATTGGCTTGGACCATCAGGACCCAAGACTGAGCTTTGCCAGATGTACTTCTGATTGAGAGATATGTTCTATCTGCCTAAGGCTGTGCTCTGCATCTTGCCCTGGAGGTTCTACCCTGACTCTTTGGAGAAGCCATAGGCTCTGTTCTGTTGGAGATGGGATGGGTCTATAGCAACAACATTTATAGACGTTGTATTCCTATAGGGTGGAGGGTGGGGGGTGAATTGTTGACTATGTTAAGAAATTAAACCTCAGTAAAGAGCTCATATTTACATTGTAAAAATCAGATGTTCACTGGAAAGATGGCTCAGTGGTGAAGAGCACTGGCTGCTCTTCCAGAGGACCTGGGTTCAAATCCCAATGTTCTACAACTGACTGTCACTCCAGTTCTAGGGAATCTGATGCCCTCTTCTGGCTTAATGGGCACTGAGCACACATGGTGCACAGATATACATTCAGGCAAAATATTCATATACATAAAATAGAAATAAAAATAAATCTTAAAAAAACCAGATATTCGTGTAGTAGGAGAGTTGGTTCAGTTAGTAAAGGACCTACCTCACAAGCACAAGGACCTGAGTTCAGATCCTTAGCACTTGTGGAAAAAGCCAGGCACCATGGTGCTTGGCTGTGATCCCAAAGCTTGGAAGGCAGAGATAGAAGAATCCTTTGGGCTGGCCAGCCTGCTGAACCAAAGAACTGCATGTTCAGTGAGAGACCTTGTCTCACAAAAAGGGGGGGGGCAATGATAGAAGAAGACATCCAAAATCCAAACATTGACCTCTGGCCTATACACACACATACACACACACACACACACACACACACACACACACACACACACACACACTGAGAGGTCAGTGTATAATCTACCAAGGATTGGTTTTGCTACTGTTTTGGACAAGGAATTTAGTGTCTGGTGAGTGGAGACAAAGATAGGAAGTTTGATGTCCTGGTTGCTATGAATAAATACTCCAACAAAAGCAACTGAAGAGAAAAAGCACTCATTTGTCTCAGAGTTCCAGGTTTCAGCCATCATTGTGGGAGAGTCAAAGCAGCAGGAGCAGAGAGCAGAGAGCAGGGGATTAATGCACCAACACTAGCATTCATTTTTCTACAGCCCAGGATGCCTGCTCAGGGAGTGGTCCTGCCTGTAATTAAGATGGACTTTCTTAACATCAACTCAATCAAGGTAGTCCCTCACAGACATTCACAGAGGCCAATCTTAACCCTGAAAACCCCACACAAATGTACTGGAGGCCTAATTCCTAGGCATCAAGTTGACAGTTAATATTTGACTAGGCAGGGCAGGTGAGGGCAGAAAGCCAGAGGACCAGAGAGCTTCAGGGTGGAGATGGAGATGGTGTCTCAGGTGATACCCTAAGCACAAGAAGAAATCATAATCTGAGCTAGGAGACATTGTCTCTGGTGTGAGCAGCTGCTATCTCAGCTTGAGACTTGGGTCTCCCTTGCTGCATTGAGGCCTGACCCTCATTGAACTGAAACTTCAAATGGTAGCCCCTGGGCTTCATTCCCTTATCTCGTTGACCAAAGGTCTCTGGGTTTCTCATGTGGTCTCAAAGACCCACTCTTCACTGGCTACAGACCATCATTATTGATTCTCAGGGGCAAAATACAGCTATGTCTGAGAATCTGAGACAAGTTTCAAGGGAGAGAGGAGCCTGCCAAGACTCCTTAGATGTTGAGCACTCTCCTGTAAGGTTCAGCTTTTATCACCTACTGTTAAATAGCAAGGGGCCTCCTGGCTGTACAGAGGCTTGCCCCAGAAGGATGGTCTAAGAAAAAGCTCTGGAGAAAAATACTGTAACAGAAATGCAGTTTGATGCCTATATCATGTCCACAGCTGGGTAATCTGGGTGGAACTCTTGGGGTCATGCTTATACTTTTAAGGACTTATAAAACAACTTTGCCTGTTACTTATTGTTACTTGAAAATATTTATTTTCATTTAAATCATTTGTATTTATTTGTATGCATATATGTCTCTATGTGGGTATATCCACACGGACACGCTGCTCTTGGATCCAGAAAATGATGTTGGGTCCTCTGGAGCTGGAGTTGCAGATGGTTGTGAGCCAACTGATGTGGGTGCTGGAGACTGAACTCAGGCCCTTTGCAAGAGCAGCAAGCACTCTTAACTATGACCATATCTCTCTAGCTCTACAGTGTGTGTGTGTGTGTGTGTGTGTGTGTGTGTGTGTGTGTGTGTCAAAGAGAGAGAGAGAGAGAGAGAGAGAGAGAGAGAGAGAGAGAGGGGGAGAGGGAGAGAGAGAGAGAGAGAGAGAACATGTTGGGAGACAGAAACAGAGAAGTACACTTCAACTCTTGTAAGGACATACTTCCAGGTTGATGAGATGCTCATGAATATTCATGAATCTTAGCTCTTATAGGTATGATGTGGATGTGATTGAGTGGGGGGCTAGACCTGAGATGTTTCCAGGAGACCTGGGCAGCCAGCCCAACCAGGTGGGCAGCAAAGATGGGGTTTGTTCAGGTGAGACCTGCCTGCAGGCTTACCTGAAATATTTGGCATCTCATCTGTGCTCAGCAGGTGGTTCCAAGTCCTGCCTGACTCTTTGGCCACAAGGTGGCTGGCATCCCTGACACCAGAAGCCCAAACTCCCACTGCCTTCACTCAGCAGCACCCACTGGTCCCTCAGGGTAAGAGCACATCCTGTCCTCCATCTGTCCTCACCGCTGAAGGTCGAGTTCATGAATAGTTTTCTCCTGTTGTTTCTTGTCACTGTCCCCATCTGGGCTGCATTCTGAAGACAAATGTCCCTAAGTGGGGGTTGATTCTCTGAATGAGTAGCACAGCTTTCGAGGGGCGGAAGAACAAATGATCAGGACAAAATATACCATGATAAGGAAGCCTGCCCTTTTGTTTACTGACACGCATCTTTGCTTCAAGCTATTTTAAAAATGACTATTTCATTTGCAAGGTGATAAAAGAATGAATAGAAATTTACCTATGAGCGCCTGTATAATTGTATGCCTATCTGCAGTATGAATAGTGGAAACAAATTACCCACAATGGGCCAACTCTCTGCTTTCCTAGGACTGTGTGTTCTATTCTTCCCATTCAATAGAGAATGTTGTCTACTCTACCAAATTAGCCAAACACAGATAATGTTGTCAAAGAACGGCTCCATTAGGTTTCACAGATGCCTGACACCAATACAAAAAGCCTCTCCCCTTGCAGCATTTCAACTTCAATTTTTTTCTACATGACTCAGAAAATAAATTTGTTTTGTGGGCCAGAGATGATGAGTTTGACAGGTTTTCAGAACAGAAGATAAAAGTTAGCTGTGTTGTCTGGGGGTGATTCCAGCAAATTCTACCAGACTGCATACCATATGTGGGGAGGCAGACACCTTAGCCAATCAGAAAGGACCTTCCAAGTGTGGTGTCAGGGCCTGGGCCCCAGCTTGGCTGTGATGTCAGTTTAGCTTGCACACTCAGCCACATAGAGATGAGTAAAGGCAGTGACTTTTGGGAGGAAGTACATTTAGGAGGAAACAGAGCCTGGGGAGGCGTTCAGGCCATGGTGGTGCTCAAATAAAAGCCACAGGTTGGTACCCAGTTTCCACTGGGCCAAGCAGCTACCAGGGGAGAGTGGACTGAGAAAGTACTTCTTCTACAGTGCAGTATGGGTAATTTCAGCACTCACCCTAGCACGAGAAACCCAAGAGAGTGAGAATTTTTTCTCTATTTGCTTGTTTTCATCTAAGACATGACAGAAAATCTTAAAAAAAAATATTGCTGCAACCTCACCTCTCTGATAGATCAGTGCCCGCTCTGCACACACCTTTCCATATGTATAATGTATGTGATATGTTTTCTTTGTTTTTGGCTGGAGTGTGGCACAGGCCTCGCTTATGGTGTATATAGCAATGAGACAGGTGAAGGTGATCTTGAGTGATAAGGGGAGGTAGGAGGCAGAGGCCTTATGCTGAACAGTGTCCATGGTATTACCCATGTCATGGTCTTTCTGGCAGAGGAGGGGTCTGATTGGCCACTGCATGTATGCCAGTGAGACCCAGCTCTCCTTCACGCTCTTGGGGGCCCAGCTTTTAGATTAGATGGGGAATGGGTTGGCCAGGGAAAGAAAACAGGCAAACTGGATGAAAGTGTATCAAGTCTGAAAACCAAGGGGGACAGAGGTGGGATTCCAGAAGATACAGGCTATAGGGCCTGAACCAGGTAGGCAATGGATCTGAGGCTAAGGACGATGGCATCTGGAGGAAGACATTCCTGAGGAGTCCAGCATAGCAGTTCTGAGAGTCACAAAGAAAGCTGAGCAGCCAATGAAGTTGCTTCCAGATGACAATGAGTGACTTAGGCTATGCTCCCTTTCGTATATCCATATATATGTAATTAACAGTTGGACAGTCTTATAGGTTTATCTATGCTGTCCTTTCAATGTTTAGAAATAGTCTCTCTCTCTCTCTCTCTCTCTCTCTCTCTCTCTCTCTCATATAATACTTATGAATTCAAGTTACTTACCTTTGTCTGGTGTGATCGTGCAGGAGTTTGCTATGTTTCCAATGATCACACATTCTTTGGCCATGCTGCTTTGATTGCTGTAGTGAGTATACACTACATCAGTGTTGCAATTCTGTAGCTCCTGAGGCCCGTCTGTGATGGTTTATGTTGATTGTCAACTTGACAAAATCTACAATCATCTGGATTGGCAAATCTCTGGGATAGTCTGTGAGGTATTTTCTAAGTTAGGTCAATGAAAGTGAGCAGACCCAGCATTGTGTGGGCCGGGGTCCTCCAATGCACCAAAAGGAGAAGAGTAGCTGGGCATGAACATTCGTTGCTGTCTGCTTCCTGATCATGATGCTGTCTTTGTCAGGGTTTCCATTGCTGCGAAGAAACACTGTGACCAAAAAGCAAGTTGTGAGGAAAAGGTGTACTTGGCTTATAACTCCACATTGTAGTTCATCATTGAAGGAATTGAGGACAGGATCTCAAACAGGGCAGAAACATGGAGGCAAGAGCTTATGCAGAGGCCTTGGAGAGGCACTGATTGTTGGCTTGCTCCCCATGACTTGCTCAATCTGCTTTATGATAGAATCCAGGACCATACACAATGGCCTGGGCTCTCCTCCGTCAATTACTAAGAAAATGCCCTACAGGTATTTATGGAGGTATTTTTTCAATTGAGGCCTTCCTCCTTTCCAATGACTATAGCTGTGTCAAGCTGACATAAACTAACCAGCATGTAATGTGACCAGCTACCTCCTGTCCTGCTTTTGTACCTTCCGTGCCACAGTAGACTGTGTCTTCTGGAACTGTAGGATCAAATAAATCCCTCCTTCCTTAAGTAATTTGTTGTAACACAAGTAACTAATATAGAAGACTGGTATCAAGAAGTAAGGTTGTTACTGTGGATAAAACTGACCGTGTGGTCTTGGCCCTTTGGAACTGGTTTTCAGGAGGAATGTGGAAGAGTTTGGAACTTTGGGCTAGGCAAGCCCATAAATGCTGAGAACAGAACTTAATCAGACATTCTGGTGAGAGCGTGGAAGACAAAAATACTGAAAAATGTGGGTGGTGGAGCCCCCATTCTCAAAGTTTCAGTGGAGAACAAGGATCTTGTCAGTAATGGGTGTGCCACTCTGACAAAGAATCTGGCTAGATTTTTTCCTGTGTCCCCAGAGCTTGAGTGAAGTTGAATTTAAAAGCAATGGACAAATTGCCTAGGCAGAGGAAGTTCCCAAACAAAATAGCATTCAGGCTGTGTCAAGGTTATTACTGATATCTCACATCCAGGTCTATAGTGAGAGATGTCAAAAAGTATAGCAGACAGTTAAGAACAATGTTATTTGGAGAGAAAATGTGTGTGATCAAGTTTAAAGTTCTGGACAAGGAGAATAAAGATGACAAACTACGATTGTTAAAGATATCAGTGTTATTGAAGAGAAACCTGGCACTTTGAAAGAGGACAACAGAAAAGTTGCCCTAAGGGCAAGACCCCACTCATTGAAGGCCCAGTCTTGTAAAATGCAGATTGATTAATAAGGAGAGTGACTAAACTGAGATGTTGTTGCAGGGGTTCTCTGCTCAGAAACTTCCCACCTAGGGAAGGGTTTCCCCAGGGTCAGCATACAGAGGCCCATGGGAGACCAACCATGTTCCATAGCAAGCTGGAGGAACAACTTGGCAGTATTGTCTACATGACAATAACCTTGTTTTGTAGGCATTAAAGAATAGATGGGGAGTTGGAGAGATGCCTCAGTGGTTGAGAGCATTTCTTGCTTTTCTAAAGGACCAAGTTTAGTTCCCAGCACCCACATTGCATGGCTCCCAACCATCTGTAACTCAAGATAGATTGGATATGGTGCCCTTTTCTGGCCTCTATTGACACCTGCACACACATATAGCATCCATTCATACAAACACACGCAATAGGTGTGTAAGTAAAACTTACAATAAACCTTTTAAAAAAGATAAAACATTGATGGGGTCTCGGAGTCTAGGACCACAGTTGCAGAGAGTTACTGAAGTTAGGCAGGGTGTGACATTCAGAGTCCCTGCAAGGAGTAGTTGAGGGAGTGTTGAATGAAGCTGTGAAGATAAGCCCTAAGTTGCAGCAGAGATCTTAAATTGTTGAAGATGTCAAAACCATAGGATTTCTGCTGAGCAGAGTTACAGACATAGAGTAGAGCTGGCCCAAGAGAGGTAATGTGTGTGCTACAGAGGCCTTTTTAGAGTCCTGTCACAAGCTTCAGATACCAGATATGGAGCTGTAGGATTTTTGATGGGTTTTGGTCTTGCTTTGGTCTGATCACTCCTTGTTATATCTTCATTTTTCCCTTTTCAAATGGGAATGCTGCTTTAAAAAGATTTATTTACTTATTATGTATATAGTGTTCTGCAAATGGGAATGCTTACTCAGTGTCACATGTTGTAACAAGTATATGACTGCTTTTTTTTTTTTAATTGCATCGGGGCTCACAGTTAAGAGTTTGCCTGAGTTTCAGAACAGACTTAACACATACTTGTAACTGCTAAGGACCGTGGGGACTTTTGAAGTTGGACTGAAGGCATATTTGTATTTTGAGATGGCCATAAGCCTACGGGGCAATGGATAGAAAGAAGATTAAAGTTATGTGTTTAGGGGTCAAGTTGACAAGAATCAAGAATCACCTGGAGGCAGATATCTAGGCAAATCTGTGAGGGATTTTAGAGATTTGTTTAACTGAGGTGGGAAGAACAACCCTAAATTTGGGCAGAAGCATTCTGTGGGTTTAGATTTTGGACTGCATAGAAAGGAGAAAGCAAGCTGAGCACCAGTATCCACCTCTGTCTACTTCCTAAATGCAGACACCATCTGACCAATTTTTTCTAAAGCTCTAGTTGCCATGATTTTCCTGCCATGATGGACTACATACCCTTAAGCTGTGAGTCAGGATAGATCCTCCCTTTCCGAAGCTGCTTTTGGGAGGTATTTTGTCATGGCAAGGAGACAAGTCACTAATATACCACAAGACTTTTCTCTAGAGTTCTAGGATGGAGCCAACTTTTCATCTAGGCTGCTTTGGAGGACACCTGGCCTTGCTGACTCTGCTCACTCAGGGTCCTGGCCAGGGCCTTTAGAAAAAATGGAATCGAGAAGTTCTTGAGGCATTCTATGAAGAATGTGATTGGGTAAAGTGGTGTAGAGTCTTACCCAGGAGCTCAAGGTGGGGCAGGAGGAAGCAGGGATGATAAAGGCCATAATTAGGAAATCCAGGTGTGTGGAAACCTCCTCAGAAGCTACATCTGATGATGTCAATGGCTTAAGACATCGAAGTAGGATGTCCTCAGTGAAAACCAGAAAGCTCTTGGCAAAGCCCCTAATCAGTCTCTCAGAAAGTCTGCTTGAAAACCAGGGCTTATTTTCTGTCTCCCACATTTCACATGAGTGCTTCTCATTGACAGAACCTTTCTGGAACCCCACTGGCCGAGTACTTGGCGTAAGATGATGGAACATGTTACCTGAAAGGATAAGATATGGGAAGGAGCCTTTCTGCGCTGCCCTGGGAAGGGTCCATATGGCATTGTTCTTGATTTTCAGAGTAACTTAAAGGGAAACTTACACAATGTCTGGAGCCCTTGATGTCCTGCAGTTGGAGGGGGATGTCCTCAAATTCCTTGCTGCAGGAACCCACTTAGGTGGCACCAACCTTGACTTTCAGATGAAGCAGTCCTTCCACAAAAGGAAAAGTGATGGTATCTACATCTTCAATCTGAAGAGGATTTGAGAGAAGCTGTTGCTGGCAGCCTGGACCATCCTTGCCATTGAGAATCCTGCTGATGTCAGTGTCAGCATCATCTCCTCCAGGAACACTAGGCAGCGAGCTGTGCTGAAGTTTGCTGCTGCCACCAGAGCCACTCCAATTGCTGGCTGTTTCACTCCTGGCACCTTCACTAACCAGATCCAAGCAGCCTTCCTGGAGCCACGACTTCTAGTGGTCACTGACCCCAAGGCTGACCACCAGCCCCTCACAGACGCATCTTACGTCAACCTGCCCACCATTGCTCTGTATAACACAGACTGTCCTCTGCACTACGTGGACATTGCCATCCCATGCAACAAACAACAAAGGAGCTCACTCAGTGGGCCCAATGTTGTGGATGCTGGTCCTGGAAGTATTCCTCATGCGTGGCTCTATATCCCGTGACCACCCTTGGGAGGTAAAACCTGACCTTTACTTCTACAGAGACCCAGAGGAGATTGAGAAGGAGAAGCAGGCTGCTTCCGAGAAGGCTGTGTCCAAGGAGGAATTTCAGGGTGAATGGACAGCGCCTGTGCCTGAGTTCACAGCTGCTCAGCCACAGGTGGCCGACTGGTCTGAGGGTGTGCAGGTGCCCTCCGGACCCATCCAGCAGTTTCCTACTGAAGACTGGAGTGCCTGCCAGCCACTGAGGACTGGTCAGCAGTTCCCACAGCGCAGGCCACCGAGTGGGTTGGAGCCAGCACTGAGTGAGTGGTCCTGAGCTGCTCTGCAGACACCTGAACAAAGGGAAGAAAGGTGGAAGGAAAATAAAGTTCCTACAAGCTGAAAAAACAAAAGATATGGGAAGGAGCACCCCTGAGAGGGGCACCCCATTCACATGTACCCTGAAAGACTATCTTTCCACTCTCATACTGGAGTGGCTGGTTGCCCTGTGGAGAATACATTCCCATTTAGAAGGACATCATTCCACTTCTCCCTAGGCCTGGGGAAATGGAAACTATGTCTCTTGTGTGGGGAATTTCCTGATTCCAGAATAGAGGAGACTGTGCAGGGAGAAGTGTCTTCTTGGTATGCTGAGGTATAAGACTGGTTACAATGGTGACTGCTTTTCTTCTCCCTTCCTGAGCCACTGCCAGGTCTTACCTTGGATTCTTTTCCGGTTGCCGTGATAAAGTGCCCGGATGAAAGCAACTCCTGCATCGTGATGTAGATGCAGATGTCAAAACAGCAAGAGCTGGAGGCAACTGGTCACATGGCATCCGCAGTCAGGGGACAGAGCAAGGAGTGCTTTCTAGCCCTCAGCTCACTTTCTTCTTTGTATCCAGTCCAGGGTCCCAACCAAGGGAATGGGACCACTCATAGTGGGTGAGTTTCCTACCTCAATGAAACTAATCAAGATACCCCCTCACAGGTGTGCCCAGAGGCTAATCCAACCACAACTCAAAGGTGTGTCTGAAAGTTTGCTAGGTGATTCTAGATCCTGTCAGGTTGACAGCCAACATTAGCAATCACAGGCTCTAAGACTATTGGTCAAAGATTGAAGAGGCAAGTTCATTCATAGATAGCTTGGTTGGTTTGGGTAGTTTCTATGGAGAAAAGCTATATTCCCCCCTGATTCTTGCTTCTAAAGAGCAGTCAAGTTCAGATGCTTCCTTTTGGCAAGGCTGGATACAGAAACACAAATATTGCTTTTTCTCTCTTTCTGTCCCCACTTTTCTGCTTAGTCTCCCCTCATTCAGGTGGGTTCTGTCCGATGGCATTGAACATGGCTACTTACTTGCAGTTCAGCACAGCAGTGGGATGCAGTTCTTCTTGTACATGCATGAGTCAAGAAATCTGGACATGATGGGCCTTGATCTGTTTTATCCAACTAGATCCATCACTGTGCAGAGATTCGGTTCATCATTGTTTCAGCCTGGTACTCCCACCAGTCTCCGTGGTCAGACACTAAGACGGGGAGGAAAGGACTTATGATGGATGACTTTACAAGAGCATACTGTGATTTGGGGGTTTGGGGCTAACGGAGAAAGCCAACAGAGTACCAGGACTCTTCTCTTTCTTATTCTTGACCAGGAACACAATGTGACCAGCTGCTCACACTCCCCCTGCCACGCCTTCCCTGCCATGGTGGATCCAGCTGCTCTGTTCATTCTCTCCACAGTCTAGAGCTCAGGAATTTCCTGCTCAGGCACTGTAGACTCATACATGTGTTTAGTCAACATTCACTGAGAAAACGCTGTGTGCTCTGGAAGTAGCCTCAAACCAAATAAAGTAAGTCCTCTAGCAGTGTGAAAGACCAGCATGGAAGTCAGGTAAGGGACTAAAACAAAGATGTCACCCAACGGCTGACTCCACTCAGCATCAATGGGATTAGGCTCCCGTGTCAGTGACTTTTCTCATTGTTGGTACAAAATACACAACAAAAACAATTTAAGGAAGGAAGATTTCACTGGGCGGTGGCACACACCTTTAATCGCAGCACTCGAGGAGGCAGAGGCAGAGGCAGAGGCAGGCATATCTCTGGGTTCGAGGCCAGCCTGGTCTACAGAATAAGGAAGATTTTTATTCTGGCTCATAGTTTGAAGGTTCAGTCCGTCATAGTGGCAACGTGAGGCTGTTAGTCATGACGCATCCTCAGTGACAAAGCAGGCAGAGGTCAAGGCTGGTGCTTAGCTCCCTTCCTCTTTTTTAGTCAGTCTGGGATCCCAGCCCAGAGGCTGGTACTGCTCACACAGAAGGCAGGTACTTCCCTTGAAAAGTAATCATCCCACTTCCCAGGGGGGAAGCATGGAGTATTTATATAATTCAGGGTTGACCCGCCCAGGGTATGCTAAGCTGAGAGCAGAGGGATGGTCTGGACTGGGGATAATGAGGCAAAAGGGCTGGGAGAGGTGTGAGGAGAGAGGAGGTCTGAGTGGGGAACACAGCATTTCTGCATGAAGGTGGCTGGACATGTTGATGGAGGGGCACCATCTGAGGCTTCTCCATTTGCAACCTTTGTTCTCCCTAGTGTAGGAATGTGCTCTGCCCCTTTAGAGTACTCAACAGTCAACATGAGAGGAACGGTCCCTGTCCTGCTGACCAGTGCCGCCTGTGTCTCTGCAGCCCCCAGACCGGCTGGTAGGGGGCAAGGGATTCCCTTGCCTGTTTTATGTGCAGGAGGTGGGGTGAGGATGCTGCTGGGGTGGGCTGCCATGCAATAAGACATGGCAGGGCTTAGCTTATAGTGGAACAGGTATGGGGTGGTGTGTCCGAAAAGCCCAGCAGGCCCTGCTTGGAGTTGGATAGCACAGTTCAGTGGCACAGCTTACAGTCTGGGGGGGATGGCGGGGCAGTGGTCTGGTGGTGGCATGTTACTTGATGAGGTGCAGAGCTGAGAACGGTGACTCAAGGAAAACAGCTCCTTTATGTGCGTTCTTCTTGGCAATTCCGAGTTCAGGAGACCCCAGGAGAGGAGTTGGACACATGGGGTGAGCTGGGAATGTAGCTCGAAGGATTGTGATTTGAATGCCTGTGTGGTGGGTCAGGAGAGGCCAGGCCTGGGTCCCCAGGCATGAACACTTTTGGAGGTCAGTGAGAGGAGAGGCAGCTACCAAATTGATAAGCCCAACTGCAGGAGGTGCCAACCTGCCTGTGATAAATCATGCCAGCACTACACCGGCTGCAGATGTGTGTTCAGAGGACCCCTGGGCACCCGGGACCTGTCGCAGGGTGATGGATGACACTGTTTCCCACCTACCCACCTTCCGCCTGCGCCTGCTTCCTGCCACCACAGAGGTAGTCCCTTGGGAGTAGAGCAAAGAGCTGAGCAGGCTCGACACCGTGACAGCCTTTTAAAAGTGACTTTTCAAACTTCTTATAATTGTTGATTAAAAGGCCCATTGCCCCAAAGGCTCTGTTTGTGGCAGAAGAAGTAAAGCCATTTGAGGAGAAATTTCTGGGGAGGCGAAGTGTTCCGGTAAATTGGCCAGGCAGCATTTGCAACGCCAGGTTTGTATTTCAAAAGGCATTAGAAGCCCCTAAGAAAGGGCTGCAAAGTAGTCGATTTGAGAAAGGAAAAAACCTTTTGGGGGAGGTGATAATGCCAGCTTTAGTATCTGCAGGGACACAGGAAGAAGTGGTTGGCTCCCACTTACCTGATTCTTGGTAAAGGGCTTTTCCCCCTTATCTTGGCCAGGAAAACGGTTTCTACCTGCCCCTGCCTTGGTGAGTCCCTTCCTGTCTCCACCCTCATAGCTCCCTGGTCTGGAAAGATTGTTTTGCCCAGTACCCTACTTGCTGAAACCACTTCATTTTGAAAATGGATGCCTCCTTCCAGCTTCCTGCTCTTCAGCCAGACTCCCAGGATTCTTCCATGACAACTCTGTGCTGTGACACTGTCTTCTGGACCTCTGAGGTCCATGACAACTTCATGGGCTTATTTAGGTCCAGGAACCTTCAAGTCGTGATATCTCCAGTTTACCCCCAGTGAGGTGAGACATACGGGGGTGAGAGAGAGAGAGAGAGAGAGAGAGAGAGAGAGAGAGAGAGAGAGAGAGAGAGAGAGAGAGAAGGAGCCTCAGGGTACTGGCATATCATTCATATTCAGCTACCACAAATAGCTATGATGTTTTTCTTGTCTAGTGGCCAAGAGCTGCAGTGGAATTGGTCCTTGGTACCCACAGACTCTGTCCTGGGCTTTGTTATGTGTTCAAAGCAATATAAGCAAGAAGACTGAGTTACATGGTTGTATGTGTGTGCATGTGTGTATGTGTGTGTGTGTGTGGTCTTTGCCCTCTCTCTGATTGTCAAGGTGGAGTTAACCAGGATAGCTGGGCCACTGGAGCACCCTCAGCCTGGGAGACAGATGAGATCATGGAGGGCTGTAGGCACATAACCTCACAGGCAGAGGTGGGCAAGGGGAGGACTATATACCTCCCCATTAGTGAACACAGATCATCTTCATGTTTGCATTGGGTCTTAGGGTCCTGTGGGATGGCAGATATGGGCCAAAGCTGCTTTCTCCTGGAGTTGGGAGGGAAGCTTGACTGTGGCTGAACCATCTCTTGTCTGGAGTCTGAATTCCCATCCAGGCAATGGGGGAGGGGTGGCTCTGGTGACCTGAGATTCCTTTCTGCTTAAACCAGCTTGGGGTGGGGAGCACGGGCCATTCTTGGTGGTGCCTTTGAGCCTCACTGGAGGAAGCAGAGTTGTTCAGCCCCCTGCAGAGGCTTGATTCCTAAGTGCTGTGTCTCTTGTTGGAACCTTCTGAGCCCAAATTCCATAAGGTCCTTTTGATCCTGTAAGGTGCCTAGGGAAAGTCACCTGTGGCAACCAAGTGACACTGGGAACAACCTGTTCTGTCCTTTTTTTCTTGGAGATTCTAAAGAACACAAACATTTCAAAGGAGAAGAAATCTGTTAAACGTTCCTTAATCCTGCGTTTCCTACAAAATACTAGGTTTGATCACAGATTCTTGGGCAGGGGAGGGGTTGATACAGGATCTCTCTATGTGGCCCTTGATGTCCTAGAACTCACTCTGTAGACCAGGCTGGCCTCTAACTCACAGAGATCCTCCTACCTCTGCTTTATGAGTGCTGGTATTAAAGATATGCACTGCCACACCTAGATCTGACCATAGATTGGTTTTGTTCTAGAAAGTCTAAGGAAATCCTCTGGTAGTTTCCTGTGTACACATTTTGCTTTATATTCTCATGCTAGCTACCATATAGGCTCACTCACGCACTGGCTCCCAGAGTGGCACTTAGGCAAGACAGTACCATCTGGCCTGCTATGGCTTCCTTTGAGCTTTGGCCAGGGCCACACACACATCAGCTCACACAGCACTGCTTCAAGGCCCCTTTTTGGGTCTCATCAGGGACCTGGTATTGCAGGCAGGTTGCTTCCTGGTTCGGGGGGAGCACTGGGCTGGCCAACCAGTCTGTACTTTCACCTTCATGGTCAAATGGAGCTTACCTGGGGCCAGGAGACCCATGGAGGACAGGATATGAGCAGAAGCACTCCATCTGTCATATCCCTATTCCCCTGAAGCAGCTCAGGCCCCCGGGCTGTTGACTGCTTTGTTTTGCATATTTGCATATACTAATAAAATATTAAAGGAAATTCTTCCAGTTTGGAAAAACTTTCTGTCAAGGTATGAGGTGGCAGCTTGAACATGGGTCAGAAATATCCCTGGAACCAGAGATAGGAGCTGAGGTATAAGAGGGGCAGCAGCTTTAGAGGATGTCATTCTCCACCTTCTCCCTGCTCACTGAGGTAGGTGGGTGTTGTTGATCCAGACCTGGGAGGCCAGCATTCTGGTGAGTGTTTGAAAAGAGTGTGGATTGGGAGCCTTATAATAAGTTTTCCTTGGCAGGTTTGTTTCTTTCAGGGCTAGGGTTTTTCTGACTGAGGTGACCACATGTTCTCTGAAGTGTGACCTGGTTGCAAAATAGAATTCTGAGCAGAAGCCTTCTCTTTACACATTTTCCCCCCATTACTGCCTTGACTTCCAGTGAGAGAAACTGAGCCACCTTAGAAGAAGAACTGAGCTCACAGAACCCACTTGAGTGGGGTCTCTACTGCAGCTGGGGCAAAACCGAGTTTTGCAGCTCACAGAGACATTGCAGGCCTATCCAAAGGGCAGTGTGGTATTGGTCAGCCACACTTCTGAGCGGACATCCTAGGGATAGCTTCATGACTCAGCTGGTGATGGATATACTTACAGTGTTGTAAATGCATGCTTTTGTGTGGGATGGGGTCTTCCCTGGGCACAGTTGCATTCCTGGCTCAATACATAAGCTCCTCCGAGGTCTCTATGGCTTTGGCCTTCCTTGTCCATGGCTCTGACTTGAGCAGATCTGAATTGATCCAAATCAGAGATGATTCCAGAATGGTCAGAGCATCTGCAGGATCTGAATGTGCATCTCCCTGGTGAAACAGCCCCCATGTTCAAGGGCATATGCACATGAGTTTCCCGGAGAATGAATGAGCATTTCCCTTTGGATGATTGATGAGCATCCAGAGTTTCAGTTTGCCAAGGCGGCTCCGAAGCTCACGAACAGATGGCTTCTTAGGAGTTCCTCCAGGGAACCAGGCTTCTAAAATCCACACCATGTGGAAATCCAATATGCAAATGAGACAGGAAATCAGGAAAGAAAATGGGCTGTGTTTCTCCCTCCAAGTTCGGTCTCCATAATCCCGTGGTTCTCTCCCAACCAGAGAAACATCAAGAACTGGACATGGTGACTGAAGCCTGTGATCTCAGCACTTGGGAAGATGAAGCAGGGAGAATCAGCAGTTCAAGGCCAGCCTGGGTGACAAAAGAAGGTCCCATTTCAAAAGGAAAGGGAGAGGGAGACCACAACACGGGGCTGTTATCCATGAGTGGGTGGCTTGAGGGGCTGCAGTGAAGAGATGTGAGCCTGAAGGAGAGGGCTGCGATTCAACACCATGGCTTTACTTAAGCAGCTAGATGTGCTAGTCCTGGGCTGATGACACTGTACGAAATTGGGTCAGAGAGTTTATGGCTCCAAAAAAATATCAGCTCAGGGCTGGAGAGAGAGTTCAGTTGGTGGAGCCAGGAGATCTCTGAGCACACTTGAAGTTCTTCTGAGTGGGCCTCTGTGGCCATTGTTCCCCTTTATCTGAGCGCAGAAAGGTTTTACTTTTTGCTTTTAAGTTTTCTCTTCTACCCCAGGAAGAGTGCTTCTGGAATCCCAAGCAACAGGAAAATCCACCTAGATCCATGCCCAGAAGTCACCGAGGACAGTCCATCTGTGAGAAAAGGTTCTCCCTCTACAGTGCTCCGACCTTTCCCTTCCCACTTGGAGTCCGTGTTTTATGGTGTCGTGCATGCTCCATGGCATTTAGCTTTTCCTGTTTCTTTCCCTGAGGTTTGGTCCCATTAATGTTTATGAGCAAATAAAACTTGGATTGCTGCTTTGGGCTGTGGGACCACTGTTGGCTAGGGGAGTGATGCCTAATTGAACCTGTTCCTTGGACAGACTTCTCCTGCTTCTTGTGACTTCCTTCCACTGTGGTCTCCTCCAGGAGGATGGCTAAATAGAGAGAAGATGTGTGAGCAATGAAACTTGGCCTTCCTCAGGACTCAGTGTCATCAGTCTGTCCTGGCTCTGAGTGGGGATTAGAGCCAGAGAGATCTGGAGCTGCTGGAAATATTAGAACAGTTTGTTATGGTCGGCTCAACATGGACATGCATGGATGAGACAACCTTTGGGACACAAGAACCTTAGGGTGTTATAGGTCAGGTGTCACTTGTTGGCCTGTGTCTGCTTCCCAAGTGCTGGGATTAAAGGCATGCATCACCACCCCTGATATCAACTCTTATTGGTGTGGAACAGAGAAATGTGTGTGGAATGCCCACTGTGCTGCCACTCTGTCCCCGGGAATGGTGTCAGTGTCAGGTGATGGGTATTTCCTCTGGCATTGCTGAGGTTCTGCTGATATCCAGGACCTCTGGGCACTGGCAAGCCCCAGTGATGGTAGGGGACCTGATACATCTGCTCTCAGACCAGGTTGTGGTATGGGCAGACACTTGGCAAGGGCAAGGTGGCAGTGGGGACTACAATATCCTCTCTGTCCAGTGTTCCATCAGTTCTGATACAAGTACACATGGAATTAAAAGGCAGTGTGATGGTGGAGACCTTGTGGACCCTCGCTTTCAGTCTTGCTTTGCCTAGAATCCATACAAAGTTGGCTACATCCTTCATTCCACAGAATAGTTTCAGTTTTTGAGGGAGATGCCCCCATTCCCTTCTGTGTTGAAGGACCTATGTTCTGAAGCATCAGGAAACCCCCGTGCTGTGGCTGCAATTGTTTGCTGTGTTTAAGTTCATTAGGGTGGGGCTTTCTGGGAGACTGTGGGCTTCTAGAGATGAAGCTCTCTAGGGATTTCTGACCCGTAGAAGAGTATCTGGACAGAACTCCCTTCTCAAGTTGCTGTCTATTTCTAGAAGCCTGGCTATGGAAGTTGGTAGGCTGTGGGTTTCTTCTCCAAAATGGAGTGACTGTGTTGAGTCCAGGTCAGTCCCTGATAAGGCCATAGGCCTGGGTGGCTGTGCAGCTTGGGAACTGGGATTGCCAGTGACTGCACAAAGGCGTTTGTGCTTCACCCCTTCCCTGCTCACCCACAGCTGAGGCATGCATGGCAGTTACTGGGGAGATTCATTCCTCTTTCTATGCTGTTGTCTTAAGACTTCCAACTCTTACAAAGTCCTCCCCTCTTCCTTGCTGAGATCTGGTCTCCTCCATGGTCACTCACCTCAGAATGCCACTATCCTAATCTGGGGCTTTGGCTCTTATTTGTAGAGGAGGTGAGAGCTGGGTTACCTCTATTCAGCATTCAAGACTAATGTTGTTCCTGTCATGCCCACACTTTTCTTCTTTTGGGACAGGGGTTTTCAGTGTTCTGGAACTTGCCAGGTAAGCTGATCTGGCTGGCCAGTGAGCCAAAGGGCTTTGCCTCCCCGGCTTTGAGATTACAAGTATGAGTCACTACTCCTGCCTTTTGCTTTGGTTTTGTTTTTAGTGTGGGCTCTAGGGATCAAATTCAGGTCCTCATGTTTCAAAAGCAAATGCTTCATGGATTAAGCCATCTCCCCAGCCCCTAGGAAGGTTTCTTAATGACAACATGGATCAAGAGAGAAGAGAATCTGAGGTGACTCTGTGGGTTTGGCCTCGGGTGTCAGGGTCAGAAGGATGTGTTGGTGTCATTAGATGAGAGTGTCTAAGAGCTGTTTTAGACATGGTGAGTGTCCTAGTTAGCTTTCTATTGCTGTGATTAACACTGTTACCAAAAGCAACATGGGGAGGAAAGGGTTTATTTCACCTTACAGACAGGCTCTCAAGGCAGAAACATGGAGGCAGAAACTGAAGCAGAGGCCATGGAGGAGTGCTGCTTACTGGCTGGCTCCTCATGGCTTGCTCAACATGCTTCCTTATAGAGCCCAGGACTACCTGCCCACAGTGATCTGGGCCCTTCCACATAAATCATTAAATAAGAAAATACCTGCAGACTTGTCCACAGGCCAATCTGATGGAGGCATTTTCTTAATTGAGGTTCTCTCTCTTTCCAAATAAATAAGTTTGGCTTATGCTAAATCAACAAACAAACAAACAAACAAAACTAACCAGCACAATGAGCCTTAGTTGCCTTTTGTCATATGGAGACTTTAGGGCAGGTGGCTTTCCTTGGATGGAGTTCTATAGAGAGAAAGGTCTAGGCTAAGGATGTAGACTTAGGGGTTGTTTTCTTCTAAGTGGTGCAAGAACCAGAAGATGGGAGAAGAAACCATACCAAGAAGTCAGTGGTGAGAGTAATGATAACTACTGTTTTATTTCAAGGGCCGCACAACCTTTTAAGTGCTTCTGGCACCCTCTCTCTTTTTCTTTCCCAGAATCCAATAGAGTAAGAGCTATTATTTCTCCATGTTACTAATGAGGAGTCTTAGGATCAGAGGGTGTAAGTAAATTGCTCAAGATCACACAGCAACTGAGAGCTGCAGCCTGAGTTGGCATGTTTTTCTACCTGATTCTACCTAAAAAAAAAATAGCATGCATGTGCTGTGTCTTTGAATTTCATCTTGACTGGTGTCCATGGGGGCGCTGCTGGTGTTTAAGTAGAGAAGGGACTCAGAGCTGTGGTTTGGGAAAAGGTTCTGAAACCTGGGGGCTCCTGTGGAGTGTGCTGGGGAGGGAGGGTGGGAGGGGAGAAACTATAGGACTATATGAAGGAAGCTTGGATTGGGCTCCTGGTGTGGATGGGATATGTAGCCTTGAGGAAGATTTTCCTAAATATATAAAAACCAAGTTATGGCAACTCAGTTTTTGGACTGGATGTGTCATCCCCCCACCCTGCAGATTTGTCTGGTGGAATCTTTTTTTCCCCCTCTGAGACAGCATTTCACTGTGTAGCCCTGGCTGTCTTGGAACTCACTTTGTAGACTGGCCTTGAACTCACAGAGATATTCTTGCCTCTGCCTCCTGATTAAAGACACATATCACCATGCCTGGCCTTCATATGTTGAAGTCTTAACTCTCAAGGTGGCTGTGTTTGGAGGAAGGACCTTCAAAGAAATAATTTAATGGTACTGTGATGATTAATTCTGATGGCTAATTATGAAATACTCAGGAGAGATGACTCAGTGGGTTAAGTCCTTGGTGTGTGAGCATGAGGCCCTGAGTTTGGATCTCCAGAATTGATGCCAAGGCTGGCCTGGGAATATACATCAGTGTCCTTAGTGCTGGTGGGATGGATGTGAGTAGATACTTGGGACTTGCTGCTCAGCCTGTCTAGGTGACACAGGAAACTCCAGCTTCAGTGAGAGACCCTGTCTAAAATAAAAATAAGGTAGAGGATTATAGAGGAAGTTCCCTGATGTTGACCTCTCCTGTGGGGGGGAACTCTTCTGCACAGGCATGCACATAAACCCAACATGCTCCTGGCTGCCACACCTCCATGTATCTCTCCTCTCTCTCTCTCTCTCTCTCTCTCTCTCTCTCTCTCTCTCTGTCTGTCTGTCTGTCTCTGGCTCTCTCTCTGACACACACACCATTAAAAATTTCCACGATGTCATTATAACATCCTCGGGAGTATGTCTATGAGGGCATTTCCAGAGCTCACTAGATATTAGGGGTCCTGACCTAATGAATGAATTAATCCCTTGAAGGACAATATGATGCCACTGTTGAGATATGGTGACCTGTGATCCATTGGAGGGAGCAGGTTCCTGAGGATGGGTTCTTAGGACTATGTCTCACTCTTTTCTGTATTGCCCTCTCTCTGCTTTCTAGTTGCCATGATGAAGATGAGTTCGTTCAATTCTACCTTCTCCAACATGAGCCCAAATAAACACTTCAAAGTTTTGAAATGTTCTCAGACCTGCAAAAGTAACTAGTACAGACATAAAAAGGCATGGCCATGAGATAAGATGCATGTCTTTATGAAAAGATAACCCAGAATCCACTCTCCTCCACTTGCCTGGGCATATTACAGTGGTGAGGATGGAAAAGAGGGGCATTGGCAGAAACAGCCTCAGCCGGTGTCTTGACCTTGGACTTCTGACCTGCAGAACTGTGAGAAAAGAAATGGCTTTCATTTAAGGCACCCAACATGTGCTGTATTGTTCTGACAGCTCCAGCTAGCTGCTGGACTCCGTCTTAACAGCTCCCTGCTTCTAAAAGTGTGTCTTCTGCCAAGTTGCAGGTCCCTGCATTTTGGTAATTGGTCCCTCAAGGGGACTTCTGCCTTTTCCTCTCTAAACAATTCAATGGATTTGAATGGACCAGAAGAGCCATTGAACAATTATCTAGTGATTAGCTTCCTTGTGGAGTCCAGAGAGAATCGCTGGAAGAAAATTGGTAAATTCCTTTCATTCTTAATAAAATCCAACATTATGTCGCTAATGCCTGATATTAAGAGTTCAAAGTCATCTCTATGCCATTGATCTTCAAAGGAAGAGATTTCCTAATTTATTTGACAAGGCCTGAAAATACGTGGGTTGTGCTCCCTTCGGATGGGGTTTTTAGAACCCTGAGTGGATTTGTACGGTGGCCAGCCCCTACTCCCTACCCTTGTCATTGCCCATTCTAGGTTCCCTTTGAATCACTGGGTTCAGTTGTAGTGCATGTCTCTCCAGAGCACACGGAGGAGCAAGGACCTCTTCTGGGGAGGCTGACGCCTTCATTTTCATCTCTAGTCTGAAGAGCAGCATGTTTTGATGCAGTTTGATGGCGCTTGTATTGAGAGCTAGAGCCGGTGCCCAGCAACAGTCAGACTGTTAAAGGAGTGGATGTTTCTAGGGGCAGTAATGTTTTCTCTCCCCTTCCTGAGAGAAAGCCTCTCTCAATAAAAATGAGTCGTCAGCTGCTCTTGAAGCCCTATAAATTGATTTCGGCTCTGTCCATTTCAGGTAGCTTCAGTGTGAGGGACCCGTATAAATCTCTCTCAGTCAGGGAGTGTTTAAAATGGCAAACTTCAGAGTAAAGGTTTAACAAAAACCATAAATAAAACTTCAGAAGTAATGGAAGTGTTTATAAGCATCTGTGGAATTCCACACAAGAACAATGAGCCTGCTTCCAGTGCCGAGAGATTGACTGAGGGGTTGTATTTGCTGAGGGAGAGAGCATCTATCTTGATTTGGTCTCTGCTTGGGGGCGGCTGAGCTTGGAGAAGCCACAGAGCTGTGAGCAGTGCTGCATGGCTGGGCCTCTGGAGAGAGAGTTCATCACTGTTGGGCATTGGATGGTGCCAGAGCATTGGAACTTGCCAAGGACCAGGACCCTGAGCTCTGTATCTCACTGTATGTGTTTGAACTTCATCACTCCTATTTCCTAATTCTGGGACCCTAAGCAAGGAAGGCAACTTCCCAAGCCTCAGTTTTCTTACTTGTGAATGGAAGTGTCCCAGTGGTTCCTAGCTCCTGAGTGAAGACTCTATGGTATAATGCCTGATAACTGCTAACTCAGTGCCTGGCCCTTCATCTGCTGTCCTTATTGCTCTTTTCATCATCATCTTCTTCTTCATCATCATCATCATCATCACCACCACCACCACCACCTAATGGTACCAAATGTCATAATATAGCTGACCTTTAGTGTTTTCTTTTCTCCCTTCCTTCCTTGAGGTGTTTGGTCCCCCTTGTTGTCTGTCCTTAGTGCATTTTCTAAACCTAAGGCTACATTTTCTTGACCCCTGACCTAGACTTCCATCCCTACCTGGAACCTGTCTCACTTCTACAGAACACAGCTTAGTTTATGTCCCCAAACACAGCTGGGTAGCAAGTCCTTTGGTGGACTTTGTAATCGGACATAGATCATTACCGATGGGACTTGGGCTTTACATAATATTTTAGGAGGTAGATAAATTAGATCATGAAAAGTGCATAAGGGACATCAATTATGCAGGAACCACAAGAATGGTTATAAAGTGATCTGGCCTCAGTCTTTGCCCATGAAACATTTAACTGAGGCCATTAAAATAGAAAACATCTCTTGCTTGTTCTCCAAGGAAGGAAGAGTGGGCTGGTCCAGATGCAGGTCTTGCCCTGGGGATGCTGGGAAGTACTTGATGGTCTGCTTTGGCTGTGACACTCGAAAAAGGCCTCCTGGGTAGTAGAGAAAACTGGGACTGGGCTAGTTTGAGTAAAGAAGGATCTGGAAACTCTAGGAGTGCAGGGGACCTGTTGAAGATGGAGGTGGTAGCTTTTCTGGCTCCTGTGACTCGGGGTGGAAAGCCATATCTGAACATTGTGGGAGGAAGGTCAGAGGATGATGACCAGGGGCCTCACGAACCACCCTGAGGTGCCATGCCTGTCCTGTGCCCTATCCAGGAGCAGTGCACTCTGACTCTAGTGCACTCTCCTTGGCAGATCCACCTTGATGCTGCCAGTGCTCAGGGGGTTGCAGGTGATTGTGACCTTGCAAACAAACTGTCCACATTTGCAGCCATTTTCCACCAGGCTTCCCCAACCACAGTTGATCCCAGCCATGACCTGAGCCACACCACCTGCCCTGCCCTTGCCTCCTGTTCCACCATCCTCTCAGGGTCCCGTGACCGTGTCTCTGTCTTAGTTATTATTTTTCTCTTGCTGTGATCAAATACCCTTACAAAAGGCAGCTTAAGGATGAAAGTGTTTGTGTTGGCTGGTAGTTCAAGGTACAGTCTGCTCGATTTTTCCTTTTTATGTAATTGAGACCTAAGCCCAGATCTCCCCACCTCAATTAGCCTAATCAAGATAACCCTTCCTAGGCAGGCCCATCAGACAGTCCCACACAGGTGTGCTGAGAGGCCTGTCTCCTAGGGGATTCTAGGTCCCATCATGCTGACAATCAACATTAATCACCGTAGTCTCATCTCTGTCCCGATGGCAAACTGTGATACTGGAAGGTGTGGGGGGAGGGGCAGGCTTCTCCCTCCTTTTCTCTCTGTGGGCATGAAGCCAGGCTCATTGGTGATACTTCTGAGTCTTTTGGGGTGGGTCAGAGTGTGCATCTTGACAAGTGTTTCTAGGCTTTCATGCCCCGTGACACATCGCCCTTGGTTTATCTGGTAATTTATCTGGGCCTGCTCTCTGGTCTTTAAGCTTCAGGTCCCACAGGGGTACAGCTGCAGCAGGAATACCAGTGGCTCCCAGCAGCAGGCCCTCAGTGGGAGAGCCCAGCATGGATTCTGAGACAGAGTGTGCTACAGGAGCTGAGTGGTTTGCAGAGGGAGGCAGAGCAGGTGGTGGATCCAGGGACTGCTCTGTCCCTTCTGCAGCAGGAATATGTTCCTCGTGGGCAGGGTCGTGATGGTCCCCTCTAGCCCTCTTCCTTTGGAACGTCTGTCTTTCCTCCCCCGGAGTCACCACTTCATTGGGTCTTGTTTAGTTCTGTCAGGCTGCCAGGAAAGAGAGTGGAGGAAATGGTGATAGGCCTTATTAAAGTCACAGGCGTGAGGTTTGGAGAGGTAACATCCCACTCTGTTGTGTGGCTTTGGAGAAGTTTCCTATACTCGGAGTTGGAAAGCCAGTGATACCATCTCACACTATGTAGAAGTGTATCGTCTGACTTGGAAGCTTCAAAGCATTGCATATTGTCACCCGGACAGAGACACCGGCATGGAACCTTCAGCTCCACTTGGCCTTTCATAATAGGTTGGAGTTTGGGGGCAAGTACTTTGTGTTTCTGGCCCTGCTCTCTGGTTATGCATTCCTAAAATAAGCTTAGTAAGTAGTCAGGTTAGTCATAAATACCAGCAGGTCACCTTTTCAAATGCTAAAGCGTTTCTCTCCAGGCACACCCTCCTCACCCACTTTCAGCCCACACTGTTAGGTCCCTGACACTTCTATTCATCATAATAGCTGGCGTTGAGGTAGAGCTGCTCATGGTGCAAATCCCTGGGCTCTGAGTGTACTATCTTTCCCCCTGAATTTAATCACCAAAGATAATAGAGTTGAGCACTGTCTGACAGGCCACACAGTGTTCCCAAGGTCATGGAGCTAGTGCATGGAGGAGATGGTGCTTGAACCCAAGCAGCCGGTTATAGAATAAAGAAGTAACAGGAAGAGGATGACCTGGGTCCCACTCCTCTTTGAGGGACTACCCTCTCGACCTAAAACCTTTCAGAAGTCTCCAACTCTTAAAAGCGCTACCCCCTCCCAGTAGCACCACAGATGGGAGCGAGCTTTTAACATGGCAGACCTTTAACATAGATTCAAACAATAACATTACTAGAAGAAGATTTCTAGAAGTTTCTAAATCACTTCTCAGAATCTACTGGGCATGTCCAAACTATGGGCCATGGCCTGAATGTGACCATGTTTTTGCTAGGATACCTATGAATGCTGCCTAACACAAAATTGTAAGCTTACTCAACATTCTGAGACTCTTTTTTTCATTTTTTTCCCATAATGCAATTGCATGGTTCTTGAGTGTAAACTTTGTAGCTGAGAACACTGCTCTGCACTGTCAAGAGTTTGGGCATACTTGAAATCTCCTAATGTTTTGCATGTAAGTGGGATGATGTTTATGGCGGGGGTATAGTGAGTGACATTGCAAAACAGTGATTGAGTGCCATGTTTTAATGAATCAGTTTGGGAGGTGTTCCCTGGCTGAACTCTCCTGGCAGAGGCAGAGTGGAAAGGGCTTCCCTTTCTTTCCCTAGAGAAAGATCAGGGCCCACTCCACGTTTGCTGTGACTCCTTAGATTGTCCTATGTTGTGGGATATTTTTATGATGTGTGAAGGTTTATTGCTGTGATTGGTATAATTAAAAAGCTGAATGGCCAATAGATAGGCAGATGGTATAGGCAGGCCTTCCAGACAGAGAGAGAGGAAGTAGGAAGAGGAATCTAGGAGAGAGAGAGGGAGAGGGGGCAGGGGACAGGACATATCGGAGGTGCAGAATGAAAGAAAGGCAAATAGCCACATGGTAGAATGTAGATTAAAAAGTATGGGTTAGTTTAAGATATAAGAGCTAGTTAGGAAGAAGCCTAAGCTGTAAGCTGAGCTCTTTTAATTAATAAGAAGTCTCTGTATCATTATTTGGGAGCTGGCTGGGGGGACAGAGAAAGACTTATTACAGTCCTCATAATTGGACCTGGGATGAGTGCTCAGGAAAATTGTCAGAGTAAAGCAGGCCTGTGGCAGGTGGCCTGGCTACCTGTCTGCAATTGTGTTTGACAAAGCCATGACTGTTATTCCAGGTTTTGGGTTGTGTACAGCAATGTTTATGTCACAGTTCATTTGGCAGAGAGCTTCACTGAGGTGTTCTCTTATCCCAAGAACACAGGGCTAGTTCTTTTTTTTTTTTTTTTGCAGGTTTTTTAAAAATTTGAATTAGAAACAAGATTGTTTTACATGACAATCCCAGTTCCCTCTCCCTCCTGTCCTCCCCTACCCCCCCCCCCCCAACTAAAACCCTACCTATCACATATCCTTTTTGCTCCCCCTGGATGGTGAAGCCTTCTATAGGGTGTCATCAGAGTCTATTGTATCCTTTGGGATAGGGCCTAGGCCCACCTCCGTGTGTCTTGGCTCAGGGAGTATCCCTTTATGTGGAATGGGCTCACAGAGCTAGTTCTTATCTAGGTCATATACTTGTCCCTGGTCAGTGAGAGAGGACTATTGATGTGGAGCCCTATGGTGGCTCATCCTGGATCTGTGGGCTACTACTTCAGGCCATTTGCTCTAGTTGGAGGTAACAGACAGACTGAAAATTAGTAGGCATGGTGGTATATGTGGTATATGCCTATAATCTTATCAATCAGGAGACTGAGGTGGGAGGGTGGTGAGTTCAAGGCCAGGCTGAACTTTATAGCAAGTCACTGTCTCAAACCAAACCAGATCAAACCAGAAACAAACAAACAAACAAACAAAATCAAAGCAGCTTCCTGCTTCCTACCCTGTGATTGCAGAAGGCTGGGTGGGAGGTGACTGCTTGCAGAGGCTGCATTTTCCATGAGGGAAGGAAGAGGCAGATAATGAGACTTGTAGTGGCCTGGGACCCATTTTAACCAATGGCAGCAGACTTACCAGGGTAAACTCACTGCCAACATGACAGAAGGACTGGTGCCTGATTTAAATGAATGTCTCTCAACTACTAGTGATGCTAAAAATTTCCTCTTAAATTTGTTGACACTTACATTTCTCCTTTGGGGAATCGCCTATGGCCTTAGCTCATTTCCCCTGACTGTTGTTGGGCCTTTCACAGGCTCAGGGCTGGGTGAATCTGAGTCGGCATTTCCCACTGCATTTGTGGGTCCTTTTGTTGACTGCATTCATTCCTGCCGCTTGGGATAAATCCAACTGGTCTTTTCAGAGACCAGTGTGAAAATTCAAGGAAAATGTTCTGTCCTTAATCAAATTTCTTGTATTATAAATAGTTGTTAAATATTTTATGTGAGCATTGTAATTACTGATTAAAGCTAATATCAATACCCTCGGATAATCAGTGGGTAATGCTAATTAGAAGGTAGCAAGTAACCCCCAATGACTTGTCTGCAGTTTCAGAACTGATATAATTGTGGCCTGCTGAGCTGGGAGGTAGCATGCAGGGTGGATGGGTGCTCGTGTGTGCCTATGCATGTATGCGTGTGTCCCTGTCTGTGCTGAATTGAGGCAGGATAAACTCAATGTGACAGGAACCACTGTGTTGTGTCAGGGGTCCCCTGGGTGAGCATTATCCCCTGGTGGACCACATGGGGGCCTATACTGCATCCTTCCATCTCCAAGAAAGTGGCAACTAGGGTAGTGACATTTCACTCAAAATAGAGGGAGCTCTCTAGCCTGAGAGATGGACCAGCCATCAATGCTATGTGCCTGTCCCTCAGCTCCACTTCCTCTTCCAACACATGGGCAACTGAACATACATACATGCCTCTACACACTTACACATAGATCATAGATACACAGACACATATGCTACTGTGTTCATGAGTTACACTCCACTGAGCAGCCAGAGTTGGGTCCTGATTTGAGAGCTTCTGCTTCCCCACAGCTGCCCAAGACACCCTAGTTCCTTGAAAACCCACAGAGACTCGATGGGCAGCTCATGTTAGCCCCTCTATTATCCTCCTCCCTGACTCATAGTCTCTCTCTCTCTCTCTCTCTCTCTCTCTCTCTCTCTCTCTCTCTCTGTCTCTCTGGGTTTTTTCAAGGCAGTATAACTGTATAACCTTGGCTGTCCAGGAACTGGCTCTGTAGACCAGGCTGACCTCGAACTCCAAGATCCACCTGCCTCTGCCTCCCAAGTGCTGGCATTAAAGGCATGCGCCACCATTGCCCAGCTCAAAGTCTCTTTTTAAACTCCCAAGCAAGAGCCATACAACAATGGCCCACTCTTAGGGTCCTTCTTATTAGGCAGAAACTCTGATGACCCTTGACACTGCTTGACCTTCGAACCACTCTGAGGAGGTCTCCTTTCTGCACTACTTAATATACACACACACACACACACACACACACACACACACACACACACACACACACACACACACACACACACACTGTTCAAACTCGGCTGTGGTCAGTGTGTTTCATCCATCAGAATCCTGAATCCTGAATCTAGAGCTGGGCCTCTGATGCCTGCTGATTGATTGTCCAGTGCCTGTGCACCAGTGCCAAGCCCTCTGGAGTCTTTTGCCCAGACTCTATTCACTCAAGGAGAACCCACTTGTGTCTAGAGCACTATTGCTTAACAATTAATTCTGGATTACTTCTTTTCCACTTTAGACTGATGCATGGTAATTGTGCTTTGGAGACGCCATAGGATGATTTAGCACGTGCCTATAGTGTATGAAAATCCAAGAGAGCAGTTGGAACTCCTTAAGGAGGATGGCTTCTTTGCATTGCAGCTTCACATTCTTCTCTGTTAGCATTTTTTAAGCTCTGCAATAAGTTCTTATGAAGGACCTTGGACTTATTTTTCCCATGGTAACTGTATTTTGGTATTGGTTTCCACCCTCCTCCTAGCACCCCCCCCCCATGTTTGTTACTGTTCAAATGTGACATTCCCCCACAGGCTCTTTTGTGTGCATTGTCAGTCCCCAGCTGGTGCTGCTGTTTTGGAAGGTTGTGGAAGACTTTTTAGACATGTGACCTAGATGGCAGATAGAAGGCCAAGGGGTGGGCTTCAGGGTGAAAGCCCACCCTGGTTCTAGCCTGAGCTCTCTGATTCCCAACTGTTGATATGATTAGTTTCTTCATGCCCTTGCTGCCATGCCTTCCCCAGTATGATAGACTGTGTCCCCTGAGCCAGATAAGCCCTTTCCCTCTTCATTGTTTCTGTCCAGTTTGGTGTCACAGCAATAAATAAGCAATAGGTTCCCCTTCCTAACCCCAGTGGATGCTACTCTACCCTTTGCTCTATGAAGCCAAATTTAGTGGAATGCATCTTTCCGGCATTTTGATTCTCCCTCAGGCAGTGATAGTTCACCCTGCCACAGTGAGATGCAGAACAGCCGAAGCATTTTTGTGCTCCAGGAGGAGCCCCCAGTGTGTGTGGTTTGTGGGAGTGTCAGAGAACCCCTCAGCCTTGGGACACCTCCTCCCTCCATCCTGGAAAGCAGAAATGATCACCAGGGACTGTAACAATTATTTTTTTGTTGTGATGAAATGCCATGTTCAAAGCAACTTAAAGAAGAAGGGTTTTATTTTCTTATTTATGGTGCTGGAGGAATAGAGTCCATCATGGCAGGGAAGGCATGTAGGGGGAGGAAGCAGAGTGACCACACTTCATCTACATACAAGAAAGAGACAGGGTGGGTGGGGGGAGGGAGAGGGAAAGAGAGAGACAGAGAGGAGAGAGAAGAGAGAGAGAGAGAGAGAGAGAGAGAGAGAGAGAGAGAGAGAGAGAGAGAGAAAGAGAACAGGAAGTGGGGCAAGGCTATAATTCTATCTCTTAAAGGTTCCTTAGCGCCACCCCCAACAGCACCACCCACTGGGACCAAGTATTCAAATATATGAGCCTATAGGGAGCACTTCCCATTTAAATCACCACAGGGCCAATGTGGGGAGCTGAGAACTCGAAGAAGGGAGCTTGGGGCCCTCATGCCACCCATGGATGTCCATTCACTCATGGAGATACATGGTAAGGGAAATGGTGACAGGGTCAGAATCCTGGTTCCTCTAACCTTGCCCTGGACTAGCAAGAAGCTCTGGTCCCTCTCCAGGCAATAGTCCATCCCCAGCAGAGGTCAATGGGACTTCCTATGCAGTAGACACTAAAGACAGCACAGTCTTATTCCAAGCACAGTCCTTAGAGCCATTCACTATGGGCTGCATGCCTTGTCCATGCCTCATCCTAACCCTGTGCCCTTGAGCCAGTTAGCAACTCCAGTTTTACTGGCCTGGCATATACATGATGGCGACAGTCATATCTTCATCATTGAATCATCAGGGAATTAAATGACTTGTAAGCAGTGTAGTGTAGTCAATATTCCCCAGCTGCTTCTGAAATATACTAATGAAAAGTTATGGAATTCCTTGTGATATCAGCCAGGCAATACCAACAGAAATACAATGAGAACAAGCCTGGCCAAGTCCCCACTCTGCCACTCTAGTGGGTGACATTGCGAGTGTACAGAAGACCAGCAAAGAACAAGGTCATCTTTGATGGAGGTTTGGACCATGAAGAGTCTTGAAGCATGACAAGGCGATGAAGGCTGTGCATGTGTGGGTGGTCCCTTTCGGAGGATGGAGTCAGTGACATTTGAGTGGACACCTTAATGAGGTGGGGAGTAAGCTGTGGGAGGAGGCAGAGGACAAAGCAGGTGCCGGGACTCCTTGTGGTTGCTGCTCTGCTGGTGTTCCTGTGTCCACATCACTCCTCATGCACACCCTCCTCCACTCCTCCCCTGGTCCACAGCTCCTCATCTGTGATCTGACCTCAGACTGCAGAAAGCAGGAGACACCTGGGAACTTTCATTTCCCCTGAGGGCAGCCTCAACCAGTGACCGATGGGCACAAGGCAATACCCTTGCCAGTGCCCTCACACCTGATACAGACAATGTCTAGGAGAAATACATACCATTTCTAAGGCTCCCTTGAGGATGCAAGCCATAGCTATCCTCTGTGGGACTGGAGTAGAAGTTGCTTACTACCTGGGTCTGCTTGCTGGCTGCCTTATTGCTTTCATGGGAATATCTCCTGATAACTCATTTCCATATAAGCCTCCTCTCATGTCTGTGTCCAAAGGAATGTAAGAGACCCAGAGCCTAGAACCAGCCTGTTGAATGGAATCTGGACAGATTAGGTGGAGGTGGGGGAAGTAAGCAGGACCACAACCCTGAGCTAAATTTGAACATTTTCCCAGAGCAACAGGAAGCTGTAGAAGGTTTTCAGGCAGGGGAGCAACATGATGCAATTTGTTTTGTAAGGAAGGATCTTCCTGGCCACTGTGTGCAGAGGGGACCATTGTGGGACAAGAGAGGAGACAGGAGAGCAGTTCAGAGGATGTGGTCATCAGCCATATATGATGGGCATCAACTAGGTAGTCAAAGAGGCGGGGCTGGGATTGCTTCTGGAGGATAGGTGGATGATGGATGGCATGAAAACTGTTTTATAGTTTGCCCTGATACATGGCAAGTCCGGGAGTTCAAGATGGGGACCACAGGCTGGTGGAGAGACTGGATGGTCCTGTCACACTGTAGACACAAGGAACAGCCTATCCTTCTCAACCCAGAGCACCCTTATTGGTGGTTTCTTACCATGTCACTTTGTGTCTTGCCGAAGCCACTTGAGCCCCACCTTCGTTCCTCCTGATGGGCTGCACCTTGGTAAGCAGAGTTGTGTGGCTTCTGGGCTGGGTGCTTGCTGGGCTGAGCCCAGCCCATCTCTGGGCTGGATCCTTGTTTTGGAATGAATGGAGCCAGCCTGGGGAAAGCTACGGCCCTTTCAAGGCAAATTCTAGGGACTTGCAGAAAGAGGTTTTGGAGAAAGCTTTCCTTGGGATTCTTGAGGCCAGGAACACGGACGGGCTTGGCCTGTGTGAGCTGAGTGGAGTGGACCGACATGCCACCTAGCCTCCCTCAGTCTAGGGGTCCTTTTTTCAGATTACAAGGTCCAACT